>NC_064772.1:15208034-15833034 GCF_011397635.1 Epinephelus fuscoguttatus
ATTTTGGGCGGCACGGTGGTGTGGTGGTTAGCACTCTCGCCTCACAGCAAGAGGGTTGCCGGTTCAATCCCGGGCGTGGGAGCCCTTCTGTGCGGAGTTTGCATATTCTCCCCATGTCAGCGTGGGTTCTCTCCGGGCACTCCGGCTTCCTCCCACAGTCCAAAGACATGCAGATTGGGGACTAGGCCAATTGATAACTCTAAATTGTCCGTAGGTGTGAATGTGAGCATGAATGGTTGTTTGTCTCTTGGTTGTGTCAGCCCTGTGATAGTCTGGCGACCTGTCCAGGGTGTACCCTGCCTCTCGCCCGATGTCAGCTGGGATAGGCTCCAGCCCCCCCGTGACCCTCAAGTGGATGAAGCGGTTAGAAGATGAATGAATGAATGGACACATTTCAGCAGAAATATGATCTGAAATCAGGATAAATGAACAACATCAGCAACCAAGATAACATGATTCCTTGATGTTAGCATGTAGCTACACTTAGCAGTGTATGTAAGCACTTGCAGTAGCGTTGCTGGAGCAGATGACCATTAAAAAAAAAACCTGTCACGAGCTGAGGTCAGCTTGTCTTGAAAGTAGGAAAAAAACATTTTAAACAGAGAATTCAAAACGGTCTGAAGCCTGAGGTTTTTGCTCAGTAGCAACTTTAATATATATATATATATATTGTAATATCACCTAACAGAAAATAGGGAAAAGCATGAAATGTCCTCTTTAAAGGAATTGTTTGCCATTTTCATATCTGTCTCCACATTTATCTATCTTGTTATCTTGTTTTATTTGCTTTATATTAGGTTTTGTAAAGCATTTTGTAACTGTGTTCTGAAAGGTGCTACATAAATAAAGTTTGTTATCATTATTATCACTAAATAAACCAGCCCATGATAATCTAATAGCCTAGCTTAGCTTTGTGTAAAGACTGGAAACAGAGAGACAATGTGCTAGACTCTGACTGTAAGTAGGAAAAAAAAACAGCTAAAAAACAGCTCAGTACAAGCTTACTAATTGAGACATTATGTGTCATTTGTTTAATCTGTGGAAAAACTGAAGAGCACAGACAGCAAGTTGTGGTTTTATGGGGGGTTATTTCAGGAAGTCACTGCTCCCTGCTGATTCATAGTAGAGCACATAGGCCTCCTGTAAAAACCACAACCTTTGGTAAGAGACGGGCGAACTATTTTGGTTAACTAATCAACAGTTCCAGTATGTTATATCCATGGCCCAGGAAAGTTCAATCAATATTATATTTGAACATGAGCTACTCTCTTTCAAAGTCAGAAACCAGAGAAGTAAGGCCCTGATCACACAGAAAGCATTGTAGCACCTGGAGGCACCTTTTTGTGATGGTTTTTAGTGAGAATCAAGGTTTTTACTTGTGTTATTTGCATTGCAATGTGCCTCATCTCTTTTTCGGCGTCTTTTTCCCCATCGTCCAATCGGATGATTTGGGAGGCGGGCCTTCTGTGGTGGTCAGGACAACAAGTTTACAGTTGGTAAACAATGGAGGAGAAACTGGTGGTAGTGGTTGCTGGATACCCAGAGCTATATGGCCCGACGATAGACTGCAAGTTGTCAAACTGCCCTTGAGTCATCCTAAAGTATGCCTGGAAATGGCCATCATGGATGTGAAGCTCCTGGACCAACTGGTGGTACTCCCCATGATCCACCCTCTTTTTTTAGGGTCTCATGTACCCACATAGATCTCTGTTTCCCTGTACCCAACAAGCTATTTACTGACAGCCTCTCACCCTCAACCAGAGCTACAGCAGGTACCCTCTGCCTGAACATTTTAGGAACTACATACTAATTACTGTGACATTAAAAAAACAGTAGATTGATTATACGGGAAGGTTAGGGTAGAGAAGTGATGGGGTGGTTGCCTGGCAACGATTAAAAGGCACAGCAAGCTTTTTGTTTTACCAGTGGACCCACAGAATGTTTGTTTTCTTTTTTTGGATTCTGAGAGAGTTGTTCATGTTTACAACTATGTTTGGACTGTCTAAGACCATAAGAATAACATGTTTAAATATTTTAAAACTTGTTTGATGCTGAGCTTAGCTACCCGTCTCCTGGCTGTAGCCTTATCTTTAGCACACCAACATGAGACTGATACTGAGCTTTGCATCTAACTGTCTGCGAGAGAGCATAAAAGCATATGTCCCAAAATACTGAACATTTTTTTTTGATTTTCTGTGGACACGGGATAATATAAGCAGATGTATTTCATGTTATGATAATGTAAGGCATGTTTCTCTCTCATGGCTTACTTATACACTTACTAGTTACTGAATTAACTGTCAAAGGGCTGTGGGTGAGGTAAGAGCACGGGGACTGCTTGTCTGTGTAACTCGATCCATTTTAATGTCCAAAAAAGAACTCAGGACAACAATAGAGGCATCTCACATCTAAGGTGCATGATATCAAATAGTTCCAAATTTAACATGAAGAGCAAAATAAAATATGTAAACAACATGTGAATGTAGTTAACATTAAATTATGTAGATGCAAAGTAATGAACAGAGAAAAACAATCTACTGGATACGTCCTCACAAAAATAAATCCCCTCTTTTCTCTTCAGATGAAAAGTCCTCATTCCAAAGTTTATGAAAAATAAATCTCATCTTACAATAATATATAGGTGTTGCACATTGGATTGAATCTGTTTTTATGTTTCGATCTCTTCTCTGTTTTTCTTGTTTTGTGAATATTTGTGTGGAGTAAGTGTGTTATTTGTGTATGTAGCACAGCATCAAACCTGATTAAATAATGTATAAACAAGATAAAAAGACAGACACCAGAATGCTGCAGTTGATATTAAAGTTAAAAAGGATAATACGAGACACCATGTGAATGATTTAATACACCAGTGTGGGTCCAAACTCTAATTAAACCTAAAACATAAGTCACACATACCCTTTTAGCTACATGTATATTAATTAGAGAAGCCCATTAATATTTTAAGACCTCCATAAGGAGATAAATTGATTGATTGATATCCTGCTCACAACAAGCCAGTCTTGAGTCTTGTTTGTGTTTATGCTCCACTGAAGTGAGTGTTTTTCTATAAAGGTTTTATGAACACAGATGTATTTGTAACAGTTTATAACATACAGTACAATCTATATAAACACACAGCCGTCTGAGACTGTGACCCCACCTATTCAAAATATTCTACACATTCTCCTGAAAGGATTATTGCACAAAAGCTCTTAACTTAAAAAAAATCTCACTTTCCTCACAGAATATAGCGCTCAGCTCCTCATGCCCCAGCAGTATTTCCTGAGATATCCAGTTTTCAGGGGTTAAAGGGATTCAGACACTGTTCCCACAAGCTCTCACATTTCCACAATCTGTTCCCTGAGCAGCAAAAGGTCCTCATGTCAGAAGTCTGTGTGTGTGTGTGTGTGTGTGTGTGTGTGTGTGTGTTTACAATGTAAGTGTGCATGCGTGTACATAAGTGTTGCTACTGTACCATCATTAAAACCCAGCTGGCTGCAGTCACTGTAAGGAGGTTTGGGAGTAAGCTTTGGACCCAGCAGGCCAGTCACGTAACGTCCCTGAACATCTGCGTGAAGGGACTAAGGATCAGATTAAACACAGGCTATGAAGGCTGTGACACACACACACATTCACACACACACACACACACACACACACACACACACACACACACACACACACACACACATTCACTACAAGCACTCATGCATGTGTTGATGAACCTGTTGTCTTCCTTGACTGTGAAAGCTGATTTTTAAGCTCTTTGGATAATCAGGTTGGAGGATGGAAATAGCCCGTGGCAAGTGGGTGGGAAGCGGCGGCGTCAGCGGCTGCACACATGTCACCTCCTCCAGGAACAGCTACGTCTTAGGTACTGTAAGTCACCCTGACCCCCCTGAGGGGACAGGTCCCTTCAGTAAATGATCACGACCTGGGCAACATCATTAGGCAGCTGCTGTGTGGCAGCAGCTCCTTGGCAGAGTGATAAGCAGAAACACTCCACGGGGAAATGCTTACATTGCACTTGTAGGTGACAGCGATAATATGGGCCATGTACTTGTTATTCTCTGCAGAGCTGCACATCATTTGTACGCTTCGGCTATAAATACAGATTTGTCACAAACCAAGAGCTGGAGTCAGGGTGAGGCGCTGAGCTGCAGTCATCCTGAATTTTATGATTTCTAATTGACCATTTACAAAACCTCTAACCCGAGGAGCTGTTGTCCAATCACAGCTTAGCAACTGTAACTAGGCACTGCAGGCAAATCTGACTTCCATCTGATACCAAATAATAACAGGACCAGAATCACCAATATCATTACGTTTTGCTGCACAAACCAACTAATAATATCACATTAGAAAGATAAACATGATTTATTTAAAGGAGCAGTGTGTGAGATTTAGGGGATTTAGTGGCATCTAGTGGTGAGGATTGCAGGTTGCAACCAACTGAAACTTCGACCAGCTAGAATTTCTTCAGTGTTCATTGTTCAGGAGGTTTTTACTGGGGGCTGAATTATCCACAGAGGTCTCCTCCTCTCAAAAACAAACAACCCATTGATTTAAACCAGTAAAAACACTGAATAAAGCTTCATGTCACAAACAGGATGCCAGCTGCGTACCTGCTAATTTGCGCTCACCTGTTTTCTGATCCAGATGTTCAGGTGGTTTTAACCAGACACCAAATTATCCGCAGAGGTCTCCTCCTCTCCAAAACAAAGAGACCCAGGGATTTATAGGGTAAAACAATGAATAAAGCAGTTTTATGTTACAACACTGGCTGCTAACCACAGTGGCTGACTCAGAAAATGAGCTAGTGTTTGGTTTGTCCATTCTGAGCTACTGTAGAAACATGGTAGTGCAACATGGCGGTCTCTGCAGATCAGGACCCGCTCCCTATGTAGATATAAACAGCTCATTCTAAGGTAAAAACAACACAATGATTTCTATTTTCAGGTTATTATACACTAAAGAAAATCATTATATCAAAACTGTTAGAAGTCTGACAGCCCGTCTGCAGCCCATCCTAAGGTGTTTTTTGATCATTTATGATAGGTAAATAGCAGCTGTATTTGTTGTTGTTTAAGTGGTTTACTCAAAGGACCTATCATTCCAAAGCTATGCTCCTCCCTGTTCTATTAATGCTGACCATTTCATAACCAAACAACCACAGCAGCTTCAAGAAACTCTTCTTTAAGACAAAAAACAGTTTTAACTTAGCTATAATAAATAATTTGAATCCACTGACTGACATTATCCAGACAGAACCTCTGCTTACACAGCTATCAATTCATTTCTCACACACTGCCAATAATCCAGATGATCTTAATCCAGCTAAATATTTAGTCCAACACACATCATTACATCCACAGATATCCACTAACTGCTGTTGTATCATTTCACACGTTCATATTTCTCCACATATTATCTTGAACTTCTGTCATTCTTCAAAACAAAGTAAACAATAAACCGACTTGCCGGATCTCAAAATGGAGGCAAACTCCTGGCCTTTTTATTGACACCTCACTTGAGCCAATAGGAACTTCCATTGCTGGTGCTATGGCCTCAACAGCCAACGAAGGTATGTGTTGAAGGAACATGTGTGTACATTTCCAGGATAAGACATTTAAATTTCCATTTGTTCTGATGGCTTGTGGGTCTTGTAGTCAATGACACTCCAGACCTCAAAAGGAGATGTGAACTCTTTACAGGCCCCACAGACTGTTATACATGTACAGAAAAGATGAACAAATGTGGAAAACAGTCTTTCTTATCAATTTCTTATCAACGTTTTTCTAGAAGTGTTTTATATACAGAAAGCTGCTAAATAGACATTTATGTCTGTGTTGATTAGCTTTTCACTCATATTCATACATTCAGCACATTTTTTTACCCTCTTTTATTGAAAAGCACTTGGATGAAGCCTTAGATGTGTAAAATGTTTTATTTCTGTGATATTGTTATCTACTTTGGACGATGTCAGGCTTCATGTTATGGCCCCAGTCATCTGCAGTATCTTTTTTCAAGAGAATATTCAGGTGGAGATAAAAAAAAATCAAGCCTGTGTGTTGAAGCTTATGTAACTCAATGACAGGAGCACTTACAGTAATTTTTAACTGTTGGGGAAAAAACTTGCAGACCTCACCTTTCAGATGAGACTGTGCATGTACATGTGCTAAACATGGAACAAGGACAGCTCTCAGTTTACTTTGGGTAAACCTTGGAAAAGTGTTTTAGGTACATTTAGGGGCATTTCTGCAAACGCATCCCCTTAAATCCTGCACCATGAACCTTTAACAAGAAAATACAGACAGAACAATACCAGACACAGACTTGATTAATGAGGTGAATGCATTATTAATAAGTTACTTCTGAATACATTTTAATCACCACTAAATAATGTGCCAAACACAAGGCATTTCCTTTCAATATTCTCTGTTAATTACTTGATCACATGCATGTTTAAATACAAGGCAGTTTTCAATGGCAAATTAACTGAAGATGTGATTATTGCAGATATGCACACAGCAGCAGCAGCAGCAGTAGAGATGCAAATATTGCATCTTCATAGCCTGTTTATTAAAAAAAAAAAAAAAAAAAGACTAGGGAACCGTAATGTAGTTCTCTAGAGAAGTAAATCTGCCCTCTCATTAGTGTCGACTACATGTAAGTGATGAGAGAATGGAAAGCATGACAAGACGGGGGCTGCTCTCTGCAGATGTGATTTGTGGTGACCCTTAATAATATATAATCACGGGGGAGCACTAATGGAGAGTTCAGGTTTATATAACGCTGCTTCAAAGCAGGAATTCTGATTGAAATTTCCATAAAATGGTTTTTATTATTGTTTGTTTATGTTTGTCTTACTGAAATAATCAGTTACCACTGTTTAATTTAGATTGTTGTATTTGCATTCAGAAACACAGTGTGTGTTTGACTCTAATGTGTTGTTATTATCTTTTCAGCTGGCAGACACCATCCTCCCGTGACTGTCTGATGATTTTTGATACAGAAGTTGTACCACCTTTGATGGGCATCTTGGCACACGGTCATTTTCACGCAACCCCTGAAGAAAAGTTTTCCAAAATGTCAGGTCACAACAGCAGCAGCAACAAGCACCATCAATCGGCTGCCAGGCTGACAAGCGGAGATTAAACCCAGTTGAACTGTTGAACGTGAAGTCACGGTGCCAAAAATAGTCTGACAGGGGGCTACAAGAAATTAAGAACTGCTGATGATGGAGACCAAAACAAACAAAAGAGGCATTTACCGAGTGGAGGCGATACCTCAAAAGGGCAAATTTGCTGACATTGTTTGTGTAATTAGGCATTGAGGTATTTGTGGCAGCAAACAGATGGACTTTAGCAGCTGCAGCCATCTATCAGCTGTAAGGAAAAAAACGGGATCTGCAAAGGCTCATAGAGAACAAGTGCCCTGCATACATTTATTACATTCCTGTTTACATTCACTGTTTTCATTTGCAATATGGTATACACACATTTATAAAACATAATTTATATTTTGTTTACATTTAAACAATATTTTAACTCGTACAATTAATTTTATTGAGATTTATTTTGTTTTTAATTGCTTGATTTTCTTTTTATAGATATTTAATGAGTATTGTAGGAGGGAGCCTCAGGCCTCAGATTTTCACTGCCACTGACTGCGTCTTTGTAACTGTAACTATGATAAGAACTTGAACTTGACGCAGGGATGTGTGCAGAAGGGGGCAAGGGTGGGCCTCTCCTCCCCGGAGGCTGTTTGATCAACCTACAATGAATTCCCTTCAAAATAAACTGTGCGTTTCCATAACCATACTACCATACTAAATAGTGTGCCAGCAAAAGATATAGTATGTCTCAATACATAGGACACAGGTCAAATGTCTAAAGCTCACAAGTTAAGCTGTAGAGCCAATCAGATGGACTTCAGCAGCTGCAGCTATTCATCAGCTGTGATGTAAAATATAACGAAAAAAAACCCTGCTTTTTTAACAGGATCTGCAAAGACTCACAGAGAACAAGTGTGGGTTGGTTTCCATGGTGAGCAAAGCTATTCAGCCATTCCTCATCTCGTTGAGTGACAAACCGAGGCCCTGAAACATAGGCTGGAAGCATTAACTGAAATAACCATCTTTACCTTGACCCTACGTGCGACCCTACACCATTAAACACCTCCCATGTGAGTCAGAAATGAGATGATTACTATCTCGCCTTAATATGCCATTTCAACACCCGACAGACGTCAGAATGAGCAGCGAAGTGTAATTGCCCTTGTCTAGTGCGCGAGATTGTTGGTTCTCTGAAAGAAAAGAGACAGCAGGCCTCCTTCATTTGCCACGCGACGAAACTCATTCTCAAAATATATGGCGAGGTAATTGTGCGATGAATTACTTTTTGCATCAGCACCACTCAGTGACACTGATTCTGATGTAGTAATATATTATCTCCCCCTTTGTGGTAAATTATCCTCAAAATGACATCCAATAGAAAATGAACATTCTTCTTTATCAGACCTGAAAAACAAACTTTCCAAAAGCAACATTTTTTTCTCTCTCTCAAACTGTGCGAGGGTCAGAAAGTACGCCGTGTCATTATGCCTTTTCATTATGTAAAGTCACGTCTCCGAGTTTGACTTTTGAGCGCTGTCATTCCCTAAAGAGAAGAAATAAATGAGTTTCACATCAAGTAATGCAATCAGCCGCGGTTAAACCTGGATCTCCAAAAATTTGATTACATCTGCTATAATTGAGTAGACACCTTTACCTTGGATTATACTGCCGAGAAAACACATTTAAATACGTGTGATAATTGGAGATAGATGGGAAGATAGATAGCTAAATGGAAGACGGGCAGATTATGTACATCAGATGGAAAAAGAAGATTACAGTCAACAAGAAAAAAAGAGGACAATCTTTATTTTAACCTTTCAAACTTGTAATAAAGTGTGACAATCTTAATTCAAACCCAAAGAGGAAGTTTGGCAGAAAATGGTAGGCAACTACAAAGACCAGAAGGCAAGGCGAGGGCATGGTTCCATTAGTGCAGTTTCACAGTAATAATACAGATGACCTCTGTATATTCAAAACAACAGGTGTGCTTAGGTTGAGGTGCCAAAGTCGATCAAGTTACAAGATTTACTGAGCTACAAAAGCACAATGAAATAAATAACGAATCTTGAAGCGATCTCATTACTCAGCTACACTTTTAAAAAGGGGGTTACAGAGTGGGATTAAGGATTACCTTTACACAATTACAGCATTAACAGCTCCAAACATTCATTACCATTTGAAAATATCTTAATTCAAAGTCCACTTTGTATCTTAATAGTTTGCTCAGTTGTTGAGTCTGTTCAAAAGTTTGGATGTAGACGTAGAGCTAAATTTACTCTGTCATATGACTCTTTCAAAGGTCAAGGATGAACTTAATGCTCATTCATCACCAGGTGTTGAAGCTCCCTTGAGAGAAAGTCTGTTTTAGAAGTTTTCTTTGCCTTTGCAGCTTTATATGTTAAAAATAATGTTTCAGATGAGTAATGTAAAAAATATTATCCAGTGTACCATTCCAAAGAAGTAGTTTGACATTTTAGGAAATACGCTTATTTGCTTTCTTGTCGAGTTAGATGAGATGATGCCAACCAGCGCCTCAAACTCTTTAAAGCTGGGCATACACTGTATGACCTGAGACTGTTTCTGACCCCATTTTTGAGCCGCACAAGTCATTTTAGAGTCAGACTGAATTTCAGCATCATTGGGCATTGTTTGTCGTGGACTATACGGGGTTTGGATGAATTTCTGACAAGTCAAATTTTGCTTGTCTCTATCACAGTTGAAGGAGAGCCACGAGTCGATTCCCCAAGATCAGTGCCTTTCTTCCCAATCAATCCCTCAGCGTAGCCTCAACCCAGCAAGTTTGGTGGTACTGCTAACTTGAGAGACAGAGGAACAGAGGGAATAAAAACTTAGAGCTACCCGTTTTTATAGAAATTGACTTTTAAGCTCTTTTTGGGACGTCTGTCTCAACATTATTGTGAACTGTAAACTTCTACCTGCCCTGGAACTTTCAAATATTTATTGACAATTGGCAATACCCAGAAGAGTCAGCAAGGGGCCAACGAACCATGTTACTGTATATTTTACATATACAGTGTGAGCACTCAGGTCGTGGTTTGACGATCACACTGCAGTGTGAGCACATAAATCGAGAGCTTTGGTTTTACACTGCAGATGATCTATTCATACAGTATTTCTTAAATTGTACATTGTATGCCCATCTTAGTGAACAGATTATATCCTGTTTGTTAAATCCGTACATGCAAAAACATGTAGTTTGGTACGTCTGAATCCTTAGTATGAAACCAGCAGTACAAAAGACAATGGTGAACAGCAAGGAGACAGCTCTGTAATGCCAATTATGCTTCAATTTACTTCTAAGTATAAGATTTCACTTAGCAGGGGCTGGGGTTTCCATGGTTATGCATCTTCAGCTGGCAGGGAGGCTCTTAGGAAGTGACGTGGTAATTACAGCTCAGTGACAAAGATACATACTACCGTTTAGTTAAGCAGAAGCATTGTGAATGATAGCATACATATTGGGTATGTAGTGCAGAGTATATGATTTCAGATGCAGTCTAGATGGATGTTATTATCCTTTGACAGAACCGGGCTAGCATGCTCCTGCTGTTTCCAGCCTTTGTGCTAAGTTAAGCTAATCAGCTGCTGGCGCTAGCTTCATATTTTCCCCGTCAGACATGAGTAGTATCAACTTTCTCATCAAACTCTTGGCAAGAAAGTGAATATGCATTCCAAAAATGTATACCTTTTGAGTGATGGGGTCCGACACAATTTACACTGTTACCTGCCACCCTGGTTATTTAACACAAGATTGTTATACAGTATTTGTGTATTTGTCTGTGCTCTTTCAACAAGTTCTCACTCCCAGCTTGTCAAATATGGCAGCCTGGTCAGTGGTCCTATGTTTCAATATATGACGCTCTAGGTACCCCTCTAGCATCAGTTTTGGATGCTTAGGGATGATGTGTAAATTTCTAACTGTTACATGCATTGTGTCTTTTCAAAATAAACTTCCACATTCACAGGTAATTTAGGTTTAGACAATAAAACTACTTGGTTAGGTTTAGAAAAACATGATTTGGCAATCAGGGGGGACAGAGTTGTCTCGCCTCCGAGCCAAGAATGGAGGTAGTAACAGCGCCAACTGATGTCTGTACAAGTAGGGGACAGCCGACAGAATGAGATCATCGGTGGCACCAGTGTGACGCTTTGATGATGTGTTATGCATACGACCCACCATGGTAAATTTAAAAAGTAGCTGATAGCAGCTGGCAGCTAACTCAAAGAAGAACAGCAGCAGAAAATGTCTGCAAATTGGGAAAACGATGAGGTCCAAGAGCTCCCAACAATCCGAGCAGAAGATGAGATCAGCCACCGTATAACAGAGATGGTAAATGATCGTTATTGTTTATAAAGCGCTGCCGATGCGTATGTTATACGTCACACTAACGGCTGATGCTGTTGTGTTACATGTCACACCCATCACTCTTCTTTTGATTCCGCAATGTTGTCTAAAATCACACGCAAGAGTGGTGTGATGCTGCTGTTGTTTGGCTTTGTGTTAAAATGCAAAGGTGGCATGAGAAAGGGACTTCTTAGTGGCCCTATGGTGCGGTCTGTGTGTAAAAAGGGCTAAAGGTCATATGTGACATGTATGTCACGTGACAGTAACTATGTTACATAGCACAAAAAAACCTTGTTGACTTTTGGTTTCACGCAGGACACAAACATTGGTCTCCTGGATAAAAGTCCTGTCTTTGTTTGACCCGTCTATATCCCCTCCCTCCCACCACAGACTTTCTCACCCTTTAAACTATGTCATTCTGGCGGACGGGTTTACACTGGAGTTAGTTAAAAGCTCTGTGAGTCTCATATAGATGCCAAAGGGTTCCTTGTCCGTCAGAATCTGATAGCCACTGACCAAGCTGCTGTATCTGAGGCCGTGTGAATGAGAACAGACTGGCTTTTCCCACTGGTTTTGAAGTGGGTGTTTTTTTGTTGTTGTTGGAAATATGATATTTAAAGTATTTCCATGCTCCAATCATGACCAAGAATCTAACGACAGCTGTTGAAAAATGTGCTTTTGTTGCCACAGAAACACCACTGTGAATCAAATCTCAAAATTACATCCTGAGTTCTGGAGTGTTAAGGGCTTTATCTTTATTTTTTTTCCATCTTCAGTCACAAATATTCAATTTTGAAGATAATGAAACATGTTTTTCAGGTGCTTTAATATGCCCCAATCCAACAAGTTGCACTCTAGTGTGCAATTCTCATAAAAATGGTATTACACTGGGTGTAACAGACTTTAGGAACACCTGCTCTTTTTCATGAAATAGGCTGGCCACTTGAATGCAAGAGGAAGTCATAGCCTCTACTTGACTTCAGCTATTATATACACTTTAGTCGTGAGGGTATGAAAATAGGATAGAGATGAATTTCTCCTCTATTAGAAAACCAACACTAGTGGGTTATGGCAGAAAAAAGAGGGAAAACTAAGCAGGAGGACTGGCTTAATGTTTTCTACGCTCAGTGTACATCTCAGTGTATCGGGATTTAAACTTCAACCTGCCTGCTGGATTCAATATAGCAACCAGAGATGGAGGGCAGATTGAAATATGGAAACAGACGCAGCCAGTCTATCTGAGGAATATGAGTTGTTAAAAGCTGCAGGAACTACTGATGCATGTTATGGGTGTCTGCTGTACAGGTACAACCAATCTGTACTAGGAATTTTATGCAGGTTGGTCATGTTGGGTTGAAATGAAAAAAAGAGTGCATTTGCCATGTTCTAGTATCAGACACCAATTATCACTCGAGCTTTTTTCATCAGCAGGTGGCTGGCATAAAATGAGGAGAAATGCACAACAGTCTCAGCACTTTGCACCTCTAGAAGAAGAAATGTTTTCAGGCAATAACATACAGTAGAAAAAGCACAATTCAGTTATGGCAGATTTTCCTTCTTGGGCACTTCCTTTGCTTTCTGCACGTCAGTCACAATCCATGACAAGCCTACACTTTGGGTTGGGGGTCGAGGCGGACAAAATGACTGTGTGTTCATGTTGTATTCGGTTTGAAGGCAAGATTGATCTGTTTTCTACTAGTCTAGGATATCATAGTGGAATCAAACAGAAAAACAGAAGAGATCGGGATATGACAAAAAAGAAGAAGAAGCTATAATCGGAGCATTTTAGTGGCTACAAAACAACGAGAGAAAGGGTAACATCACATGGAATAAACCACTCGTTGGTCGAATCATAATAAATAAGTGGTTTGTTTGGTTCACAGCCATCCCTTCTCCTCGTGATCATTATGTGTTCACGCTCCATCATTAAAAAGGCTGTTAGTTTGAAACGATGGCTTCGCTGAGCAGCTGACCTTAAACACAGAACTTTGAGATGGAACAACAGTCTGTGCTCGAGGGGCTTTGAGGGAGAAGTGATATGAAAGACAAAGAAGCAGAATACATTGATATGTCTTTGAGTTTCATGTCACTGCATTTGACTAGGCCTATCATCCTCTATCCGGCGAGTGCCCCTGTGTTAATCGGTTTTCTTCTCCTCAGGATCCTTCTCTACAGCGTCGCCTTCCTCGTTCTCGCCCTCTTCGGGGCCCTCCAGCTCAGCGGCGCGTTGCCTCTCCTCCTCCTCTTCGTCCTCTTCGTCAGTCAGGCCCTCCCTCTTGAGCGCGTCTATGTCATCCGAACCGTCATCCGACTCAGCTGTGCAGATGCCATAGCACATCAGGCTAATTACACCCAGCGGTAGGCCAAAAAGGAAGCAGCCCAGCAGAGGAGAGCTGCGAAACACTGACTGATGGAGGGAAGGAGACAATAAAAGATGAAAGGAAGACAAAAGGGAGAAAGTGTGAGAGAGAATACTGAGACAAAAGTATACAGACATGAATGGGTTGAGGGAAATATAGAAATAATGGAGCAAATGAGGACAGCAAAAAAAGGACAACGTATGAATTTTCTTTCACAATTAAGTGTCCTGCAGGAAAGATTTGGGCTTGTTTACTCTATATCCTGAAAGAACACACTTATATTCAAAGCCTCTATGCTCTTGATGTAAATATACACATACAGTTAAAAAGCATTTCCATCTATAAACACTGACATCACTCAGAATCCTTTCCTGAACCTTTGTCTTTTCTGTCTTATTGAAGTCTGGATTACCAAACCAGACCTCAGGGCCAGATTAATTAGTTTGTAAAAATGTGATTAATTGCAATTTTACTCAGTATATAACAAGTGATAGGAGACAGAAGGCGATTCCAGCAAAGAGTAACTTAAAGTGGACCTATTATGCTCATTTTTATGTTCATACTTGTATTTTGGGTTTCTACGAGAACATATTTACATGCTTTAATGTTAAAAACAATAAAATAAAATAAAATAGACAAGACGTCAAAACTACTGCTACGTATTGTGGAGCTCAGAGCTGCCGCGCCTCCTGTGTGAACAGCCCAACAAATTACAATGGGCGCCAAAAGCAAGCAGTTAGCGCCTCTACTGTGAACCTGGTGTAAATCTGAGTATTCCTTTGACCACCATGAAAAACACTTGGTTGCCTGCTAGTAGCAACCAGCTAGGGAGCCTCTGTGTCGGACAATTATGTCACTCACAGCCCAGCACCGTGCAGCTCGATTGGCATTCACCAGAGAACACCAGAATTGACAAGTCCACCGCTGACGCCCTGTTCTCTTCACAGATGAGAGCAGGTTCACAAAGGCATGAAAGAGTCTGGAGACGCTGTGGTAAATGTTATGCTGCCTGTACCATCATCCAGCATACCTGGTTTGGCGGTGGGTCAGTGATGGTCTGGGGAGGCATATCCTTGGAGGATTGCACAGACCTCCATGTCATAGCCAACGGTACCCTGACTGCTGTTAAATCTAGTTTTAATATTTTATTATTTAATTAAGATTTATTGATGGTGCAGATTCCTTAATAGGTTTGTATCTATTTCAATTACCACAAGCCTTGTTGAGTTACAGACCTCTAAATCACCATCCAAAGCTTCATGTTTTATCCTTTCTCATAATCTGATCATTAAATCATATGTAATATATCTTTTACATCATTCATAATACAATATCAGAGTTTTAACTTGCCAGATTTGCTCACAGCTTGTGAAAAAATAGACAAGACGTCAAAACTATTGCTGCGTATTGTGGAGCTCAGGACTGCTGCGCCTCCTGTGTGAACAGCCCATTGGCCAGCCGGCTGAGGAGCTTCTGCGTCGGACAATTATGTCACTTAAAAATAAAACAAAATAGTCCCCCGTCCCACCCTCAAATAGAAATAGTATGTATTCCAGCAAAGAAGAACTGACTCGGGGTAAGATATAAAAAAGCTGCCTTGTGTCGTCTGCCATGTGCTCTGTTCATGATGGGAACTTAAAGGCAGAGAAGATGCATGCACAGGCATAAAGAAATTGGATAAATCAGGGTTCAGCAGGGGCCACAAGATCATTTTTACCTCCTAATGGGTTAATCAGGCCCTGACCTTATTCTTAAGTTCACACATAAAACAGCAAACACTAACAGTCATTTTCTGTCATTTCTCTCAGTGCCTCCTCAACATAGTATAGCACAAACTGGAATGACTGTCTGGCTGTTTAATAACAGTGCTACATCTCTCTCAGCGGCCAGTGTTTACAAAAGTAAAAAGCCTCCTTTTAGCTATTAGGTAGAGTGAATTCAAAATGCTATTCAGAGATTCAAAAATATTTTTTGGAAATGTTGCAACAGAGATACAGCGTTTTTATTCATTCATTTATTCATTCATTTGCATTAGGCCATTAAGCCTCGCGGATGTGTTTAGAAGGCAGGTCACAAATCATTTGCAGAAACCCGGGAAGGCTTTAATATTTTAGTGTTAATTAAATTTCTGTTATGTAATTTTAGGATGTCTGTGTTATGTTATACTGTTTGTATCTTGTAATATGTTGTCTTGTTTGCTTTTGTTTTGTTTTACACCGATGATGTCCATATTGGAGAGATTTACCCTTTTATCTGTAATCCTTTTGGGATGTTTGTACTTTCAGATTGTTCAGTTTGAACTGAAATAAATAAAGAAATCTCACACTTCAAACACAAGCAAAGGTCCACCTTTTGAGTCTGTCTGAAGATATTTTGTGTTATTTTTCTGTCTTCGTCTCCTATAACAGGCTCACCTCCCATAACTACACACCCACACAAACTCAAACACATACTGTAGCTACATGTGTGCAAAGGTTGCATGCACACACACTGTAATGTCTCTTAAGAGTGAATTACAACATGTTTTTTTCTTACAGTGCTTCAGTGAATCTAACTTTTCTAGAATTCCTCTTATTGGGTGTCCTCTTTCACTCCCTGTAGATTCAATATAATTTGGTGACAGTCTTAGAGGCCCCTTATGTTGTGTTCACACCAAAAACAAAGATTATTTTTGCGTCATGTTACTAACTCAAGTTTGAACGCTAGAATATTTTGTGTTGACTTGCTTCATACGCCTGAATAACTCATCATACACACATGAAATCACTGAATCTATGAATGAACTTCTGCCAGTAGATCCTTGGCATCGTACGTCCCTGGAGGACCTTAATGTTGATTGGCTATTGCAAGAAGTGACGCAAAATTGCACTACTTGCTTCATTCGCTGCTTAATTCATGTATTTCACATCACGTTTGTCACGTCCATCATGCTGCCTGGTGGGAACTCAAGTCTAATCGCGTCTTTACATTGACTTTACATGTAATTCATCCACGCGAACTGTTTTATTCGGTGTGAACACAACATTAGAGTGAAAAGTTTATTGGTAAATGGAAGTGTAATTAAAGGAATACTTCACTTCCCAAATAAGCGTCTGTATATGAATTACTCATTCTACCTTGCATTGAAGTCGGGAAGGAAACTTTTCTCATATGCCTCTACAGTAACCGAGAAGAATCCAAAAACAGAAAAAAATTCTTGATTAAGTCAAACGGTTTGGCGTTAAACAACAGCAAACCCATATCATAATATCTATTTACAAACTCTCACACAACTCATGCAGTACAATCGAAGTCTCATTTATCCAGTCGTACACTCAGTACTTCACAAACAGACAGCCCTTTGCAATGGGGAACTGAGCTAAAGGGAAAACTTATCTATGCTCTATTCAAAGCCAGACTCCATCGACAAAAACAGTAATTTTACCTCACTGAACGCAGGAGCTGCTGGTTTATCACTACCTCGATTAGTTTGTTTGTGTGTTATTGTGTGACTTTGGTGAATCCAAATTAACCCTTTAAAAACACCAAAGCTCCTGTGTTCAGTGAGGTAGAGTTACTGACTGGATAACAAGACTTGGATTATACTACAGGAGTTGTGTGAGTGATTGTAAACAGGTATTTCGATAGAGTTTTTCTGTTGTGAAACGTGGTCCCCAATTACGACAATTCATGTAAAAGTTTGCCCTTTTTTTTGGATTATTCATTCACTGTCGAGGCATACAAGAAAAATGTTTTCTTCACGAATTCAGCATAACACATGGTGAGTAATTAACAAACAAATGGTCATTTTTAAAATGCAGACCACTATGAATTAAATTCATCAAGAATTTTCTCTGCTTTTGGATTTTTCGTTCACTGGAAGCAAACAAGAAAATGTTTTCTACACAAATTCAAAAACAACACGGGTTAAGAAATTGATGTACAAACGGTATTTCGGGGGGTGAAGAATTCCTTAGAAGAACACATAATTCACACCCATGTCATTAAGCTGCATATAAAATTTAACATTTTGTGACAAGGTACAAAACATGATCCCTGCGGGCAAAACAATGCTGGAGTCACTGAAGGACAACTTCTTCTTTAAATGATCTCAGTTACAAATGAGTCATTTGACCTTAATATAGCAGGATACATCAGAGACAATGTACCTAGAAGGGAGTGCTCGGTCACAACTTCTGTCAACCATTGGGCTGAGCAGAAGAGAAATATTCATGTTCCCTGCAGTCATTGCCACAGGAAGAGGGATGGTAATTGCTGGTGCTGTGTGATGCGGGATGAGGTAGAGATGGGTATGCTATGCTAACACAGCTGGCTATGAGTCATTGGGCCTAATACCTCATGTTGCTGTCAGGTGTGCATTTAGATAGGTTCTCCAGGGGCAAGGTGATGGCTGCCGCCTATCTGCTTTGCATCATCTTGTGTCACTGTGAGCAACACTAGCCATGGTGATGCATGCAGCTCGCTAAATTTAGGAAAAGAGAATACTATTTCCTTTCTCTCACTGGTGTAAGTCAAGCTCTTCACATGTGGATTCTTCCTTTGGTGTAGTTGCTAATGAGAAACAAATAAAATCCTGCACACTTTGCTCCTGCACAGCCCAAAAAAAGAACTGTTTTGCATTAAGATCTTTTCCTGACAGGTTATATTCTTCCACTGATTTACACTGTCAAACCAGACCTGACGGCTAAAATGTTCAACCTTAAATGAAAATGTTCCGACAAACCCTCCTTCATTCCTCAAGGTTAACTTCCATACCTTCAATTTAACAGTTTCCTTGAATACAATCTATAATTTTCCTTTAGGAGTTCTCTACATCCCTGTAAGGACACTGTTAAACTTCACCCGTGGTTACAGTACAAGTGGAGCATTACAACGCAGCTGTATTTGCATTCCTATCACACCCATGGTAAAATAAACACCAGTTCCCCTAAAAGAACCGACTACTTAGAGTAAAAGTGGGAGGAGAAGCAAGTTCAGCCTCCTGACCCTGTCTACTCCCTCATCACTCCCCCTCCTCCTGCTCTGTTGCCTGTTTCTCTTTCCACATACTGTGTTTACTGCCTGCATTGCATATTCTCAGTCGCACTCCCTCGTCTTGTCCTCTGAATGTTGTTTTTCTCCCACAGGGGAAGAGCAGGGCACTAGGGCATTTGTTTTACAGTGCTACTGAACTTGGCGCAGGTTGCATATGCAGTATGCAGTATTTACTCTAAATTGGCAGTCAAGGTGAGGCAATGTGTGAAGCCAATCAGCAAGTACAAGGTGATAAGCAGTGTCATAGTGTAATAATGAATGCTTTTACTGTAGAGGTAAAGAAATACCAAGGCTGGTACAGAGGTATGTAAGCTGGGTAGAAGATAATGAATAATGGAAGCCTGATGTAAAACAGACCTTATAGGTGAACTAATCAATATTTTTATATAGACAATGAATAAAGGATTATCCGGAGAAATTTGGAGAATTTAACTCCCTGAATTAAAGGCGCTGTATGTAAGAATGTGGCCAAAACGGTTACTGCACTCAAATTCAAAATACTGCCACGAGTCGTGTCCGCCCGCCCTCCCCTACAGATTCGAGGTTGCTGGACAGCGGCACGCTGGAGACTGATTTGTTTGCCCACGGGTGGCTGCCATGGCAGGGCCACATCGCCACGTCCTTGATCTTCGGTTTTCCAGCGGACCGTTCGAGCAAGTCTGGCTTCTCTGCTGCTAACGCTGCTGCCAGGATACAGCTGAGGAGGAGCCGGCTGCTCATGCTATGTACCGGGACACTGCTAATGCTGCTTGCCGTGCTGCTGTAGCTCAGTCGTAACTGTAACTGATGCTGAGACTCTACTGACTGCGTGACTGGTAGATGGCGGTGGGTGGCGCAACATGCCAAAACACAAATTCAAAACATAAACATGATTCCTTGCAACAGAGGTATTCCTCTTCTGTGGGCACTGGGGTACAGCATTCACAGGTAACGTTACACCACCGAGCTCCAGAGCTAAAGCCTTCCAGCAGCCATTCCTCCTCTGTCGTCCTCTAACGTTACCTGCTGTGCCTCCCTCTCTCTCCTCCTCCATTCTTCAATTTCACGAAGCTCTTCGTCAGTGTATTCTGGCTCAAATAAATAAGGGCAGCCATCGCCTCTCGATGTGGAAAGCCTATATACTAACATTCCACATTTAGATGGTCTTCAGAGTTGTTGTCTTACCTTACTGTGTGTTTACCGTTTACCTCTGCTTCCCAAAGCGCGGCCAAAATATCAAGAGAACAAGCAGCGATCTCATACCGTGCCTGAAATCTCGCGAGAACAAGCCGCAGCAAAGATTTATAGAATAATGACTGACTTTTTGCCAGACTTCGACTTTGTGGAGGAGGAATTTGATTTTGCAGAGTTTTATGGCCGCCATTATTTATTTGAGCCAGAATACACTGACCAAAAGCTTTGTGAAATTGAAGAACAGAAGAGGAGAGAGAGAGAGGCACAACAGGTAGAGGACGACAGAGGAGGAATGGCTGCTGGAAGGATTTAGCTCTGGAGATTGGTGGTGTAATGTTACCTGTGAATGCTGTACCCCAGTGCCCACAGAAGAGGAATACCTCTGTTGCAAGGAATGGGACCGGTTGCAGCCTTAGCTAAATGGTAAACAACAAACATGGCAGCACACCGGTAAGGTAAGACAACACGTTTACATGTCGTTTTCTATATGTTCTCTGACATTTATCCTAACGATATGAGGCGGTCTTTGTGGAGAAAAAGCTTGTTTAGTGGACTAACTTTGCACTTGAAGGGATGCCTGTTCACTTATGTTTTAACAGGTCTGACGCTACGGCTGTATCTAGGCTAACGGCTAACATGCTAACTATTATTTCTATATCACTAGTCACTTGAAACAAATTTAGGACGATAGGAGACAGGTTGAAATAAACCGAAATTTCCCTTTAAATGCGAATATTCTGACTGTACTATTGTTGTCGGTGAGATCGGAATGTTATATGAACATTATTCCTTAGTCTCTGTGACATATTAGGAGGATTTTACGACTATTTGCTTTAGATTTCTTACATATAGCTCCTTTAAATCTAAGGTTTCAAGTCTTGGTGTGATTATTGATTCAGATCTTCAAGTCCCACATTAACAAGGTGACGAAATAGTTAAGGTATGACCATTTCTAACTGAAAAAGATACAGAGAAATTGATTCATGCCTTCATTTCAAGCAGCCTTGACTACCGTAATGCACTTTTTACTGGCCTCTCAAAAAAACACCACTGACAGACTCGGCTATTAACCAGAACCAAGAGGAGAGATCACATCAGGTCAGTCTTAGCTGCTCTGCACTGGCTTCCTGTTACATTTAGAATTGATTTTAAGGTCGTCCTGCTTGTATACAAAGCCCTACATGGGCTGGGACTGAGCCTACAATGCTAATTCTCTTGTTAACTATTTGCCTCCAAGAACACTGCGATCATCTGCTGCTGGTTTATTGGAGGTTCCCAGAAACAGCCAGAAGAAGATCAGGGATGCAGCCTTTGTCAGTGACGCCCCAAAGCTATGGAACACACTACCTTTAGATATCAGTGAGGCTAGCTCGCTAAATATTTTTAAAAGAAAGCTAGAAACATATCTGTTCACTTTAGCCTTTAACTAGCTCTGACTTTCCTGATACAGGTCTGAAACTCTTTCTTTTTACACTTCACACTGCTGCAGCTCTTTCAAAATTAAAATTAGTTATGTTTATTGGGAACCATGCCATCCAATAATTCATGATCAGCCATGCTATTTATAGGCCTGACGTGGGCCTATTTCTGCATCCTAGGTTTACTCGCCAAATGGTTTATCTTCTGCTGCTGCTGCAAGATGTTGCAGATCGTGCCCTGAGGATGGAACGCATCTTCCCGGACAATGTAGATCTATTTGCAGGGAGTGACAGCCAAGCCTGTCGCCCTCCAGTTGTCAGCGTCTCTCATATGTGTTAATTTAAAAAATGTTGGTGTCGGATTTGATATCTAATTTTCTACATTTTTTAAAATTTTTTTGTAAGTTATACAGTATGCCCTTATCCGCATACAGCAAGTAATAGCATCCCATGCATCATTTTTTAGTATTTTTTACATTCCCTGCTAATGCTAATGCTAACTACTTGTGGAGTCTGTCGCTCCATCCTCTAGATTTTGTTTTGGGCAGTCTTGACATTCATTCTCTCAACTTTGCTTTTCAGTCTTGGTTTCAGCCCTGCAGTCTCACGCCCTTTTATGTGGACTGACAGGATATTTACCTATGCTAATTAGGATCAGGTGGCTCGTGTTGTCAACTGACGATTCATCATTATAAAAACACAGGCTCAAACATATCTGCTGTTTGAGAACAGGTCATGAATCTAAAGTGGACTTTTCTTTGAACCTTTCTGAATAAAAAAAAAACTGTTTTCCGACTGTCTACATGTAGCAGCAGTGAACTTACCATAATGGTGGATCTTGCATCAAATGCCACACGTTTGATCCTCTGAATGAAGCCATCACCTCCATACGCCTGCAAGGAGACAGATCATTTAACAGGGACAGATGAGCTACTGCATCTAGTTCATTCTAATTGTTTACAATTATATAATTTGATGCAATTACTTAGGGACAATCCTTGTCAGTAAAAAAAACTTCTCTATATATAAGGTTCTATATATATAAGTATAATATATAAGTCCAGTGTATCCAGTCACATGGTCAGTACCTTCTAGACATTTAAAATATTGTTTAATTAGCTGCTTCTCTGCACAAATGATCAGATGTGCCTGACTCTGGTTTGTTCACTGTCCAGCAGTTCTACTCAGTCTGAGCTCATTTGTTGGCAACAGCACCTGGCCAGCCAATGAGTGATCTGTCCCGACGCTAATTCATCAGGATGGCCAATTAGCGAGCTCTGACTGAGCAGGACTTCTGTGAACGAGCTGAAAGTGGGCATGGGAGGATTTCTGTGGAAGCAGCTGTTGCACAGAGTTATGTTTATGCTGTGTGAGGACTGCATAAGTAGTTTGAGAAGTTTTAAAAAAACACTGTTATGGCATGGTGTTAGAGCCTATGTAGTGAGTGGGGAGATACTTAAAAAATTTCGCAGTTCCCTAAAAATCTGCCTGTGAGTTCCACAGCCTGCCAACTCTGTCCTCCTCTGGCTGATTCATGCTTCATGCAAGGCTAAACACGCCGTCTGTGTACCTTAATGTGCATACTTCTTATGAAAAATACTCCAACATTCAAGAATTTTTTAGTTATGCTTGGGGAAAAAATCCAGCTCTCCGCATTCCCCGTCTAAAAAGAAAAAAAGACTAAGAGAAGACCGCTGAAATCAAACAGTAACTATTGTTACTTCAGTGAATTTAACACATTATTTTGTGTATTTCCACATGAAGCAGAAACCAGCCTCAAGACATTTCATGGGAGATATTACTAGCATGACGTGAAGACGCTGAAGCTGTCCAAGCTTTGGCAGCGACTGGACAGCAGAAACATGGAGGTTTCTGTTTCTGTTTATTTGGTGGGAGGTGGTTTGTTTTGCCAAGTGAAAAATAGTCCAGACCTTTCCTGGGAAAAAAAAGGACAGGACCTCTGGCTGTTTGGCTTATGGGTTCATACATCTGGTGACTAGCAGGGAAAGCGATGACATTTCTTTTCCCAGATTAGAGTGTACACTACAACACAGAGTCATGTAGTAATCTCAGTGTTTGACTTGGAGAAGAATTATTGCAGATAATCCATTCAGGGAGGACAGCAATACCAAATCTAAACATGCAAAAGAAGATTGTGAAAATACCTCATCTGGTAAAAAAAATTTTTTCCAGGGAGGACTTAAAATGCAAAGCAACGTGGTTGATTAATGAAGACTACTGGTATGATTACAACAATACAACACAGGGGGAAGGGAGGGGAAATGGCTCCACTGAGCTGAATGCTTAAAGAGGAAGCAGGAGAGGGAGACGAGGGGTAAGGAAGAGGAAAGGATTTGGACCTGTGCAGAACCGTTCAAAACGCTGTTGATGAATTGGACCAGCTGCTCCATGGTCTCGATCGGCTCACTGGGCAGGAAGTACTGCTCGTTGGATGTGTTGAGAATGATAACGGAGGGCACCGTCACCTCCCTGAGAAAAACAGGAAACGCAGCGTTTAATCTTCTTAACCTCGGCATCTAGGACTGCCATTATCAAAGTGCATCATTAGATGGGAACAAATTGCGGTTTCTTTAAGAACAAATTGTAACACAGAGAATACAATAGTGAGATAAACAAACCCTTTGTGCTCAGAGCAACCTAACTTTTCCCATGGGCATCATTTCAAAGAGAGGATTTCTTTTCTGAGGAAAAGGCGATGGAGCCTGGCCTATTTTAGATTGGCACTTCTTCTCACACGGTGTCTACAGGTATCAGATGCTTCAATTTAATGCTTTTTAAGACCTTTTTAAGATATAAAAAAAGACTTTTTGGACAAAGCTTTTTTTTTCTTATTCAAGTAGTGCAGCTCAGTATAAATGTAGTCTTGTGCAGAGGTAGGTTTTATGCAGGAATATGGAGAGTGAGTTAGGTTAACCTACATTTAGCCAACAGGTAAGTGCAAGTATAAAGTAAAAAGACAGCATTAGTTTCAGTGGCAGGTTTAAAGATTTGTAACGTAAGTAATGTGGACTTCTCACAGAAGAGCTTGACTCATTTGGACAATGTTACACCCCTCCTCCCATGCACCAGGTTGCTCTGTTGCTGTGTGCTGCTCTGGTTGTGTTGCAGGAGCTGAAAGGAGAGTCATCAGTCGAATAAGCCACACCTGGGCCCAGTGTGTTCTCCACCATAAACACTTCCTTGCTTTGACAGTCCCGGTCTCTCTCTCTGGAGATTTCCTCACCCTGGCCAGGCTCATGACAACACTTGGTTTCTTTGGTGTTTTGTTTGGTATTTTCATGCTCTGTTTTGATAAATGTGCTTCTACCTTTTTGTCACAGTGTTTGAGCCAGGGTGATACCAGTAGGGGCTCACCCAAATAAATTAAAAGACAGATAAATGAAATTAGATCAAATATACCGTTTAATGACTTTTGAGGCCTACGATTTATAAAACTGAACACATCTGAAACTTTTTAAGGACTCATACACACCCTGTCTTTCTGTCATGCATACAAAGGCGAATGGATTGCACAGTACAGTGATTTGCACATCACCTGCAACAGCTATCTGCCCCGTCTCAAGGTCCAATTCACAAAAGATATTGTGCTGCTTCTATTACAGCACAAACATGACACAAAACAAAGACAAAGTTTTGCAGCTGAGTGCAAATTGCCCTTTTGTTGCGTCAGATGCAATTATCCATGTGGCAAAGTATGAATGTTGCCTATGTGCCAAGAACACAGCGGACAGAACAATGACAGAGAGATAAAGAAAATTAAAATTTTCAGACTGCCAGCTACAGGTCCTCACTGACAAGGTAGGGATGTCTAGCCTGGTTCCAGACCATAGACCCCGCCCACTCAACTGAGTAGGCTTGCATCTCTGGTCTGGCATACTGCAATGAATTTGAGATTTATCTCGTCCAAACAATGGAAGGACCAATGAACGCTGGGGGTGGGGGCGCGTCAAGCGATTAGCCAATCAGCGCCACGCTGACGTCAAGCTGTGCGCCGGTGGGTAACTGGTGAGGATAGCAACAATGGCGACCGCTACAGATCCTACAGACCACATTAACGATGCTATCGAGGTATTTCGCCATTACTTGCGTTGATGGAGGACCAAATTAAGGAAGCTGCTAAACTGGATTTAACAGCGATGCAGCTGGGCGTGCACGACAACGAAGACATTTTAAACGGGCAATGCACGCTTGTTTTCAGCACCCCCGAGGCATGGATACTAATGACGTCAGATTCTGGGTGAGTCATTGATCTCTACTGATTGGTTAGGGAAAAATCAAATTCCCTCCCCCTTGTAAATCGCCTTCAATGGAGGCGATGTCAGACTGAAGGTTCTGGGAGCTTCAGTCTGACACTCATGTCATGAGAACAGGTACTCTGGTAACAAGTCGATGCCTGAATTCTAAAAACGTGACAGCACTTATTTTTCATCTGCACCATAGGTACTGGGGATGCACTTCTTTTAGACCTGACAGGTCAGTGTATATGTCTTTAAGTGTTCTAGTCTGCTGTTAAATGCCGAAGGAAGAAGAAGACTTGCAGTTGTACAGAGTGAGACGTCCGGGTAGCAATGATGAAAAGGCCAGAGCACAAGTGTGGGCTCGGGAGAGACCCAGATCTTTTCGGGCCACACCCAATATTGCCAACTGTGGCTCTGGGTCTATGGTTTTATTACACATGTATGAAAATATCTCAAAAATTTTGTCCCAAAATTGTCCGATCCTTAGACATGCCCAAAATTATTAGAAAAGAGTTGCTGGGTCCTGAATGAAAGTCGCCACTTTTGACCCAGCCATCCAATCACAGTGGAGGAGGGGTGGGGCAAATACAACAAAGACCAGTTGTCACATCTTACATGTACAAGTGCTGAACAACAAGAGAGGAAAAATATGTTAATATACTGTAGGCCATATATTCATATTTCCTCCCCGGCAAAATCTCATGAACCCACCGACAGTAGTTCCTGTTGGATCATCAGAGATTAACAATACAATTTAAATGTGATTTAATTTGAATGTTTTTAATGGGATTTAGGATTTTTTTGTTCATTCATTTGTTTTTCATCATGGTATCCAATTGGGTATTGAGAATCATGGAATTTCCTTGGTACTGGTATCGACTACTAAATTTCTGGTATTGTGACACACCTGCGAGATACAGAGGCAATCCTCAAAACTTCAGGCAAGGAATTTAAATGTGACAGAGAGAAACCATAATTGGGATTTATATCCCATTCTGCACTTCAGTTACCACCAACTCTCTGAAGACGCTAATAATTTCACTGTTACTGTGTTTGGCAATTAGCGCTGTTTTTGTGAATTGAACTGTTTTTGCACTGGGGCTCATTTGCAGAGAAAAGGGCCAATTTGGTGCCAGAGCTATGCATATTACCAAATAGCAACATGTGAAAGAAGCACAAAGGCTCTGAGATTCTATTTGCTTGGCAGCGCGATTCACACTTTGCAGGTGCATTGAGAATTACACAGTTTTGTTTTTGTCTGTTTGTGCAGGTTTAGTGGCTGCAGAAGCCGCACAGTCCTTTTGTGAATTTGAGAGGTTTTATGAGTCTGTGCCGGTCACAGTTAAGGAGACCTTCACAAATTAGAGCTGACAAGTGAATCGCAGGGAGCCCAGAGGAAAGCACCTCAGCATCCATGCTGAGACATACACAAAACATACACAAAGAAGCCCAGTAGTCCAGTGATGTTGCCACAGTTCCTTCAGAAAACCCAGAAACAGAGACACAGACACTGCATGCTCTACAGCCCACTTTTTTTCAACAAATCAGCAGAGGAATTACAAAACTCAGCGAGATAACGAACAAGGTCATATAAACAAGCAATCCCTCTTTCACACGTCTCACACAACACCAAACCCTGGCTTAGATAAGGTATCCTGGTGCTTAGACACACACACAGGCACACGAACAGTCCATCAGAGCGCTGCCACCTCACATCCCCGCAGTGTTACTCAATCCGGCAACAAATTGCACACACATGCACACGTATCCATCACTGTCCCAATCCACCACCCAGCTGAGATCAGGAGTGCAAACACACACGCACACACACACACATGCCCGCGTGGTAGAGTCATCAACACCTCACTACTCTCTCCAGCTGAGATCTGCAATCACATGAACACACACGCACACTGTGAGTGTGTAGTCCATCTGACATCCAGCCTACTCCAACAGATGGCACCCATTTAAAATAAATATGGATTAGCCTATTCACCTCTGTGAGTGGAGACTACTGGGGGTTTGCCGCCCATAATGAAGGGTCATATACCGTTCTCTATAGAATTAGGGCTGGCAGAAAACACACATTTAAGCCATTTCCTTTTCCGATGCCAAATACAGCTGCAACACTGTACAATTAGGGCTAATTGTTGTTTTATTACAGGAGGAATTTTATCCATGTTTATTTGGATTAATAAAGGAACAGTTTAGGTAGTGACATTTAGGTAAATACCAAGCCGCAACCTCCAGGGCTGAAAAATGAAGCTAACCCAGAAGTGCCAAAGTAGTTCCTGTAGATCCTCAAATGGCCACTTGGACCGGCTTCAGTCAATATCCATAGAATGCCCAACTTTATGCAGAAATAAACAAATGGTCTTGGTCTCTATGACTAATTTCCCCATTCATGACAACTGTATGGGGGGTATTTTTTTTTAATAACTCGCCTGTTAAATTGTTAAGTCTTTGAGTGACAGGTGGGTGTTGTCAGCTGACAGCAACAACATTGATTAGGTAGCGTTACGTGGTGTAACCCCAGATTCAGAATATGGGCATAGCCAAAGTTATTTCAGTGTGTTCTCAGTTCATAAAAGTTAACTGTAACATTTTGGTCGCCTAAAAAGTCTTGTTCAGCATTTGGTTTTACTAAAAGACCCTTTTAGGGTGCTTTCAGACCTAGAGTTGTCTTGCTTTGGACTGAATCAGGGACTAACTTTGTTACCAAGTTGCATAATTACCTAGAGTTGGTTCGTGTTCTCACGGCAGCATTTACAAGCGGACCAGAAAAAATGCCTTGTGGGAGAAAGCTGCTCTTGATTGGTCAGAATTTCCATGCAGGAAAAATCCAGGAAGTAAACAAAATGTTGAAGAAGAGTACACTTACAAGATAATGACACTTTCTCATGTCGCAATGGAGGGACAACTACGCAGGTTGATTTCAGCGCTGCTCATTGTGGACTATATTGCTGTCATTGTTCATTTTAGTCAAACCATACAGTTTGAAAACGCGGCACGGCTGTGTCATGTGACTGAAGTTGGTTTGGATGGAGGTCAGAATACGTTCTCACCACAAATGAACCGCACTTAGGGGGCAAACAAACTTGAGTTCTATTGAACCAAACCAAACAGGACAGGTGTGGAAGCACCCTAAGTAGTCGGATGTTCATTTTTTCTAGTAAGTACATTGTTTAAATGAATGTTAATAGGCCTAGGGGTGGGGAAATAATAATAAATTGCTTGGTGACATCTTATCATTACAAGGATGCCAAATATCAATTTGTTTTAGCATCTTATTAGATAATATAGATGTTGACAAAGTTTTTGTTATGGCAACATAATTTGCAGTTTATAAAAGGTGCTACACTGAGTGACTAGCTAACACTGCTAACAGTTATCATCTAAGACACTTAAGTGGTTATCAAAAACGCTATATACCAAAACAAACAACAAATACTTTCAGTTTTCATGTTTACAAAGCTAACTTTGAGAAATTAAGTCACTAACTTAGGGATGAAAATGCACTGTGATCACTGGAGGCGGAGGAAAGGTAATGTTACTGCAAAGTTGACAGGAAGTAAACAGATGTGTAGTGCGTAAAATTGCACACTACATTGTGCAGGAAGAGAGTCTGTGGTTTTAAGGGAAGTGGCATGGTGAAACAATGTCCTCGCAAACATGTTGTGTTAAACTAAAGCCTGGCTTTAGCTCCATATCTAAAACAGAGAAATGGAGTGGTGTTGATCTTCTCACCTAACTCTCAGCAAGAAAACTAAATGTTAAAACTATTCTTCATACAAGATAAATAAACAAATAAAAAATGAATTCAAATCCAGGTGCAAGCTGGATTTTAAAAATACCATTTGCATTCCAAACAATCAGTAGTTTACCCATTTTGAGTTTTTTTGAGTTGTTTTTTTTTTGGTGGGACTCTGGCTCATTATCTGCAGTTCATTAGTTCGTTTTTCCCCAAGTTTCCTTTTCACTTTGTGTTACCGGAGGCATTTCTTTAGCTTTAATTACTGCAGGAGGACTAATTAAAAACACTAACTGTAAAGTGTGTTAATGATTATCACAGTGTGTCCAGGAAACGTCCATCTGAGATGCATGGGGACATAAAAACTGCATGACAATCAATAGATTAAAAAAAAAAAGGTATTTGTTGATAAAGACATTAAAAAGTTGAAAACAGCAGAATGATGGAATTTAATGGAAATCGACTTTATTTCTGCGTGAGCTGAGACTTTCATTGTCACTCGCTGACAGAGGTTCAATAAATCTTTAGTGTAAAAATCAAATGGCTGGTTAGTGTGGTAATAACCTTTCTAACCATTCACCTTCTATGATTGCAAGCGTTCCCTTCACATACAGACTTTTCAGTCACCTCACATCTCTTTAAGTTTTTCACAGCCCACAATGTGTTCCATATAAGGGGTTAGCGATAATCCTACGTTTAAACAGAGGCAGAGACAGCCTCGGGCTCAGAGTGGTGCTCATGGTGTATGTGTGTGTGTTCATGAGTGTGTCTATGTGCCTCTGGTGAAAGCAGGGGCAGCCTTACGCCAGACAGACCGCTGCCAGAACACAGTAATCGCTGTGATGACAGAAAGAGGGATAAAAAGCCATCAGATTTATTTCCATGGCTCTCCTAAGGGAGAGAATTAGTGGACATTGACAGGCCAGGATTTCATTCCTCAAAGGAGGGCAATTAATCCCGTGCTACAGCGGCCAAATTCAGGCCCGTAAAAACCCAGCAGATACATATTGTATCCACTCATACAAAATTAGGAAGGCTAATCACCTCTTTTATCCTTAAATATAAACGCTGCCTGTCTAATTTCAGCCGTGCTACCAGGAGCCTGTTGTGTGAATGTCATCATATTTCCAATACCACCTCTACTGTACTCACCGACACACTTTTAATTACGCAGGACTTAGGAGACCATGTCTGCTATAATCTCCCTCGTACAAACAATAATGTGCTCAAATCAAAATAACATCCTGCAGCGGCCTATTACGCTTGCAGATTCTCACACTAGCGCTCACAACATTATACAAAGACACACATAATTAGATACTGTACACTGGTAGATACAAAACAGACACGCCAACTGCTACAGCCCCGCTGGCCTGTAACACTAGCAGGGTTCTAATTAAAAGTGTGGGATGTCAGTTGTGGGCCTCTCCGAGCACGACACGGCAGCAGTAGGCTTGGGTGCAAAGCTACTGCAGCAAGGCTCTCTGCATCATTAGCGCTGCTCTTTGACAAGCTATTAAAACACATGACCACTATAGGTTTAATCCATGCATGGCCTTATCCGTAAATTCCACTTATACTCCTCTTGCCTTCGCGGAAGCAGATTTGCAGGAACTTGTGTGCTTTTTCATGTGTGCATGATGGTGGGGGGTTGAAGTTTCCAAGTGCACTAAAAAAGAAATGACAGTCTGTCTGTGTAATTGACTTCTCCACAAGAGAGCATCCTTAATGGCAGAGGCTGGCATTACAAGTCAGTCCAGACCTGGATAAGTAGCTGACAGAAGGTAATACGAGGTGGAGAAAAAGGAGGATGACATGAGAAGAGAGAGGCAGGCTGGATTTGTGACACTCACCCCATAATGAGGCTGTTAATGTAGTCATTCCCGTCCATGTGGCCAAACTGGAAGTCCCTGGAGATGTAAGACAAATCAGTGGCATGAGAAATCGAAACAGTGCATCAAAAACAACATACAATAGAGCAAAATGAGCACATTGTGCTGTCTCAGTGGGCTGCACGAAACTGGGACGACAACTTTTCGGCACAAATATGGAAACACATTGAATGCAATTGCATGTTTTCGCTACGGAAACCTGGGATTTTGTCAGTGCTGGAAAAAAAAGAAAAGAAATCCCCAAAGCTCTGTCCTGTGCTGTCTCCTGTTCCCTCATCTTTTCCACCACAGAAGACTCAGGTGATTTATCTAAACGATAAGGCAGGAGGAGGAATTCAATTTGTATCTCATTGTGCTGCACTATGCCTGAGCAGAGTGTACTGTGGATAGACTCGGATAGGGGGGGTTGCACAGGTCCAGGAAAGCCAGTGACTTCTGCTGAATGACTGATTATGTGGGCCTCTACATATATATTATATTCATTTTGAATCATAGCCACATCTTGCGCGTTTGTCCCCTGGGCGCTACACAATACTGCCTGCGCTTATATCAATGACATGATTATGAAGAGACTGGACTACATAATAAATCCGGTGGATGCAATGAAAAAAAAAAAATCAGTCTGTGTTAGTGATGATATTGCTGACAATAGTCAGCCAAACTGGGAATAAAGCTCATCAAAAAGTCAGTCTGTAACTTTGGCTCTGAAAGCTGCCGCAGTGTGAGTTACAGATCAGAAATAGTTTGAGCAAACTGATGGGAGGAATACGAGATCATGGAAATTAAATTCTTTTTTACTTTATCATCAATATTTAAAGGTCCATTTCTCGTGTATGTCCGTCTTCCCTCCCACTCCCATTGACACTTCTTAGCCAGACTGCTGAGCAGATCAGCCAAGCGGGGTGAGTAACTAACTGAGAAACTTGCATGTGAGAGAGGAGGCCTGGAGCAAGGACTATTTCTAGTAAATACTTTGATTTGTCCAGAACAGTTGGATATTTGGCTAAACGTTTCCCTGTGGAAATGTGCAAGTGTCGGTTACTTAGGGAATTTTTCTGACTGAAGGTGATATTTATTGGCGTTATCTTTAATGTCATGTGTTTCTCACGAAGAGAAGAATGTTTTCTGAAGCCTGTTCCCACAGCATTAATGTTCCAGGGAAGGGATGTGGGGGTGAACAGCTATTTCCAAATACCAGCCGGTGGTTTGTAATACACAAGAAAATTCCACAGTAACATCATGTCATGCTTATCACCAGCAGGCTTTAAGCTCTCAGAGATAAACTATAAAAACACAAGGATTCTGTGCAGACAGGAATTAATTATCAACAAACAATGATTATATAAAAAAACAGTATGTTTTTGGAATTATGATAAATAGTATGGTGGGTATAGGAAGAAAAATCTCCCACATATAAACTTTAAACAGGATTTAAATCACAGATCAACACATTATATTAAAGGGGGCCTACTGTGCTCATTTTCAGCTTCACACCTGTATTTCTGGCTTCTAACAGAACATTAGAAAACAAAATGTGAAACTCTATTAGGAGCTGTGCCTTGTCAAAAAACAAACAAAACCTTAATTTGAAAGGACAGACACAGGAAGAGGCCATGCTCAACAGTCAGATAGGAGTCATGTTACAAACCAATCACAGCTGACAGATATCTCTCCCTTCTGTAAATATTCAGTCTGATAAATACGGAAAGGTTGATCATGTTAGTGCTGAGCTTTACATCTGTCCCACAGACGACAGGCCTACACACTTATAAACAGCATCTGGAAGAAGATCATGTTGGGCAGGAAATCCAGAGTGTGGGATCATTTTGAGAAGGTGAAGGACGAACCCAAGGTGATATGTAAACTCATCTTCATTGGTCGACTACAAACATGACGTATCATCTGAAACATGGAAGTAGCTACATGCCCGTTAGCCACTTAGCACAATCATTACTGCTTTGCCGACAGCGTCATTAACAGGCGGCTCGCTCAGTGTGTGACGTGCACTTGTAGATAAGATATAGCCCTATATTAATGAAGGTTCATTAGTACGGTTTGTATTTCTCTGTAATGTAGCACAGTGTTAACAATGTTACTGATACTATTCTTTCTAACACCTTCAACTCAAACCATTGTGCTGCCCCGCCAAAAATATATAATTCAATAATTAAATTGATATCATAAACATGCAGGTGACTAGACAACTATTGGCCCTAAATGATGACTATTGGTCGACCAGGAAAATTCTTAGCCGGGGGCAGCCATACTTTAATGTTCAAAAAACACTTTATGTTCCTCATACTGTTTGTGCACACCTGTATTCACCCTCTGTCTGAGATGCTCTGTTTTAGTGCCTGTCTCTATAAGCCACCCTCCTGAAAAAGCTGTCTGTTCTGATTGGTCAGCGTTTCCGCATCTTTTGAATCTTGGCATTTGTGCACCTTCACTGCAGCTGGGGAGTGGCAGTAAGGGAGAAAATCAGCACTTTCTATTCACCAGAATCACCAATAAATGCTTTAAAACACAACCAGACATGTTTTATTGGTACACAAAATTGGTAAGAAATTTAACAACATCAACAACCAATTTCCCCTGACATTAGCATGTAGCTACATGTAGCAGTGTATGTAAAATAAACACTTGCAGTTCCGTGCCTGGAGCAGACGACCATATAAAGAAATCTGTGAGGAGCTTACGTCAGCTTGTATTGAAAATAAAAAAATCATTGGAAACAGAGTACAAAGAACGCTCTGAAGCCTGAGGTTGTTGCTTTTGATTACTTTTACATACATTTACGTCATTATCTGAAACTTTGGCCACGATTAATAAGCGACAGAAAAGAAGGGAAAGTATAATAAGTCTCCTTTAAAATACAAGGTATCTTTGCAGACAGAAATCAATATTAAAAACAGTATATTCTGGGAACTATACTGAGTACAATGGTGGGTATGAGGAGAAAAACCTCCCACATGTGCACTGGACAGGATTTAAATCACAGATCATCACATACAATATTAAAAATCATTAAATTTAAAGCGATCCTGTGTGACATTTGTATATGATTTAAGCATCTGTCAAATTATTCAGATTGCATCGTTTTTTGTTAAAACGTTGAGCCTTGACAGAGTATTGGCTTGCAATGCTGTGCATCTTTCATAATACTACCACTGGGGTAGAGGCTTTATATATTCTTAAACCTATTGATTTATTTTGGCCACTTGCAACACAACAAGCTGTTAATGCAATGGTGACCCTGTAAAGTTGATATGAGGAAAGCAGGAAAACAGTTTTATATTAGCATTCATTTAGCTTTTAATTTTAGCTTTTAATTTTGGCCTTCACCCATAGAATATCTGGCTCTTTAGCTGCTTGATGCTCCTCTATGCTCACCAGCTAGTCTCTAACTGTATCTGCAATGTGGTGCTGAGCAGGTAGCATACAGTGGATTTATGAGAGCTGTTTGGCTGAAAACAGCTCACTGCTGCGCCTGGCAACAGTGGGTGCTGAGACTGAGCCAAAACAATGAGCTGAAAGACACTTCAAAGCTTGAGTCAAGGCAAACTGCAGAACCTACTGATCAGTAAGATTAAGAGTGACATCTCTCACAATACAAATTTAATCAATTTCAAACATAAACATTTTGATTAGTGCAGCTTCAAGACATTTTAAATGTTAAAAATGTTGCTCAACATCTAATTGCCTTTCAAGAGGTAGGTACCAATTTATCGGCCGAACAACGGTATCGGCAAATATTCACCTTGTTCACATATGGCACTGGCTGATGTTTATCTGTAGTCTCATGTAAATTTTGCGCAAGCTCAATGCTGCGTCGGTTATTTGCAGTGACAGCAGTAGCTAGCATACCCAGCTGCTGATTCAGAAAAGGCGAAGCTGCTGGCTGGACCGTCTCTGGTCTGACATTAGATGGAAACGGGTGCCATGCAGGACATGTGGTTTCTTTTTCACATATGCCCTCAGTGAGCAGCTGTTAAAAGAGTATTTCACCAGTGTTTATGCAGGTATGTGTCACCATACTGAGGGTAGTGTGTGCAGATGAACCACATGTTACCAGCTCCTGAAGCTCCCCGTCTGTCAGAGGACACAAAACACACCATCTATGACTTGAAATGATACGTATTTTTGCTCCAGCACAGTGGGAAAGCCTGACACTGTTCATGTGCACACTCTCCCCACACCCCGACAAAGAAAAGGCAAAGTATCTCTTTAAGCTCTGCGTCTCATACCCTGGATGAGAAGAGAAATAGACTGAGCTGCAGCTGCGCAGACATGCTGATCTTTGTAAAGAAAAACATGCATCTTACTAAGAAGTAGGCAGGCAGTGATGTAACAGTGATTTTTTTTTCTTTTTATCAATATTTTTAGAAGAGGAGGCACACTGTATGATAAATAAACAACAAAACAACAACAACAACAAAAAAAATCGATATTGGCATTGGCTATCAGCCAAATTGTTATTTTGAAAAACAAAATCGCCCAGAATTTCACAATCAGTGTATTCCTACTACGTACTATCTGAAGCCTCAACAGTCAAGGGCCGTTTATGGACAGTAAGTCAAAGGTTTCAGTTTGTGAAGAAGCTCTTTCTGAAGAGGTTTCTTGTCTGGCTTTGTTGCACAAACTCTCTGTGCAGCAACTGGCACATAAAAGCCAAGACAATAATAACTGGTGCTGAATTTCAGCCTGACACACACCCACTAACTGACGAAATCAGACTTTCCCACAAGTGCAATTTGCCACATGTAGGCATGTGCCTTTCTCCCCCCCCTACACAAAGACTAGTTCCACTCAGATCTGCATTCATTGTGCTGTCAAAATGCTACAACTGGTGGGTGAGCTGAACACCACCACATTTATTACTGCTTCAAACAGCGTCAGCTCATTCAAATGTCACTCATCACCTATGATCTATAGTCTGCGCGCTGTCACCGCCCACCAACGGGGGCGTCGCTCGAGCCCGCAACTTGTAATTACAAGTACCGTTTAGGTGTGTCAGAACACTGCAGGCAGCTCTGATCTCAGTGGGGTTTCTAAAACTCTAAAGTCTTCAAAAAAAAAAAAATAAAGTAAAAAAAAAAAACACAGCACAGAGTAGTGCAGCGGATAGCAGTCCAATTGATGATAGGAATCTGTGTAATTCAATCAGTCCTAATGGGAATGCTCGGAGTGGGACACACTCTTTGATCATGGCGGTCTGAGATACACCTCTTCAATGAAAAGCAGAAACCCATCTGATGAAGCAACATGGTCAATGACGGGGTGCAGTGAGGAACCTAAGCGCAACATAATGATGAAAATGTAATACATTTTTTCTTTTTAATCCTTTTGAGGAAATCCTCTTGTCGCCTGCCGCCCTGCTGGGAGATCAGAGATAAGGGTCAGCTACAGAACAGCGACCTTAGAGCTGATTTGAATTCAAGCCACTTGAGCTAAGCATGTTCGCTTTAACCTGGGTCCTCCAGCTAAAGGATGACCTACCTACTGTACTCACTAAATCATCCTGCTGCACACATGCAGCAATTGTTTCAGGGGTCCCATGTTACAGGTCCAGTGTGTGGGATTTAGGAGGATATACTGGCAGAAATGGAATACAATAAGTATGTTTCCTTCAGTGTATATTCACCTGAAATCCTGAATTATTGTGCTTTCATTACCTTACAATGAGCTGTTTGCATCAACACAGGGCTCACCATGGTGCACTGCCATGTTTCTACGGTAGCCCAGAAAGGACAAACAAAACACTAACTCTAGATAGAGCTACGCGTTTTCATGTCAGCCCCTCCACAATGAGCAGCATTGGCAAAAACAAAAAATACTTTTTTTAAAACTTGAAACTTCTGTGTTTTTAAATCACTGAGTCCATTTGTTTTGGACAGAAGGAGACCTCTGTGGATAATTTAGCTCCCAGTAAAAACTTCCTGAATGTCTAGATCAGAAATAAGGCGGGTGCACATTAGCGGGTGCTGGGCAAACAGCCCTTTTGCGACACACCAAACAATGTTGGAGAAACACAGATTTTGAACGTGAAACTGCATAATTCAGTGTTTCTACCAGTTCTTATCATTTGGACCGTTTGTTTTGGAGAGTAAGAGACCTCCTCTGATAATTCGCCTCCTGGTAAAAACCTCCTGAACAATGAACACTGAAGGAGTCCTGCGAGGGATGTATGATAATTTGACCAATACATTTGACCAATACCTGATACCAATATCGATACATCCACTTTTTTCCCTGCCTAATTTTAGTGATAAGTCTCCTCTGTAGTGGAATTAATGTCATATTATGCTGGCAAACTCTTATCGTGATGGCCCACCAGCAGATGGAGACATGAAATGTAATACTTGTCAATATATATAATATTCATTCATTGTACAAAATAAGAAAAAGTACGTTGGCCGATTCTGATAGTTAATTTTAAAGCCGATATCAGCTAATACTGATGACGTGCCGATATAATCATGCATCCCAAAATCCTAGCCTGAAGAAGTTTCAGCTGGGTGTGATCTGTAAGCCTCGCCACTAGATGCCACTAAATCCCCCTAAACCTTACACACTGAACCTTTAAATCATTTGAGAGTCTGCGATCTAGGGCTGAACAAGTCATAAAATACTATCGAAATCACAATATGGCCAAGTGCAATATTCAAATCGCAGGAGCTGCAATTTTTTGCCATTGTAAACACAGCAGAGTGGAGCTACAGAGATCCCCCGGCCTACAAATCATATCCCAAACCTAAGGGAACATGTTTGTTTGGTACAGACCCCAGCAAAAACTACATCATTATCATTTTTTTTTTTCGGTGATAATGAAGTGCAAAAATTACCATCCCCACAAAAATCGCAACTCATATAGCAATCGCAATGCCTGTCAAAATAGTCGCAATATAATTTTTTGGCATATTGTGAACCCCTGCTGCGTTCTTACATCATCTGTTTCCTACTACTGTTTTATTCCGACCTCTCCAGTCCGGTGAAAATAACAGTAATACTGTTGTGAAATTATACATTTGGAGTGCATTCCTTCTTTGTATTCAGAGCCTTGTTTAATTGGCTCCTCTCCAGTAAAAGAACAGGTCGAACAAGGCGGTGAGCAACACAAACATCCCGTCTCCAGTTGGAGCCGGAGAAAACAGAAATTATGCATTAATACAAACCGAGCTGAGTTTTTGACTGACAGCTGAAAAGAACACCTATATTTGGAAGCTGACATTTTGCATAATTACCTTTCTACTGAACCTCAACCAAAACAGACGTGCCCCGACAAAGGCATAAACTTGCTTGTGAATAGACAGCCGGCGCTCCCCGGTGAGCGCGCCAACCTCGAATAAATGTATAAATTGGATATTCATCTTTGACCTCATGGCGTATCCGTGCCTTACCTGTTAAAATGTTCTCTGTATTCCTTCGCCACCCTCTGAATCAAGGTCTTTAATCTAAAAGCAAATGAGAAGAGAGCGAAACACCACATGAGTCGGGAGTCTAACCTTTTTGTTTTTAGACCGAAGCCTGTAATTTGTGGGGAAGATCCAAACAATAACAGAAAGTCTTATCTTTATTTGAAAGCAGTGCACTTAGGCACAACTATAGTGGTAAGCGTGGGAGTGTGTGGGAGTAATTTATATTGAACCACGCTTTTTAATTTCAGTGTTCTTTGTACCTGCCACTCTCCTCTGTGGGGTCCTTCTCATCGATGACTGCAATCGCCACCAATTTGCCTGAGGTGGCAGACAGGGATTACAAATCACAATCACACACACAGAAAGAGGGTGAGAAGACAATGGCAGGCAGATAAGAGGCTGTGGAGGAGACGAATCACCTCTCAATCGCGGGAAAGAAAGGAAAGAGGCACCGAGAACACTTTATTCATTCATCACTCAAACATTAAGCTAGCTTAGGCTTTCTACTTGGTTGAACAGGAAACAAGTGGTCACTTTCTGGTAGAAGAGCTATTTCAGTACCATTCAAAACCCAAACCCACGACATGACAAACAGGTCTACTTAAAAAAAAAAAAAAAAGTGTTACACAACTTATAAGGTCTGTTTTGAGGATAGAAACCCCTTGTTGCTGGGATGAGAGTACCAGCCTGCCCCCTGGTGGTCACTGATGGTGGTTATGTGGGGATAGGTTGAGGTAATGTAAAGGCAGTGAACAGCCTGTCATGAAAAGAGATGGTATTTCACATGGTATAAGTTGCAGCATGTGGAGTGGCAGTTCAACCATGAAAGCTATTTCTAAATGGTAACATGTGTTAAGTGGACCAGAGCTACTGGATACGAGAATACTTCCAGCCCTCCCATGTGCAATATTCATCTCAACATATTCCCAGAATAACTTTGATTGCATTGTCCTCAGGCTGGCAGAAAAAAAAGGAATGCAGTTAACAATAGTTTTTGTATAGTTTACTCTGTGTTTTTTTCTACAGTACTTGGGAATATAACCTACAAAAATGTGCCTAATTAACTCTTTGCAGTACCTAAGTAGGGGCACCATATCTACTGTTGATGCAGCTACATCACTCCTGTATACTGTCAGAAAAAACAAGCCCATTTTGTTACATTGCTCAGCTACAGGCAAATGATTTCCACTAAAGGAAACACCACAATCTCAGGTTAAAGAAACACTTGGCAAGAGGCGGGGTACACCCTGGACAGGTCGCCAGACTATCACAGGGCTGACACATAGAGACAGACAACTATTCACACTCACATTCACACCTACGGACAATTTAGAGTCACCAATTAACCTGCATGTCTTTGGACTGTGGGAGGAAGCCGGAGTACCCGGCACTACCTGTATGCGTTTTCAAGCGTTTTGAATATCAAGCTTTTAACAAAAATGCTTGTGTTTGGGTAGTTCTGAGCATAGGACTAGATATACAGGGGAATGGATTTTACTTTTTGGATGAGTTGTGTGAGACTTTGTAAACAGATGTTTTGATATAGTTTTGCTTTAGTGAAACGCGGACCCCTTTAACTCCAATTCGTCAAGACTTTCCTATGTTTTTGCATTCTTCGTTCACCGTGGAGGCATGCAAGGAAAACAAAGTTTTCCCGATGACTTCAAGGTAACACGGGGTGAGTAACTGATACACAAATGACTGTTCTGAGGGTGAAGTATTCCTTTAACACAGAAGGGGCCACTTTCTCAGAAGTTCATAAATTGTAACTAATGGCTAAAAGTTATTAGTTTTGTTGGCATTTTTGCCTTTATTTGACAGATGACATGACTGTACAGACATTAGGAAGACAAAGAGATATGGCAGGCAACAAAGGTCAAATTGAATCCTGGACATTGCACTATACCCACTGGCTACCAACGCACTCCAGAATGTCTTAAATAATGGTTATTGGTAATGGTTAGTACAGCTTTTCAGATCAGATGTAACTGATCTGATAAGACGTTTTTATCCTTTCTGTGTGGTAATAATGCAGTTCAAATGCTGATAAACCATCAATACTCTGAATAGGTTTTCTCTCTCTGATAAGCCATCGAGTCTATGAGAAAGCATTTTAATAAAGTTATTCATTAAGAGTGACAAGCTTTAGTTTCAAATTTGTCTGGTAGAAGCTGAAAGAAAGAGCTATTAACACTCAACCTTCACTGTGAAGTGATGTAATCCATTTACAAGACATCCATCTAGCAACTTCTGAGCATCATATTTCTTAAAATCTTCTAAAGCACATTTATAGACTGGACCAGCTCATTTTCTAATTCATTGGATGGTGGACTAGACGTTGTTTATCTGGCTGCCTGTGCTGAATTGACTATTTGTGTGTCTAATGCTGCTTACATGAAATCAGGAAGACATTAGACAGCAAACCGGATATATCATTTTCATGGACGAAAGCAGGATGGTAAAATGAGGCGAGACTGTCGGAGAAACCTGCAACAGTAACGGCAGCAAGCATTGCTGTTTGAAGTTAAAGTATTTTAACTTTTTGGCATCATGCACAACGAAATTTACCACCGGATGTTACACACATTCTTTGCAAACAATATGGTGTCACCATTGCAACATATTGTCATGCATGTTTTGTTTTAACGTCGTGCCATTCTGTTGGACTGTTTGTTTCTCCTGTGCCGTTCAGAGGGTGTTTTCTGTTTGCTGTCTACCGTCTGCCTGATTTCACGTAAACGCAGCATAAATCTAGTGAATGTTATGCAGAAAGTTTGATGTTTATGGGCCAAATTTTGAGGACATTCACACCAAAATATATAATTATCTTTAGTTTTTGCTGTGCCTGTGACATTCTGTCACTCACTGTACACTACTTTGGATTAAGATGTGGTGAAAAATATGCTGTGCAGTCTTCTTTTAAGAGGGTTGGTTGTGTTTTAGTTACAAGACATACTATCAACATACTGCCACTGAAGAATAACCTTCAAATGCATCTGTACACCACAAAGCAGGGTTTCCTTTCATCTGGTAAGTAAAATCTGAACATTTTGAAATCTCTCCAGTCATAATGTCCAGTGTAAATGATTCCAAACAAGCGAGCATCAGCGACAAAATTCAGTTTGACTGCATTATTTTCTGTTGGAATGTCCCAACTGGCTGTGAGTGATGCAGGTGCTGCTGTTTCGAGCTTAACTTTTTAGAAACTTTTGATTCCTGATGCTCATTTTGAAAGCGTCACAATGGACAAGGAACAGTCGATTCATGAAATTGAAATAAGGAGTTATCTACACCAATGGTGTGCCAATCCAGGTGTACCATGGAATTTTGCGATAACCACACATTATTACTGCAATATTCAACTGGGACTATGCACTAAGTTAATGAATTTTTAACTGACTGTATCAGCATGTTGTGCGCACCCATTTCCTTATAAAGAGGTGAACACTACCCAAAAAATGTAATTTAATTCAATTAAAAAAGCCATTACTGGGAACCTATAAGTGTCTGACACATCACATTATATTACATTATTTTATATTATTTCCTGTTTAAATTGATGTGTTATTGGTGTTGGATGCAAAAAGTTGAATAAGTTGTACATGACCATCTCTAATAACAACCTCATTGCTGTTGGCTGTATTGTATGTCCTTTCCAGTGAATGTCAAAATATAAAATGTGTGATTTCTGTCTAAAAAGTATTAACGTAAGAAGTTAGCAAGAAGGCTACTAACCAATCTTTTAAGTGGTTACTTCTCCATTGGTTTGTTTACACAACATAACAGCACTAATGGTCGTTTTTAAGCTCAGTAAACACAGATAATATGACTGTAATTTCTCCCATTTGTCCGGGACATTGAAATCTACTAGGACATGGAACGGAACAGAAACCCTGCCACAAAGAAAACACAACTGCCTTCTGTGAATCTGTCAATTGTATTTTGTTTCCAATTTTATCCTCGCCTCTGCCTGTTCTCTCTTAAGTTTTGACCCATAAATAGATCTAAATTGCAGCTTGAGACTATTCATTGATTTTGGTCACACTGGTATTTATGGGTGCATAGACTTGCGTGGGATGAGGCTTTTAAAGCATCAAAATATCACTGTGCCACCCCAAAATGAGCCCATGGGCATGAAACCTGACACTTGATTGAAAAGCCTGTAGAGACGAGGCTGAAAGATTTTATACTGTTTCCACAAACTACTTCCACTTCGGTCTAAACCCTGAGTTATTGTAACAGACTGAAGCTACAGACTACGGCGTCTTTAATCAGTCGCAGTGTTTATCCAATTAAGGTGCTTTACAGACTGTTTTGTGTTCAGAATGACAAACTGCAAATTTGGCACAAATGACTTAGATACTGACTGTAAGCGGCAACAAATGTAGGTAAAACTCAACCGTTAGGCATCACTGAATACTGAGTCAAATGCACATAAAGCGGTAAAATACTGTGTCTAATATTAGAAAGCACAGCTCTCTTTGCACACAGCATCAATTTACTGTTTAACAGACAGTTTGTATTTCACTCTCGAGCTTAAATTTCCTGTGGGAGAGACAGTGTGCGTACATTTGAGTAAGTAGCACAACATGGTCTAAATCTGGAGGGAAGTGACAGACTCTCCTATCAAACCCCCGACACACAATTAACGCTGATACTGTTACGAGGAACTTTTGACAAGAGCAGCTCTGAGATATTTGATTTTTAATTATAAAGTCATCATGTGGTAGATCGGATATTCGGGGGCTGGGATGTTAAATATTAAAGATTTTTAGTGTGAAATAGCATTAAAGAGGCAGGCTGTGTAAGGCTGTGTGCTGATGCACTTCAAATTATGTGCTGGTAATCATTCGGTAATTTAAAAGTGTTGACTATTGACTTTGGCTCCATCATCATTAAGAGTTAAAGAGCGCAAAATATAAAAATCTACACTGAAAAAGTCATCATGCTCATGACGAACAAATTATCACCGTTTATAATGTTTGAAAATAAAACAGAGCAGAAACGAGGCAGAGAAAGAATTGGCATCTACTCTGAAAATTGTTTAAGTGCTTTATTGTTATGCAAAAATGGAATTTCTAGATCCACATTCTCAAATGTGAGGACTTCCTGTATTTCTTTATCTTATGTGACAGTAAACCAATATAATATGTGTACTAATATAACTAAGCATCTGAAGATGTCACCTTGGTAAAAACATTTCCTGAAAATAACAGTTTGTTGCAGGCCTAAAATTAATCTATATGTAATATGTAAGGGATACTGCCTGATGAGGAATGAGGAATTAATGGCTGGTTGCCTCCTCTGAGTCCATTAATCCCTGATAATGGACACCTCAAAGGGCATTATCCCCTTTATACCATGGTCACTTGCAGAAGAGAAAAAAAAAACAAGACTATTCATTTATATTTTTATGCGTTTTTCAATCAAAATCTAAAGTTTTTCACAAGCCATAACTCCTGGTAACGCTTGAGGCTTGGACTAACACCTGAAACAGTCATTACCACCCCCACAAGGCTCTTATGTTATGGAAACGATGCTCACTCCTCCAGTAAATAGGACGAGCCTTAGATACGACTCAGCAGTGAGATATTTCTAGTCAGCTCAGCTCATAAAACCCTTTGGCCAAGCTTAAAGCCAAAAAGCTAACGTTAGGGCTTGATCACACAAGACGCATCACGCATCATCATTTAGTGCTATTTAATCATGACTAACACTAACTGGGGTTGCATGAGCAGCCTGGTAACTCAAGTCAGTTAATGCTGCTTACTTAGCTAGCTAGCATGTTAGCTTTTGGACTATGAGAGAGATACAGAGTATGTGAGAGGGGGAATTCATGTCCCATGTTGTGATAGTTTCATGCAGGCTACTGTCTTAAGGCCAAAACACACCGGCGGCGTCATATGACATATATTTGAAGCGGCTACAGCTGTGGCAACATGTCTCGGTGTGATCAAGGCCTTGTGCTACCAAGATTCAAAGTCAGTAACATTGTGTACAGTTACAAATACTAAATATAATTTGACAGTATGTTTACCAACAAGACCAGCTAGCTACGGAGCCATGCCATTGTCCCCCAATCAATAGCAAGATGTTAGCTTGTTAACGTGTTGCAATAAATTCTTAAGGGAGGCTGACTGCATCCCTGTTGCTACGGTTACTTATTCTAGATACAGGCTGATACTATGCAGCCAGCGCATTAATCTAGAATGGTGAACAGATAATTTAACAGGAACTTCTTAGTAGGTATCCATTACTATTTCACCTTTATGTCTACGCTGGATTATGGTGATGTTTCGTACATGCATGCATCTTCACAGTGCCAACACACGCTGAAAGCTATCTACCATGGATCTACCTTGGCCAGCTTGAAAACAGATTTTTAACCTTAATGACTGTTTTTACTCCTGGTTGAATAAAGGTTAATAAAAATATAAATTATCAGGAATTATTCGACCACACCATGAAATAAGACTACGATATGAATATGTTATTTGGAACAAGTCATGGGAGTGAAGAACATATTCTGGATGACAAATTTTATGCATACGCCACCTGTTTCTCCCAGCTCATACAGTGTGAAGCCATCAATCTGAAGGTACCCTTGGAAACGCTCCTTGTTCACCCACGATGACAAACTCGCATCTTCGTACTCTGCAACACAAAGACACACATAATCTCTCAGAAGCAGAAGTACAAAATCGACATTCAGCACACAACATATTTGTATTAAAAGCACAGCACAACAGTGTATTGATGCCTGGATTGTGAGAAGATCACAGTGTTTACCACCTGTGCGCTCTCTAGGGAATAAAGAGTGGGACACAAGCTGAGTGTTCATGGACAGAGGTCAGTTAAACAATGATCAAAAATTGTTTTGACAGGGGGCTGCCTCTGGGTTAAGTAGTCAGGGAGGCTATTTTGGCTCTGAGACAGCATATGGATTGAGCCAGAGCAAGCAGATTGGGAATCGATCCAGAGGTAAACAATCAAAGGTATCAGTTTGGTTGTCAAGATGTACATGAAAGAACATTTCGCTCGGCCTGGATTGTCCACAATCAGCATTAATTTCCCACTTACCGAACAGCCGTTTGTCAAGATATAAAATGAAAAGTAATTTTCATTCACAATAGATGCTGTTTTTTTCTGAGATGCTGGCTCACCTAACCTCATTTTCACAGCTATTATGCCTTTTAAAAAAACACATTTGGTTTGTAAATGATTCTGCATGCGTACTACATTCATTTTCAGGACACAGTTTTGGCAGATTTTTACACATTAGGAGTGAATGCATAATTCAACAGATGCATTAGGCAAAAAAAAGATAAAGTGCAACAAATAAATAAAAAATAAAGTAAAATAAAGGATAGCTTCCTGAATGTGAACCACATGTTGTTGCCACCCTAGCATCTGGAGGCAACATGTAAACGGTAACCAGAGTCTGTCCCTGGAGGGTATAAACAGGGTGTAGTGAGGCTGCTCAAACAGTGCTGTTTTCTCCGGCTGAGAGAGGCTACAGGATGTTCATAATTGATGTCAAATGTAGCTGGGACCTCATTATGACATGTTAATAAGTTATCATGACCTTTTTGCTACCATTACAGTAATTACAACAACACTGATGACTTTAACATGGTTCTTGAGCTGCTCCCCAAACGAGCTGGGCACACAATACCGAACATGACAACCTAAAACCTGAACACGCTTTTAAACCCCCTGGGGTCGTAGCTTTTATTAGATTCGAAATGACCTTAATGCATTGCAATCTATTTCTCAGTGCTGCTGCTGTGCAAAGGCAGAGTTGTTGTTAAAGCTGCTGAGTCAGTCATCTGGTAGACATTCCACAGAGTTCTTTCCACAGATGTTCTGGCTTTATAGACAGCACGCAGCTGCCCGACTCTCCTCCCAGAAGCGAGGGAGAGAGCTGAAGGCCCCATACTGGGATCGTACAGCCCGATGAACCTCTACACCGACTGAACCTGCTTCACCTTCAAACAAATTAGAGCGGCTCTCTTCCTGGGTGCCAACCTCGCAATCTCCATACTGCCCTACAGGAGCCTGTCAGCCCAGAGTTCACACAGTGGGAGACAAGAGAAAAAGATGAGAGGCAGGAGGGGAATAAAAACAGACAGTGGGTGGAGTGAGGATGATCCAGTGTCAGAGTTTCGCGCGGAGGGAGGAGGCGGCTCTGACACGTTTCAAGGATGAAGGTTAATGGCACGGATGACCTCCAAGACAATGCAAATAGCGCAGAAAGAAAACTAGAGGGAGAGGCGAAGAAGAGACGGAGAAGAGGAAGTGAACATCAAAGATAATTCAAACAGGGTGAGACGCAGAATGTGGCAAAGGATGAAAAGACTGATGAAAGAGAGCTCAATGAGATGACGGGACAACACGTCTCGCTTTCTCAGAAAAAGGATAATCCTTAAAGATAAACAATGAAAATGCTTTAGCTAGTTGCCAAAAAGCACAACAATAAGGCCACAGTGAGAGATGGAAAGCATGTGTGGAAGACATGTGGAGCTCAGTTATGGAATCAGCTTCTTTAAATTTAGGCTGCAGCTAACAGCTATTTTCAGTGTTGATTAATCTGCCCATGATTTTCTCAATTAATCATTTTGTTGATAAAGTATCATTAGTAAAACATGTCCTGTATAATTTCTCTGAGCACAAGGTGATGACAAATTCTCACATTTAGGAGAAGCATGAAACAAATGTTTGGTGTTTTTGTTTAAAAAATTAATTCAACGACCCTCAACCTACTAATCAATTAATCAAATAATCACTGGAGGTCTGCCTGATTCGTAAGAAAGCAGACTGGTTGTTTATCACATTTTCCAGCCTGCCTTAGCATGTTAGTATGCTAACATTTGCTATAACACAAAGTGCGGATAAGCTGATGTGAATGTCATTGGTTTTTCAGGTTTTTAGCCAGAAACAAAAGTATTAGACAAACTGACGATTGTTATTGGATGATGGCACAATATGAAACATCAGGGGATCCACAAATTATTACAGTTCATCCTCTGGGGACAAAGGGTATTTGCACAAAATTTCAAGGAAATCCATCCAGTAGTTGCTCATATTTCACTCAAAACCATAAATAAAACCTCATGGTGGCACCAGAGGAAAAGTCAAGGCATCACCATAGTCAGTAAGAGTAATCTTCTGGGGACCATGAAAATTTCTACAAAATTTCATGGTGATCAATCCTATAGTTGCTCAGATATTTCAGTCTAGACCAAAGTGTTAGGCAGAAAGACTGACACCAAGGCCTAATCCACACCTACATGGATATTTCTTTAAACTTAGCTTTCTCTTTGTGTTTTGGCCTTGCGTCCACACACGTTTTAGGTCACTGAAAGCAGTCCTTTTGTAAAACTCCACCCAGGGTGAAAGTTTTTGGAAACTCAGTGTTCAGTGTTGATGTGTAGACAGTAGACTGGCTTGTAAACCAGAGTTTTGCACTGTTATCTCCTTTGTACGGCGTTCCAAATGAGGCAACGTTTCGTGCAATGGCAGATGTGTCAAAGATAGTGGTGGCTTTGACCTTGCTAACAGGACTTGTTACATGTCAACACATAAATGTAGAGTTACAACTCTTCCTAAAATACAGCCGGTGAGCGAACTCTGGCTAATGGAGTCCAAAAAAGTGTCCAGATCTACAACAAGCGACAACAACACTCAGGGAGTATCGAGCTTGGTGTTGCTCTGAAAACAGATTAGAGGTGCACGAAGCTTCACCAGAACAGAGCCAGGGCAAGCGGTTTTCAAAATAAGCGTCCCGTCACTTAGCCTGTTCGCTAATGCACGGAGCAGGTTAGGATTTCGTTGGGAAACACTGAACCAATCTGATGTTCGCTTGCTCACTTGTTTGCATCGTGACCAGTTAGAAATAGGTGTTACTCTTCCACTGTATTGAGGAACAGAGGCATCAGAATGCACTATGGAGGTCACCACTCCATGTAGCCTTTCAATCATAGCTTTTTCTGAGGCTTCTGATTAGCCAACGTCTTCTTCCTTTTTGCATGGCTTTAGGGTGAGGGTTGTGTCACCGCCTGTTGGTCTGGCATGTTACTGACAGCGATGCCATTGTGTTCTTGCATTTTCATTTGGACAGAGACTTCTTTAAAACGGTGCTTGTGTGGACAGGATTATTTTTAAGAGCAAAGGATGGAAAAAATATTTTTAAAAATACTGCTGTACTAATGGACTAGGCCTAAAACTAACAAACAAAATAGCTGGATTATTTAGGGTTGGGTACTGAAGTTAGCAGTTTAAAGGGTACTAACCAAATTCCATTGGTACTAGAGTACTAACTCATGTTACATCTGTAGGTGCCAAATTTCGGTAAGTGAGAGCTCATCTAGGTGAGAACGCCAGGCTTAGACAAGAGGCAGAGGTGCTGCGAAGCGTCCCAAAGCCTGGAAGCCAGATACAGAGCTCTGGGAGAGCTTCGTCAGCTTTCCAGCAAGCCAAAACTATCGCTACAGTGTCGACTTGCCACAACAGTTTAAGTCTACTATGTCCCCCCTACAGCTTGTAAAAAATAATTTTTTGTTATTACAGAGAAGGTAAAGTGCTGAGTGTTGGGTATCAGTACCGAATTCCAGGTACTGGTACCCAGCTTGAATTATGATGCAGTGGTGATGTTACATGTGTGGAAAATATGGTCACCGTGTCATCCGCACTGACCTTGTTGTCTTTGCCAACTCAAATAACCGATGAAGTGAATACTTTCCATGTGTGCTGTCACAAAATATCATCAGTGTGTTATCACCTTTTTAAGTGTGATCTCGTCTTGTCATCACATTCATGGGCCGTTAATCCGCCTGTCATTTAAGTGCTACCAATAAACACATGCAAAATAGTGCAGCCTCACAGCTGGCTGTATCCTTCCATACAAGGAGCGGTGAGGCCAAACCATAAACCACTGTAACAGATTAACAGAGAGCCTGATGCTGAGCTCTTGAGTATTAACTCATGTGCATTCACACTCAAAACACGTTTGAAAAAACACTCCTGTCAAGGCAAACAGCATGCTGTGAGGACTAACATACATCCTAATTACATTTTTCAGTCTTCTTACAGCGCTAATACATAGCCCAGCAGATTTCACTGCATGCGAACGATGATCAAAACCATTTGGCCCTTGAAGCACAATAACAGTGCAGACCTGTATGAAACTGAGGATTTGAGTTATTAAATATGTATGAGCCTCTGTGCTGTACCATATTTTAACAGCTCTCTACAAAAGGGATGCTGCTGTTTGTGATGTGCACTAAACCAATCAAAGCGCAACCATATGTCAAATATCATTTTACGCAAAGCGAGAGGCCGTGTTTGGACAGTGTGGCTTCCCTCAATGGTGTCTATTGTTTAAAAACACAACAAGTCAGACCTGCACAATGAGAACAGCAAAAGTGCTCTGAATTTCTAATAAGTATTCTGAATCTGCTTCTAGATAAAGGTTGCTTGTATGTTTTGGGAATATACAAGCCTCTGTAGCTGGTGGATAAACAGTACAGCTAATAAAAAATATATTATGTGTTATACATCCAGACATGAGTCCTAAAGGTGGAAATGAGTCAGCATTTCAGCACTGCCTGTTCCCTTGATTTGAAATCAACTGGGTTTTTTTAATGGGTTTTTGCTTCGATGCCTGAATTAAGGTCTGTGCTTAACACAAGCTTAAGAGATTTTCACATTGCTCAACTTCATAAATACAAGACGTCGTCACGCCTAACACTGCTTTCAACCTTGTTGTGGTGACGACACTAAAGGCATACGAACGTAGTGTAGGACATTTACAGCCTACTGTTAGCTTTATACTTCTGGTGATTGCATTTACACTTCAAAAATCATAAAAGTGGTGTTCACTTGTGAAGATTATCTTGCTGAACGAAACATTTAAGTACCATAAGCATTTGTTTGCTACAGAGCTTATTTTCTGTGTGGGAACCAGGGCGATGCTGACTTCCATGTCAGCCTACAGAAAAACCATCATCCCTGCAGAACTCTACAGTCGGCCATAAAACAGTGTTACTGGGTGCCTATGCAAATGTGTCTCAGAAGTTCAGCCAAATAACATTTGATAAAAAGTGTCTGACGGAACATCATGCAAAGTAAGTGTCACAAAAAACCACATAAGGTGCCTTGGGCTCATTTATACCCTCATTCAACATCCAGTCGGCGGACTTGCAGTGAGAACAGTTCTCTGAGAAAAACACGGCACAGCTGGAAAGAAACCAGATGCTGAGAACCACAGGTGGTAAAAAAATAGAGCAGGCAAACTACTTTCTCTGATGTAGAGTGGGAAATTTCTTTTTTTTGCTGTCATTGTAGGTAAGTGTTTAATGAGCTGCACTCTCATTATTTTCATCCATTTCCACCAACAATAACCAATAATAATTACAGCATTTTTCTTCAACTAGCTCTAAAGGCTTGAAAGGGGAGAGGAGAAATCCACCATTTGAGGAAGGACACAGCCATGTCATTTTGCCACGCTGCTTCCCTTCTCAGTCCTTGACAAGCTTAATATGCCGTCACCATGGCAATGCTAGACATTCGACACATCCTCCGTATCAAGGTCCTGGAGGACTCTTCAGAATGTGGAGTTTTTGTCATCAGCGTCTGCTGTGGCGAGCCTCTCCTGCTGCAGTTCTGGTGCAGGAAGCCTCCCTTCCGTAATGGTCAGGTGGAGCAGACGGATGTGAGCTTGCAGACAGCGGTGAAGGTGGATTTTGTTCTCCGTGCACTACACCGCGCACCAAACCTGCCCAACAGCCACTACTGGTGCCCGTTTGTGTTGACGTTGTGTCTTGATGCTCTTCCCTTCCGCTTCCGCCTCCCAGCTCGGGCCCACAGCGGCAGCAAAATACAAGACATCATGGAGGAATGTGGTGAACTCACGCTGTTGCGGTGAGAAGCTTCGGATTGGGCAGCAGAAAAAAAGCAGCTCCTCTAAGCCTCATATGTCATGTACGATCCTTCTGCAGAGACCTGACAGCTGCTGCAATGATTCAATTCTTGGCTTTAAATGACTGTATGTATACAGCACCAGCTCTGCACTGATTTCTTTGGCCTAAACTGTGGTCTCTCATGCCCATCCACCCTCGCCTGCTATGCATGTCCGCCCAGAGACAAACCACCACACATCACTGGCCTCGCCACACACACAATAGTGGGCAGAGCCCTGGGTGCTTTATGATGGGCCAGGCACACCATAACTCAATGTGGTGAGGAAGATGAAAGAACAGCAGCAAAGACCGGAAAACTAGAGGAACACAGCTGGAGAAAAAAAAGGGATCACAGCAGGGAAAAGACAAGGAGCAGGACACAGAGAGCACCCTACTGGCACTTATAAGCTGTGGTATGACTGACTGAAAGAAACAAGACGACAGTGGCTGAAGCCAGGGTGACACAACACTCACCATCATAGGTAAAGTAGGCCCCATCCTTGAAGACTACAACCGCAGGAAGCTCTGGCAAAGTTACGGACTGTGGAAAACACAAAAAGATGCTTAATTCAAAAGCAAGTTCCATAAATCATTTTTACTCTATGAATGTACACGCACCTGTAAAATATGGGACAAGACTGTAGGCAGTAGCGCTTTGCAGCAAACTGTGAAACTTATAATGATTTGCATAATGCAAAGACAGCGAGCAAGCCTGGTGTCTGTATATGCAGTTGTGGGAGGATAGTTATGTTAAAAGATTGTAATTATTTGCTTTAATCAAGAACCTAGCAACAATAGAAACATCAAGTGGTTGCACAATACTCAAGAGTATCAATAGTGGTGTTGAAACAATATGTAACACTCCGCAAGTGATTATAGTATTTTTCTGAAATTCAAAGAGATGCAAATTCAAAGAGTTACCTCTGGAAAGACTTCCTCCGAAGCCGAGAAGAAGTAAGTGTAGACAATGAGCTCAGAGGCTACGTCGTTGTACTTCTCCTGCAACGGCAAATGAGTCTTTCAGCGTGTACACAATAGCTTCCATTAAATCAGTGTTAAACAGATGTAAAGGCTGAGTCACTACAAGGTATTACACACAACCTGCTCTTTGTTTAAAATGTGATTCAACAGCAGCTGAGCCGTGCTTCTATCACTCAATCGATGCACAGTTTTAGCACTGCGGTAGCTCTGGAGAAGTCGGGTACTCAGAATAAAATTCATGACATAAATGATGCTTACTTTGAGAGGAGACTCCCCACCGACATACACAAAAAGAACATCATGTCGTTTCAGCATGTGCTCGAACATCTGCTTGCTGGGAAGCGCCCTGACGGCTGGTCTGGAGAGGGAAACAAAAACCCACACGAATTAGTTTATTTTAATGAGTAAAATCCTATTCAGCACAAAAATGGCACACTAATATAACTGATGGGAAAGACTCCCAACTATTCTGTATATTCTGTTCTCTATTCTGTGCTGGTGGCGCCACCCAGTGGAGACTCAACAACGTGCAGCCCTGAGGTCCGAGCCAAGCTTTTGATCAACCCCTCTGTTACGGATCTAGCTCGATTTCCCTCAAGGAGGAGAAAAATCTGTCAGGCACAGTTGATACAGTGGCTTAAACTGGAGCATTGGAGGGGGGAAACCCACTGAGCTATGAAACAAACACGGCCTACATTGATAAGCTTGCTTGGAATGGTTCTTATTAGCACAGCTGTAATAAAGGAAGTTGTACTTATTTATCAGTTTCACATCATTTGCTTTCAGAGCAGTGATTGAAGGCTTACCCCGCCACCCTGTTGGCAAACTCCACGATATCATCTTTTGTCCTTGGTCCCTTGTAGTTATAGGCGAGATCACCCTTTAACCTGACGAGGAGACAGAAGCAAAACAAGAGTGAAAGAGTGTCAATTTAAATGTGAAACCATTCGGTACCATCGGTTATTTTGTGTTGTTAATTTGCTGCTGGGTGAAGACATTCATGTGAAAATTAAAATGAAATGGAAATCAACTGCATGACATTGAACTTTGCATTCAGGATATTGGTTTGTCTGAAAAGCCTCAAACAGTGAGCAGTAGGAGGAAGAACGCTACAGCTGAGGCTGCAGCTCAAATAAATTGTTTGATTAGTCAATAGGCAGGAAATGAATCAGCAACCAATTTGATATTCGATCGTTTTTGTTGTTTAATCAAGCAAAAATGGCAAATATTAACTGGTTCCAGCTCCTCAAATGTCAACATTTGCTGCTTTTCTCTGTTTCATATGCTCACTGGCTACTTTCTCTGGAACACCTGCGAGATTTCCTTTCATAAATCCCAAATCAACTCTGAATTGCTGCACGTGGATCGGCCTCTACACGCCCACATTCAACTACAACTGGTTAATACAAAGCACCACATAAATGTTTATGCATGAAGAGAGCCTGCTGGTCAATGGCTCTTCACTATAAATTACGCCATAATTATGTGCGCCTGACATCAGTCGTGTTCTCTTCAGCAATTTTACACACAAAAATCAATACGAAAACTAAAATCATACTTGGCAATTTAATGCACACTATTAAAAGATATTATTGTAATCTATTGATGCTCTGCTCTGCAATTATTTAAAGCTATTTGATGTTATCTTGTATTTCTCTAACTGATGATGATTATTTCATCAGTTAATGACTGTTTTCATATCGGGGACAGGAAGCACAGACTATCCTGAATCCTGCCACCTGCCACATCCTGGCATCATCCTAGCATTTCAACATCTGACCACGAGTGTCAGCAACATACAGTCCGGGCCCCTCCTCTGTGCTCCGCTGGTGGGGAATGTGATAGTGCGCCAGCGCTGATGAAATACTGAGCAAACTTTGATTTGAGATTTGAGTTGTCTTGTGTGTTATATAATTGAAAGGTGCTCATGGATTAGCCATGGCTCACCAGCACAAGCACAAATAACACTGCAGGATTCAATGTTTATGATAAAGCGGATCTACAGGTAACGTGATATGAAGTGAATTTGAGAGGAATCGTCTTGAATCCCCTCACATTTCATTTCTACGACGTGGCTTCAATTCACCACCACACCATCTACGTCGCCAATTTGTCTCCAACATGTTTGTATGCATGGGTCAGAGTTTCCATAAAGGTGCCCCCATTCACCTGTCAAATTTGTTTTTTGGAGATCCTAACTCTAACATGAGAAATGGCATATGCCCTTTTCAGGCTCTGTCTTGGGCACACGCAACAATTATAGATGAGGCCCCTGGTGACTTTGGAGGCCACTGGAATAGACTGAATACATTCATTGTCATGTTGGTGGAACCAACTACTCATACCACGCTGTCTGGTACCAACGATCAGTCTACGGTCTGCCACTTAGGACGCATTCACACTGGCGCTATCTGGTCTGCTTTAAACGAACCCTGGTCCACTTCCACGGAAAGTTCGGTTCGTTTGGAGTGGTGTGAACGCTCATTCGAACTCTGGTGTCGACCAAACAAGCGAACCCTGGTCTGCTTAAAAACTGGGGGTCTCGGTTCACTTGCAAGTGAACCCTGGTGTGGTTCACTTACAGAGGGAAATGCAAACGGACTATCCAGTGAACCAAAGAGAGGAAGTGACTTAGCGCACAGTGCATTTTGGGAAGAAAAAAAACAAAGCCTACAGTGTGAACCGGGAGAAGCAGAGGTAAAAAAAATATTAGGTTTGAACACCAAAGTAAAAACAAAAAACCCCAAGACTGCATAAATTTGGTGTTGCTCCATTGTTTTTGTGGTGACTAATCCGGCTTAAGGGGAAGGATTTCCGTTTTCAGTCCCGGCCAATCGATGAGCAGGGTTTTCTTCTTCCTCATGCCTTTTTTCTTCCTGGTCAGACGTTGTTTCGGGCAATACCACCCCCAAACGAGCAGCTGTTGTAACTGCGTGACGCTGTCCAGGTGGTTTGATCCGCTTCAGAAAGTGCAGTGTGGATGCGAACCAAACCAAATGAAGGTGTGACATTTTTCGGCATTCCCCGCCCAATCGAACCGAGTCCCCCGGACTATCCTGGTGTGAATGCGCCCTTAGATCACATTTCATCTCCATTCTGATGTTCAAACAACAACAACTGAACCTCTCAACCAAGTCTGCACACATTTTTGCATTGACTTGCTGCCAAATGTTTGGCAGAACAGATATTTGCATCGACAAGCAAGTGTACCTAACACTGTGTCCACTGAGTGTAAACACAATGTCTTTGTGTTTGGGACTGTTAGTCAAAAAAAACACAACATGTGGAGCCGTCACCTTAAAACTATTTTACATTTCATAGACTAAACAGCTAATAAACAGTCAGAGACAATCCTTAGCTGCTGCTCTACTTCAGCCCATTAAAGACAACATCTGTCTTTGGCACTATTAAAGTCTGTGTCAGACATCCTAGCAACGGCAGCCTGTCTCTTCCAAGATGTTCTGATGAAACAGCAAATCTATCAGGAAAAGCTGCTTCATCACAAAGGTCAACTTAATCTAAATCCTCTCACCTTAAATGAAAAAACAAAACAGAACAAATGAGTGTCCCTAATTAAGTTCCAGCAAAAGAAACTGCTCGAGTTGAACTCTTACAACAAGCAGAATGCATTAAGGATTTCTAAGGTTGCATCAGCCCACAGGGCTTAATGAACTCAGGGGGAAACAGAACTCTAAATCAAGTCTCCCTCTGTCACCCAGGGAGGTATCTCATGTTCTCCGATGGATGTTTCATCACTTGCTTGGTTTAATGTTATGAACCCTGCCGTGATCCTGTGGCAGTTTTCCAAATGAGCTTGATGAAACTAAATGGGGAGCCTATTATGGCAGCGTGCAGATAAATGATTCTGTTTCAAATACATGGAGGAAAGTCTGCTTTGTAGGATGATCATTTCTCTCAAGTCAACATGAGCTCCGCTGTTGAGCAGCTGGCGTCTACCTAAACTCATTTATTTTATATGAAAAAATGAAAAAAATGTACTGAGATATATGGGAAAATCAGCTGATAGTTCGGAAGTGGATTTAGGAAATACCTGGGGGAAAAAAAGTAAAATATAAGAGGAGCATTTAGATTGCTAAAGCTGATTTTAATCAGTTTATTGTGCAAGAAATGTAGAATCAACAGCACCGAAGAGTGTTGCACCTAATCAAATTTAAGCTTTAAAGGTGTGAACAGAGTGTGTCCCTTAGTTATGGCTTAAAGAAGCAGCAACAACACCTTGTTCCCTCCTGAATAAGTCATCTAACGGCATCTCAACAGGCCAAACCTCAAAGGGAAAAAAGACAGCGGTGAAGTCAAAGGATCCTGATAATAACACAATACAGACTATGAATTAGAACGCTCAAAAATGACTTTAAATGCCTCTCTGACACAAGCTTAACAAATGCTTAACACTAGAGGCTTCACAGAAACAGTGTTATCTGCAGATATATTATATTGGACTAATTATTACACTGTGTCCAGACCCTGTAGGTCCATAGTAAATTCAATAAGCCTTTTAATCTTATATGGATTTCTTTAGGCCCGTTCAAAGCTGCACTGAGTGGTTATGAAAATTACAGCAATTAGCAAAAAGGCAACGTTTAAAGTGTTCAGGGTTACATCTTCATTCATATATGATTACACAAAGCAAATGTTTTGAATCAACTGTGGCTTTTAAGCTCAACATGATGTTTACAGAAGTTTGTGTCACTTACAGTTTTATTGTGGGGTAACCGCGGACACCGAACTCTGATGCCATTCCTGCAACACAGAAAACAAATACAGCATCTTACACATAAAAAAATATAAATATCTCAAAAACCGTCTTTCTCTTTGAAGGTCTTAAGAGTCTTGTTGTTTAACTGGCAAAATGACTGATGATTAAAGGAATAATTTTGGAATATGTGCATATGTACATATTCTCTTTCTTGCAACAAGTCCTCCAACACATACAACCACATAGGCTGTTTGTTCCTACCCTCTAATATGACCCACAGGGCTGTTTCCTAAATTAGCATCCCTACCGGTGTCAGGAGATCAACACAAAAACGACATATAAGACCGCTTGAAGGTAGCTTTTGTATTTTTCAACCTGGACCCTTATTTTCCCATGTTTTTGTGTCCAAGTGAATGATGGGAACAACGATTTTGAAATCGGTCCAGTATTGAGCAAGATGGCTGCAGCCAGCAGCCCTGAAATGGGCAATTATGTACCATCAATGTACGTCCAATAAAAGTGCTTGTTTTGCCACTGACAGGCTCAGATTGTTATTTTAATTATCTGAAAACATTACAGAGAGAGACCTTTTGGTTAAAGAGTAAGATCCTGTTTAAACAGAAACACCCCCAAAATCACTCTTGACAAACCCACCAGACTCCATTTAAATAAACCATAATTTTATAATCGCGAAACACACTTCATTCAAAGTTGATGGAAACAACATAAAACTCACAAAAGCCGTCTTGGTTCCTGTTATCACTTATTAAACAATCACCAAATCTGGTTTGGTTAAATTAACCCTTAACTCACCAAGTTAGATGTGAAAATATGCTGGCTCTGCACACACTAAAATCACTGTTAATATAAACGGAGTCTGGGGGGTTTGGTGTTGGTGGTTTCAGGGCTGTTTCTGGTTAAACAAAAAAACTTACTCTTTAACCAAAGGGATTCTTTCCATAATGTTGTCAAACACTTAGATTAATAATAACACTTTTAGTGGAGATACATTCAGTGCACAAATGCCAGACGTGGTTACATGCAGCTTGCTTCAGCGGTCTCGCTCAGTTTCAAATATTGTTTTTCCGATTAGTCTCTTAGACACAAAAACAAGGGAAAATAGGGTCCAGCTTGAAAAATACCAAAGTAACCGTTTAATGCTCACTATAGTGTTAAAAACACACATGGTTAATGCTGGTTTAGGCAACAAACCTACTTGGTTAGGTTTATGAAAAGATCAAGTTTTGGGTTAAAATATGTTTGTTACATAACATCCGTTTAATAACAATATAACTGACATAAATTCCCTGAAGTACATGAAGTAAGCAAAAAAACAACAAAACTCAATGTTGACTCTTGGTCTCACAAGGGACACACACACATCAGTCTCCTGGGTCAAAGTCCTGTTTTTGTTTGAACCATCCATTCACCGTCCTCCATCCTACGCAGACTGTCTTGTTCTTTATACTGCATCACCTGAATCCCCCCCTTCCCTCTCCTCATAATTACTATGGCCACTGGAGGTCGCTGCCTAATAATAAATGTAAATATGGGTAGTAATACAACCTAATTATACGACCTATGTGGTCGTATTTTGGGGACAGTCTCCTTTCTTGCTGGTAGTTAGATCAGAAAATTGATAGGGAAAAAAAAAAAAGAAGCCATGCTATGCAACACTAACCGGCTGTTAGCTGTGCCCTTATAATTACTATACTCAATCTAACTCTGTGCTACAATCTAAAAAGCATATTTCCAAACATGTTGAATCATTCCTTTAAAAGCCCAGTGGAATACAAACAAGGTTTTAGTCTGTTATTCAATATCTTAAATAATATATGTCCATGAATTAATCCTAAAGGACAGCCTACATAATTTAATGGAGGATTATTGTAATCTTTCACTATATGACTATTGTGGCCAATACATACATAACAATATTATTGAGATATCATGATAATGTCAAAATAAAAAAAAATTAAAATCTATCTTCAACATTGTTTACGGAGCTTTTAAGACCTCAGACCTGAAGGCCTGTTACACACACGGCGTTATCATGTTGTTGAACAACACAGTCAATTAGGATGATCTATGTTTGTCTCCAGCACATGGAATAATCACCTGGGGACAAACTGGCTCCAAGGGAAGACCTTGGAGTGCTTCATCGTTTACTCACCAGAGTAAGCAGTGGCATCCATCTTTCCCACGCGGACCGGTGACCCGGAGCTCTTCAGCTCGACTCCCACATCATGCCATACTGGCTCTAGTTTTTTGCAGTAGCCACACCATGGCGCATAGAACTGAAAATAACCAGGAGAAGGAGGCAATCTTTAGATCATGTGCAACATGTAGTCAATATAATGTTTAATCATACAAAATATAACATTATCTATATAATAAATAACCAAATCTAAGGGGTTTTTTTATAATCCCACATCATCTTCATACATACTGTAATTCATTCTGAGTGTGTTTTTAAAAAACAAATTTTCATTTCATTTTTGATTTTCCATTTCATCTAAGAATATGGATAATACTCAGGCAAGCTGCATGAAGAAAATATTGGCATTGTATTTTTCTGCAAACCACAAATACGTTATATTTGCACGTTTCACATGCATCATATCAACACAGTATATGAGCTGACGTTGTCATTAGGTGGCGGAGCAGATAGTGGGTGGTGTGTCTTCTTGGCAAGTCACCTGCCCAGCGGCAGACCACTGCAGATCAATGTTCGAGACCACCAAACAACAAAACCAGTTGTGCTTCAGCAAATCACTGCTGCATTTCCAGCAACTTTTTAGGAACCAAATGACAGTGTTTTGTAGTGACCAGACGCTGTTTTTCCAGCGGGGATAGTACCTCCGAAACTGGGTAGTTTAAGGCAAAACATGATCTTTTCCCCACCATAACCAAGTGTTTTTTGTGTCTAAACCTAACCACATTAAACACAGTGGTGTTGAAATTATAAGTTTAAATGTATCTGCTACATTATAACGTAAAAATGTAACATATCCATGGTTTGCAGGAATACAAACATACAACACCAACATTTTTTCTGGCAACTGGGTTGATAATACCACACTGACCAAACTAACTTTCACTTTATTTGACAATGGGAGTTCTAAAAGCACCCCAACCACATGAAATATTTGGTATTGCTGTAGTTTAGTGCTGCATGCTTCTACTGAAATGGATCTAAATGATTGTTTTGAGCTGTGTTGTTACCTCTACTTTAAAAGACTGTGTGATATTGGGTACAAACTTTGGTATGGATTCTTTAAGTGCAAACTGACAACACTGTGATGCAGTTGCTAGGTTCATCTTGACGCACTGCTGCTAGTTAGGATCAAATTAAGGGCTCTTTATAACATTTTAAAACTGTTACAGCTGATTTTTGGCCACCTAGGGAGAACAGAGACATGCTGTGAACACAACAGTGACCTACCATCACCTTTTAAGTCAATATGCTATTATATAACTATTTACCAAACAGTTACTTATTTACCAGAGCAACAATATCATTCATTTGGAATAGTGTTTCTGTCTACCTGGCAAATGTAACTCCAATATCATTTAGACACACCAATTTTAGCTCTGATTTTGGTCACCACCTCCTCCTGAAGGAAGAGCTTGAGATATCTGTCTTTTTAGCTGCTAAATGCTCCTCTATGTTCACCAGCTGGTCACTAACTGTGTCTGTCTGCTGTTTGGTGATGAGCAGGTGGTGTACAGTGGGTTTGTTGTTTAGCATTTGGGGTGTTTTTGCAGCTAACGGCTGTTTACTTCTGCTGGCAACAAAACTAACAAGAGCAGTAAGACTAAACCATATAGTTCATGTGTCATAAAGCTAAAACTATTTGCTAAGTTGTGGCTGATTATTCTGTGTGGATTTTTATTACTGGAAACACCACCTTGTACATTATGAAATGTATTTGATTCATTGTTATTATAAAAAGACTGATTAGTGGAGTTTTAAGAAGACACTTATACAACATGTAACTGGCATATATACAGTAATTCAGTTTAACAGAATAGCTTCATGCCCCAACAAATTCCTTTCTAGTGAATGTGGCCAATTTAGTTCTATTTGAACATTGGACCTGAAAATATTCCATAAGTCTCTGTGCATAAGCTCTGAACACAGAGTGTGTATGAGACACTGTAACGTCTATAAATCCAGTAGACACAGTACTGAAACGTCCACAGACAAGGACTCACTCCTCCGACCCAAACTAGGACTGAAAGCAGCTCGGGCTGCTCATGCTTGATTTGCTTATACGGACCCAGACACAAACTCTGATATAAACCCCTCCAAGCCCCCTGGCTTTGCCTGGCATGCATGACTTCTCATTCTCTAATCACAAACACAGAGGGCAGCCCGCACATCCCCTCCGGCCCCCCGCCCTCCTACATCCCGACCCGACTGCTGCAACTTCCGCAAGGGATGATCCGGACAGTGGCATGCTGGATATGAAGTAAAGCATAGCTGAATGGACCCAGACTGGTTTGTGTGTGTGTGTTTGTGTGTGTGTGAGTAATGTCAGACTCACGTCAACCAGCCAGATATCGTTCACTCTGGTGTCTTTAAATCTGTCAGAAAGAAGAATGAATTAAATAAATTATATGTGATATACTGAATGACTCACATTAAAATATGCATGTTGCATGTTAAACACCTGAAAATAATGCTGTAACAGACAGAAGAACAATTACTATTCAAGTTACGTGAACATGAGAGCAGTTGTTAGACTAGATTCCGCTCTGTCAGGTACTGAGACAATAATATGGTCTAACCAGAGGTGCAAATAAGATGCAAAGTGCAGACTAAGTAATGCACATGCATCTGGTAAATATAAATAATAAATATAATACACAGTAGGGGTGGATATGACTATGCTGGATACAGTGTTAGCAGTGTGAACAGTATGGACAGTGTGTATGAACATACTAAGGTATTATTTGCAGAAAGTTGAGAAAAAGGCCCCCAGTTACAAAATGAGGCAAATTAGAGGATCTAGCAAACACAAATACACAAGAGACAAAATCTCCACAGACTTCCTCACCACAAGCATCCAATTAAAAAGCACTGTGCAGCTAGAAACCTGACATGAAATCAAGACTACCCCCATCCTGCTTCTGCTTTTGACAACCCTCCTCTGTTTATCTGTAGTCATGTAGCCCTTTGGAAATGAGATGAAGCATTAAAATATGGTAAAATTGCATTAAACAAAACATGCACAAGTTAGAAAAAAGCCAAAGGAAGAAGTAAGTTGAGCTAAACTCTGATTTGCACCCACATAAAGTCTGTTAGTGTACTCGGAAGTTGCATTGCATGCAGTACGTTATAATGTCAGAACAGGAATTGCTGTAGTTTAGTGCTGCAGGAAGGTGGAACACTGAGGCAGTAGAGTGCATCACTTACGTGTCATCTAGGTCTTCAACAAATGCCAGCACCGCTGAACACAGGCAGGCCGCTATAACTGTAACAATAAAACAGAGATATACATGTTATCATAACGTGAGCAGGAGCTGTACAGTGTCTGTTCTCCAGCCCTCCAGCCTGAAACCTCATGACTGAAGCATCACCAGCTAAAGCTCGTCCCAGCTAACTCAGCATCAGTTTCCCTTCACTGTTTCAACAACAGGAGCTTTAAGGCTCGTTTTAACAGATGCTGTGATAACAGATAGAGTGTAGTATTAAATGTATAGGAATTGAAAAGTGAACGTACCGCCACAAATCAGGAACGCTTTCACTTCTGCCATCGCTACGAGTGGAAACAGTAAGCAGGAAATACAGCTGCTAAATCGAGCCGGTCTGCGCATGCGCGAGGTTACGCAGGCTCCTAACGGCTTCAACGGCACCAACAGCTGCATATTATTATTTATTATAAAGTTAAAATAACAGCACAAAAAGGAAAAGCGGTGGATATTTTCGCATATTTTTACTTTATCAACAATATCAGCGCATTTTGCTTAAACCAAGAGCTAAACACACCATCATAACCAAAATACTGAAGTGTGTGTTTTGCTTTTTTTTCTTAAATCTTGTTCATTCATCACACAATAAGCTGTTTTTAACCGTATTAAATTTGAATAAAATGACACTGATGGTGACTATCGATACTCACCACAAGGTGGCGCTCTAAGCTAATCAAAACGGGCAACAGGCCAAATCCTTCACTGCCTGCACCCTTTATTTAATGTAGGTAAACTCAGTACAATACACAAACATTCTATAAAAAGTAGTCCTGCATTATGATACTGATGAAGATTATAATCAGCAAAATGTGTTTGGCCAGTGTATTATATTGCCATACTGTGACACAGCACTTAATGTACTTGTTCTTACTGTTTACATCATTATACATTTACTACATTGCTGTTTACATTACCGTTTACTAATTTTGCAGTTATAGTCTACCACAATTATATATACTGTACTTATATTTGATGTGTGTTATATTTTATCCTCATAACTTTGCATTATTGTATGTCTTAGATTCCTTTTTCTAATGAGCACCTAAGATTTTATTACCTAAAACTGCTTCTCCATAATTGTTTTGCATATGCCAGTAAATAACTTGAACTTGGGTACTCAAAGTAGTCATTAATATAACCAGATTAATTGATTACAGGGCCAAATTTTACTGTTGGGCCCCCAGTACTGGATGAATTTCTTAATTGGTGTGACAAGTCTACCCTCCACATTAATATGTTTGAGAAGACAAGTTGAATTTTGACATGAACACTGATGGCATCTGTAAGAAGGCAAACCAACACCTACTCTTTTTAAGGAAGCTGAAGAGTTTTGATGTAGATAGGACTATCGTGAAAATGTTCTACTCTGCTTTTATTGAGTCCGTTCTTTCTTTCAACATTGTCTACTGGTTTGGTAATCTGAGCCTTAAAAACAAGAACAAGTTGGAAAAAGTGGTCAAGTTGTGCTGTAAGATCACTGGTGTTACTTTAAATAACCTACAGTATCTGGAGGAGAGGGTCACCTCTAAAGCTCGGCCTATTGTCTCAGACTCTAAACATCCCCTCCATGTAGATGCTTCCATCAGGGCGGAGGTTTTGCCTCCCTAAATGCAGCACAAAGCGTTCCATATTGTGCTTTGTCCCGTGTGCTATTGCTTATCTTAACCAGCAGTGACCATTAATGTCCATGATTTACCCCTGACAGTGTGTGATACTGGATACTGTTTTGTTGGACACACAGCTACTGGATATTAAAGTTTACCTTACCTTACCTTACTTTACCTTACCCACTAACCAACCACCCCACACACCTAACATCCTCTGTGCATTGTGTGTGTCCTGAGTCAAGTTTACATACAGTGCAGTGCACACACCACACTTCACATGGAGACAGAGATTTGGAAAGACTACATAATAATGATCTGCAGTTAATCAGTTCTCCAAGTCCCATTGAAATGCAGTTTTGAGGCTGCGTTTGGTTCGGCCCTGTTTGTTATCCAGCCTTGCTCATTACACACATGGCCAGTGATAGAGTTTTATCATCATATATGAATATTTATATCAGTGCTTGATTACTATTACTGATGCACATGTAATGAGGATGGCAGAGAGAGGGCATCTTTAAAAGTACATTTAAAACACACCTTTTCAGCCAGGCTTTTATCAGTGTGTTTTTATCCATCCTTAACTTTTATTACCTCAAAATTACGACTTTTACTATAAAAATTTTATTACAGTATACGTATGCTTATATATTTTATTTTGTTTTAATTATTCCTTGTCATGTTTTTACTCTTTTATGTTCAGCACTTGCAGTTGCATTTTATGTAGGCTATGACTTGTGCTGTACAGAAAGTTTGATTTGATCTGATAAGCAGCAAGGAATACAGTTGTTGACATGGAGCTACTTTTATTTTTTCTTTACCTTACTGTTACGTGGTGTATTTTATTAAATGATTTGTGTGTTTTGCATGTAAAAAATAATGTATCTGTAAAGTAACTAGCTTTCGGATAAATGTCATGGAATAAGATGTACAATATTTCTACCTGAAATGTAGAAAAGTACTGTATCAGGGGCGTAATTATAGACAGTGCGATTGCATTGAGGCCCCTGGGGTGGAGAAGCCCGCAGAGAGTGGGCCCTTTAAAGTAATTCAGATTGCAACCTTGGAAATATACCTGTGATCAGTGCTGAATGATATAGAAATACATTATCAATTTAAAAGGGGGCGGCACAGTGGTATAGGGGTTAGCACTGTCGCCTCACAGCAAGAGGGTCCCTGGTTCGTACCCAGGAGGGAGCCCTTCTGCACAGAGTCTGCATGTTCTCCCCATGTCAGCGTGGGTTTTCTCTGGGTACTCCGGCTTCCTCCCACGGTCCAAAGACATGCAAGTTGAGTAGGCTTATTGATGACTAAATTGGCTGTAGGTGTGAATGTGAATGTGGTGTAATTTCTTACTTTGATATTTTTTTTTTGAGTGATGGTTGCTGGGTAATATGTATGCTGATATTGTCCAATGTCAAGTCTCTATTTGTGTCAAGACAATACAATCGCGTGCACTATGACCCATCATAAATTCCTTACGCCACTGTATAAGCATAAAATGGAAGTGCTCTAAGAAAGTACAGGCACCTTGAAACTGCACTCAAATGCAGCACTTGAGCAAAAGTACTGACCTCTGTACCAACACATGCATTTCCATCATGATTTCCACACAAACACACATCGCATGAACATTTCTTTTATTGAAAACATATTTATTTTCAGAAGCTTTGAGAATAATAATTTGTATCTAATACTGTCTGAGTAGCTTTAAAGTTATCAAACATGTTACCACATAAATTCATTTTCCAAAGGTTATAATTCAGATTATCTTCATTCAATCCTTTTGACATATTTACACACAGAAAGATCTCACATCACACATAAAAATGAAATCACAAGGCATAGAATGGTTAGCTTCACAGAGCGTGGCAAGAGTTACAAAATAAATAAATTATTTTGTGTTATATTATTTTCATATTAACTGTCACTTTCTCCTCCGAGTCCTCACAATGCTGGCTGGCATGGTGGGCATACTGATACGTTTCATAGATCAGCTGAGTACCATTTTAGTCATAACATCACATAGACTGTGGCAGAATATTTATAATACATTACCCGGCCTGCGAAGGGTCTTAAGACAGACGGACATCTTAACAGATATTTGATCTTTAAATATGAACTCTTACACCATTTGATAAACGTTAATGCAGGTCCATGAAAGAGAGAGAATTTGACCCTGGCATGAAAATTTAAATCAGACAGTTTCTTTTTATTGAGTCATATTAATCATTACCATAATGTATGCTTGGACTTTTTCCCAACTGAAACTTTTATGTCCAAAGACTATCCTTCATTTCAAGACGTCATTCTTGGAGAAAAGCAAAAAGAAGCATGAAATAGTTTCACACCGTGAGAAAGAGCTGTACTTTCTCATGGGGTGAATGGTGATCATGACTGTGTTACTAAATAGACTCATGTGGAGGACCGTCCTGTTCAAGCCCCATGTGCCAAGTTTGTGAGGACTGAATGCCTTTTGTATTTGGAGGGGCAGGAAAGTGGACACAAGCTGTTAGCCCACATTGTAAGGCCACAATGACTTCTGCACTGACAACACTGTCAAAACAATGAATACAGATGGATTTACTTACAGTTAATCCTACACAAACATAACTTCTTTTGCCATATGTAATGCTCCGATGTGTTCCACAGATTCATAAGAGGTGTTACGAGAGGTGAAAGCAGCCCATAAAACATACAAAAGGCATGAATTTTAACCAAGTGTTTGATTATTTCACACAACTCTTTCTATAGAAAGTTTTAGTACAGCAAGGTCGTTTGTCTTCTTAAGATAAAGAGAGGACTTGTTCTCCCGTCGCAGGCTGAGCTGCAGACTCCCACATTCAGCTGTCTGACTGAACCCACACGTCATCTTACAGAACGGGTCAGATATGACCTCAAGTGACCCATAAAACAAAGCTTTCTTTGCCCCATTTTATCACTCGTCATCACGTGGCAACAACAGCAGTGAGATGATTCCACAAAACGTCAACACTCATTCTCCGCTCTCATATATCTAATTATTTTTTTATAAACATAAAATAAGCAACGTTATAAGCTATGTTACAAACACATATTACATTCTACTTTATTACAGAGAAACAACGTCATATAAAAAATTCTCACCAACATCTAAAAAGGCAGTATTAAAGGAATACTTCACCCCCAACTGACCATTTACTCATCAATTACTCACCTCGTGTTAGGATGAATTCATGAATAAAACTTTGTTTGTCTCACATGCCTTCATGGTGAACGAAGAATCCAAAATGGGGAGAATTCTTGATGAATTGAAGTCATAGGGGTCCGCTGCTTTTAACAGCAAAACTGTATCAAAACATCCATTTACAAATGCTCACACAACTCATGCAGTCTCATTCATACTTCCCTTGGAGTACCAAGCCAGACTCCATTGACAAAACCAGTAATTTTACCTCACTGAACACAGGAGCTGCTGTTCTGCTGCTGCCTAAGTCTGTAGTTTGTTTGTTATTTTGTGACATTGGTGAATCCTGACTAACCCTTTAAAACACCAAAGTCTCACAATAACACTAACTAACTAACTGACGGAGGCAGCAGTAGACCAGCAGCTCCTGTGTTGTGCGAGGTAAAATTACTGATTATGTCAATGGAGTCTGGCACTGAAGAGAGCATAGATAAGTTCCGTTCAGTTCCCTGTCGTTAAGGGCTGTCTGTTTAAGAAATACTGAGCATACTGGATAAATGAGACTTGCATTACACTGCACAAGTTGTAAGAGAATTTTTAAACAGATATTTTGATATAGTTGTGCTATTATTAAATGTGGCCCCCTATGACTTCAATTCATCAAGAATTTTCTCTCTTTTTATATTCTTTGTTCACCATGGAGGCATGCAAGAAAAATAAATTTTTCTTCACAAATTCAACATAACAGGGTTGAGTAGCTGATAAACAAAAGGCCATTTAAGGGGTTAAGTATTCCTTTAAGTTCTCACTTTGGAAAGTTGTAACAAAACTTTAATGACACTTCATATTTCTTCTCTTGGTTGGTTCTTTGATTTGACAGTAAACAAAGAACCAAGTGAAACAGACACTTACATAAAATACTGCATGGTTCGAGTCTATTAGCATAAAAGCTTTGTTTTTCTCATTTACTATAAAGTTTTTGTTTAATGCTTAAACAGGAAGACTTTGGACAAAATTTGCTCCAATGACTCCTTTTCATTTATCTTCACACGTTGTATCTGTTCAGTCCAGTTTCACTTGGATCTCAGAGTACTCTCATGCCAAAGAACCATCTGCATGTCACAGCAACAAAACAGGAATCATCCTATGAGTGTCAAACTGGTATTTTACAAAGAAAAACACTAGTGGAAATTGCACCATAAACAAATATCATACAAAAAGCTTCATGACAGTTTCCTGTGTTCCCAAAGGAATACAACACCAGAGTGGCAACACTGTGGGTAACACTTCAGGGAGCAGGTTTAAATGTGAAGAAAATAAGCTTTGCAGAAACGTCACATTTCTCCTGGCAAACTTATGGAGCATAAATGCGAAAGATAAACAACTCAGGTAGAAAAATAAAGAGTGCTGGTTGATTCAGCTACGTTTCTAAGTGACAGTGAAAGGTCCAATACTGTAAATTCACCTCCAAATTTAGGCCGATGTGTGGCCCTCTCCCTGCTGGTTGCACTCACACTCCACACCACAGACAATGATGTCTTTGATAAATTCTTTTGAAGTGGTCAAGCTGCATATTTGAAACCTCTCCAGCTGTTTGCATCTGCTTCAGGACCGAAAGAGCTCCATTGTTGCTTCCACAGGTTGTGTTACAACACCTGAAAGCCCTCTGTGGCCAGCATACACACAATCCTGTCATGTTTCTTCTTGACACACTCAAATAAGGCTCTGAATGAGGCACACTGGTGACACTGCCTGAAGGCGAAGTGGTCCTGCTGTTCTTCCAATACTTTGGTGCACACTGTCCATCTGCACCAACTCCAAAATGGGCGAGAAGCAGCTCTAGAGTTTGCAAGGATAAGCAGCATTCACTTGGAGCAGCTATTTGCAGTGTTGCATAGCTAGGTTCCATTTCCTCAACGACAGCATCAGATGTCCATCAACAGGCATCAGTCTCTCATTCCAGGATGTCAGTTTCAAATGGGACCAGATGGTAGTAGGAAAGGTTGGTGACATAAGCTTCTGTTTCCTCATCACACATGTCTGTTTCCAATGGCAGAAACTCTGTTCCATCCTCATACCTGGCAACAGAAAGAAAGACACATTACTCCAAGGACAGGATGTGTGATGCATTTGATTTAAGGCCCTGTGGTAATTGTCGACATCAACCCATAAACACTTTAACTGCTGGTAGAGTGGAAACCTCTTATAGTGATCAACCACTTACATGCATCAAAAGCTTGGGACAGAATCTGTACAAATGCTGTTTAAATAATGTGCTCATAGTGATCAAGTAGTCTGCTGACAGAGTTCATTTTCGGTCTTGACACATGGAAAAACTATCTAAAACTACGGTAACTGATGGAGACAGAAAACAAATGCATACTAGCAAAGTGGTTGAAGCTGCCATCATCAAGCTGACTGATAATGACCAGTCATTGAATGCCCTTGCAGTGAAAGTACAGCACTGTAATTTGTAACAGTCAATAACATTAAGTAAGTAGAGAAGCCGTTTGTTTCAGTGCTTCATATTCTTTTTTATGGTGATCAACTTTTTTTTTTAAATGACATTTATTGTACATCATGTAGCAATGGAAAACTCAAAATGGGTCACAACACTGCACAAAATCAACGTCTACAAGAAAAAAATAGTAGTAATAAGAAGGAACTAAAACAAAATAAAACAAAAAGGACAGTCTCATTTTAAGGACCACCCCAAAGCCATGTGAAAAACCGCCAGAAAAGATGTTGGCATTGTATGTTAGGCAAACCACGGAAAAGGTCACATTTGTACATTATTATGAAACGTAACTTTTCAACCACACTATGGTTAACGTGTGGTTAGGTTTAGGCACAAAAGCCACAAAACTCAGCAATGTCTCTGAAAAAATCCCCAGCTGTTTTTCATGGCACTATCCTGGAAGAAAATGTATCGACCACTGACTCCTGACAAAATATTGATTTTAAAGGGCTTTTAAGTTTCAAAGAGATTTTGCTCGACATCTCTATTGTTGATTCCTTTGCCCCATGTACACAGGCTGTTGATAACTCTAAGTACACAATACCTATGTACGTTGGAACTTAGACTTGAAAAGAGACTTAATGGGGTGGCTTCAAGCATGTAGCAAGCCATGTGTTTGCTGCTGTAAGCCCGGCTAATAATGCTTTCTTTTTGATCAGTCATATCCAGCTTAGACAGATCATTTACAGCAGTGTAACAGGTGAGTGATGCACAATTATCTCTAACATATCAGAGAGGTTAGAGGCAACCATTTCTCAGAATCTATCCACTGGAGCACATTCCCAAAATGTATGAAAATAAGTACCAACAGCCTCTCTAGAACACAGAGTCAGCAATTATTTTCATTGAACAAAGCTTTCTGAGTGTCCTATGCACTTGATGCACACAATTATAGTGTATTTGCTGATTTCTAGAGGCTAGCAGTATGTTGGACCAGACTTAGCTCCAATTAAACACAAGGCACAAGTCTGGGATACCAGCCTTACATTATATTCATGTGTTCAATATACAAATGTCAATAATATGGTAATCTGCATGAGAAATAACCAAAAAGAAAAAAATCTGTTATAACAATCATCCGCTTTTAGTGATCAAATTAACCAAGACCGACATGATCACTGCACACATAAAAATATCAGCTATTAAAGAGTTATGTAAAGTCATATTTTGCGTGAAGCACCAAGAGGAATGTGTTCCTCTTTTGCTTCCTCCACACACCCAGGGAAGGAAGAGGTGCACAGACACACTTCCTGTGCGGGTGGAGGGTCTTAGGGTTGGGTCACATTCAAGGACTCCCACAGTCATCAAAACACTTGTACACTGTGCACTCAGAGCAAAAATAGAAACCCTAATATGTGTGGGAAAACATGCAGGTAATTTGTGTTGCACTGCAGGTTTTAATCAGGCTCATGGCAAGATTTTTTTTAAATTATTGCTTACAGTCTTAGAAAGTGTCTATAAAAAAAAAGCCGATATGACAAAGACTGGGGCAAGACACAGGCAAAAATACTGAGAAGTGGTCTTAATACTCACGTATGCTCCACAGAGTCAGTGGATGAGGGTCTCTCTTTTTCTTCAGGGAGACTGTGATCAAATACGATGGTTTCTGTATTGGCCAGACAGAATCCATTGGACCGCATGATTTCTAAAAAGGCACAGAGCACCTGTTAAGTCATCATGACATGAGTCAACAGTGACTTCATCTTTGTATTACAAAATAATTACAGATCCATACCTGATATCTTTATTGGACTTTGAAAGCACGGCTGGATTCTGTGGACTTTGTCATTCCTCAGCACCTGATCCAGCGGCGATCGCTCAAAGAAAGTCAACATCACCTCTGACCTGGAATACTGTGGAGTCAGGTTTTATCAGTCCAGTCTACATAGCTGTAAAGTTCAAAACATCTACCTTTTACCCTCAAACAAGAGGTATTATGAAAATCTTCTCACGCACAGTAAACGTGCTAATAAAGTAGTGATATTATCTAGGTTTATGATTGAGCGACCAACCTTGCACGGCATGTTGATGGCATTCTTCAGTAGTCTTTCCACCTCGTTCAGTTTCTCCTCAATGTCGTTTGCCTCTTTGATTTTCACCAGCCCTGAAATAAACAAATATAAACATTTGAAATCATCAGCTCTTGTGTGAGGATTCAAAAAGAAATTCCAAAATACACAAAATTAAAGGGTACCTTAGGTATTTTTTAACTTGGACCCTATTTTCCCATGTTTTTGTGTCTAAGTGATGAATAAAGACAAACATTTTTGAAATTGTTCCAGTGCTGAGCAGGAGGGCTTCACTGGTGGTCACAAATCAGGCTGAAATGTAACCACTTGGAGCAATTGTGCATTGTCAATGTATGTCCATGTAAAGTGCTTATTATTGCCACTGAGAGGTTCAGATTGTTATTCTAAGTGTCTGACTACTTATGGAAAGGATCTCTACAGAGATGGATCTTTTCGTTAAAGAGTAAGATCCTTTTTGTTTGATCAGAAACAGCCCCAAAGTTGTGACCCCCACTCACAACAGACTCCATTTAAATAAACAGTAATTTAAGCATGTATATAGCCAATATATTTTTACATCTAACTGGGTGAATTAAGGGTTTATTTCAACCAAACCAGAGTTGGTGATTGTTGGAACAGTCAAAAGATGAACCAAGACCACTTTTGTGAAGTTCATTTTGTTTCTGTTGCCTTTTGAATGAAATGTGTTTTACGATGACAAAATCACTGCTTATTCAAGAGGAGTCTGGCGGGTTTGGCGATGGTGATTTCGGGGCTGTTTCTGGTCAAACAAAAAGGATCTTACTCTTTCACAGGTCTGTCTCTGTGGGGATCCTTTCCCTAATGTTGTCTGACACTTGGAATAACAATGTGAGCTGTCAGTGGCAAAAACAAGCTCTTTTGGTGGATGTAAATTGATGGTGCACAAATACCCGTGGTGGTTTCAGTGCAGCCTGTTTTGTCTCTCTGTCTCTCTCAATACTGGACACAAAACACACATAGGGTGCGGGTTGAAAAATACCAAAGGTACCCTTTAAAAGTTTATTTTATGTAATTGCACAATCTAATGTAATTCAGTATAATAGCTTTGCAATTAATCCTGTCTTTGTGTGAAGCCTCTAACCTTCAGAATTTGTTGTTACAGTGTCAGTGTCTGCTTTTTTTTCCAACCCCTAAAACCATCAACACAATCCAGTCCAAAAGTATAAATCACTACAGCCTACAGAATGGCATAAAAATATCATAAAATATTTATAACAATCAAGTCTGACCTAAAGAGTCTTATGTACAAAGAAACCCCACTATCAAAATGTGAAGTGCAACTATTTCTGTGCCTGTGCGATAAAAAAAAAGAGGCAGCTGCTTTGACCTTTACCACCACCAGGCTGTTATTTGTCCATACAAAAAGCCAGACAGGTCTGAATTTATCCCTCATCTTGAAAAGGGTTGCCACAAATGCAAGTGAAAAGGCAGTAGTCTGTTTAAAACATTAACCTTTTTATTAACAATACCCCCTGATATTTACCCAGAATAGGAGGAGGGAAAAAATAGACTGCTGTTATTGTCTTTAGAACAAGAACACAGTGCGACGCTGTAAAACTCCCACTGTAATTGCAAAGTTTTGTACGATAGCAGTAATAGCAGAGCCAAGTAATAACAGTGGTCGAGAGAAAAGCGACACAATAACACGATAATCCTGCATAACACTAGGAATGCAATTTAAGAAGCAGTGGGAGTGTACCATCAGCACTTTCAGCAGCACAAGGCTGCCGCCCATGCAAACGAGCAGTCAGCAGAGCATCATTTACAGCCATGCTGACAAAGGGATGTGGTGAGGGGAATAACGATGAAGACTGCAGCCACACTGATGACTCTCTGTCTGATGTAAGTGCTACAGACAAGATGTAGTCACACAGCGGTTACTGTTACATGGAAGCACTGAGTAAGGGAGAGCCTACAGCAACACTGTGCACAGTCACAGTCTCATCCATTTATAATGGCCAGCCGTGATGACATCATACCCAGGGGGATGTGAAGAGTGATTGGGCAGTTAAATCATCACTAGGAACCAAGTGAGACTCCCACCCAGTCTGAAGCTCACACTGCCTCAGGATCACGTTCTGTTGTTTAAAGTCCCTTTAAGACCTGTTTGCCAGTTTTTTTTTCTGTACATGTGACAAATCATACATGTTTCAGGCATATACTGATATATTGTGTTGTTTTCTCATAACCAACCAGCTGTGAGTCAAATCTTTAGGCAGTTTAAGCTCCTTTGAAAGTTTAGAGCCGATATTTAATATTGTAAACATAGTTAAAGCTACAGTTGTTGACTTTTATCAAAACAACTTCATATTTGCTGAAACTGTCACTACATCCACACAGTATCACATGAGACAGATAGTACATGAGAAAAATCATGTTCCTCCTCCTCCTTATATGACTGTAAATAAAGATGGACAACACGTCATCACTTCCTCCCACTGTACAAAAATGAAGCCAAAATATCTCAGATACAACTGCCGCCATTTTGTGCTGGTGACATTATTTGGAGCCAAAGTCTGCGCAGTAGTGTTCTCCAAGGTATTGAGTTCCCACTATCCAACTAATCGTGAGCAGCGCCCTTGATCAAGAGCACATCCATTGGAATACACAGCTGTCTCAAATGACATAAAGCATATTTGGGAAACATCTATTTGACCTTTATGACCAAGACAGCCAGACACCAGGGACCGATCAAGATGTTTTGGCTACATTTTGGGGAGCTGTCCCGTAATCCTTCTTTTTTTTATACACTGTATGGCCACAACTAGTACTGCTACTAATGGCATGTGCTGAAAACTACCGCACTCTATTGGAAAACAGCCAATCAGAGCTCATAAACTGCGGAAACTCTCAAATTAGGCAGCACTGATCAAATATGAATCACGATTCTGTTACTACATTGCCTATTTCTCACCTCAAATGTTTTCATAAACATATTTTAGTGTACTGTTTAGCTGTAAAACGAGACAATTTGCTCCAGTCATGGCAGCCAGGTCACAAAACTCATTGGTTGTTTTTATGCACTCATGGTGGATTGTTGCAAATGCCATTAGAAGCACTAAAAGGGGGCAGAGGTGATGTTTGTCATATTGTTTGTCTCAAATACTGCATGTATATAATGACAATTTCAGCAAATAGTGAATGCATCATAGTGGGGTCGACTGTTTTCATGTAGCTGTAGTCAGGAAATAAACAAGAAAACTCCAGTCTTCTTGTTACAGTGCATGCCATTTTGTGAAATGGATGATTTGTAGAATTACCAGCAGTTAACATCTCAACCGGAAACAAAGCCTGGATGATAACTTCACCACAGAGAGTTTACACCACACCCAGTCTTGTTAGCTGCTGTCTTTGTAAACAGATTCAGAAAGTTTATGTCCTGCCATGTCCATGCTAATGCTATGAGTCAAGTGCACATTATCTATTAGGTGCCAGCACACAGCGCATACAGGGTGCACATGGAAACAGGGTGGGATTAGGAAGAATGTATTGTCATTTGTTATCAGAGGGTGTGTTAGGGACTGGTAAAAATCATCACAAGTCCTCCGATCCTCTTTAAAAAGCTGTTATCTCCGCCATAACAAACTGATACTTTGGTCATGGAGTGGAAAATCTAGAGGAACCTATCCTGAGGGGAAACTTGGAACACACAGAATATTTAGTAGCCCAAATATCCTGCTGTAAACAGATAATGTCTCTTTTTTATTTATTTATTTAATTTCTGGACATATTTTAAGTTCAGAGGTCACTATGTTTTGTGTGAGAAGGACTTTATTTTGAATGGAAATTCAGACAACAGCCACATTTGAATTTATAAATACCACTGTGATGCATTCAAATTAAATTATATACGGGGTAATGGGATTATTTTTGCTGCATAAACCAGCAGGCTGTGTGAGATATAACCGGCCTGTTTGATGTGCAAAAGAGAAGTATGTGTGGTTATTTCTGCAACAGCTTGGTGTTTGTTGCGTAAGAATTAATCGCACTAACCACAGCGGATCTGGTGTGTGCAGCCGCAGTTGGATGATGCACGCCCCTCCAATTAGAGTCAGCAGATTCAACACATACCTGCAGCCATTAGAAGGGTATGAAGGATATTAATCAGCTGAAAGACTTACATATGAGCAAGCTGTTGTGGATGACAGGTATTGATGTTTACTGTGCGTTCCTAGCATCACTGCCATAATCAGAACACAACTATGTCTAATTCTGTGCAATTAGACACGCCTACGTGTTGAGGAATGCATAATAAAGACAAAACAAGGAATAAAAGAAGTCTGTGTGATTTTGGAGAGGTTAATGTGGGTCGCAGCGATCAATTAGAGTGTAAGAAAAGGCACAAAACTCGGGTGTGCCCTGCTGACTTGCAGGAGGGCGTCACAAAATGCAATCAATCCTGACACCAAAATTGCAGTGCACCACTAGTTTGACAGTGACACCCCTCCTACTGCACCTCTCCTCCCACTGTGGCAGCCAAAAATCATCAAAAATCCACACAGGCGCAGGGAAGAAATAAAAACAGCACATTGAGTTTCATCTACTCAAGAACTTTTAAATATTAATTGGTGTATATTTGATCTCAGATTTGCCATGTTTATGACAATTACAGGTTGTCTTCTTTAAAAGACATTGACACAAAATGTTTTTTCCTACCAGGGTCCCGAAGTTTATTTCCTCCAATTTCCTGTGAGAGTCTATTTCCTGTGTGGGCTTCCTGGCTCTTCTTTCTGAGATTATTCATTCAGACCCATTTGGTTGATTCTTTAAAGCTTTAATTCTTGATTATCTCCTTTGGAAGATCAGCTTAAGTAGCGGTGTTTATCTGCTTAGCGCAACAAGTTTGTAAAATGTAACGACAATAATGTACAGCATATGAAATTTTATTGTTTGTGCCCGCCTCATAATTTCTGTAATTGCACACTCAAGTAATCCGTCTGTTGGTTCTGTGACAGCATGCTGTGTTGACAAGAGACTTCATCTATTAGCTGAAATAACAGAGTAGACGTAGACGCACAACAGGAACTCGACTGAGCCGGAGTCATCCTCAAACACAGTATCTAAACAGTCATCAGATGTTGTAAGCACCAGCTAGTTCTACCGTCTGCGTTGATCTGATAAGCACATGTCAACACATCGTCTAACCACTAATGTTCCACAGTTTTGTCAACATGTTATTTTTGGACGCCTCAGTCAACAAACATCAGTAAGTATCCATGAGAGGGTGTTATACATTTCTTGTGTCCCGTCTATACAAGCACCAGTCTAGTATGTGGCTGTGTGTCTAAAATCACTTCTTAATGACGTTTTAAGTTTCTCTGTTCTAAAAAGTAATCAAATTATAGTTGTTCACTTAGACAACAAACATTACATGTTTAAAGTTAAGTTTGCATCATTCTCACTAAGCAGTTGCTTGATTATTTATTTTTTATTGGTTACACAAACAACACTAAGTGCTTAAACTGAGTCTCACTGTTGCTGGCCTTACCTTGATTTTTAAGGAATAGTTTGATATTTTCGGAAATACGAATACCGTATTTGTCCAAATAGTAGCCTGGGCGTTTATTTCACAAAATCGATTTTGACCCCAGGCGTTTAAAAGAACCAGGCGGCTATTTGCTCAAGGGGCTTTTTTTCTTTTGCACCGACCTGCACCAGGCCGTTATTTGGTTACAGTTCCTGTCCAGTATGTTTTTTAGTGCAAAAATACTGTATAACATAGGGGTGAGTTTGTGTACAAAAATCTCTAAACATTTAGAGTGGGTCATTTTTTTCGTGTACACGTGTGCATGGATTTCACCACTGGGTGGTGCTGATCTAAATTTCCAATCAGAGTGTTTTCACTAAATGACACGCTCAGCTATCTCCCATGCTGATTCAACATGATGAATTGGACGAAAAACCAACTGCTGACCGTCAGCTTGGTGTATCAGGGCCCTTAGTTCACTAAGGCTATAGCCAGCAGTCAGTTAGCTGACCTTAGCATAAAACCGTACTAAAACTGTGTATAAATGCCACATTGCAGTTTTACAGAAGTTTATTTGACAGACTATTTCTTGGCCAGGCACAGTAAGCTTCTGGAGTGTTAAGGATAACAAGTACACTGGTGAGCTTTAGAGATGCTGGTAAATGTATTTTGTTACTTCCAGGCAGAGCCAGGCTAGCTGTTTCCCCCTGTTTCCAGTCTTTATGCTAAGCTAAGCTAACCAGCTGCTGGCAGTAGCTTCATATTTAATAGCGTGATGTAAAAGTGGTTTCAGTTTTTTCATTTAACTTTCAGCAAGAAAGCACAAAAAGTGAATTTACCAAAATATCAAATTATTCCTTTAATACCGGCACTAATTTAGACGTCTGTCAGCAAATCAGAGCCAAGAATGTTAAGTGACCATTAAATCGTTATAACACCCTTTAAGTACGTACTGTAAATGTATTCCATGATTCTCTCAACAACTACACTATACTTCCAAAAAATGCTCTATGATAATCAACTGAAATGATGATTCATAAGTGTCAAAGAGTAAACTGTTAAGTATTTCTCATGTAGGTGGTAGCAGATGAGTGTAAGAGGGAGTGATTTCGGACACAACGCATGTCTAAATTCCTCGTGAAATCTGTCTCACAAGGAATGTGAGCCATCACTTCCTGTCTCCGTTCACTCTGGGGTCACATGTAAGGTAAGTGTTAAGGGCTTTAACAGACCACAGGGACTAAATATAGGAAGTCCACTCCTCCCTCTCTCCTCTGTCAGATCATGACATCAGTCTGAACGCTCTGCACGCCTTCCTTGTTGCTTGGACGCAGCACAGACACAGGAAAACATGAGGGGAGCCAGAAACTGGAGCAAAGTAGAGTGAGAAAGGCCAGAGCTGCATTTTTCACGGCGACTTTCAATCTTGCAGTTAGAAGGGATGAAAATGAAATATTGAACAGAGGTAGGAATTAAAGGCCATTAGGGGGATGTTATTAACCCCGTGGCTTTCTATCCATCCATGAAATTGTCAAAGCAGCCTGAGTCACTAAAGTAACACTGATGTCTCCCTCAGTGGCGATATCATAGCTCCATTTATCTTCGAGCCATAATCAGGACATGAGGGGTGACAGACAGTAAAAAATAGAAGTGAAAAGTGAGTCATGAGATCAGACACGTCTCCTCCCAAAATGCACTGCAGACTGCACTGGCAGCGGTAGAGCAGCGAGCTGTCAACAAGCTCGTCAGCTATTTCAGTGCAGGGGCAGGAAGCGAAGCTTTCCAGTCGCCACTAAAGGGATGTTTCCAAAATATTCGTATAGGCTCAGTGAGTAGAGACAAAAGGGGGGTGCCAAGGAACAAGAACAAGCTGGGAGCTCTGCCAAGCCTGTTGGCAGTGCCACAGCACCACAGTGTCAAAGATCCAAACCATGAGGGCAACAGGTTTGGGCTTCTTATGCCTAAAGGCTGCCCTCTACAAAGCTCTGCCTAAAACGTTGCTGTAGAAGAAGCCATGGTACCTTATCATAGATAATCAATATTTCAATTAAGTTATTTTTTCTGTATGGTTAATTCATGTTTCATTCGCTCTGAGTGCAACAGAATTTGAGATTTCTGTCTGATTTTGCCCTATTGCTAAAAAATACTTGAAGAAATCTAAATATTTCTTTTGCCACATACACACAGGATGTATCTATCACTTCATTAACTTTGGGGGGGACAGCACCAAGAACTGTCACCTCGCAGCTGGGTTCGTACAATGTGTGGCGCAGCCTTGGTCTTTTCTCAGCGGAGTTTAAAGCTCTCCCTGTGTTTGTTTGGGTTCACTCCCACACCACAGACTTGCATCAGATAGAATACATCTGCCGTTGTCTTTGATCAAAGCAGAACCGGGGTTTGTTCCTGAGCACCAGATAATAGCTGCTCCAAGAGCCCAGTAACATCACCTCCTCCTGAAGAGTTATGATGCGTCAGATGCAGAGAGCAAATTTCCACAAGGAAGTCAGCATTGGTACTTTTGGAATTCTCCCATGGGAAATCCAACGTATAGGTCACAAAGAGGAGGAAGCAGACCTCACAGATCTAACAGCCTTTTAGCTCTGAAATATTGACCAGGAGAAAAAACATGCCGTCACCATGTTGGTCTTGTGGTCTCAAGGCTATGTGATAGATCTGCTAATGTGACACCTGAAAGTGGACTTTGTTAAATATTAACCTGCTCAAACAAAAACATGCAAATATATTTGTTTAGTTCAGATTATCCAAAAAACATTTTAAATATTGACTTTATTTTCTTTCTTTTACTTTGCAGCCTTAATATGTAAATCAAATAATGTTAGTAGGAAAACCTTGTATTCAAGATGACTAATAGGACCATCGACCTATAGGACCCAAAGTTCAGGTGCCTGGAAGTAAGATACCCTTATGGTTCTCAGTTTAATAGTTATACGTCACACAGCTGGTTAAGTATGGGGTCTGACTTTAAACCACAAAAATGGGGAGAAAAAAAACTTTCGCGAAAGCACAAAACAGCAGTTGTTGTACTACAGTCCCTGAGCCAAAATGTAAACAAGAATATTATTTCGCAGTAGTTTTCCTGGGCAGGCCTGTCCAACAAGCCCAAAACTTGCAACCCATTCACCAGAGAAAATGTTGCATTGTAGGTTTCTGCAAACTACGGACATGTCACATTTCCATATTATTATTCAGCAGATACACTGAAACTTTACCTTACAATGCTGTGGTTAATGTGTGGTTATGTTTAGGCACAAAAACCACTTGGTTATGGTTGGGTAAAGATAATGTTTTGGCTTAAAATACAAGGTTTGGTAGACATAATCCTGGCACAAAAAAACAGTGATGTCTCTGCAACAACACAACCACTCTCAGTACCACTATCCCAGCAGAAAAAGTAGCAATGTCTCCATAAAAACACAGACACTGGGGTGCCCACTAGCTTACTTGGTAGAGCAGCAGGCACCCCATGTACAAAGGCTGTATTGGCTGTGGGTTTGATTCCAACCCATGGGCTTTTTGTTGCTTGTCCTCCCCCCTCTCTTTCCCCCTTTCGTGCTATAACTGCCCAACCAAATAAAGGCAAGAGCCCTCAGAAAATATCAAAAATAATAAAACAGATGGTTTTCATGCCTAAAGGCCACTGCAAAGAGCAATGACTCGAAAAATCACAACCTTTTTTGTGGTTTATTGATCTCAAACAGGGGTCTGCGCCCCATTCACCATCCCATCAGATGACAAAATCAGCTCATATACAACATCACTTTAAAAATGTTGATATGTATAAAAAGACGCAACGTAACATATTCGTGGTTTGTAGAAACAGGAGTCAGGGATGAAAAATGATTTGTAATGATAGTTATTGTGTAAAGGTGCATTTATGTTGTGGCAACGTGGAAGGGACTTTAGTACTGAGCTATCAGTCAATCAGGAGAAACCCAGTCTACAATAATAATATTCTTTTATCAAGCAAAAATGCCAAATATTTGCTAATTTTGGTTTCTTAGTCATTAGTTGCAGTATGAGAAAAAATAGTAGTGCAGATAAATAGAAAGATAGTGCTCACTGGTGCCAGAAAAAGAGACAGTATTACACCAATCCTAACATCCTAGCACTGGCTACCTATCAAATACAGGATTGATTCTGAGGTTCTTTTATTTGTTTTTAAAGCCATACATGGGCTGGCACCCCAGTTTTTTTCTTACTACTTTATTTATTTATTTTTGTTGTAATTATATATTATTTTGTCAGGGATAAAGGACTTTATGTCTTTTTGATTTTTCTTTTTGTTTGTTATTTGTATCACATACAATAACGTGAAGAAGGAGCAGGACAAAATAAGCCCTTTGCTTCCTCCTGTTCCCTCTCGAACACATTATTTTGTGGCTGTTGTTTTTTTTCTGGATAAGACTGCTTATTTGTCGTTGTGCTTTTTATGACATTTTGTTACTTATTATTTTTATGGTTATTTGTTGTTCAAGAAAAACAATAAACTAAACTAAACTAAGTATATTGCTGAACTTCTCTGCCCTTACTACAACTCCCGACCTCTTAGATCCTCCGAACAATGTCTTTTAACTGTCACATGATTGATGCTGAGGGGTAAGATAGATCGTGCCTTAGCGGTAGCTGCTCCAAAACTTTGGAGTAGCCTTCCGTTACCAATCAAATGCTCCCCCACCATTGACACTTTTAAGTCAGATCTTAAAACGTACATGTTTTCAATGGCCTTTGGTTGTTTGTAGTGGTTTTAATATTTTGTAGTCTTTTTTTATGTAGGCTATGTAATTGTTCTTACCAGTTTTGATATTTGTTACATTTTATATTGCTATACATTTGTCATTCTTTTAGTTTGTACAGCACTTTGGTGTTTTTAAATGTGCTATATAAACTTGATTTGTTGAGGGGGCCCCAGCCACCTCCCGTGCACAGGGCCCCATAATTTACAGCTACGCCCCTGCAGAGAATTTAACCCTAAAAGTGCAACAGTTATATGACTTGTGATGTTCTGTATTAAATGTTGTACTTGCACTTCCTGCCACATTTTCCATCAGACCCACCTTCTATCAGTGGAGACTTGGAGAGGTCTCTTCTGTCCTCAGGAAAGGACTCAAGCAGTCTTTTAAACAGCCGCCCCAGATCGGAATAACTCCGATGCAAGTATAAAATGTTCCTGTCAGACCACTCTGTCCTTATCTCGAAGAACTCCTCTTCCTCCCCCCGCTGGCTGATGATGAGTCTCCGGATCCCGTTGACCCAGCAGTCCCGGACAAACATGTTGACCAGCGACGTGCCTTCAAACACAGCCGATGCCATTCCTCAGACGTCAGTCCAGCATGCTGGGGCGGGCCGGTGGCGGACAGCAGGCTGGGTGAGGGCTGAAGGAGGCGATGTCACAGGGGATCTGCAAATTAAAACAATCCGGCAAACAAGCGGAGACAACTTCGGCAACTTTTCGGGTCTGGCCGCAGCTGTTGAGTACGCAGGAGGAGGGTGATGATTTGCTCAGCCCATCACAGGCGTGATCTCAAACGTGGCATGAGAAAAAAATAGACTTTAGAGTCATAGATACCGCCCCCGCAAAATTGATTCTGGTATCGATCCAACAACAGTTTATTTATCTGTCATCCCCAGCAAGATAAAAACTAAAAAAAGTCCAAAGATCTCTCAAAGTAGAAAGAGCTGCTCCCTCCTGCAGGCTGCCGTTAGTTTCCTTAATCCAGAGCCTGTCACTTCACACTGTCTGGATAAGCCTTTCTTTCAGCACAGTTTCCTCCCTCTCCTTCCTCCCTCCTTCCTTCCTCCCTCCTTGACAACAGGGTATTATTATGCAAAGAAAGCAAAAGGCCTGCAAAGACAAAACTGTCCATCTCCTTTATTTATAGAAGAAATAGCCTATTTTTCCTCTTTTTTCTTACTCAAATAGCTTTTACTACCCTGGGATCTGATGCCATTTGCCACGTCTTTCCTTAAATCTGTACTGAATCTTAAAATGAGATGCTTGGGAATAACCACAGGAAAAAAATCCTGGCATAAACAACTCAAACCCAGCAGCATTTAACTGTGTGCTAGATTCTTCATTTCTGACCTCACATAACTTGTGTCTTCAGTATTTTAGCCAATATTTAACCACAGTAAAAAGAGATGCACTGTAGCCCATTATTTCTCTCTTGTCGGAGTGACCAAAAAAGGAGCAGATCTTCCTTGCATTGCACAATTGAGCCGTGCACTAATGTTTCACCAGTAAAAGAGCTTTACAGGAAGTCAAGCAATGACGATTCAGCTGTAATTAACTACTGTACTGTCTGCAAACGGTTCTAGTAAAAGCAATTCATGACAATACAGTACAGGAAGTAGCATGTTGATTGGGAGTAAAAGCCAGCTGTAAACCACTCATTATTGGGCAGACAAACAAATGCACGTAAATCTGCACAGAAACCTGAATATTGCACTGTTGAGGTCAATCCTGCTGTAATGTGCACATTACATTTTATGGGACTGAGCAGGTGGTTGCTGCAGAGGTCTGCTCTCATGCTCCTTATGAGCTCAGAATCACATTTCTCTGAGTGTTTCAGTCTCATTAAGGACTCCAAGCAAGGCAACAGCCAATTAGGAAAATACACAGTTTTAATTTGACATATTTAAACTGTCCAAAGAAGTCTTCTTCACGTGACAGTTTCATATTTAGCTGTTGTAGTGAGGAAACATATAAGACGGTGATGCTGTCAAACTGTCTGCACTTAAAATAAGTTGAAAAATATAAGTTGAAATATTCTTAAGATCTGACTCAGTGGGGCATTCCTGCTGCTGGAAGTTCCAGTTATATGTTTTATCCCTGTACTTTTCTGTGTCATGGTTTCATTGACAGGTTGTCTGTTAATGTAAACCACTTCCTGTAGGTGTTTTTTATAAGCTAGATTTGTACTCAGTGATCATGTTAAAGGGATGGTTTGGAATTTTTGAAGTGAGGTTGTATGACTATAGTCAGTAGCTGTCTCCAAGTCTGGAGAAGCAGGCAGGAGTACCGCCACAGAAGCTAGGCAATGTACTGCTGTGGATGGGGGCAACAGCTAAATGTATTTTAACCACCTAAAAAAAGCCCCACCTAAAATCAATCAGTTTAGGTGTATGCTATATTTAGAATATTTTCACTGCTTAACCTTGACATGAGACCCCTTTCCAATAGGAAGCTGAGGCTGTTACATTGCTCTCTTCAAAGCCACTTTTGACAGCAACAGTAATTCTGTCACACTGAGCAAAGAAGTTGCTGGTCTACCACGGCCTTGATCAGTAGTTAAGTTACTGTGTAACTTTGGTGAAATCAAACTAACTCTTTAAAACACCAAAGCCACACAACAACACAAACAAACTAACCAGTCGAGGCAGCAGTAGACCAGCACCTCCCATGTTCTGCAAGGTAAAATTATTATTTTTGTCAGGGGAGTCTGGCTTTGGAAAGAGCATTGATAAATTTCACTGTGAGTTCAGGTCCCCATTGGAAGGGACCGCCTGACAGCAAGGTAAAACAGTGAAAACACTGATGTTTTTGGTGGGTTAAATGCAGGGCGTAAAATTAACACCCGCCAAGCGCCAATGCTGGGTAAAAAAATTAGTTTGGCGTGTAAAACAAAAACACACACCCGCCAGTGGCGGATGGAAAATTTTGAATTGCATGTGGGTTTTTTATGTGCTTCAACCATTTCTGCCAGTTGTGTAAGACTATTTTGACCCTCACGGCTTATTGTATGCGTGCCGGGAACACATGACGTCAGCTACCGGAACCCTGGGCATTCTATGGTAACTTCTGACACAGTTCTGCCGTGAAGCCACTGCCAGAAAAGAGGAAAAACGAAGATGAACATGTTGGACTTGGACAAGAAGAACAGACAGCTAAACGGAGTACAAATGTCGCACGGCATTTTATTGAAAAATGGAAACTAGACGAGGCTGGCCAACCGCGGTCATGGCTGACCTATGACCCGCACACCAACATGATGAGCTGCAGCCTTTGCCGCAAGCACGCCAAAGAAACACAGAGGACAGGGTTGGATTTTCCTGAAGTTGGATTTTCATACTAAAAATGTAAGGTATTTTTTTTTCATCAAACAAGACATGATTTTTTTATTTGGCTGGTGAAAAATATGTTTGGCTGGTAAATTTTTGGAGGTCACTAGCCAATAGCAGATGAGGTAAAAAGTTAATTTTACACCCTGGTTAAATGTATTTAGCTGCTGCCAATGTCCACAGTAGTACATTGCTTTGCTCCAGTGGTGGTACTTCTGCCTGTTTCTCCAAAATCAATGATACAGTACATTGGATTCATATAGCACTTTACTGGATACTCAAAGATGCTTTACAGAGAGCAACAAAACAAAAGAAAGTAACAAAAATGAAGTAATTAATAAGAAGAGAAACAAGCCAGGGAGGGAGAAGAAAAACACCATTTTTTAAGAGGTTGTAGGCAGTTTTGAAGAGGTGGGTTTTGGGGGATTTCTTGAAGGTGGAGAGTGAGGGGGAGTCTCTGATGTATTTAGGGAATGAGTTCCAGAGTTGGGAGCAATGGAGAATGTCATGTCCCCCCAGGTGCAGTGGTTAGTCCTGGTGGAGGGGGACAGGAGGTTGGCATTAGCAGACCTGAGAGTGCATGAGGGAGTGTGCCGGTGGAGGAGCTCAGACAGGCAGGGGGAGCCATGTTGTGGGGGGTTTCATAGGTGATGATGAGGAGAAGTGGATACGATGGGAGATGGGGAGCCAGTGGAGGTAATGAAGGTGGGGGGTGATGACAAGACGAGCAGCTGAATTCTGGATATATTGTAGTTTCTTGCAAGTTGTGGATGACAAACTGTAGAGGAGACTGTTGCAGTCGTCTACTCTGGAAGTAATGAATGTATGAATGAGAGTCTCTGCAGCTGAAAAAGAGAGAGGGTTGGACTGAAGTTGGCAGTGTTTCTGAGATGGAAGAAGGCTGTTTTGGGGATGTGTTTGATACGTTGGTCAAAGGAGAGTTTGATCGAAGATGACACCAAGGTTACAGACATGGCAGGAGGTGAGCACAGTGAAGCCATCAATGGAGAAGGAAAAGCTATGGGTGGATTTGATAAGAGATTTGGGAGCCGATGATAATGAATTCTGATTTTTCACAGTTAAGTTTGAGGAAGTTGGTTTGAAGCCAGGATTTTATTTCAGTGATGCAGTTGGTGAAGATAGAGTGAGTGGCAGGAGTGATGGCTATGGTAGAGATGTAGAGCTGAATGTCGTCGGCAAAATCAAGGTGTGTTGACAGTCATCCACTGTACTGACTAAGGATAGGTACCTCATAGAACCCCACTACAAAAAATCCAAACTGTCTGTTTAATTTTCTAATACTCACAAAAATATATTTAAAGGAGCTATATGTAAGAAATCTAAAGCAAATAGTCGTACAATCATCCTAATATGTCACAGAGACGAAGGAATAATATTAATATAACATACTGATCTCACCGACAACAATAGTACAGCCAGAATATTCGCATTTAAAACATGTTTTTACGGTCTGCAAATTATGTTTATGTTTTGAATTTGTGTTCTGGCCTGTTGCGCCACCCACCGCCGTCTACCAGTCACGCAGTCAGTAGAGTCTCAGCATCAGTTACAGTTACAACTGAGCTACAGCAGCACGGCAAGCAGCATTAGCAGTGTCCCGGTACATAGCATTAGCAGCCGGCTCCTCCTCAGCTGTATCCCGGCAGCAGCGTTGTTGCAGCTGTGTGCTGTTGGACTGCATTTCCCAGTGTTCTCTTGTGTTTTCCCTGCCCCTTTCCCCAGTGTCTGTCTGTGTCTTGTGGCTTCCCTTCCCTGGCTCCTGGCTGATTAAACTCACCTGGCTGATCACACACACCTGCCTTCCATCAAGCTCATCAACCTCCAGTCTATATCTACCCCTGGTTCTCACCCACTCATCGCCAGAATGTTGTTCAACCCTCTGTGGTAGTTCTCTCAGGCCAGACTTTAAGAAAGGACAATTTATTGCTTGTGATTCCCCGTGTTGTTTCCGTCTTTTTGTTAATCCTGATTCTCCGTATGTTCCAGGACCAGTACGCATCTGCCTCTCCGTTCTCCAACCAACCTGCCAGCCATCCACCCATCTGCTCCCCAGCCAGCCCTGCTCATCATCCCCCTCACCCTTCTCACTTGACCCTTGGACCCTGCTCACCACCATTCACCATTTTTTCCTTTTGTTGGAATAAATCCCTATTTTTTCCACCAACTGTTTGTGTCCTGCATGTGGGTTCCCCCAGTGTTCTCAACAAGCGTTAGCAGCAGAGAAGCCGGACTTGCTCAAACGGTCCACTGGAAAACCAATGATCAAAGACACGGCGATGCGGTGCTGCCACGGCAGCCGCCTGTGGGCAAACAAATCAGTCTCCAGTGTGCCACTGTCCAGCAACCTCGAATCTGTAAGGGAAAATGCTAAATAGCCTGCAAGTTTAAATGCACCTTTTCTTATTATGGCAACTTGTTTTCAGATGAATTGTTTTATGAATGAAGATTTACTTCATAAGAATAATGTCTAAAGTAACATGCATGACTAAAACTAAACACACAACCATTTTGCAGTTGTTGAATTAATTACATTTCCACATTCACGCTTTTTTGTGGTGCTTAGCAGTTGAATATAAAGTGTAATGAATACTGAAAATTACTCTAAAGAAAAACATCAGGAATGCTGTGGAGCCAAATCATGTGATCGGTCATCTGTTTGTTTGCAGAACAGAATCATATTACACACAGAGCTTCTGTCCGCACAGTGACCTGTATCATTACCAGAGCAGAAATTATACAGTAGGAAGAAAATTACTGTGATGCACTGTAATAATAAAGGAGCTGTTGGTAAATCGTCATGTGGTTGAGGTGTGAGATGTTTTACAGAGGCAGCACTGATTCATCCTGATAAGCAACCAGACCCCAAACTTAACTGTACATCTTCTATTGGCTGGTCTCTGCTGGTACAAAGCCTAGCTAGTTAAAGATAGATATTGAGGTACAGGTTTGGGGTTTTAATTATGCTTTAATAACTGAGTCCAACCTTAGTGGATGGCACTGAAGAACCATAATTGTCAGACTGACTTCCAGAGAGAGAATCAAATGGTGAAAGTGAAATCTAGGCAGCCAGTTTAATGCTCCAAAATGATGGATAATTTGGCTGTTGTCTGCCAAAGTTTCTGTTTAAATCAAATTAAATTCTTTGCCATTCAGAGGCGGCACTGTGGTGCAAGAGGGCTCCTGGTTCGAACCCAAGGTGGGGGTAGCCCTTCTGTGCAGAGTCTGCATGTTATCCCCATGTCAGCGTGGGTTTTCTCTGGATCCTCCAGCTTCCTCCCACAGTCCAAAGACATGCAGGTTAATTTGATCTAAATTGCCCGTAGGTGTGAATGTGAGTGTGAATGTTTTTCTGTCTCTATGTGTCAGCCCTGTGATAGTCTGGTGACCTGTTCAGGGTCGCCTCTTGCCCAGTGTCAGCTGGGATAGGCTCACAACAGTGGTTGTGTAGCACCACCTATTGAGGTTTTATGAATAAAAGAGATTAAAGTAGCTTTGCATGTGTTGGTTTCAAGCTGCACAGTCAAACTGAGGTAAAGTAAAATAAGACTATGCGAAGCTAAAAGCAAAATGCTACAGTAACATCAGCATGGTAATATACTTACAGTCACAATGCTGACATGATGTTGTTTAGCATGTTTACCATGTTCAGCATCTTAGTTTAGCATGTTAGCATGCTAATGTTTGCTCATTAGGATAAAACACAAATAATTATTAGTTTCCTTACAATTATTAGTCAATTGTGATTCATTTTGCAGCAGTTTTGTCATACCCAAAAAGATGAACAATCAAGGTAATACTAAAGATATTAGAATTTTGATCCATCCCCTGGGCACCATGGCAAGTTTTTGTTTTTTAGCACAGCACTATTCAGACTCTAAGCAGTCCAGTTATCAGAAGACCACTTTTCGGAACCAAAAAAAACAACAAAACGGGTTGTTTTTTTTAGGGACGTGGATGTTTTGTAGTGATCATTTGCTGTTTTTCCACTGGGGATAGTACCACAAAAGCAGTTTTTTTAACCAAGACATTACTGTGTTTCCTGCTACGATAGTGCCATAAAAAGCGGTTATTTTAAACTGAGACATTGCTGCATTTATAACAGCTTTTTGGCCATCAAAATCAGGTGTTTTAAGCCAAAATATGATCTTTTCCTAACCATGACAAAGTGTTTTTTGGTTGACCATGGTAGTGGAGAAAAGTAACATATCTGTGGTTTGCAACCTGCCAACATTTATTCTGGTGATAGGGGTGACACAAGGCAATTCAAAGTGCTTTAAAGAGGTATAGAAATACATTAATGTAAGACGAAGTGAGAACAAGTAAATAATAAAATTTCATGGCAATCCATCTAAAAGGTATTCAGATATTGAACTGGTAGCACTAGATAAAAAGTCAGGGGATTAATAAAGCCTGTACGATTCATCCTCTGGGGACCATGTTTGAAGTGATTTATTCAACAGCTGTTGAGATACATTCATGTGGAACAAAGTCAACAGCCCATCCAAAACTTTTAAGTGTTGGAAAAACAATGAACCATGCCCCACTGTGAAATAATTACTTTATTACTGATTTTTTTCTTCAAGTATGGAGATGCTGTATGCTGCACATTTCATTTTAAGCACGAATGATTAGAGGATGATTGTATTACACAGAGAAACCGCCTCAGTATTATCAAAAAACCCCTTCCTCCTGTATAATAATAGGATCTGTCTGTCTTGAACCGGGCTTCAATCTGTGGTTTGGCCACATTTACAGAGTCAGCACATTCTGTCTCAAAACCTCATTCCAGTGTAATTCCTCTGAAAGAGTAAACTTTAAATGGAAAAATAGACTTTTGCCCACTCATCCTTAAAAGCTTTCTCATGCAGAATTCTAAACACATTTGTCTCTTGTTACAACAGAACCAAGGCCAAAACTCTGTGGGGGGAAGTTTGCGAGCAAGAGGAACTTTTGAGGAATGGTTTGTTTGATGAGAGATGGATGTGTCACCAGATAGAGGACAGTTTGTTTTTCTGACAGAAAGATATGAAAAAATCCTGCAAATGTAGGTGCCACTCTACTTTTAATGGACATTTTTAGGATTAGCTAGAGGGTTTAGATTTAAAATACGAATTTAGATTTGCCTGTTATGATGGTATTGATCTTGGCATAACAATAAATGAAGTTATAAGTGTACGAGTAATGCAATAAGAGTGAGGGTTTATAGTGTAGAGTTTACAAAATCAAAGAGCTCACAATCTTTAAGACTCAACAGAAAAAGGTTTACATTTTGGTAAATATGCAACATGTTATTGCTTCCAACTCATCAAATATGGCAGCTTAGATAATATCCCTATGCTTCAAACTATGACGCTTTAGGTACACCTCTAGCGTGGCAGTGTGGCAGTTTCAGCTTATTCTATGCGTCGTGTTTTTTCAAAATAAACTTCCAAAATAAATTTCCATGTTCAGGAAATTTGGGTGTCATCACCAAAACTACATCAGGTTTACGCAACAAAACTACTTGGTTAGGTTTGGAAAAAGACCATGGTTATGTTACAATAACTACATTAGTTACGTAACTTAAATAAGTTAGCAACTTTGTCATTTTGCCCTCAATGTTTCACATGGGACATTAACACCAATCTCCTGGGTGAAAGTCTTGTCTTTTCTTGTCTCACCCACCATCCCTCTCTCCTGCTTTACTTGGACTTTCTCGCTCATCATGATGAATTCCATTTTCACTGGGAAATTGGGATTTCCAAGTTCATCCATCCATCCATCCATTCATCTTCTAACCGCTTCATCCTCTTAAGGGTCGCGGGGGGGCTGGAGCCTATCCCAGCTGACATCGGGCAAGAGATTTCCAAGTTCCCAGCTGTAAATTTCAACTGGAAAACCCACCTAAGTTGAATTTTCAACTTGAAAAGTCTGAGAACCTCACCAACCACAACCTCAAAATCCAATATGGCTGCTCCGCACATCAACAGTAGTGACAGCAGCAGTATTACGTTGTTTATTAGCAGTCCTGTTTTACTTGTATCTCACTGAATCAGTCGTACTCACAGTGCTGTTCAACCTCTGTCTGTGGACATGTTGCTACAGTGTTGTTATACGCAAAATACAACATAATGCATTGTTGTCAGTTGTCAACTAGTATAAACCAATTTTCAGTGGACATCGCAATTACGTCACAGCAGTTGTGCACGTATACTAGTGGCAGAAAAACAGCAAACAGTGGAAAGAAATGGTTGAGATACCTAGAATAAAAATGTCTTTTTGTGCCGCTGGATGTCAGAACAGGAATACAAAAAAATATAATCTTAATTTTAATAGAAAACCCTCGCTGAGGACGCCATTTGAAGTGAAACGAAGACATTAATGGATGCTAGAATTTGATGTAAACAAAAAAAAAATCTATATAATATTCACTTTTGCAATTCATAGAGCCCTGCAGTTACAGCATGAAATAATATTTAGGCCTATATTTACACATTCCTGGTGGCAGCAGTATTTACATTGTACTAAAATGCATTAATTAATAATGAAAAGGAGTTAAAACTAACTGAGCCATGAAGTGCAGTTTGCTGTCAGTATACAGCTGTTTGACTTGTTTATGTCTTATATAGCTCCGTTTTGTCTTTGTGGCTAGCTCAGCACCCCGCCTGTCTGTAATAAAGAAAAATCATTTGACAAATCTCAGTATTTAACATCCTGAACGTGACTGCAAAGTACAAAATTGTATGCATTTTGTATGGGTGATAGGTTTTTCCACAAGGTAAATGAAGATGTCCGGCCACTGTAACTGGTTAGCTTGTTAGAGACCATAGACATATACACATACATGCATACATCATGATCTACGTGTAGTGGTAAATAAAGTTTTGTCTCATGGTGAAAATTAATTCATCATCAAAAGGAAGTGTAGAAACTAACATTTGTCAAGCATGGATTTGTCGTGCTGTCCTGAAAAAAAGTTGAAAGCCTGGTACAGACACTAAAGGCTGCTTGTGCGTAGGAATCGCAGGCGGTCACTGACCAAGCTGCCATATTTGATACCCTGGGAATGAGAATGGGCTGAAATATAACCTATATTTGCTTTCTTGCAGAGAGTTAGACGAGAAGATTTATACCGTTCTCACATTCATTAAATATAAACCCTGAGACAGGAGACAGGTAGCCTAGTGTAGCATAAAGAGTTTAAAAGGGGGGCCTGAGCTAGCAGATGATGCAGCCACTTATGAATGTGCTTATTAATTTCTTAAAGTAAAGCAATGAAAAGAAACACTGAAAGCAAAGCCATTTGTTCAAGCAGTCGACAATCTGTGTTTCTGAACATTAAGAAAACCCCACAGTGGCACATGCAGTGCAACTTATGGTGGATGTTTACCTTGTAACCTGGGTGGTGGACCTACAACATAGTTAAAGGCTGACATTTGGGGCGTAAATTATCACCCCCCTAAAATTTTACACCCATTTCTAATTATGCAGCTGAGAGGAGGAAAATGAGGGCTTCTACAGCTCCTGTTTACTAATTTGTCACTCCCTGGAAGCCAGACTCCACACTACCACGCCCGAGCCTGCAGTAATGGCGTTAACACAGATGTCTCCAATCAAGCTCCAAATGATGAACAGCCTGCCTCAGATTAAAAGAACCTCTGTTGATTCCTACACTGAGATCACCTGTGATAGAGAAATGATCACCAGTTTCAAAGTCACCCTACATGACGGTATAAACCTGCCTTGCCGTGAAGCAAACGTAAATTTAAACCTCTGACAAGGCCATATGCTTTGGTCGTCTTTGCCCTTGTAAATCCTGTGCCAGCCCCTGCTCTTTCAGAAAATCAAACATCAGAGGCCCGTAAAGCGAAACTGTTCGGAGAGAAAGAGAAAAGAAAGAGAAACATAAAGATGGACACATCTGTCAGGGAACAAAGAACATCTGCGTTGATGGAAACAGGCGTTCCCTTTTTCATTGGGAAGCATTGTGAGCTGTGGCAGAGCTTCACTCGGAGGAAGTCATTGTGAGCCATAACTCTGTCCCCGTCCTCACCAGCAGACAAAACCCAATGAAGAGTGCAGGGGCTGGGGTGAAAGTGGGTTAGTGAACTGGCAGAGTATTTTTAACAGGCTGTATAATGGACTGTGTCTGTCTTCACTGAGCATCTGTTGGACCTCATGTTTTATGGCCTCTTCCTTATTGTGTCTCCAGTGAAGCTTGAAGAGCAGAGGCCCAAAGAGTCAAGGCGGACCAAACGTCTGCTCGCTTTATTTCCTCTGTGGAGATCCAAGTTCCAGCTACAAAAGTCGTAAATTAGATCTGTGGTCGGGGCATCAAGAAACTTGTGCAGTTGGCTCTGGTTTTATGCGTATGTGTTCTTTCCTGATTCAACACTTTGGTTATGCTAGGTGATGCTGCTCACGGTCAGTTAACCGCACCATTAAATCAATTTAAAAAAATCTATTTGTCTAGTGCATCAAGTTATACACATTCCATCTAAATCTTTGACCTTCTGCATTTTTAATTTCTGTAAGATTTTTGTGTGTTTGAAAACTTGACCACACAAAATGAGTTTGTAAACTAAGGATGACTTGAAGAAGAAGTTTGGGGGGGACAGTTATCTTAGATTAGCATTGGTGACTTCTCGCCTCACATTTTTTAAACAGTTAGCATTTGAGCACCAATTTTGTGAGTGTGGAGCCATCACTGATTTGCATCTTATCTGGGGCCTCTGGTGGGGAGAGCCAAAAAATATTTTCCATTATTTTAAATTAGTGGCAAATTAAGGCAAATTAAGTCTCACAGTGTTAACTAGGCATAACACAACATGGTTCAAGATCTTCCCTGAAGCTGAAGATGACATCCTTGAAGCTCTGAGGATGCTTTCAAATCATTTTAGAGTAATGGAGGAACAATAGAAACGCTTGACCAGGTTTGTGTGTGCTTCCTATTACTCAAAAGGAATCGCAATAAGAAACATTCCAGAGCTGAGATGGCACATTTTGACCAGTATAAGGCAGAGAGTAACGAGCTACCACCTACAGAGGATGTGCTGAAGCAGCTTATTGATGGGGAGCTACATGTGCAAGCTGGAGTTTGGGGCCAGGCAAATATTCCTCTGCAAAATGGCTCCTACATGGATGATAAAGGCCAGTTGAGACCCACTACCACTGATGTACTACCAGCTCCTCAGGGCATCATTGAAATGGTGAGATGCCACTGCAAAGGAGATTGTTCAACACTAAGATGTTCCTGTAGGTCAAGAGACTGATGATGCACTGACCTTTGTTTTTGCAGTAAACAATGTGAAAACGATGAGGACTCAAGATCTAAAAACTGGGATTAAGATGAAAGTGATACTGAAGGTGAAGAATGACATTTTAAGTTTACAGGCAGTCACTAAAACTATAATTACCTCCACGTGGTTGTATGTCTCCGCCCACCAGTTTCTCTGACAGTTTCCATCCATCTCTGTGAAAACATGGATGCTTCACACACAGAAGATCTATACAATCAGCACAGTTTCAAGATTAGAGTCACCAATTCAGTATCTGACCAAATATTTCCCCTTCTTTTCCTGAGATATGACGCTGAATAACAGACAATAAAAGTGTTTTAGGCAGATCATTATGATGTCACAATGAAGTTGACCTTTGACCTTTGACCTTTTGGAAATAGAGTGATATCACCTCCTCATTTTATCCTATTAGACGTGTGTGTGAAACGTTAGCACATGAATTCTTGAGTTATGGCCAAAAACATGTTTTATGATGTCAAAGTGACCTTGACCTTTGACCTTCGACCACCAAATTCAATTAATTTATATCCAAGTGATTGTTCTTAGTTTATGTGAACATCTGAATAAATAAAATGTATGTTTAGCCACTGAAAGTAAACACCTGCATAGCTTGGAACCTGACTTTTTTTTTTTTTTTTTAAAGGCGTTTTGAACTAAGCTAAGCTAAGATAAGCTAAGCTAAGCTAACTGGCTCCAGCTTCACACTTAAAGGGACAGTTCACCCCAAAATCAAAAATACATCTTTTTCTTATTCCTGTGGTGTTGTTTATCAGTCTAGATTGTTTTGGTGTAAGTTGCTGAGTGTTGGAGATATCAGCCCTTGAGATGTCTGCTTACCCTCGAATATAATGGAACTAAATGGCTCTTGGCTTGTGATGCTCAAAGTGCTATAAAAATACATTCAAAAACTTGACAGCGATGTCTCTTTACGAAAATCATGACCCGCTTACTCAAGATAACCTACAGTCCTTGTTGTGAGCGGTTTCATGTAGGAACTATTTTCTTTCTACAGAACTACACCCGCGAACCGTATCACCGCACAAGGGGAAACATGCATCTACTCATGGATGATATTAATGGCGTCCTCCTCAGCTGAACTGTAATGTTAGCTAGCTCAGTGGTGCCAATTGAGCTAGCAGTAGATGCACGCTTCTATCTGCGCAACCAGTGTAACTCTCTGCAAGAAAGGGAATAAGCATATTTCTGAAAATTTTCTTTGCACTTTCTCTTTAAGGTAGACTACTATAAACTACCATGTTCAAAGTCATTAGTGTTGTTTTGTTTTTAATGTAAGTTAATACATTAAAAACCTAAAATAAGAAGGTAAACAAGAAAATACGGTCCAAACAAAAGAGAAACTTCATCTTTGCAAACTGGTCACACAATATAATAAATCTAAGCTGTACAACACACAGTCAGACAGCAGCACACAGCTCTAACCATACTCTGCACAGGTCTGATTTACTGGGCACGCTGGGACAGAGGTCTCAACTAATGGAATATCTAATGTTTCCATGACCGACACTTTAATCTGTGGTGAGACCTCCACGTTGCAACTTTACAATATAAATCTGAGATACTCTCCACAGCTCAGACTGTGAGTTACAGCCTTTAGACCCACTCAGTGTACTGTCTATGCATATATTTATATCACATGGGCTCAAGCAAAAACCAGAGTCCCATTAGATTTCTATATAAATTGCTTTATAATCGTAAACTTAATCAAAGGAAACTTTTTTTTTAAATTCGTAGTCAAGCCTACACAAAGCAAGATGTCATTAAAACACATGATAATAATGGTAACACCTGCAGGCCTGTCATCTGCCAGAAGCACTCGTCCCATCTGCCAGGATGTCAACATTAATGCTGTTACATCTACACGCCTCCATTACTCTCGCACTGCTGTGAATAAGCAACCACAGGTGCCTCACAATAACACGATTTACTGCTTCATATAAAACTGTCAAGTGTGGATAATAACCATCCCATGAATGCTCTTGCATTCATGGGATGTCATGTTGAATGTCATGTGAATCCACTGAGCTGTGTTAGAAGCTCAGTCCTGACATTTTTAATACTTATTGCGTTGCAGCATGTCTCAGGAGCATGATTATGTTTTAAATTGTATATGAGGCAAAACATCCAATCAGATGATGTGGAGATTAGTATTTTCACACTTTCCGACCACATTTTGTGGCTTCTCATCTGATAAAGATTAACAGAATGTCTGATAGTGGAGTTGTTCTTTGTATGTTCTGATGAGACGAAACTGCAATTACACTTCAGAAATGTAACTTGCATATCTCATTATGAGCGCAGTGCAAATTAAAACTTATCTTGCTGTTTTAGAAGATACCCTCATAGCTAAAAATGAGGTTACTTGTCTTGTCAAGCTCGTTTTTTCAGTGTGAAACACTTGTCATCAGTAACACTTTCTATGACAGTCACGTTTAATGCATTATACACACTTTTAAAAGACATTATAATGCATATATAAAGCTTTAGAAAAAGCTTGGTGTGATGGTGCCATTGTCATTTTTAATAAAACTTGTGTGCTTTGGAAAATAAAGGCACTTTAATTGCAGCCAGTAAATACAGCTCATAATTCTCCGTAACTGTATCATAGTTTCATACAACTGCAAAAAAAACCCTTAAACTGTGCTCTCACTTTACTCAAACCTAACAAAGTCATGCTATAGCCTATTGTTGATGTTTATAAGGTATTATTCTATTACAGAAACTTAGAATTTATGATCTGTTATGATATGTTAGAGCAGTTCTCTATGTGTCTTTATAACTGGTTGTTACAATGTGCTGTGTAACCCAGGACTGTATATGAATGATCTTATAATGCATACTAGACATTACCTTCATAGAAAGTGTTACCATGTCTTCTTTGAAATATGTCAATTCTGTATAATATTTGTCTCAATATTACAACACTATCTTTAGATAAACAGCATCATTTGTGCAAGATTTACACAAAATTATACTATAAATATACATTTTTTAAAATGAGCCAAAACATAACCTGCTCCGCAAGTAAAAGTTAATAAATGTGTTTTTTCTTTGATGAAAATGCCACTTAATAAAACCACGAAGAATAAACTGGATGCAATATTGCATTATCAACAATTCAAAAACTTTGTAGCTGAATTAATCAGGCAGATGAAGTTTCAGTTTTGTGACCTACAGTTAAGGTAACAGGAAATGTTTGTGCCAGTGCTGGTGAAGAAATATCTCACACAGGAAATAGGCTAAAAAATACATAGACTGATAGATTGATAGTATAAATACATGTAAATGAGATCTGTATCAATCTTGCTAATGAAAATACACGAGACGTTTGTATTTAGGTTCACTTAATCTGTGTCTAAAGGGGCCGCAGCCTCCAATTGTGTAACTAAAAAGGCAGGTCCTCCACAGGACTTATATACTGTATACAATAGTATATTGTTACTTATTTGCAGAGCTTTATATTTATTTAATTATTGCCTCAAACAAGATCTTAATTATTTAATTTCCAGTATTTTGTTTTTTGATAAACTTCATTTTAAAGACTAATTCTTATGCAGTGGGCATTTTTCATCAAACTCATGTATTTACGAACCTTAAAAATGTTTTTGTTTGTTTGTTTTTTGTTTTGTTTTTCTTACAGAACTTTTAAAGTACGTTTTTAGACAGATAGTTCTTTGCTAGTGGATATAGAACCACAGGTTGCTAGAACATTGATGTTTTAGATAGAACCCTAAGAACCCCTTTTTCTGACTGTGTTCAGAGCTTAAGGGTAAATATATATATATATATATATATATATATATATATATATATATATATATATGCTGCAAGATGAATTCTATATGAAATCAAGTAAAAAAGTACAGTTACAGTTTGTGTAACGGGATAAACTTCTTCTCTTCACACAGTCATGTGCTTTTACACATTATACTTCTTACTGCACCCACAAATACACTGAAAACTGCTGTTAAGTGCAAAAAATCACTGTTGTTTGCTCTTTTGATACCTTAAATATATACTTCTGTGGAAAATGTTTCCCCAGTGAACTGCTGTTACAGTGCTGTGCGGTGCTGGAGGAGAGAAAATTACAATCAAGCACTCATATGACATTTTTGTTGCACATACCACGGGTGCACAGAGAGGAGCACAACTCGTGGACCCCATGGTGAACGAGGGGCCCTCAAAACCACATGACCCACTAATTGACTTCCAGGGCCATCCTGTGGTACGAGAGAACTAAGTAACCTTCCAGAGCCCGCCTTGTGCTGTTTTCACTCTTTTTCTCTGTAGCCTATTTGGCTGTCTCTCACAGGCTGCACCCGAGGGTGGTGTGAAAGTTCAGTGTTTAACACTGTACAGCACTGCAATGATCAAAGAGAAACTGTGGAAAAAAAACTCTCTCTTTGTTTTAGTCTTGGCTCATGCAAATACTGAAGTTCAATGATATGAACATTGTCAGCAACCAACAGGTGCATTCTTTCAAGCACCAAACAGGAAGCAGCAAACTGGGTGGACAGTAAACATGCAAGGGACTGCGGGGAGACTCCAGAGAATATGAACAACTGATGGAGTTGTGGAGTGAACAGTTTTATTTGGTGTGTATCTGATCCACCAACCAGCATGTCTTTTGGTGAGAGATCTTAATTTTTGAAACAGTTCACCTCTAATTTTCACACTCTCCTTCCACTAAAATGGCCCAGCTAACTGAGAGGGTTAGAGGCTAATAGCAAGTTAAGGCGACAAAATCCAAAATGTAAAGTTTGTATGCAAATGTATCCTGTGTTTCTAGAATAATGTGTTTCTGCAGACACATAAAGAATTCTTGAAATATAATATTTCTTTAAGGGAGTTTGGTGTAATATTTTCCACCAGCATTATAGAAAATTATCTGTAGTCTTACAAATAGTGACTCTAGAAGATCCCCAGTCTTTGCAAAATCTTAGTGTATGAGTAAGAAATTCACATTGTCTAGATGTGAGAGGGCATCAGATTTTAGTCTTTTAATAGTCTTTTCTTATGTCTTATGCTGTCTCACTGGCCCTGTTTAGACCTGGTATTAACATGTGTTTTGGGTGGACAGCACTAAATACAAGTGTAAATGACCACTAAAAGGCATTGACTCGATTACTCAAACCCACTTGCTGAGGTGGTCTGGTACATATTTGACCACATATCTTTTGTAGCATAAACACAAACACATCCCTGACAAGGACTACATCATCAAAGCAGGACATGGTGATTGTTTTGGTGTCTGTGCGCTAATGCAGTACAACTTACCCATTTTATGTCGAGCTGGACGGAGTGTTGCGTGACCATCCATTGTTTTGCTCTATGAAAGAAGACATGTTGACCTCTGCTGACAGTGATATCTCTAGCTGTTCTGACACAATTGTTAACCTGACCAGCGAGCTGTCCACTTGTGTTCGGATCACCAAAACAGACATTAATAACAGGTCTGAACAGACTCACTGTCACTCTCTCACTGGGACACTTGAACAGATCTGAGCCCTTGTAACACCTGTGCTTATCCCACTATGACAAGGCAAAATGTCTGCTTTCCACATTTCAGAAATTGTCACCATACAGTATAAGTACATATGTACTTTGTAGATTCAGATCATAACTGACATAGACCTATTATATTGATAAAACTAGTAGGCCAAATAAAGTAACTGAAATAAGCTCCATCATTAGTCCACCAGCTGCAACATTAAACTGATGTTCCAGTGGTGTAGTGGGAGCTGATGAGGTATGTGTACTCCTGTGTAGATGGGTAGGGTACCTTAGAAAAAGTGGGTATACTCTCCTATATATTCTAAAGGCTTTTTGGCTGGTAGGTGGGTATAGTGTAAACAGCCAAGATAAGAGGTGGGTATAGCTCATATACCTGCATATATCCCCAATACACCACAGTGATGTACACATTAATGCATCAGCAGGCATAATTATTATTTGGTGACATCACTGCATATGTATTTTTCTGAAATGGTCCATTTGGATAGTCAGTAATTAGCCTACTTTTACTTTTGGTACTTTAAGTATACTTTAATGCTAAAAATAAAAGTTTGATGCAAGTTTGATTACACAATGGTAGGCCTATTACTATTTTGGTTAAATATAAGATCAGAATATTTCTTTCACCACTGGCTGTCAGCTTCTTTATTAAAACCTCCTGTAATGTTCTGACGCCAATGATGTTGTAAAAACGTCTGTTGGCCTCAAAACTTTGTACACAAGCCTTTTTACACACCCTGGCGGACAAACTACACATTTCCTTGCACAGCTCCGGGCTGCGATGCACCGCCAGCACAGCAGAGGGCGCATCAGTGTTTTGATATCTTAGCACTTTTTTTTGGTCAAAACAATCGAAAAAGAAAAGACCCTCAGCTGAGGAAAATGGCCGACATTGAGATGGACATCGCGTCCACAAGAATGAATAATGGCAACGAACACGTGTAAGTCATTTATTTTAAGATAAAATGTTCGTGTTAGTATGCTGTAAGTGCCTTCCCCACCCGAAACCAGAAGCGAATTGTTCTGTAAGTTTTAGCTGCCGAGGTTAGCAGAGTAGCAGCTTCACGTTGTGGCCGGGGCTAGCTAAATTACACACCAACGGCTGGCTAACGTTCTTAGCCAACTAGCTAATGTTCTTTAGCTCACCTAGCATTAAGTTGAGCTAAGCGCATAGCATGTGGAAATATACACTGACAGCATTTTGTGTATTTACCTCCACAATACACACGCGTCACACTTCATACAGCCAAACGCTTACATTTATTATTAGTAGTATAAGTTCGCATAGCGAAAAGCTGCTCAGGGATGTAGCCTGCTAGCTCTAAGTTTGCTAAGATGGGTTAGCGTAGCCTAGCTAATGAGAGAAGATCATCTTGGCGGTCGTGCTCAGGGGAAGAGCGAAGTCAAGTGTGCATGGTGACAACCTGTCAAAGGTTGCCACACAACTAAGAGCATTTACGTTAATTTATATAACTTAAACTTGCTGTCATTATTCTGAGCGTTGCTGTTCAGTGTTTCTGCAGTTACAAGCTAAATTCAGCACATTACGTAACCATGTTGTACCTATCGTTAATGATAACCACTGAGCTAACTTGTGTCTGTAGAGATCTAAAAGCTGCTTTCTAAGTGACTGCTTTAACTTTATTCTAAACGTGCTGAAAGTACTATAAGTAGGCCATATGTCTATTTCGTAACATACTTACACAACGTCTGTCAATTAATGCTGGAGAAGGTTAGCAGTTTCTGTGGTGTTTTTAAATTAAATTTACATGTAAATAAAGCCGTTGATAATATTGTTGTCTATATTTATTAAAGCGATATTTTTGTTGAACACTGTAATGGACGAAAATCGCTTTTACCATAGCTCAGAAAGTTGTTTTTTTTTGTCACGGTACCCAAACACACTGGTACACTGGTTGCTATTGGTTACAAGTGTTAGAGGAGAGACAACAATAGATGGCTTCTGTTCAAGCTCCCTGCCCTCAGTGTTTATTATGGCTACCAATGGGTGTTCTTTTCAGTATTAGTTGATGCACTGATTATTTTTCTGGGATGTAATGGCACACAAAAGTCAGGATTCAGTTCATACCGTGGTTCAGTGGGAGTTCAGCACAGGGAGAGAAAAAAACACAAATTCAATTATTTTAAACACACAGCAGTGCAGGAGTCCAAAGCAGACTGTTGCTTGGAACTGAGGTAGCATTTCCCCACCGGCAACTTCGGTAAACTATTTTCATAATAAAATTAAGGGATATTTCAATCACTTCTGTGCTCTTCAAACATGGAGTAAATACTTTCCCAAAAGGCAACAGGTCACAGCAGCCTGTAAAACTGAAAAGCATCTCTTGGGACCCCTGTACCGTGATGGCTTGGTAGGAATACAAGTTCTGTTACAGCCCCATTATTTTTCTCAATTAATTGATTGTTCATTTGTTATAACTTTGGTGTAGAAACTGTTTTTATTGAGGATTGGTAATGTCATGGCTGAAACTTAATCCCCTAAATAAGATCTGCATTTGAATCAGACCAGGGATTCCTTGTACCCATCAATACCTAATTGAAAAGTACCTACAGTTTGACAATAAATTCTGTCTGTCAACTCATGTCATTTTAGCACTACTGTGTGATATTGTTTGCTGAGTAGTTAAGATTTTTGTCTTTGAAACAGGAAGCAGGATCTGGAAAGCCACGAAAGAAGTGGAAACGAGGACAGTGGAGACATGTCTGAGGAAGAGGAGGAGGAAGAGGTAGGGGTGGACAACAGCAAGACCTAAATATCTTCAGTGGTATGATGCCATGATTCTGATACACACTTTCTACCTTAAATTTAACTTAAGCAGTCTTCATTTTAGGGGCAGTGGTGATCCATGTCTGCAATTTAATAATATGAAAATAAAATGCATCATTGAAATAGTACCCATATTCTTGCTGCTATGAACACACATTTTATCTTGTCATATGATGAACACTACTCAAAATTCAACACAGAAGAATGCAATCATACAAAATTGAAGATATAAGATTATAGCTGTGTTCTCAACATATTTATAAATGTGCATAATGAGATGATCTTACACCTGAATGGGTTGTCAAGCTGATATGTTGTCTTGTCGTAGGAGGAGGCAGAGACAAATGGCGAAAAGACAGAAGAGGGGTCCAAGCATCACAGCAGCAGTGGTAAACACAAGAGGAAAAAACACAAGCATCGTAGTAAGCACAAAAAACACAAGCATGCCTCTGATGAGGATAAGGACCGCAAACGCAAGCATCGTCACAAACATAGGAAACACAAACGCAAAGAGGGCTCCTCTCCCTCCAGTGCTGCTCTCTTTGCCTCCTCCAGCCACAGAAAAGTTGAATCTTCTCCCTCCTCTGGAAATCCAAGTCTGGACGACAGGGCGTTGTTGGAGGATTTGGAGAAACAGAGGGCCATGATCAAAGCTGAGCTGGACAGCCAGTTGATGGAGGGCAAGGTCCAGTCAGGCATGGGCCTGATTCTTCAGGGTTATAACTCTGGATCCGAAGAGGATGGAGATGCTAGGATCAGAAATGGAGAACAGCGTCAAAGGGGCAGCTCAGGTAAACCCATATCTCCCAGAGGGGGAAAAGGTGGGAAATCTAGAAGGGACTCAACAGAGGGCAGTAAGTCCAGCTCCAAGCGTCGTAGCCGGAGTAAGTCTGCGGACAGGCTAGGACAGGCCAAGGAATCTAAGCAGGATAAGGTGACCAAAACCACCAAGGACACAGCTGTTAAAGACAGAGGTCGCGGTAGAAGCAGGTCGAAAGACAGAAAGCATTCGGACAGCACTGATAGGTCCAAGGAGAGAACCAGGAAGTCCAGCTCCCCAACCGGCTGGAGAGGAGAGCAGAAAAGCAGCCGGCCTGACAAAAGGCCCTCTCCACAGCGGGAAGACAGACCAAACCAGGAGAGAGCGAGCCGGCGGTCCAGATCACCTGGACGAGAACGACCAACTCGCTCAGATGCTGACCGGGACAAGCGGCCGACCAAGTCCCCGTCCAAGGACGCTTCATCGGGGAAAGAGAACCGCTCCCCTCATAGACGAGGGCCTCACAGCCCCATGAGGAAACGCAGTGCTTCCCCTCGCCACAGAGATACCCACCACCCCTCGGCTAGTGCCTCAGACAGGACATCGAAACAGAGCCACTCTCCATCCAGAACAAGGTCTCCTCCCAGGAGAGCCCGCAGCCGCTCACCAGATGCCAGGAGGAGGGATGCTGACAGGCAGGACTCACCGCTGAGGTTGGTGAACTGAGCAGTTTGATTTTCATAACTTCTCTTAATAATTTAAGTTAACTTTGTTTGAGTGAAATGCTACACAAGTGAATAATAGCTTGACTGATTCTATAATATGTACGGGCATCAATTATTTATCAGTTCATTGTTGATGGATAAATAGATATATCTATACACGACTGACAGTGGCTTTGTGGAATGGCAGAAGTCATCAGTTAATAATGACCGACTTTTACTATCTGAAAATCAAAAACAGATATACAGTATTTGAAAGCCTTTTCTGATAGTCCTTCATGGTTCTTCTTAATAGTTACAGGTTTGTTTGAGTATCTAAATTGTAGAACGCCCAGTTCAGCTTGTTTGTCCACTCCTCTGATGTTTTGACAGGAAACGCCCACGGCCGGAGGCAGCGCCAGGCAGAGATAGATCACGGGAGAACAGTCCCAGATCAGCTGCTCGCCGCAGGCCAAGTCGCTCACCTCTGAGACGGAGGTCTCCATCACCACGACGACGCTCCCGCTCTTCCCCCCGCAGACGGAGCAGGTCTCCACTGGCACACAGGTGAGGGCACCTACTCAACTTTCATTCAAGTTTGGACCTTATTCCCGACTTGTTTTTTCTCGTGCAACTGGAATCTGGGACTGTGTGTCTTGCAGCAGTATTCTGGCCAGACCTTTTTCAGCGTGACTCATTTAGGAGGTGATAAACTATACCTCCTTTACACCTGTGCTTTGCAGGTCTGGGGAGAGAGACAGGTATGGAAGGCTCAGACAGTACCGTCGCTCAATGTCCCGTGATCGGGAGAGGAGAAGACGACGCAGCAGAGATGAGGACAAGTTCAAGGGCAGCCTTTCAGAGGGCATGAAAGTCGACCAGGAATCCTCAGAGGAAGAAGTGTGAGTAAAAGAAGATATTACCCCCTCTGTTTGCCTGCAAGTCACATAAGAGGCTAACCACGGACAGCTAGCAAACATATAGAGGCTGTTGTTTGAAGATTGCTTTACAAATTATATCAAAGGCAACATGGCCTACTGTTTGAATTTTAGTTCAAAGACAGTAAACAAAACGAAAAGTAGATATAGACAGGCATTTTGTGAACTAATTTCATCTCTGATTCTGCATTGCCAAAGTCAGTCTATGTTATGCAGGAAGAGAAATGAATGAAAATGCATCCTCTCTGCAGCTCTCCCCTCTCTGTCCTAAACCCCTCCTACTAGACAACTACAGGCATGTGCACATGCTTTATACAGTAACTTGTACGAGAACTTCTACAGTAACACAGTATTGTATGTTGGTTTATTTTATCTTATTTCATTCTCTGTTTATCAGACCACAAAAGACACAAGAATTATCTTGCTAGCCACCTCATAGTCCCTTTGCCTTGCTCTCCACCACTGTGGACTGCTTCACCAGGGGGAGAGCAAGTAGCCACTGAAGAGATGGACCTTTAGTCACCTGCTGTAGCGGCTCAAGTTCGGCCAGCGCAAACCCCCCCAGAGCTGCATGTCATACTGGGAAGGTGGCCAGCAGCAGTGCCGGGTCTAACCTGTGTAACAGCAGCACCAGAAAGTTTGCTGCTCCGGCTTGCAGTAATTGAGACTGTCCAGTCCTGGAGTTGGGGTTTAAGTTGTCTTGATTTGGGTTGCTGCAGCCACTGATTGGGGGTTATTCTCCACAGTTGCTGCCCGCTCTCCTCCCGTTGAGGTGGTCTGTAGAAGCAGTGAGTGAGGCAGAGGACACACTGTGATTGAAGGCTGTAGCTAAAGTTAGCTACATAATTGTGAACTTGAAGCCACAACCGTGAGCCTTAAGTTCTGGGTAGCAGAAGGCTAAACTATTAGTAACATTTTGTCTCCATCTCTGAAACGCTTCGCTAATAGACGTGTTTTATTGCTTTTATTGTCAGGCTCTCTTAGACTCTTTTTGATAAGGCTGTCTTCTTCATTGACAGTTATGTGTAGCCATATTCCTATAACCTGTGTTTGTAGGTTCGACGACTTTGATGGAGAGGAGGTAGATGAAGAGGCTCTCATTGAACAGCGCCGCCAGCAGCGTTTAGCCATTGTCCAGGTCTGTTTACAGCTGTGCTGATTTAAACCTGCTGTTTTATTAGTCACCACATCAGTCTTAGTTGGTGAAGAAGCTATACATTATGCTCGTTATACAGTGGTCTGTGTACCAAATTACACAAATGTCCATGACTTACTGTGTTTGAAATGTATTCTTATGGTCTCTCGATTTCTGCCATTGTACAGAAATACAAGGTTGTGAATGAAGACACCAACATGGTGTCAGAGCCGAGCAGCCCTCAGAGCAGCACACGCAGCCGTTCACCCTCACCTGATGACATCTTGGAGCGAGTCGCTGCAGATGTCAAGGAGTATGAACGCGAGAACCTCAACACCTTTGAGGCCAGCATCAAAGCCAAGCACAACCTCATCGCCCAGGAGAAAGACGGTAATGTCCTGGTTAAAATTAGCACATCTGTTGGCATACAAGGCCAACTGAATGAACCAACCGGTCAGACGTGTGTGCGCGTGATAGTTAAATGCAAGTGTCAAGATGCAATTCAGTCATCTAAAAATATTTTTTGAATCATAATATTGTGGCCTGATGTAAAAAAAAAAAAAAAAATGGAAAGTGCAACATATGCACAGGAAATGTTCAGATTTACATGTCAGTTGGCAGGCACTCAGGTCATCACAGTCCTAAACACTTTTCAGAAGTATTGCTTCTTCATATGGCACATTTAGTTCCTTTTACCGTAAACAATCAGTGCTTTTCCTTCACATCTGGCTGATCAGAAGTATAATCACACTAGTGACTTGGTATGTTCAATCACGTTTTTTGCCCCCGATTCCAGTCCGAGTCATTTAATGATGAGTATCTGCCGATACCGAGTCCTGATCCAAAACTATTTTCCTAGATAATGCATCTGCACAGCGCACATTGATAGACTATGCTTCACAAGTGAATAGTTCTGCATTAAGAAAAAAAATCCCTAAATCAAAGCTGTTTAATGATTTCTAATTTCTTAGTATTTATTTTTACAAAAATAATGTATAAAATAACAAACCCTCTCTTTATTTTTTGCCCTTGTCTCTCAATTTATCTTTCCCTTTAAGAGAGTGTTCTCCACTGAGTGTTTATTTTTGTCATCTGTAGGCTACATCTTAGGTGTGGATTAGGCTACATTAAAATAGACCTATTACTCCTATAGGTTTTTTGCCCTTGGGGCTTTTGTTGCACTTGCAATGGTGTGGTGAGTGTCGTAATCTCTGCACCACTGTCTGTCGCCATAGATGACAACAGAATGCAAGAGGCTCTCACACTGAGCTGACATGAAACGAATGCTCATAACTTCGGTAAATAATATAAACAGACTCGTAGAGCGTTTTGCTGTTGTTCATGGCATGTGATATTTCTGCAGCTGGTGGGGCTCAGCCCATTCTCTTTCACATACACAGGAGCTCAGCAGAGTGGAGGAGAGACAGACAGCGTAGAGGTGGAGAGTTGACATTTGCTGTACTCCTTGTTGCAATGCATGATGTGTGATGGCTGATTTAAAACAAAGGATTGGATTGGGCTCTATAAACTCAATATAGCCGAACCCCATCACTTGAAAAATGCTTTCATCAACACTGATACCATTCTTTGAGATCACACTGGGGCATCCCTACACGTTACCAAGAAGATATCACTCATGTATTGCTTGAATGGGGGGGGTTAAAATTGAAAGAGGAACTATGCCACTATCTGTGGCAGAATGGGGTTAGCTTGACCATAGGTAACTATAGAATATCCTAATATCCTTCCCACAGCGTCACCCGTCAGTTAAACCTTTGAAATGTAGAGATGTGGGTCACTGCATCTGCTCCCTGTCATAACTGAAGAGCAGTCTTATGTAAACACTTACATCAGAACCTTAACAGCCAAAAGCTCTATCTGGGATAGGTATCACTCTAAGCAGTCTCTCCTGTTTTCTATCTTTAGTTTTCATTGGAAGCAAAATGGCAGTTTTTTTTTAATGCAGTCTCCCGTTTCAATCATGGTCAGTTTAGCAGATACAGAGGAAGTCAAAGTTTTGGTGGTAAAAGCTGATTAGTTGCATTTTTTGGCCTGCCTTTAAAGTCACTGAACTATAGAAGTGCATTAATATTTGCGCTTCCCTGCAGTTTTTCTTGGCCTATTTCACAATATGATGACGTAGACTGACCAAAGAATTCCGGTCTATACAAAACTAAAATGGCATTCGGTGGCTTGATATGTGTGAGAAGTGCAGAGCTGTGTGATGCAGGGATTTTAATTTTGTTTCTTTCTGTCATGTGTTCATTCAGTTGCTGGCTTGTAATCCAAAGCCTGGGTGTCTCTGCCACCTGCAGCATGTTTTGATCTCTGCAGAGTATGTGAACCAAACACATGTTCCAGATATTCTGTTTTACAACATGGTGGATGACTAGAAACTCATCCTGTATTTTTTTTGTTGTTTTTGTTCATTTCAGGAGCCAACCCAAAGAAGCCTTCAGCCCCCGACATGTTTACAGAGTCAGATGACATGTTTGCTGCCGACTTTGATGTGAGTATTTTCTTTTAGGGAAATTAAATGTCAAATTTTGCAGCACATCTGAGCATTCCCCTCTGCATTGTACATAATTTTCACTGGCTTTATCTGAAGTCTCTGCAGAGAATAAGATTGTAATAGGAAACACTTGAGTCTCAGCAACTGTTTTGACCTCATTTTTGTGTGGTTTCTGCAGAGTGCCAGGATGAGAGCAGCAGGTGTAGGGAAAGACTTCAAGGAGAACCCCAACCTCAGGGATAACTGGACCGATGCTGAGGGTTACTACCGTAAGAGCTGCCTCTCTAATCCTTTTATGTTCTCAGACAGGTCAAGCCTGTGACATGGACTGTGTCTGTATCAGAGGAAACACTCATCAATTCCTGCTAAGTGTCATTAATCACACACATCTACCCCTGTTTGTTTTTAAGTGAAGTAACAGACTTCCTGCTGTTAACAAGGTTGTGGATTGTGTCGTTATTTAGGGGTGAACATCGGAGAGACACTTGACAAGCGCTATGATGTTTATGGCTACACTGGCCAGGGTGTATTCAGCAACGTGATCAGAGCCAGGGACACTGCAAGGGCCGGCCAGGAGGTGGCAGTCAAGATCATCCGAAACAATGAGCTCATGTGAGTTACACCTTTTTCACATGTATAAAGTATAGGAATGCAATAGTCTCAACAGCAACTATGTTTGATTGAATTTGCATTGATAAAACAAAGTTTATGATTTTCTGCTCAACAGGCAGAAGACCGGGTTGAAAGAGTTAGAATTCCTCAAGAAGCTGAATGACGCTGATCCTGATGACAAGTTCCACTGCCTTCGCCTCTTCAGGCACTTCTACCACAAACAGCATCTTTGTCTGGTGTTTGAGCCTCTCAGGTACTGAAAAAGGAAACATAACTCTATTCTTCTCATCATTTGAGATATGTGCATCTACTGTCATTCTTAACATTTATATAATGGCCTCACATCCTAATTAATTTGTATTCTCATCCGTAGTATGAATCTGCGAGAGGTGTTGAAGAAATACGGTAAAGACGTTGGGCTACACATCAAGGCTGTGCGCTCCTACAGTCAGCAGCTCTTCTTGGCACTCAAGCTGCTCAAACGATGCAACATCCTCCATGCTGACATCAAGCCTGACAATATCCTGGTATGGTTTAAATACCCAGTCTTAAAGGGAAAGTTTGGATCTTTTGAAGTCAGGTTGTATGAGGTACTTATCCATAGTCAGTGTATTACCAGCGGTAGATGATGGTCAGTACAGCCCCTAGTTTGGAGAAGCAGACAGCAGACCTGACACAGAAGCTAAACATTGCATTGCTGTTGAAGGAGGCAGCAAAATGAGTTTTAGCCACCTAAACAAATCCATATCAGTTAAAGTGTTTGCTATATTGAGAATATTTTAAGCGCTTTGCCACAGACAGCCCCTGCTTCCGTTAATGGCTTCAGTTCCACATCTGTGCTCTCATCAAAGACACCAGACTCCACTGACAAAAACAAGTATTTTAGCTTGCTGAACACAGGAGCTGGTGGTCTCACACCATAACACAAACTAATTTATTTAGTTGGTGGTAGACCAGCAGCTCCTGTGCTCAGCAGTGTTGAATGAATGTTTTTCTAAGTAGAGTGTGGCTATGATGAGCATTCCAGCTTCAGTTCCTATTGTAAATAGCTGTCGGACAGCAAATTAAAGCGGTGAAAATGTTCTAAATATAGCGTACACATAAACTGATTTAGATTATTTAAATGGGACTTTTTTAGTCGGCTAAAATAGGTTTTGCTGCTGCCCCCGTCCAAAGCAGTACTTTGCTTAGGTTCTGTGTTGGTACTCCTGCCTGCTTCTCCAAACCGACCAAAATCTTCACTTTAAAAAATCCAAATTATCCCTGTAAAATTCAGTCAATTCAGTTAAGAGAATGATAAAGATGACGTAATCTTGTGTGTACTAATGTTTTGTCCTGTACAGGTGAATGAGTCAAAGACCATTTTGAAGCTCTGCGACTTTGGTTCTGCGTCCCATGTTGCTGACAATGACATCACACCTTACCTGGTCAGCAGATTCTACAGAGCTCCAGAAATCAGTGAGTTGCAGTATTCATATTAATCAGTAACCTCTTCATTAATCAGCTGCATTTCAGACTGGACCTTGCTCACAATTTCTTTCCATCTCAGTCATAGGAAAGCCTTACGACTATGGGATTGACATGTGGTCTGTTGGCTGCACTTTATATGAGCTTTACACTGGCAAAATCCTGTTTCCTGGATCTTCCAACAATCACATGATCAAACTAGCTATGGACCTCAAGGGCAAGATGCCCAACAAGGTAAAATTGCATCATAAAATTTCAGTTCAGTTATTGTTTCCCTTTCCGAAATGATGGGAGTCGTGTTGCTGTTCCATGCAGTGTTCAAGAAGTTATGGCTGATGCAATTTCACGGTGTTCTTTCCTCAGATGATCCGTAAAGGCTTGTTCAAAGACCAGCACTTCGATCAGAATTTGAACTTCCTGTACATTGAAGTAGACAAAGTGACTGAAAGGGTAAAGTGTGTCTTTTTTCTCCTACAGCACATACTCACCTGATAAAAAATGATTTTTCTGACAAGTATGGAATGTTACTGTACTGTGTTTTTGTCTTACAATCACTATTTCATACATAATGTTCAGTAGTTGTATTCATTGATTTGGTCTCCTGTCCATTTCTCCACCCATCAGGAGAAGGTGACGGTGATGAGCACCATCAACCCCACCAAAGACCTGCTGGCAGACATGATCGGAGGCCAGCGACTGCCTGAGGACCAGAGGAAGAAAGTGATGCAGCTGAAGGACCTGCTGGATGGCACCCTGATGCTGGACCCAGCCAAACGCATCAGCATCAACCAGGCTCTGCAGCATCCCTTTATCCAGGAGAAGATCTGACACCCTGAACGCCACACACTCCCAGAGCAGACACAGAACCAACCACTAAACCAGCTCTGACAGGAACTCTGCAGTGACGCAGCCAACCCACAGACTTCTATTCAGAATGTCATCAATTTTTGTTCTTCCTCGACTTTTGTTTATGGATACATAATTATGTTCTAATGTAAATAGATCATTGAAATGGTAGCCATTATTGAAGACGTTGATTTCGCATAAACTTCCCCTCATACCCAGCAATGCAGTTACAGACTTTTTTTTTTAATTTAACTGGCATTGGAGTGACAGATGTTTAAAAGAAAAGTATAATTCCTGTAAATACTGTATGTCTATTGCATTAACAATCTCAAACAGCAGATGGTTGAGTTTTGTGTAGTTGCAGATGACTAAAAACATTGATTTTTTTTTTAACACCACAATTCTCATTGTGGGGCGATGCATGCTTTTGAATGTGCACCCTTTGTGCTCTAGATTTTTGTGGTGCAGGCCTGTGTAAATGCTCTGTATGTGCATCAGTGTCCCACATGTGACGGCAACCCTCCCCCTCCACCCCTAACCAAGTCTTCAGGCCTTGAGGACTGAGCTGAAGGAATAGATGCATATTATGTACTCCTTGAACAAGATTTTTGTTTCCCTCAAAGCAGGTAGTCATTGTTTTCTGTTGCTGGACATTTCCATGTTTTTTACCTTCCTCCCCCTCCAGCACTCTGGCTCGGTCCTGGCTCTCAAGGCTCTCACATTCAAGTGCCTCCCATATGAGCCTCGTGTGTTAAAACACCCAACAATGCGGGCCTATTGAAGCCACACCTGTGACCCTCCTCTCCCATTGTTGTATATAGTCCATAGTTACTGTCATTTCATGTGTGGTTAATCTGTTTTTTTCCATTAAGTGGTAAAAAAACAATCTTGTGATTTCAATAAAGAATAGTTGTGGAAACGCTGCTGAAAGAGCACCTTCAGTTCAAGACAACTTTTTAGTAATAAAATGTTTCCTATTGTATACCAAACCCCCTTTCTTCATTTTATCCCAGCATGTTGGCATGATGGCCTGTACGTCCTGTTTATCAATAGCTCGCTTGGTATAAATATGCTCAAAGTGTTGGATAGGAAGAGAAACAGACGTGGAACACGTGTACAGATTTCACAGCTGGATGTTCGCTGTCCAAAAAGGGCCTTTTTTTGATCCTTCTGCCACGCTAAGTGCAGTCTGAAGATGGCAAGAGAGTGGAAGGGGATATTGCTGCAGCCTCAGAGCACTGAAAGTAAAAACAGTCTGCCTTGTATCCAGTTGGTACAATTTGCAGCTCTCACGCTCCCATCTCCGCAGCGGAAAGTCTTAACGGTGCCCTTCATTTCCATCACATGATTGCACTTCTGTTGAGCTGCTAAAAAGCATAATGGGAGACTCGCTTAGAAAAGATCCCCATTTTTCTCCCGTCTGGAAAGTTAGGGGATGATGTAAGAGCTCTCTGCTCACATGAAGCGCACTAAAAGGACTTCTGATAGAAGCTGATGGGCTGTCAGCCTTAAAGGGTCTAAATACATGTAGGCTATAGTGGAGAAACCACTGGTGAAGATGTCAGTGTTAATGAGCAGGGATACTATCTCCTACTGGCTTTAATCTCAACACACAGAGAGGAGGGCTTTTAATGTTAATATGTATCCAAACAATTTATAATCATGTCATCAAATTCATGAGGACACACTGCATAGCTCGAACCTTGCGATGTAGCAGTTGTAATTACTTGAGACGATCTGAAGAGGGCATCAGAAGCTCTAGATATCCTCTGTGAGTGAAGTGACTGGTGTTGGAACTTTTATTTTTAATGACAGGAGCATATTCCCAAACTAAAATCTAAGGTAACATTTAAGCTACATACTTATTTACTATGTTTTTATCAAGTTGCATAACATGGTTTCTTTAAATGTGGTTTGATGAGGTTTTGATATATAGTTCATACAAGAAGTGAACACAATTAAAGAAGTAGTTATGTATTTACTCTCTACTGTAAGATAAAAAAAAAACCTCAAATATGTTTCAGCATATGAAGAAGAAAAGAGACTTAAAATATAATTTCTTTTTAATTTCATTTCTCGTTTTTATTAAAACCATACAAACATTTGTAGTCAGTTATAAAAGAGCAAAGTGGCTCTTCTTGGCGGAGGGGCAGTGCTGGGCACATGAAGCTCCGCTCTGAGCCAGATCTGTCTGGCCTCTACCCAGGGCCTGGGAATCCCTGCTTTCAAAGTCAATTCTTTATTGGCCCCAGGATACTCCCCCCCATTTCCTCTGCTAAACCTACAGAAAGAGTATTGTATTTACACATTATATATAAAATAGCACAATAAATGTGAAAACTTAAAAAACAAAAACAATCAAAGAAAAGTAGAATGCATTTCGCAAATCTTAACTTTTCTGATAGTCAGACTTTTCTTATATAAATGTTCTGTCATGTTCTCTTTTGTTCGGGTCTCACAAGACACTTTACATGTTTATTTTTAATTTTTTTCAGAATTCACAATGGAAGATTGGCAGTGATCTCTCTCTTTACCGACAGGCAGATACGTATAAGGCACATACCTCAATGTAATTTCCTTCTTTCAAAGGAAATGAGTTCTACTTCTTTGAAAACAAAACAAAAAAAACACCATCAATGCACAGCTACAAAAATGAAAAAAGTACCAAAGAACAACAAAACCATTTGTACCTCATTGCTTTGACGCTGAATAAAAGGTAAACTACTCAATATTCTGTGTTCAGTCACGTAAGACTGCAAGGCAATACTAACACTGTTGACAAAGTCACTGCAATACTTGACGGCAGTACACATTCTGAATTTAAGAGCTTTGGAGAAAACAATACAGGTGATTTCCTATAAAACAAAACACGTCACTTTACAGCATTTAGCATCATGAGAGGGATATTCATGTGCTGTGGACCACTGCAGGTCATTAAGACAGATTCAAAAACATGAATATCTATTTATGTAAGCATACATAAAGCACCAAATGGGACCTTTGATCATCAAGGAGAAAATGTCCATTTAACTCCGAACAACCGTGCAATCCAACGTCAATAACCAGATCACAAACAGAATATAAAAACACTGTTATATACATGTGTGAGTACCTTACCAGACTAACTAAATCAAGCCATTTAGATATCAAGGAGACGACTATCTACGGTGCCGTGGATGTGTTCGATACCATACCGCAGTTACAAACACCACTTGGTAAAACTTGGTAGAAGCACTGAAACATTTACAGATTCACAAAAGTAACATACAAACAAAATGACAACAAATGTAAATACACCACTTATCAAATCCTATGATATATAAAGTTATCATTGGGGGCCTGTTCAGTTGAATGACCCATGTCTGACCTGCTGTGACAAGATTTAGCGGCTTTGTACCTGTGGGATCAGAACGGTAGATACTTGGCACATGAGCTAGTCTATGTACTTATATAGACAGTGTTCATGTTTAACCTTGAGTACATGCATTTTTTTCCAGACAGTGTGTACAGCAAAAACAGTGACAATACACAGAATACTGTTTTAAAGAAGTGAACTTTTTGCTCACCATCACATAGAAATACAAAGAGAAGAGCTTCCAAAAATAGCCTACATTCCAGAAAAGGAATATAACTATTTATCTATACACAATTTTGACACATCCCATTTCTGTGTGGGATGACATTTTTTTTTTACAAAATAAATGGCAACTGCCTGTTCCAGAACACTTTAAGTACATAATAAAGTTCTCATAATTGCCACTTTGGTCTTAATCTTCACATACACCAGAGTATTTCTCTTCCTTTTTTCCATTTTTCCTAAGGGAGGAGAAGCAGAGAGAGGGAGCAGCTACTGCATGATAGCCAGGAACTTGCTCTCCTCAGCCAGTGTGGTGAGGAGAGAGCTCATGTCTCCAATTGCCATGTTGTTTAGGCCGGGGGCCACGCTGTGGAAGGTGGCAGATGCTCGAGGGGTGGTCAGGCGTGATGAGGTCCTGGACAGACCCTGGAAGATGGAGGGACTCAGGACCCCTGAGACTAGGCTACCTTGGTCATAGCCATCCTCCAGCATGGCTCCAAAGTCCAGACTTACCCCCTCGTCTAATACACCGGGCACACTGGCATCTACTGTGCTGGTCACCTGGTCTGCACCAGGGGAGAGAAGGGCAGCCGAGTTCCCGCCACTGCTGCCGACACCTTGTCCCACAGACTCAACCATGGAGTCCAGCAGACACTGGTCCTCCAGTACAGGAAACGAGGAGGCCTTGCGATCCACTGATTCGTAAGCAAGGCAGTCACCAAAGCCCTGCTCTATGTATCCATGCTCTGGGCCCTCTAGTTTCAGCCCAGATACCTGATGCGCAAGCGAACAGTGGTCCCCACTTCTCTGCAGTTGTTGCTGCTGGTTGAGACTTGCCAGGATTTCACCGGAGTTCTCTGGATTGAGGTACTGCTGAGTCCTGGCCAAGTTCCTGCAGCCGTTCGGAGGGCGAGGGACATGGACCTGCCGATTGTGATGAAGAGCAGTTCCCTGGGAGAGGCTGGGGAGGCTGTCCATAGAGGCCCTGCTCAGGATTAAGTTGTTCCCGATCTGACAAGAGGTGCTACTGCTGTGGTTCTGCTGGAAGTTGCTCTGTTTCTGAGGTCCATTGGGGGCCTGCTGTTTGAAGCCCTGCTGAAGAGGCCTGTCGATGATCTGTGAAAAATTCGGCCTTCCAAAGGTGTTTGTAGAGTTCTGACCTCTCATCTCCATGCAGGAGTTAGGCGACGTCTCCAGCTTCACCACAGGGTTGACACAGCAAGCACTTTGAGATTGATTCGCCTGGGCACAACTGTTCTGGAAATCAAGGGGCACTTGCTGCTGAACCATCATGTTTCCAAACCTGCCAAAAGGCGCAGACACAGGTCCGTGTTCTACGGCCGACCACCTTCCACATTGTGTCTGGTGATTTTGCTCCCTCTGAGGGGACCTGTCAGCACTCCCAGACGTCACTTCATTCCACTGGATGGGAAGCTTACTTGGGCTCGTTGGCTCTACTATCTGCTGGAGACTGTGGGACCCAGGGAAGGCCATATTTAACCCTGCAGTCTGGATCTGTTCTATCTCCTCCATAGATGGGTGGGAGGTGTCCCTTTGGCTAGAAGCTATTTGGTCCTCATTGTGCATGTAGGAGCCACCATCCCCCTGAACCTGGGAGTGGAGATACTGCACCAGGTCATCTGGTAGCATATCCTCATCCCCAAGCAACAGGCCTGCCTCCCCATCGTCCTCCATCGCCAGGGCTTCTAAGGCTGCGTGTTCTGCGATGCTTGATGTGTACGGTGAGTGCTGCAGGCCTCTCTGCAGGTTGCCCTCTGAGCGTGTGTAGTTCTGTAGGCTAAAGCTGCGAGTTTCAGGTGTAGAATGATGAGACAGAGGTGGAAGAGGGTGGAGGTTGTTAAGGCTGTTGAAGCGTTGCACTGGGGGCAGACTGCAAATGTCACGAGTCTGTGTCCGCACTGGGTCACTGGCCCTCCGGTTCCCATTCAGCGGCCCCTCGCCAGGATAGAGGACCCTCCTCCTGTAACCTGCATGTCCCATATACCCATTGGTGTACCCGTTAGTGCCATCATTGCAGCAATGTGGCCTGACAAGAGGTGGCAAAGAGTGGTTGCTACCACCCTCATCCATCATGGCCATGCGAGTCTTCAAGCTCATGCGCTCCATGTTGGGAAGGGGCGTGGGAGGCGGGCCGCCAGTTGCTGCTGCATACTTGGCTTTCAGGTGGTAGTGCTGTGCTGGGGTTAAAGTGAGCATTCCCCTTGACCCTCCTCCTCCTACACCTACTCCTCCTACACCTCCACAGCCCCCACCTGAGAGTATGCCTCCACCCCCTCCTCCTGTCCCACCTCCATACTGGCTTGCCTCGCTGGACCGGCGGGAGGCATCAGTGGAGATGGGGTCATAAGAGTCGGTGGAGCTAAGGTTGTGGAGGCGGCGGTGATGGGTGGCTGCCGTCGTACCCTCACTCTGGGAAGCCTGGCTGGAGCGTCGACTGGAGAAGCAGGGGGAGATGCCTGAGGAGCGACGGCTGCTGCTAAGGTAAGCTGAGCTGGTGGCGCTACCACTGCTGTCACGCCGGTCTCGGAGCAAGTTGAGCACAGTTAGCTCTGTGCTACCCAGCTCAGCATGAGCAGGTGGCTGAGGAGCAGACACCCCCCACTGCCTGCCCAGACAGGATCCTGGGGAGAAACACAGACAGAGAGGGAGGAATGAATAAAGTTTGGACACTGAAATGATGATTATGAGATTAGAGAGAGAAAAGGCCAAACAAGTTAAGTGTGAGTGCAGAGAGATCCCTCAAACAGATGTTTCCACAGACAACAGGCAGCACTTGGCCATGAAACACTGTTACATGCTATTTTCTCTGATATGATATACGGCTTGATATGGTTCTGATACCATTTTACAGCGGAACAGTAAATTTTAAGCATTTGTTTTGCTTGAATGCTTCAGCCAAAATGGGCAAGATGGAATTCAGGATAATTTATTTCTCAGAGCGGGATTTGTGCACACATTTGATGTGTAAATTCAGTGTACAGGTGCTTTTCAACTGTAGAAATTCCTACATGAGCTCAATCGTGTTAAAGTGAGGATACTACATGCTGTCAGAAATTTGTGAGGGTTGTCGATTAAGGAGTACTTCACCCCCAAATGACCATTTGTATATCAATTACTCAACCCATGATGTGTAATATTTGTGAAGCCTCTGATGAACCAAGAATGCAAAAATTGAGGAAAGCATCCGTTTATAAAATCTTACACAACTCGTGCAGTATAATTTATGTCTCCTTATCTAGTCTTATGCTCAGTACTTCCCAAACAGACAGTGATTTCAAATGGGGAACTTAATTGAAAGTGAAACTTATCTATGCTCTCTTCAAAGCCAGACTCTATTGACAAAAACAGTAATTTTACCTCGCTGAACACGGGAGTTGCTGGTCTACCTCTGCCTCTTTCAATTAGTTTGTTTGTGTAATTGTGTGACTTTGGTGTTTTGAAGGGTTAATTCTAATTCACTACAGCCACACAATAACGCAAACCAAAGTGAGGCAGTGGCAGACCAGCAGCTTCTGTGTTCAGCAAGCTTGAATTACAGTTTTTGTCAATGGAGTCTGGCTTAAAAGAGAGCATAGATAAATTTCACTTCCAGTTTAGTTCCCCTTCGGAAAAGGCTGTGTGTTTGGAAAATACTGAGCATGACTGGATAAATTAGACTTGTAGTAGTAAGTTTGTAAACAGATGTTTTGATGTAGTTTTGCTTTTAAATGTGGACCCCAATGAATTCAATTCATTATGACTTTCTCCGTTTTTGGATTCCTCATTTACCAAAAGCATGTGAGATAAACAAATTTTTCTTTACAAATTCGAAGTAACACAGGGTGAGTAACTGATTTACAAATGGTCATTTGGAGGGTGAAGTATCCCTTTAAGAGCATTTAGAAAAAGGTTTCACTTGGGCCTAAAATTCAGGGACCTTGAAACAAAAGAAAAAAAAGTTTAACTTACCCTTCCCCAGGATGTTGGGTAGTGTGGAACCTTTAGGGGGCGGTGTAGGGGACAGGGGCCCCAGCCTGGGCAGCGCTCCATTCACCTGCTTCAGCCTCTCCATCTTGATGTGCTCCATCCAGCGCAGGGGGCGGCCGACACTTCGCCTCGCCTGCAGGGTCAGCATGGCCGCGGTCGCCGTGGAGACTGTGGAGTCCATGATGGGGGCTGGCTCACCCTCACACTCCTCCTCCACCTCCTCATCATTTTCCTCTTTCTCCTCGTCCTCCTCCAGCCCCTCCCCTGGCGAGCGTCCGGCGCTCACAGCAAGCTGGACTCCACTGCTGGGATAGGTGCTGACGGGGGACTGGTCACTGCTGCATGTAGACTGACCGCCAGGGCTTGGCTGAGACGTCTGACAAAGAAGAAAGGAAAAACAAGATTAGGAAGTTTGTCTCAGGAAACACGAGGGAAGGTGTATACAGTATCACATGTCACAAACAATGACAGTGTAATCGTTTGAAGGATGTATTCCCTAATGATCATACCAAATGAAAGACCATTAAATAAGATGACTCCATCCTTGTGATCACATAATCATCTTGCATAACCACTGCAGTTTGAACTAACTGTCCAAACCACAGAACCAACTGCCTTTAAAAAAAAGAGAAGACAGTGTTTTTCACATTACTGGGGCATGAGTAATACCTCCCCTGTGATCCAGTCAGGAAAAACACATGAAGAAAATAAATACAATAAAAGAGAAATCATGTTTTGGGTTGTTTTCAGAAGATACACAAATAGGATAAAGGCCTCTTGTGAGACAGAGTGGAGCCTAATTAGGTTGTTTACTGAATTTTAGGAACTATGTTGCACTGAGGAATAATGCAATTACTTTTTTTGGCATCAAGTGTCAACAGAGTTTAGAGGGTATTCACTCGCTTCACTGTTGAACGAATTTGGCTGCACAATGGGGCCCTGGGCATTCTTTCAATGCCTCACAGTTTTGCCCAAAGGCATGGGCACTGCTTAGAAAAAAAATACATCGCCTCTGGTAAATAACACTGCAACTCTTCAAAGTGTGGTAAAATGAGAATCTTTTTATGAATGTGAATAATGAGGGATGCCTACAATGAGAACAAATCTGCCATGGTTTGGGTGAAAGTCAAGCAGATGTGATGGGATGAGAAAAGACGATAATCAGACAATAAAACAATGAGCAGGATGGGAAACAGTCAGACTTGGAAAGAATATTTTACAAATGCAATGTGAAGGGACACCTATCTCACCTGATTACCCACTGTCCTTAGAAAGGGAAGGAGAGAATGCCGAAGCATCGGATAGAAAGAAAAAGTTTACTCATTAGATGACTTCAGTGTTAAATGTGTATGCCCCTAATTAAATGTTAAATCACACTATAAAGTAGGCATTTAAACTAACTATGTTAAAGGAATACTTCAATCCCCAATGGACCACTTGTATATCAAATACTCACTCCTAGTTGTGAAAGAAGAATCCACACTGGAGCTATCAGTTTGCCACTGCATTGATCAGTTAGTATGTTTGTCTTATTTTGTGACTTTGGTGTTTTGATGTTTTTGTCAATGGAGTCTGGCTTTAAAGAGAGCATAGATACGTTTCATTTTTAGTTCACCCCATTAGAAAGGGCTGTCTGAGCATACACCTGGAGAAATAAAACTTGGATTTTATTGTGAGAGTTCCTATGTGGATGTTTTGATGTAGTTTTGCTGTTGCTAAACCTGGGCCCCTATGACTTCAATTCATCAAGAATTTTCTTTGTTTTTTATTCTTTGCTCACCATGTGAGAATAATAGTTTTCTTCAAAAATAAACATTAACACAGGGTGAGTAACTCATATACAAATGATTCTTTGGGGGGTGAACTATCCCTTTAAGGTGAAGGAATTATTAGTAAAAGTATTAGAAAATAGTTAAAATAATGTTAAAGCTATCAGTGCAGGCCTTAAATTAAGTCTTACCATGGGCTTCTCTGTCTTGATGGACTTGACCTGCAGACATTCATCCTGTTTTGAGGTAGCATGGTTGTACTCCCTTTGGTCCGTATACCCTCCCAGGGGCAGTTGCCCTGGTGAGCGGCCCTGGCTGTTGCCCCCAGGCTCTCGTTGGGGCGGAGGGCGCGGGTAATCTCCGCGCTGTTTCTTGGTGACGTGCGCCTCCGGCCCGTGCACCGTCTTCACGTGCTTGCGTAAGGAGCTGGGGTCCGTGTAGCGCTTGGTGCAGCCTGGGATTTTACACACATACGGTTTCTAAGAAATGAAAGGAGAAAATGAGCTGTGAGAAACACGTTGCTTGTAAACACCACATTCAAGCAGCAAAATCAAAGGAGCATAATTGTTTGAAATTTGTCAGTACCTCATTTGAGTGTGTGCGATTCTGATGTTTCGCCCGGTCTGAGGCGTTGGAAAAGGCCTTGTTGCAGCCTTCATGTTCACACACATAAGGTTTCTCTCCAGTGTGTGAGCGTAAGTGAGTTTTAAGGTTTTCCAGACGGGAGTAGGCCTTGGCACAGCCTTCAAACTGCAGGAAGAGAGAGTAGAGGACATCACTCACACAGCCCGAATCTCCTGTTAGCAGGTTACAAGTCAACTGAGCAAACAGCAGTTTCCTTACTGTGCACTTGTGGGGTTTTTCCCCAGTATGCCTGCGCATGTGGACCACCAGCATGTATTGTGCCTTGAAGGGCTTCTGCTCTCGGGAACATTCCTCCCACCGACACACAAACTCCTTCTTCTCCCCATGGATGTGGTCATTGTTGATGTGCTGGAATAAGAAGATGAAAGAACTCAATACAAAAGCTCCTCAGAGTGCCATTTTCCCCTTGAATTGATTTGTGGTTCAACATGAGGGTGCTTTGCTCTGCAACATAAGAGGTAAATTATATAAAATTCTTTTTTTCTGATTTCCATTTCTTTTCATGTGATACTTCATTACATTTCTTCCACCTCATTTCTCTTAACTCTTTCCTTCCTTTCTATTCTTCCTCTCTTTCTGACTCTGTTGACTTGTGAGTCTCAGTGTCCGATCTGAACAGGATTTTCAAATAAAACCCCTGTCACTTCGCATCACACTGGGGCCCCTCGCCCCTCCATGACAAGTGCTGACAGTTGTGCTGCCGTGGCAACTTCCAATCTGAGGCTTAGGAAGGAGGGGAGGCGGGAGGGGAGGTGAGGAGATAGGGCGAGAAATCAAAAGTTCAGTCGTGGCATCTGAAATGCGGAGGGCTTTACAACTCCAGCCAAGCATTATATCTGTGAGCACCACCTTTCTCTTGCTCCGTCCCCCTTCTCTCTCCCCCCTTTCTTCTTCTTTTCTCCCTAACTGCCTTGTAAAATCTGGTAAGTGGTGGATGCTACAGAGGAATGAAGGAGGTGAGGATGAAAAAATGTCACGCAGACCCTCTGGGGACAAAGTCAACATCTGGCTCTCTTTCAGAGACAACACTGTGGTGGCCTCTGAAGTGCCTTTCAGGGAGCAATTTAAACCCAGGGAGACAGACACAATATCCTGACCATAAGAAACTGGTATTATTACATTCCTGAGCAGCAGAGAAAAGTCTTTTTTACCTCGGGGGTGAATGAAGAGGGACGGATGGAAACAGGAGAAAAGGAAGGGAGATAAATAGAGACTTGACTTTGAATGCTCTTAAACGTCTGGGGAAAACGTGCTTTCTTTGAGCACTTACTCGCAAGATTGTCGAGCTATAAAACACACAGGACCAAAGCAAATAAAGCATCCAGGGTCAGTTCCCCTCCAGGCATGACACTGCTCTGACAAAAGCATCTTTGTACCCTCTATGCGCCCTGCCCACTGGCCAGATTATGACCCCACATATAAACATGACACCAAACAGAAACCGCCTTTTTAAAAATCTTTCTTCAGGACATATTGACCCTAAAGGCCCCAACCCAGTGAAGTCCTTGCTCCTACCAGTTAGCCCTTACCCCTCTGTGCATGCTCACATCTAGAGATAATGTCTCAATTCTTAGTGGGATAGAGGGGTAGGACAAAGTTTTATGCTGCGTTCACACTCGGAGCGACGATGCAGCTGGGTGCCTAGCTACATTATCGCCAAGTCCCTGTGGAAAGGCTTCTGTATGTCGGCGCTACAAAGCACCTCAACTGAATGGCATCTAATTTTTGTATTTCATCATAAATTTTTTCGATCAATGTCTGAGCCCCCTTTTAACATCACATTTCACTGCCCCAATGCATCCGTGTGTGCACCACAATGCACAGAAAACTAGCATAGCCTTAGCATTAGCTTGGTTAAATGACCCAGTACCATAGCTTGAAACAAAAACATATAATTGGTTGACGCTCCACTGGAACACTGAAGAAAGTTGAGGCCAGCTAAACTTTAGTTTGTAGAGTGTCACGCCCATCAACAGCGACAAGTATTGACGTAAGTTTGTAGCTTCCATTTAAATGGGTCGTTGCTTGTTGCTGTGTTGCTTGTCGTATGAGCACAGCATTAGGACTACATGGCACTCCAAACATAGGTTTTTCAGAGGCACACTCAAAACCGACTGTTATGAGAAATCATTGGCAACATGGCTGTACAAGCAACAAAAGAAACCTACAACTGTAGGCCTATTGTCTTTGTTTATAAAGATTTAAAAATTGCGATAACCATAGTATTATCTTACTTCAATGTTATTTCAACGTATTATGGTCCTATTCTTTATGAGAAACTAACAAAAGAACTGCTAGTACGCTGATGTCTCTGTAGCTATTTAGCTAGCTAGCTAATGTTACACTGTACTGATTTCTACATGACATTGCCGCATTTTGAAATATTTCCATGATGCTTTCTCCCCGTTTTATGGCATATGATGTCTGAAATGTAACTTAAGTCCAACACCAAAGGGGGCCTGCCCATTGGTCCGACCATATTAAACCCATTGTTCTGAAGTCCCGTCGTTCCGAAATCATCATGATGCCCTGTGGTTAATTTCTGGTTAGGTTTAGGCACAAAAACCACTTGGTTATGGTTAGGAAAAGATCATGGTGTGGGTTAAAATGAAAAAGAAAGTGGCAAACACATAAGCTGTGAGCTTGCTTCGCGTCAAGCCTTTCCCAGCTGACCCAGAGCCGGTCGCGGCGCACCATCAAGGCAGAAATACACCCGCCAGGAGCCGTTCAGCACCGTGGAGAGCTTCCCACACAACCCCGACCCCAGAGTTAATAACAGGAGGTTACGGTGTTTCATTCTCTCCTCTCTATGACACTTGTATCTCGACCAGTAGCGTACTTTTGGTGTTGCTGATCCTCTATGGTACACAAATACAGTATAGCCTAGTATAATCACATATTGGAACAACAGGACATTGGACTAATGAGAGGTCGGAACAATGAGAGGTCGGAACAATGAGAGGTCGGAACAATGCTATGGCACCCACCGAAGTTGCTGCACTTGTTAACACTCCTCTTATATCAGTGCAGACTGACAGGTTGCTAACGTTAGCCTACAGCGCACTGCTAGTGGCCTGGTAGTGAAGCAGATGATTTGTTTGGCTGCCTAGCCAACACAACAGAAATCCCAACTACAGAGGACAGCATATTTACAATGTCCGACAACACTCGTTGTGTCTCTTTATGTAAATGCCAGCATACTGATTAAATATCAGGGTCTTGAAGGATTGTCCAATTTCATAGGGGAAGTATTCAACCACTACCCCTTGTAACTCTGTTCAGAGGGTAAGGTGGTTTGAAAATGAGGTGTAAGGGTAAAAAATATGAAAATGGATTGGGCCTCAGTCTTCCACTGCACTTATTTTCCAGTAATACTAAAGGAGAGTATCGACAAATGAGTCAGCGCAGTAACAGCAAGGGTGCAACAGCAAAAGCAAAGGGTAAAATGGACACTAATATATCCGCAAAGGACCTCCATTATTCTCACTTGACATTTTTTTAATTCTAAAGTGACAAAACAAGACTAATTCCATGGAAAATGATTGGGGACTGGATGACCACAGACGTTAGTGAAGTTTCCCAAAGATTGATCTCCTCCCCACCTCGGCCGGGGCCTCAGAAAACCTGACTCGTCTTCTCTTTTTCTTCCTCTCTGTGAGGGAATCCCTGTGGCAAGCAATCGGTCTGTTGCGAGCAGCATTCAATATCCCCTGGCTGAGAGCGATTGGTGAGCGCCATGGTGTTGGATCACGCGGGTGGCTGGCACAACAAGAGCGCATGCACGCACTTACACACACAGGATGGATACACACTCGAACCCTGTTTGTACAAATGAAGGAGGTCGTTGACGGGTGTGATGCATGAGCCTCTGAGCTGACAGAGAGCGGGACAGACAGCACGGGGAGAGGGGCCGCCGAGAAACCTAATGGCATGATCTAATGGCAATTCTTATTGAATCAATAATCTCCATGCTGAGCAGACAGGCCCCGTTGGCCGGCTAAATCGACAAACAGGTGCTGATAGCAGCGGCGCGGCAGGTTATTCATCTTCCCCCTGCCAGCTTATCGGCCAACAACTGTAAAAACGCCACCAAGATGGATTTAGGAGGGAGTCGCACGACAGGGAGCGCCGGGGACACGGACACAGGGGACACTGAAGCCGTCTGTGACGTATGAGAGGTGCACACACACATACACACAGGTGCAGGCACTGTTTTCTTGGTCTAGACCCCTGCTGCTTGGATGCATGGCAAAAAAAATCCATAAACATAAACAGGAGAAAATTTTACCCTTGGTTTTTGTATTCTTAAAAATAAAAGACTTTTGGTCGCTCTATGCAAATGTTCAAACCCATGTATCTCAACATACATTACTGTCTTTTTTCCTGCTTTTTCAAAGCTTTTGCCCACTTCAGTCTCCATTTCCATGTCTCCTTATCAAACTCTCTCTGGGACATAGCCCTCATGCATTAGAATGCAAGGGTGCATGAAAAGAGGGCCTGTTTACAAGGCAATTTCACTAAGCTGTGGGACCCGCAACACCGTTTAGCTTTATCAAACACCGCCTAATAAATCATATGCTCTTTTGTGATGTCAGTTGCTGAAGTGCTTTGTGTAAAGAGGGGGGGGGGGGGGGGAAGAGCATGAAAAAGGCAAAGAAGGGAGGGAAGGAGGAGGGAGGAAGTAAAAGGGGGAAAAAATTTGAGTGAGCAAGGCAAGGAGGGAGGATGAGAGTAAGTGAGTGAGCAGAGCAGGGGGCAGGGAGCTAGAATTGGCATGTGTAATTCAGCACAGTCTTTTCATCTTAGAGTAAGATACTCTTGGCAGATAAGGGGCCTAATCCTTCTCCTGATCAAAAAAAAATCTGCATTTTACCAATTAAAAGCCTACGCCAGCAGCCAGAGAGGGGGGCTGCCTTCAGACTGCGCCCGCGTTTATCTCCCTTTAACACCGGGGAGGCGCACAGCAGCCGCCTCAACAGGGCTGCGCACGGGGAGAGCCAGCTCCCCATCGAAGAACAAGGACATCACAGCGCCACCTATGTAGATGACCTGGAAGAGAATGGTGAGACTGTGGAGGGTGGGAGCGACCTGATGAGCTGTGGGAACACACACATACAGACCACCAAACCCATCAGACACTCACCATATAGAGTCAACCTTTTGCCTTTTCTATCATTGAGTAAAGTGGTAACCCCTGACTAAATGACATGGATATTTAATGTTATACATAAACAGTAGAGAGCAGCTCATAACCTGCACAATAAACCCAAATTGAGAACGCAATAACTGCAGGAAGTTTGTGTAAAACAAGTGATTCGGATGGGGTTTGAGCAGATTATTTCCTGTGAATGTTGCATCAGAAATTAATTTTACTGATATATATATTTTTTATATGATTCTCTGTCCTAATTATGTTTTTTTTAATCTCTAACACACTTAATAGGGTTTGTTTTTGACAAATTCAGTGTTGTCTTCTCCCCAACAGTTGGCTGTTGTATTAGGGTTAGGGTTAGCTTTAACAGCGTACTTTTCTAATGCAGAATGAGGCTGTTTAGCAGAGATTGAAAACTCTCTTGTGGTCAGGTCTTCACCGTGCCCTTATCCTGTGAGATTTTTTTTAAAAGTTTATATCTTAAATAACATTCTACACTTCAAAAATAACAATTACAACAAATGCTGAGAGATAGGTCAACTGTTTTTTTGTTTTTGTTTTCTTACACCCTTCAAAATCAAGAAAGACTTGTGACTCCCTATGGAGCTTTAGTGACCCTGGGGGGGTGGAGCGGGACGCTCATGTTGGCAATCAGTGCTCTAAAACATCCTCTAAAATTGTCTGTTAGCAGACCTGCACTGACAGGACGGAAACTGAACTTTCATGTTCGCAGCCAGGAATGGTTCAGCAGTTGAATAATAATAAATTATACTAATTCCTTTAGCAAATCCACGCAGGGAAAAAACAGCCAGCTTTTATGCTGATTCAGATTTGGTCACCTTTCATGAAACACTTTGTTGTCCCCATACATCTACATCCAACACTTCTATGGCCTCTTTACTAAAAGATGGCTTTGCCACACAGAGGACAGTATGGCTTACATGAATTGTGCACTGAAAATGCATAGCTCCCTTGTAGATTTCTCCACGGTGAAGTATCAGTAGTAGATCAATGAGCAAATAAAAGATTGTTGAGCAGGGCCATATTAGGGAGTTGTGGGAGTGTGTGTTTGGCATTTCGGGCGACAAAACTGAGTGAAAAAAGCCCACTTCAAGAGAGACATTAAAGAAGCCACCAGGCCTTATCTTTAAAAGTACTCCCTTCAAGGGGCAAAGAGGGGTGGGAGGGGAAAATGAAAGAGAAAATGAGAGAGGGGAGAGGTTTGTGCCCGAAAATGGGGAAGCGAAAGAATGTCGGAGCTGAGTGGAGAGGGAGCTGGAGAGGTATAGAGAGTTGAAATGTAATAAATGAAATAAATACAGCAAACTAAAATTGACACCCGCCTCGCTTTTGCTGACTGGGTAGGCCAGATAAGTGAGCTAAATTGCATAGATCTGATGTTTATCTTATCGGCTGCACCGAGAGCGCTTAAACGCAGATGATAAAGGAACGCCGTGGCGTGTCATGGTGAGAGCATGCTTGAGAGTGTAAAAATATGCATGAAGAGCACGGCAGGAGTGCTTTTGAACAAGGTGGAAAGCGATGAGGGTGGTGTGAAGGCTTAATTCTAAAATTAGGCCAACCACAAAGGAAACGGGATGTTTGAATCAGTGCAGCTGTTACTTTTAATACTTAAAATATATATTTCATTACACAGGCTTTAATCATAGAATATAAATCTACGTATAAACTTTGTGGTTACAGCCAAGGAGAAACTGTTTTTTTTCCCCATCATGTTTTTCTCCCCAAAGCCATTTCAGAAGACAAGTACAAGGGGGAAGGGACGCTCCATTGTTTGGTTATATGGAAATCCCTCCACCCCCAAACCCCTCCCAGTGTGCGAGGAGAGCCACTGTGGTCCAAATACTGTACTTATCCTATTACTGAGGGGGGTGGGGGTGTGCAGAGATAAGAGCATTTTCTCGTCCGCTCTGCTGAATTAGAGGGCACGGATTCTGTATGCGAAGACTTTTATTGGCATCTCTCTGCATATCTGCATGTGCATAGAAAATGAGAAATAAAATGCAATATCAGGAAGTCAAATGGCAGAAAAAAGAAAAACAATTCCAAGACGGAAAAATGGAAAACTAATAAGTTGGTGTCTGTCTACACGGGAATCTGATAATAAGTGCAGCCTGGCGAAGGGTAGGCTGGATGTGGAGGGATGAGAGGACATTGTTTTGCCGGGATGGCCACCTGGTGTGACTACAGTAGGGGGAGGATGTGAGCAAGCTTTTCCTCTATTAAGAAGCTATCCTCCCCTTCCTCTCCCACCACCTTAACTCATCCCGCCTCCTGAAACAGGGGCAAGAAGTTGTCAAGATTCTCAACCTTTGAGCCGAGCCCTTCAAACACGGGAGGCAGCCCATTCCGCGCTGAGGATATCAATTATAGATAGGGGTTACCACCGCGGCTGAGGATTGCAATGTCAAGACGGCAAATAGACAGCTGTGGAGAGCTGGGGATCTTTCTATCAGATGTGTGGTGATGTGTGTTTCATGTGTGTGTGTGTGTGTGTGTGTGTGTGTGTGTGTACAGTCTGGCGTCCCTTGTTCGCAGCATTATATTGGTGTATTTTCACCACTTCTCCAACTTCAGCCTGCTCTCTCAGTTGGCTGACGGGTGAGCAATTCACAGGCCGCGAGAGAGCAGCAGAGCTAATAGCGCCAGTGTAAGTAGCAGGGGTGACACGACCATAATATCATTAATATTTAGTTTAACGGTGAACCCCTCTGGCGCAATTCGATGAGAGCCATCCATCTCCCGGGCTGTGTAAGAGTTCTGATAACAGACAGGAGGAAGGTCGGTCCAATGTTGTACACAAAGCTCACATCCTGACTCTGGGAGGCTTAACCCGCCAAATCAGTTAGCACCGTTCAGCTGTGAGATGTGCTCTCCAGCTTCTGAGCCCATTACCACCGTCCCTGGATCCAATCAGGAATCCAGCAGCAGTATCAGTCAATGCCTGCAGCTCTGACTCTACTGTAGGTTTGCCGCTGCACAGGGGTTGTGGCCTGATAGGAGGCATTGTGTAGGATAGCACAGCTGCAGTTGATGTTGCTGGGATCTACTGAGCTTGAGGGGAGAAACACTAAAAACTCTCACAGCATACAAACCAGACATTGTAGTGTTGGTGTGTGTTTTTGGGGAAAGCTTTTTATGAGTCTTCACCCATCTTACGGTTGTAAACACCCCGTTGTGTCTCCCTGTTTCCCTGCAAGAAACTCCAGTCCGAGAGAACAACTGAGGTCAAGTGTGAACTCTTCTCTGCCCACAGGAAGTGAGAGAGTGAAATGCAAACCATCTGCTAAACTGCAGCAAGCAAGTGTTAAAAATTAACATTCTGACACAATTTACTGACACACCATTACGGGATCTCTGGATATTCTCATATTCGGCTTTACATGAATAATAAAGCGTTCTGTGCTGGAGTCAGACTTGAGATAAGCAGCTTGTACCACTGTCTTTTCAAAATGTGCTACACTCACTTGTACTAGCTGCTCCTGCGTGTCAAACTCACGGCAACAGTTCTCCCAGTGGCAGTTTGTCTCATAAACCACCTCTGGCTCCTGTTTGCTCTCATCCTTGTCCCCTTCCTCTTTCACCAGAGTCATCCCATCCGGATGGTCCTGAAGAACAACAGTGAAAAAGTCATAAAACCAGCACAACAATGTCAAAATAATGTAAATAAATGTACTTAAATGGTAGCAACAGTATTCTTCAACATATTTTACCATGTTTTTTTTTTTTTTAAGTGACAAAGGGGAACAACTTTTTGAAAGCAAGAGCCTGTATTGCAGCTACCGGCTGCCCAAAGAGTTCAATGTGAACTCTTGGGGCATGTTCGCACCGTCAGTTTACATCCACTAGAGGTTTTTGTTTTTGCCACTAACAAGTTGAGATTGTTATTTTAAATTATGGAAAAGACCCATACAGAGATAGATCTGTTAAACTTTAAGATCCTTTACGTTAACCAGAAACAGCTCCGAAATCACCTTAGCCCATATCAACCAGACTCCATTTAAATACACGGTAATTTTGTAATCATACAACACACTTCATTTAAAATTGAAAGAAACAAAATAAAACCCACGAAAACCATCTTGGTTCGTCTTTTCACTGTTTCAGAAAATACCAGTTATGGTTTGGTGGAATTAACCCTTAATTCCCCCAGTTAGATGTGAAAGTATGCTGGCGCTATGCATGCTAAAATTACTGTTTATCCAAAGGGAGCCTGTTGGCTTTGGCAATAGCACTTTTTGGGCTGTTTCTGGTCAAACAAAAAGGGATCTTACTCTTTAGCAAAAAAGTCAATCTCTATAAGGATCTTTTCCATAATATTATCAGAAACTAATTCTAACAATCTGAGCCAGTCAGTGGCAAAAACAAGCACTTTTAGAAGTTGTAAATTTACAGTGCGAACATGCCCTGAATCATTGCATTGCAGTCTGTTTTGCCCCTGTTGTTCCTATTAGTCACTTAGAAACAAAAACATGGGAATAAAGGATATGGGTTGAAAAATACCAAAGTTAGCCTTTAATACCAGTCTTGACGTAGAAGTATAAACGCTAACAGAGGCTGCCCTCCTCTCTCCAACATCAGTCCATCCAAGTCTGCCATAAAAGTAATTTTTACGGCCCTGCTGGTTTACATCTAAGCCACAGCCAAAAATGATTTGGTCACAGGTCTCAGCCACAGTGCCCCTGTGAATCTGGCCTTGTTTGGCTGCCTGGGAGAAAAGTGTGGAGAGCGGAAATGTAGCGCTGAAAGCCCCTCTCTGTATTTGGCGGGTTGTTATACGACAGGACCGGGGCGAGTATTTGAGGACTCTAACCCCCTTTTCCTGCTGTAGGTTGCTCTATTAGCCCAGACATATTTCACTGTCACAGTTAGGAGGCTGCGTGGAGCAGGGAGTTGGTGTGGGCTAATACAGGAGAGCTTCCACAACACACCTCAGGCTAAATCTGCCGCTGCCTGAATATCGACTCTAATAAGGTTTTTCCTGCAGATACAAACACTTACTGTTATCGCGTTTTTCTTTCGTCTCTCCAGCCACTTAAAATTTTGATTAAACAAAAGCAAAAAACAATTTCCTCCTAGTCTCCCAATGATCAATGAATTGTTTTGCTTCGGAAACAGCGGCTGATAAGAGCAGGGTGGGAAACACCACGAGCAGCCAAAAGCAGGTAAATAAATACAAACTGTGGCTGGTAAGCTTGTCTATTGTTGTGGCGACTTTGGCAGGTGACCAGTCATTATATGGGCTTCCTATTCTAATGGAAAAATCTAAAATTAAAACCAGCTGGTGAATTCTGGGATTTACCAACCAGTTTGCTGTTTTTGCCAAATAGGTGAAGAATATCCTGTCACTGAAAATATTTTTTTACATTGCTGAAAAATGTAGACAATCCTCACCTGTACGCTCACTGCTCCTGGGCTCGGCAACTCTTCCTCTGGTTTCATTTTGGAGCGTTTGTGGTGCATTGGGTCTCCTGTGCTGCTCACTGCAGATTCACTTGTTGGTTTGGTCTGAGGAAACAGAAAATATTTCATCATTTTGAGCTTCCCATGACATGGATTTGACTATATAGATAATTTAATGCCATATTCTACTGATATTTCTTAAGTAATCCCCTATAGAGCCATTAAAAATGCATGTGATGCTTATAAGTCAATCAATCATTGACTTAATCAAGCAGGAAAAAACAACGGTGCTTAAACCATAATGATTTCCGTATCCTCGGTCCCAGGCAAGAACTTTAACTGCGCTAATGAAAAACTATGCAATTCACTGTATCACATTAGCTCCTCTAATCACAGCAATTAAAACACACTCATGGACCAATTCAATGAGCCATTCACTGAACCAATGCATGACCTGACTTTGGCCCAGGCTTAAAAACACCCCGTAGGGGAATTCTTGTTACATAAAAGCTCACAGGAAAAAAAAGAATTATAAAGTTGCTTCTGGAGAAGTAAGTTTTCTTCTTCTCCCCTGATGTTGCTGTTTTTTTCACAGGACTCTCATAGTTGCAGTGTTCCTGTCTGTCTCTGTGTTACTATCTTTGCTGAAATACTATATGAGATTTGGCTGTGGCCGCGAAGCAATATTCCCTTCATTCAGGAGGAGGAAAATTGCAATTTTGGTGAGCCCAATTTCAATGAGGCCTCATTTGTGATAACACAGAATTGGAGAGATGGGAAACAGCAGGGAGGGTGGGTAATAAACACTGAATATTTACTTCAAATGTGGGCCCGCACATAGAGTAAGGGTTGAGGATGGAGAGAAAAAGCCCCTTTGGATCCATCCATCCATGTCAATATTGCCTCTCTATATCCTTGTTCTCTCTCTAGTGATTAATGGAGTCAGCAGTGGGATTCTATGCTAACAAGCCCCTTGTTGTTTGCTGCGGGCGCGTTCTGGGCCGTGCTCGGCAGCCTAAAAAACAAGAGACAACACAAGTAGGAGGAAAGTCCCAGGAGAGGAGCGCGTGGAGGGGGGGTCCTGCCTGTACCATGTTAGCTCGCTGCGTTTTGCTGAGATGTGGCTGGCATGCGACGCCTGCTATCTATTACCTGTGATGATGAATCGCACAGGCGCCTGCCGCCGCACTCACCTGTGAGGAGTCGTTGGAGAGGGCTGAGCGCTCACTGGCGCTGAGCCCGGAGGAGGGGATGCCGGGGACTGGCCTCTGGGTGGCGAAGGCCGGCGATGGGTGGATGAGGGGCGGACTGTGGCCAAAGGCAGAGCCCACGATGCCCGGTTGACGGCCAATCAGCTGCTGGTGCACATGCAAAGCCACAGGGGTTGGAGGGTAGGCGAAGCTTAACGCAGGGCTGGGAAACAGAAGAGTTTGGAAAGGTTGAACAGTTATATTGGGCAAAATAATCATAAAACTAAAACTTCACTAAAACATCAGTTCAGAGGCAAAAAAGGAAAAACAGTGAGTAAATGGATTATTCTGGATAGCTTCTCCTCCCTGAGGACAATCTGACAGGAGATGGTGTGGTAATGCTGGAACCACGGGGCTGCCGGCAAATCCCTGCCAATGAATGTTCAGCTTGTTAACACACAGTGAATTATCATGTGGTCTGTGTAAGGCAGTATGTCATTCTTCCACTGGGCAAATGATACAGATGATAAACAATCTGGAGTGTGTCGTATAGCCATGTAAATACAGCTAAATTATTTCCCTGTTCCCTCAACCTGAGCTAACTTTGTTTATCCTAAAAAAAATCCCAGAAGCCACCAAACCTCCTCTGGGGTCTGTGTAACCACAGGTGAACCACCGGATAAACACAGATCTGTGTGGCTCGACAGCAGCGGCCTCCATTCATCCTGAGCTCTGACGCTTCGCTCTCGCTGCAAACCCATATGTCTGCTGATCTTATTACGAGCCGAGTGGAAATCAATGGGCCGAGACACATTTGGGGGCCCATCCACTTGTCATATCACTCATCAGTCTGTTGGCTCTGGCTATTTGGGTCCTGTCACTAGGACAGTGGCTAAGCGCGCAGCGTGATTGATCAGGCTCTTCTTACAGATCGCTGATCAATGGCTGTGGGTGGGGCAATGGATCTTTCCTTTTCCCTTCTCTTTTCTTTTCTTTTGCTTCCCTTTGCTCGCCTCTGGTACCGGGGTGTGATGTATGTGATGTTTCCATGAGGTGTTACCCGATGACTGACACGAGCCGCCGGGGAGGCAGGCTTGACTGGCTGGCTGGGAGATCGTCACCCACATGGGGGGTTGACATGGACGATACACACATACTCTTATTTGCTACACCACACACTTTCTTTCCCCCTTCCTCTAACGTAAATGCTACACTAATGTAACGATGCCATGTAGAGATGAAACTATGATATATGCAGGTGATGCAGTTGCATCAGGGCCCGCACGCATGGGCCCCTCTCATCTCACCACTATCTTATCAAAAAATATCACGTAGTAATGCTGCATTCACATGCTCCTCGGATGGTTCATTCAGATGGATCATTCTTTCAACTTTGGTGTGTTCATGGGCTTTCAAGTAACATGGAAATAAGATGGACGCTACAAAAATGTGCTGTGTTTTTTTGCTCTTAAACAACATGTATGACAAAGTGACTTGCTTCTGCACCAGTACATCCCCTAAAACAACTTACATATTGCTTTGCCTGTCTAATGTTGTCAAACAAATCTAGGTCACTCTAAGTGGACCACAACTAACAGTTACGACCCAATACCATATTACAACATGGCAAAAAAACTGACTGGAAATATGTGAATTAATAAAAAATGTATCACCATCAACAGAACATTTACTTTCGTCCGCCATGCTTCTGTATACACGGAGTCAACCAAACTAATGCATCAAAATTTTCGCCAACTTTCCAAGCTGTTGTTCTGATCTGAGGGTGCTTTGGCGTAATTTTTTTTCCTGTCAGAAACTATCCTCATTTTTCCAATTATTCCGACACCACATGAATGCAGGTTAAGTAAACATTAGTCATGTGACCATTTCGCCTTTCCTGTAAGAGGTACCTTTTTTTTTACTTATTAGCCAATTGAGCTGGTCATCTTGATGGCCTAACTGATTCCATTCACCAAATAAACAACAACACAATAACATAAAACAGTTTCACACATACAAGCATATAGTTTGGTGACTCATACCTCTATAGGACATTTCTAAATTATGGATGAATATGGATTACTTGATCAATTTGATGTTAAAAAAATGCACCAGTGGAATTCTAAGTTAAGGTAATTATGGACATGTGCACTACTTTGTGGCATAATCCATACTGAAGGGTTAACTAGCTAGGTAGCAAAATTTCAAGACAGCAACGAAGTAATTAACAAGCAATGAAATACAAATACAAAAGCAGGTTCCAAAAGTGAAAACTGAAAAAGCTGTGGAAAGAAAAAGCAAAGACGGGTTCTTTAAAAAAGAAAGACAAGACAGCAAAAGTAATTCTCCCGGGCAAGAACCAAAGGGAACTGCCCACTGGTTCAACATCCCATTGTTCCGACCATATTAAACTCATTGTTCCTAAGTCCGTTCCGAAATCATCATGATGCCCTGTGGTTAAGGTCTGGTTAGGTTTAGGCACAAAAACCACTTGGTTAGGGTCAGGAAAAGATCATGGTGTGGGTTAAAATGAAAAAGAAAGTGACAAACACATAAGCCGTGAGCCTGCTCCGCCTCAAGACGGTCGCGGCGCACCATACGCCCGCCGCGAGCCGTTCAGCACCGCGGACAGTCGGACTGATGGGATGTCAAACCAATGGGCTGTCGAACCAATGACATGGACCCGAACCAAAAAGGACACCTGCTAATGCTAATGCTAATACTAGCACCAGCGTGCCATCCAACACCACTGGAGATGGGGAGAACGACGTGCAAAGGAACAAGCTCAAGCACATTTTCCAAAGAAGGTAGACACAAATGTCAAGCATGCAGTGGTGGAAAGTAACTAATACATTTACTATACTTAAGTACAAGTTTGTAGGCCTACACTACTTTACTTGAGTATTTCCATTTTTGTATTACTTTACTACATTTACAATATTAATTCAAAATGTAACTTAAACTAAACTAAACTAAACTATGATGTATTATTATAGATTAAACTACTAATCAGTATATAAAGTAATTAAAATTACCTTTACCAGCTGCAACATTAAAGTGATGCACACATTAATGCATCTGTAATCATAATACAGTAGCCTAATATAATATTCTGAAATGGCCGATTTTACATGAGTATTTCTACTTTGGTTATTTTCATGATTTCACTTTTCTACTTCTACCTAAGATTTTGAATGCAGGACTTTTACTTGAGTATTTCTACGCTGTAGTATTGCGTCTTTTACTCAGGTGTCACAGTTCATTCCTTTGTCCTTCCTCCTCAGCCACATTGTCTATTTCCCAGGTTCCCTGCCATTTTGCTTCTGTCCAGCAGATTTACTTTAACTTTCCCTCCTCTACCATCACTTGAGTGCCACACCCATCTACACACCTGCTTCCACTTCACTCATCAGCTCTGCCTGGCCTTACTCCCCACCTCCTCACCTGTATCACCTAATCACCCACCTGCTTCCCATTTCCTCTCATTAGCTCCTGCTCTACTTAAACCAGCCCACTGTCTTTGTTTCCTGCCAGGTTGTCATGTTTCAGTGAGGTTACCTGTCTGCCTGTTACCTGCCTGTTGAACCTGCTGCCATGTGGACTCTTGCTGCCTGTAGGCATTTCTAAATAAATCATTGAACTGCACCAGTCTGCCTGTTTTCATCTGCGTTTGGGTCCATCCCCTGCTGCCTGCTCTCCGAACCATGAAAACCTGGAGAAAAAGTTCTGAATGCTTCTTCCACCACTGCAAACATGACACAGTGATCTCCCAGCTTGCACAGAGGGTCGCTGGTTTGAGGACAACAGTGGACACATTCAGTGGCACACTGTGCACTGCAACAGATGATGAACTTCTTGAGCAAGCAAAGTCACATTTACAAAGATGACATAACCTCAGCATTTCTGACACATCTCCTGTCATTCAGTGGGTGTTTAAAAAAGTACCTCAGAAGTGAAAACACTCCAAGAGCTAACCAAGATGTCGGTGATAGACAGCAGCTATATTGCTGCAAACTTTTGGGAAGTCTGTACCCCTTTACCACCTCTCTTTAAAATTCCAGTGACTTTGCGTCTGTTCAATGATCCTTTTCCAAACTGAAACTTATTAAACCTTTCTTGAGGAGTTCAATGGGACAGACTCTCTTATATGGATGTGCCACGTTATCAACTGAGGATGCCCTGTGCCTGCCAGCTGGATCTAAAGGGTTTAATGGACTATTTTGTAGAGTGGAAAAACCCATAGAGTGCACCTATAATGGAAGTAAAACTTTTCAATTATTTGACCAATAATCAAGCAACACACTTGTGTTTATAAGACCTATGAGCAGGAATGAAAAAAGTTGTATTGTGTGAGTGCGCGGTCACCATGTTTTCATCTGTGTCTTGGCTTCGCTATACCGACTTCTCTTCTATAGTCATAATTTCATTTAGGCTCATCTGTGCAGTGCATTTCTCTGTTTTTGGTTGTTCAAAAGCTGCGTGCTTCTACTTCTTTCCATCACTACTGACATTACGTTATGTTACGTCTGATTGTGATGGGCTGGTCAGGTTTTACCGTCTTGCATTGGGGCCTGATGTGGCCTTGTTACGCTACTGGTGCCAAGTGTGCTTTAAGAAAAACAACAATCAGTGATATTAGAACAGCTTTGAAAATATCATTCCCCCTGAAAAGATCCTACTGTTTGAGTGATTATTGGTCAATTTTAGTTCCTGAATGATCACCTTGATAGAAGCGCAATCAAAAATAACTTGTGGAAGACATTCTGTCTGGATAAAAGTTAATTTTTTCCCTTTTATAATGGGTAATCCAGCGATTTAGTATGCCATATTCCATAACATTCGGGGCACAAAAGACAGATTTCACAGAAGCAAAGACTGACGAAAAAACTGGAAGCTACATTTGCCACAATGCAACTGGATAGTTTGTCATTACAGCTCCCATATAACTCCTCAAAACAAACTTCTTACACATCCCACACTGTCATTTTATGTCTCAAGCCCAATCTGAGATTTTTAATAAGAAGAAGAAGTACATTGTAGAAGACGAGAAGAGAGGGAAGAGAAGGAAAAGGAGGACCTTCAAGAATAATAATGCAGGACAACATTCACAACAGTCAGCTGTACCTGATGGCTCCCGCAGAGAGGTGCCCGTAGGAGCCGCTGGTGGAGGAGCTGGAGCGAGAGTTGTTGAGCATGGTGACGAGAGAGTTGGGCGAGTTGCGGATCATGGTCTGCAGGTCAAAGCTGTGCTCGGAAAGCGGCGAGATGGGCAGCGGACGCTTCCTGCTGGGCCGTGATGGCAGCCTCGGGCTCGAGAAACGAGAGTCTGCAGAATGAGGAGCGAGGAGCAGATCAGAGTGAGGTGCTGGAAGCGAATGCCTGTGAGAGTGAAAGGTTAAAATGCCCTTTAAAACTGAGCATTAAACCTTTTCTGCTCCCTCGCTCCGTGTTCTTTTGGGGTAAAACAGCAGCTAAATTCAACAAAGAGCATCCGCTGGTTTATACGTGACTTCTTCCAAACTCTAACCTAATCTAACCCTAACAGATGACATTTTTGTCAATCATCAGACAAAGGGCTCGTCTGAATGAGTGTTCAGCTGTCACTTGATGCACTGCTTGCATTTCATCCATGAGAAAACATGTCTTTTATGTTGGAGAAATGCTCTGACTGTGTATGGTAATATTTAATCAAGTCCAATTTGACTCGTTATTCAAATGCAATCAGTGTTGACTGGAAATACTAAAAAGGGGGTTTGAAAAGGTAAAAGGCGGAAACGGCGCAACCATTCTCTCTGCACATACAATGAGCCACGGGTAGAGATTAAAACATGACTTTTGTTGTCTTTTCACATGGAGATGTCACAAACAAGACAGGGAAAAACAGAGGCAGATGGAAGGAGGGGGAAAAAAGCGCTGAGGGGATGTCGCGCTTTGTGCATGAACTGACACAATGACTTTGTGACTCAAGACTTGGAAATAAAACATTTTGAGTTATTTTATAAAGGCAAACAAAACCAGCTTACGCAGCCCCGATAACCCCCCTCCATATTTACGTCCCCCACAATCCATCCATCTCCCAAACGTAAATGCTCCATCTCTCGTCTGACACATCCAACGATTACAGAACGCTCCATTCACATGGTAATCAGAGTGTGTGGATGTGAATGTGTGTGTGTGTGGATGCCTCTGTGGTGGCAGTGGTGGTGTTCTGGCATACATAGGCCTGAGTTTCCAGTACCGCATGAAGCTGTATGGAGAGCAACGCCCCCTTTACATTGTCATTGTATGGAAAATCTGTCCTTCTTTATGTCCTTTTGAAGAGGGTGTTGGAGAGGGGGCTAACGTATGCACATGTAAATCCCTGTGCACACACAATTGCTAAAAACATTGTAGTTTGTCATGTGACGCTCTCGACATGTCTGATTTTTCACCATTTCATTCAGCTCGTACAAAATATATAATACATATATAATCCGGCAAATAAAAATCATCCTTTATCCTGGTTTGGACAAAAGTTAACACCACAAGTGAATTCTCCTAATTCACCACAAGTGAGAGGGGGGTAGGAGCAAGGCCAGCATCCCACCACTGCAAAGCCTCATGGGAGTGGTGTTTATTAATGCACAGCCCAAATGATAAATCGGCCAACTGGAGAGACGGAGAGAGGAGCGTCCTGGCTCGTAGCAGGACTGTCCCTCTAATTTCCTCTTGATTTATGGACGGGATGGCTGGTTACGCGCCGCGTCATTAATTCTCGTGGTCAGGGAGGGTTCAGACACGCCGGATAGACGGCCTTGGATATAAAAGCTGGCTCCAAAACTGAGGTTGAACCCTTGCTGGCACACTTTGGGGGCCACCTGAGAGGGGACGCTATCACAGGGGAGGGCTGGAGTGTGAATGTACAACCGGACAGATTTTTTTATGCAACAGAAAACTCACTTTAGGAAGAAACAATAACTCTGGACATGAATAAATAGATATTTCTCTACTTACAATCAGTGGTGGATTGTAACTAAGTACATTTAGTTGAGATTTGAGGTACTTGTACTTTACTTGAGTCTTTTTTTTTCATGTCACGTATTAGTTTTTAATTCACTACATTTATCTGACAGCTTTGGTTACTTTACGAGTTAGGATTTTTATATAAAAAATGAAAGAAGAGTTTATAAGATATGATTTTTTGTTACAAATTAAACCCTCTAACAGTTTATATAAGTACAGCTGAAACAATTAAGGCATTAATCCATGCGTCCTCTGATTTAATGCAAGAGCAAATTATTGTTTGATCATTTTTACTTTTTTGTCTTCCCCCATAAGTAAAATATGTCTTTAAATACACACCAACATGAATCCAACATTTTGTTATCAAAGATAAATTAGACTATTTGTACAAGAACAACAAAAACAAAAATTTAATTTGATGATAGACTAACTGTTACCCATGAACCCTTGTCAAATAAATCCATGATGTATAAATTTATGAATCTCTTAATTATTATTTTAATAGCTTAGTATCATATGCACCATAAGTATGTTCATACATGGCACTTTGGGCCCTGAACATTAATGTAGGCCCAGTTTAACGTGCAACACAATTTTATACATGTAGAATTTTCTGCATTAGGTTCATTTACTTTTTAATTCTGCAGTGTTGCATACAATGTGGTACTTGTACTTTAACACAAGTAAAGGAACTGAATACTTCCTCCACCACTGCTTATTATCGATTTTCAGTATCAATATCATATGTCACTTTTTGTTTATAGAAGTGCTTTAGTGCATTTTGCTGAAAAGATACAATTATTGGCAATATAATAAAAATTACAGCCCAAGAAATCTAATCAATAACTACAATTAAATGGTTTGTTTGTATCAAACATGAATTCCAAGGTTCAAAATTTTACTAGACGTGAACCTATTACTGAGAAAAACACTGCATATGTAGACAAACTAGCAAGTAAATTAAAATGAACTCATAAAGAGCATAAACACAGACTTTAGTGTAGTGATCTATGAGAGCTATGGCACTAATTAGGCAGCAGGAACATAGACAATAGCCCATTAAAGCACAAATAGGCAGTACAGGCCCATTGTTTCATTAGCACAGCTCTCTCTGAAGGTAATTACACTGATGTGAAATAGACTAAAATAGCCGCTGTAACATGGTAACCCAGATTATCAGCGAAAGCCTCTTGATAGACTCTTCTCTTTGTATGTTTTTTTTTTTCTGAAATCCACCAAAGCTTTAAAGTGTTAATTTTTCAGGCGTTGGAACACACATTGTTGAAACATGATGAGTTATTACCAGCAATGATCACAGGCATTTTTAAAGTGAGGAGCATCGCATCTCCACTTAAATTTGGCCCTAATTGTTTTTGTTTCAGTCTATTAATCTTAAAAAGTGACACAGAAGAAAGGATTTCTCCAGTGATGAATGGCGGGACATTCCAATTCCCACTTAATAGCAATTAATTTTCTGATACCCGCACAAGTTTGGCTAGTTTTAATTAGTTTGTTCTGAGGAATGGGGGGAACTTCACCCCGGATTTCCATGAAAGCGGCGTCTGCCTGACTAAATACATTCTCATCAAAGGGAGCGGGGTGAGGCTGTCTGACCTTTCTAAGATTCAGAGTGCGTTTAATTTCCTATTTACACTTTAAAATAACTCATTAGCATAAGTCCTCTGCACACAGTCCTGAGCCCAACACATTAAGACAATAGCTCATTTAAATCATGTCAAAGTGAAGTTGCAGGTCCCTCCTCGCAGCGGTTGAGCCGGAGCTTGATCTATATATAGCACAAGCTAGGTGTATTGTGAAGGTGCATTTTAGAGGTTGAATTCCCACTGGGGCCACCCATGCTATAATGTGCAGGCATGCACTCATAATACTTTAAAGTGTAATCCCAGTAGGCATGGAATGGGTGGGGGTCTTTTCACCCGCTGGTTGGAGAATCAAGGTTTTTTTTTGTTTTTTTTTTAGATGCTTAGCTTACTTAAAATTATTGTTTTGATATCATTCCAATAAGGTCATTCCAGTGTGTAGTTAGGATATGATACTTATTGAAATTAGGGCTGGGAGATATGGCAAAAATCAGGTATCAAGATATTTTGGACCAAATACCTTCTAACCATTGCTGCTTTCATAAAATATTTACACAATGAGATGTTTAATCAATAATCATCAGTAATGTGGATATAATGACTAAATGGGTAAAAGCAAATAAAAGATCAGACAGAACAGTCTAGTAAGTTCAGAAAATTAAATCACTTTTGTGTACTGCAACCTTAAAAACCAGAAAAAGACGACCCTTAAAATATTACAAAAATCTAAAACAACATTTAGTCTCATATTACGGTATCGACATAATAGCGATATGATGCCCAGTCCAATATGCAACCTTTTACCAGCCATATTCAGCTTTGTTTTAATCTAGAAGCTGTTTAATCTGCATATCAGTGTTAAACTGAACAGATAAAATAATTCACCAAATGCAGATTATTGCTGTCCGCTGAACAAGGGTGCACTGAGGGAAGCAAACAAGTCAAATGTTTGGGCCCCTCCAAAAGATATGGGGAAAGGGGCCCCTAATAGCCACTCATATTGGCACATTTTGCATTGACAGTACAGTGCACCACTGCTTCCCCAAAAACCCTCCTCACTAGGGCCCCTTCTAGCTACCATGGACCTCTAAGGGCATCTAGGATCGCCACTGCCACTGAAAACCCTGTATCTTTAATTTTGGAGATCCTTATTTATTTATTTATTTATTTTAGAGAAATCATGGCTTGAGTGGTACTTAATGAGCTGAGAAATTTCTCCAACTCCATACGCTAAAGAAACCATTTACCATTTTTCATTATTATTTGAAATATCCCTCGGCACAAGCTGAACTTGGCTTTTTTTATAAGTGAAAGTTTAGCTTAAAGATGCGTGGTTGAATTCAGGAAACTCCCATGGTCTGTAAATCTCACACTGCTAATCACTTTTCAACCTTGTGTGACATACAGTGTAGAAAGTAACTACTGCTCCTGGATCAGCACTCCTGAGACAATTAGAAATGGGCTTGTGTGTCATGTGTGAGATCAGCGCAGACTTACTTTCCATCGCCTGCAGGTACTCCATGTGCAGGGCGCTGGCGCTGCTGGCGCCAGCTGTGGACGCCACAGAGGGCAGCAGGTCGGTCGTGTAAGGGCTACGGTGGCCTGCCAGCAGAGCCATCTGGTGATAGTATTCGGCCGTGGTCAGACCTGTGTGAGGGGCTGGAGCAGGAGAATGAATGGGGTCAGCAAATGAAGGAAACAAGGTAACCAAAAAGTGAAGGTGACAGATGAGGAGGATGAGGATGTGGGTAGAGAGGGCGTTATTTGAAGAAGAGAGAGAACACGGGAAGAAAAAGAATGAGGTAGGGAGGAAAAACACGACAGGGAGAGCACCTGCGCTGCATTACAAACCTGCGTTCATTTACATTAGATGATAATCAGCTCAGCAGAACAGTAATGAGCACATTAGCAACACCATCAAGTTAAGCAAAACAGCTGCACAGGGAGCATCACCTGAAGTGGAGAGCCTCACTGGGGATTAGCGGATGCTTGCTCAGAGATTACAGTGAGTGTGCATTAGTGTTTGATTGATGCACTCATGCCGAGCACAGCATAACTGATCGTCTTACAATACAATTCTTAAACAGCCTTTTCTCTTCCTCTTACTGTTCCTTGATCACTTTAGAGAGAGTGTGTATATATGTGTGTGTGGTAAGAGTACGTGGGCTGACACATCTTTTGCCAGAGATGGTGCTTGTGTGCTGTACACATCAGGGCTGCAGTCTGCAGATATGCAACCTGCTCCTCGACTGTGCTCCCTTAAACTCTATGGGCAAACAAAAGGCCTAAATCTGCCTGGTCGTATCTGCATGCATAAAAATACAGCGAACGATTCTGCCTCCACTTCACTTCCTCTCTTTTTTTTCTCAAAATGCTTCTCTTTTCCAAGTCATTCCCTTAGTTAGCTATAGAGTGCTGTAAGTCCTTGAACCGTAGCCTAAAAATAAACATCTGGTGGTGGGCTTCCTTATGCAAATATTCTAAGAAAGAGAGAGCGAAAAGACTAACACTGTGGTTTTGGATGCAAATATAGAATCGGTTCAGACCCACAGAGCGCTGCAGCTCCCCCCAAACTCAATGAAATAAAGACAAAATAAATAAACGCTGTATGAGGAGATTTCCTCTTAAGGCTGGCCTGTATGCCTGCAATATGCATCCATGATTGGTTGAATGAATGTAAGAAAAAAATCTAAATTAATTCGATCTGGGTATTATGTCTTCAGTGGAAGGGGGGAGTTTCTTAATTGTCTCTGCTGTTCCGCCTTAGCTTTGCTTTTGCATTCAACCATAATATGGCCCATTCAGGATCCAACACGCACAGAAAAAGGGCTTTGCAGAATTTCTAAATCAGAAACGCTGGCATCCGAGATTGATCCTGGGGGCAAAAAGTGGGGGGAGTTTGGGGCAGGCTGTCAGTGTGGCACTCAGGCAGCGATGTGCCTCAGGACTTGGTGAGCCACCGGGTGCTCCTTCAGCATTACAATAGGATCAGGGGCGAGCTTACCTCTGAACCCCATCTCACGTAGAAAAGAGAAATACTGTGTGAGGGAGGAGCGAGAAAAAAAAAAAGATGTGAAAGCAAATGTGTGGCAGCGAGAGGGTGGCACTAAATCCCACCCACTTTAAATCTCCATTAGATTCTGTTAATTAATTCATCATTATTCAAATGTACATTTCGGTAGGAAAAAAATATGCATATTGAAGAAGGAGGCTCCCTGTAAGCGTGGTGATATACTAACAACACAAAAGCTGATGGGTTAATTAATCACCGGATTGATTAAAGGAGTAATTAGGTGCCTCATTCACAATTCACAGCATTATGAGCTGAAAGGGGATCATGTGGTAGGTTGGAGAAACTATTTTGATTTAAAGCAAGCTGAGACTGGCGCACATTATGTTGTGGTAATGGAAAATTGGAGGGTAGAGTTTGAGTGTTCCTGCTTGCAGAGAGCAGTGTTGCAGGGCAGGAGAGGGGTTGAGTGAGACTCTTGGTCTTCACTTAGAAACAGCTTTTAGCAGAGCTGGATGAGATCAAGTGTGCTGGTGTAGAGGAAGTGCCCCTTGCTATCTGCCAATTCAGACATACACTTCAACACGAGATGGGAAGATAAAGTGGGTCTCTGCTGCTGAAGTGTCAAAAGGTTGATGGCTGATGACATGAGGGCCGTACGGGTCATCAAGCCAAGGCAGTAATTATAATTCATACTAGAGGGACATGCATCACTGCTTCAGGCCATTTCAAGACCTTGAAAGTGAATGTAGATATTTGGCAAATATGATCTTTAATAGGCCTGCTTTTTATGGTGTGGTTGTTTGCACCTACTGATACATTGGTCAGCCAATCACAGATATGTTGATATCGTCTTATATGTTGTCCGATATGCATCGATATGAAAAGTTTATTTTTATCAGAACATAATGCAGAAAATGATGCTTCGAGTAATTTATAATCATTAAATTCCCCATGAATTTTATTGTTTCAGTGCACAGATGTCATTTTTGGCGATAAAGTTTATAGTTAAACTGTAAAATATCCTGCCTCCATTACAAATCTTTGGTCTTTGTCACAACTGTTTGACCTTATTTAAGAGTTAACTGTATTGCATAATTACATATATATAAAATATGGGCCAATATACTGATATCTGAATTTTTTGCTCCTATACTTTGGTTTCTACCCCTGGCTAGTAGAGCTTTTTTTTAATGATCTTAAAAAACAGAAAAATACTACAATAATATTGCAACCAAAAAAATTTTCATTCATGCTTATTCTGTTGTTTATTTTTGTAATAAACCACATAATTATAGTCAATCAAATGTCTAAGAAATAGAGAAACAACCTATTCTGGAGCCAAAAGCGATGTCTTAAAATAGCTTGTTTTGTCTCACCAGCAGTCCAAAATCCAAAAGTGTTCAATTTTAAATAATAGAAAACATTGCAAAGCTGGAAAAAGTAAATACATGGGATTTTTTTCTACTTAATAAATGACCTAAAGATCCGTTCCTAACCTTTGATCAACCATTCATTTCAGCACTGCTAATTACTAACATCACTTAAACGCTAGGTATTCATTATAGAAGTATGTTTTTTTAAAAAATCTTTTTTGAAGTTATTTTCAGTTCTTCATAATTTAATTGCTTCTAGTGACCACTTTAATGGTTTCCTGGTCCAAATCCATCTTGACATCGCAGGAAGCAAATGCTCCCTGTAGGACATCAGAACATAACGCCCCCAACCCTGAACTTGAATCCAACCCTCCCTCGGTGTGCGCGCTGTAACTGTACGTGACCCTGCCGCTCACTGATGCGTCCTCCAGAGGTCTCTGACATGACTCACAGATCAAAAGGATTAGCCTCCCTCCAACCTGCACCCCCACCCACACTGATCGTGCCGCACTCATAATACTCCCATCCACCTCCTCCCTCACCCAGATAACATCTCGCCAACCCCTGGGTCTTAATAGAGATGGATCTAGTTGCCTCTCACCTGACCTCCTCTGATCTCAAACAGGAATTAAACTGAAACAGAGAATCAAGGTTCCCACTAATAGCAATCGAACCTCACTAATCGATTCCAACAATCATTTTTACTGAGGCTTTGTCGCCTACCTCTGCTCTGCTGGGGTTTGTGTGCAGATGTGTGTGCCGTGAGTGTGTGTGTGTGTGTGTGTGTGTGTGTGTGTGTGTGTGTGTGTGTGTGTGTGTGTGCATCACGCTTTGTGTCGTCGGTGTATGTTTCACTTTATTCACCATCTGCAGGGCTGAGGCCCCGGGTGGCTGACAGAACGGAGATGGAGGGGCTGCTGTGAAGCGAGCGGATGTAGTCCATGTATGGGTTGATGTAGGGGTGTGGAGGGTGAAAGGGCGACTCCGCCCCCACGGAGGGGTTCCGCTGGGGCGAGATCCGGATGAGGGAGATGTCGGAGAAAGCCGGACTGCCTGCCAGCGCAGGAGGCCTGCAGAGACACACACAATAGAAAATACAGGAAGAACATAAATACATATTTTTAAATGTACTATAAACTCAAAACTTCAAGCATTTGATTGACACTAATTAGTTCACCACACGTGGTCGTTTGATTTGATTAAAGGAACACTTCACCTTCCAAATGACAATTTCCATATCAATTACTCGCCCCATGTTAGACTGAATTTGTGAAGAAAACTTTGTATTTGTTGTATGCCACCACAGTGAACGATGAATCCAAAGCTGAAGAAAATTCTTGATGAACTGTAGTGATAGGGGTCCACATTTAACAACAGTAAAACTATGTCAAAACGTCTGTTTAGTAACTTTCACACACTCCTGCAGTATAATCCAAACACCACTTTTCATTTAAGTTTGGATTCAGCTAAGTAACACAAAAGATATGGTCGATTTTGGATTGATAATCTGAATCTCCAAAGTAACTAAGTTATCAAATAAATTTAGTGGAGTAGAAATATAAAGAAGCAAAAATGTAAATACTGAAGCAAAGTACATAAAAAATGAATTCAGTTGCATTCCACCACATCTCTTATGTCGCAACACTGTGTAAACAAAACAATGATCAAGTTGATTCCACAATTTTAACATCACGCTCATTTCACGAGGCCTGACAGGCTCTCACCATCCAGATTTAACTACCGTGGGTGGACTGGCAGCAGCAAGGCCAGACAAATGGACTGTGACACTATCTCTCTCCCTCCATCTGCAAGGCAGAGAGGAGAGCGCTGCATTCCAACTGCTCCCTACGCAGACATTTCCTCAGATCAAAGGCAGCTTTCACCACTGTGTCTTAATCAGAGGGAAACGTTAGACCGAGCTCACCGCTGGCCAGCGCCAGACAAGCAACGCTACACCACTTTACTCAGATGGCTTCAAACTTGGCTTTGAGCTGAAACCCGTGTACGGAATTGCACATGACGGATACAATGTTGTACAAAATCCATCAGCGAGTCTCACACAAGATGCGCAATCTTTTTTTCTTTAAATAGAAACTATGAGCGCTATCGGGCTATTCTTTTTTATCACAAACCTTTACTGTGAATTGTCTCTATGGTGCGAGATGTGAAATAAAGTTGAGAACAATCAAGAAAACTTCTTAGGAGCCAAGTTTGAGATGAACTAATTTGTCTCCCTTCTTATAATTGGCTAGGAGGGCTAGGAAACTTCATAATGATGGCCTTCACCACAAAGGCCTTCCCCTGAGGATGTGGAGAAATCCACATATCAGCCAGACATTAACAGGCTAAGAGATTAGACTGAATTAGCCCCTCCACTTCTCTGTGGCTCCCCAGTGGACCAGTCTACTGTGACAAAAGACCCCAGGAGGAGGAGAGGATGAGCGAAGGAGGGAGGGAGAGGAAAAAAAAGTGAAGGTTTTAAGAAGTGAGGTGAGGAGGGATGGAAAAAGGGTGGGAAAAGACGGGGGAAAGGGGAAGAAAGAGTGAAAGACCTGGCCCAGAGTTTGTCTCACAGTGACCTTGAGCAAGGCCAGGGGAGCGGAACAGCCCAATTACGACCTCCGCCCCATCCCCTGGTCCCCTACCGGCCCCTCCACTTCACAGCCCCCCTAATGAAAGAGCTCAGGCCAGGGCAAATAATGAGCACTGAGGAGCGGAAACTACACACACACACACTCTGGAGGACAGACAAACAGACATATGTGTACACAGGCATTCACACATACAAACTTTGTCTTCTTTCTGTAATGAGTCCAAAGGGGCTACGGGACGATTTTTAAAAGGCTCTCACTGTGTTCAACAACATGTCTCGGTGATGCTGAAGCAGGTGTATGTGAAAAAGACGCTTTCAGTCTCAGTGAACATTGTTAAAGGGTGAAAAGGTGACAGATTAAGGGATCCTATCTGACACCGCAACACAACACAACGGTCATTGGATTTTTTTCTCTGTTTCACCTCCATTTGATTGGTGCGTTTCTGCACGTCTCCTGTCAGAAGATTCACGAGGAGATTGTTTTACTTCCTCCACACCTACAAAGCCAACGCTGCTGACGGCGACCGTGTACCTCAAAACAGGTGTGTGAAAGAGTGTGTTTTATGATAAGCAAGTCATACACCCACATGCCACCATTACATGCCTCATTTACACAGATCGACAACACAGCTGCAGAGTGATACTAGCTTTGATGTCACATGGCTGACCTTGCATCTCTCTCACACACACACACACACACACATACGTACACACTTACGCACAAAGGAGCACATGCAGCCGAGGGAAAACACAAAAAACCTGATTTGTCATTGATGACTAATGACACCCTGCCAGTCGTGAGAAAGTATTCAGATCCTTTACTTACATAAAATACTAATACCACATTGTGAGAATACTCCATTACAAATAAATATGCTGCATTCAAAATATATATATTATCAGCAAAACGTACGTTAAATATCAGAAATGAACGTCCTAATGATGCTGAAAAATGACCCCTGCAAGTGCTTTACTATTATAAGCTATATTATTTATGCTGATGCATTCATGTGTAATTAGCATTTTTCAGTGGTGTAGCTGAACTATTTTATATGTTGTTGGGTAGCTTCATATATTTATTGTATTAAAACAAGTGATAAAGTGATGAATTGTCATCACGGTCCATGTTCAATTGCACTGTTTGTACATATGGCTACAAAAAGTAATGCACCAGATTTCGTATATAACCCACATAACCAGGAAGGCTGTGATTGCGGAACCAATGCGCTGAGACGGAGGCAGGTTGAGGTGGTGGCTGGGTCAAACAAACGCAGAACTTTCCCCTGTCTGTTGTTTGTGTCTAATGTGAAACCAAGTCAGCTTAGAGTTATATTTAAGATACACTGTCACCATGTTTCTTTTCCTTAACTTAATCTATGTAATTTAACATGAAGTAAGAAACTTTACATTAAATAAATAACGCTATAACAGCTAACCATGTTTTTTTTCCTTAACCTAACCTACATAAATCTACTTGCCTAAATCAAACCTATGTATCTTTACACTGAGTAAGTAACTTTACGTTAAGTACCTAACATGACATCATCTAACCATGTTTCTTTTCTTTCACCTAGCCTACAGAAATTTACTTTCCTAAACCTAATCTATGTAACTTAACACTACGTACAGTAAGTGACTTTACATTAAGTACATAACGTGACAACAGCGAACCCTGTTTCTTTTCCTTAAACTAACCTAAGTAACTTTACTTGCCTACACTTAGCCTAAGTTACTTTAGTTGCCTAAACCTAAGCTACGTAACTTTACTTGCCTAAATTTAGCCTACGTACATTTAAACTAAGTATGTAACATTACGTTGAGAATATATTTGACAACAGCCAACCATGTTTCTTTGCCTTAAGCTAACCTCAGTAACTTTGCTTGCCTAAACCTAACCTACGTAACTTTACACAGAGTAAGTAGCTTAACGTTAAGTACGTAATGTGAAAACGCCCGACCATGTTTCTTTTCATACAACCTAACCTACATAACTTGCCAAAACTTAACCTACGTAAATTTACTTGCCTGAACCTAACGTACATAACTTTTCTTGTATGGTGTTTGTACTTTAAATTAATTTGACGACTCCATTCGTGGGGCGCTAATACGTTAGATATCATATGAACCATTGTATAAGGATATGTTGAATGTTTCATAAGTTCATGATGTGTTTTGTACATAAAATCTTACTCTTGAAAGTAACTAGTTACTAAAGCAGTCCAATAAATGTAGTTGAGTAAGAAGTAAAAAAGTAGAATAAAATGTTAATAGTCGAAGTACAAGTACCTCAAAGTTAGGTACAAAGTTAGGTACATAGTTACACTCCATCAACGCACCCTGCACATGACATTTTAATACACAACTCAGTGGAATACATTTAAAACCATGAGATTCACAGCTGTATAAGGCTCCATTTTAAAGGCAAAGTATATGGGACAAATATTTCTGTGTCCCTGAAATGGCTGCATATGACGCTTTACACATTTTTAATGCAGAAATAAGACCCCAGAAGGAAAGGTAGAAAGATTTCATGACTTTTTTTTTTTTCCTCGTCTGGCCCTCCATATGCCTGTTTGAGGAGAGCCAGACACCCACTCTGGCTGCCATGACACTGATTAACCCTGTCATGCGTTGGCTGCATCTCCCTACACTGACCCTGGCTAAATGCCTCTGCTTGGCTTGTTTTTCCAATTAACTTAGCGAATACGAACAGGGGCCAGGAGAACTGAAAAAATGAGGTGATCAGACAACAAAAGAAAAGAGAGCACACGTGTTGATTGGTAGGAAGATGGTGGCACGGGAGGTGGGGAGATTTCAGCCTGTTGAAAGGTGAAAGGGAAAGAAGGTGTGGAGAGAGGATGTGAGGGAGGGCTGCAGAGAGGGAGGGAAGAGAGTTAGAGCATGAACAGTAGTCAGGAGGCGGTGTGTACAGATATGGAGTATGAATTGGGAGGGAAGGGCGGACAGAGAAGACTTAAGAGAAAGGGGGAGCTGGTGAAGGAGGAGAAAAAGCGGTCTCCAGGGGTGTGGAGCCAGGTGTGAGGGGATTTGAGGAGGACAGGAAAGAGATGGATGGTTCAGAGGAGTGCGCTGTGTCGACTCTGTACTTGTGAGAGAAAAAGCAAGAGCGTGTCCGCCGCTCTCTGCAGGGCCGTGATCGTCTTAGCATCTGCCAGTATGCATTAATCAACATGACGAAAAGAAAGGAAGTAATCTGACAAAGTGCAGTGTGTGTGCAGGAATGTTCGCCCTGTGTGTGCACTGAGTAGGTGTGCGCCAGAGAAGCAGCGTCTTAGTTACACCTGATTTAAGATTTACATCAAAGCTGTACCGCAGGCTTCTCTGCCTCACCAGAGAGAAAACTTTTTCCTTCACTCCTCTACTTCCCTTCGTAGGTTTATAATTCCTATTAACCCTCACAGAAGACATCCTGCAAACAGGGCACGAGGAAAGACTGAGCCTCTGACATATGGAAGCCATTTCCTTTCACGTGGCCTCACTTAAACCAGCCAGCGCCTCTTTAAGACATCGCATGTTTACACGGGGCGGTCTGTGGATTTTAAACTGTCGTCTTATTTCACCGGATGAATACACACTTGCCAAGTGTAAATATGCCCCCAAAAGATTTTGAGGTTTCATGGAGGGGTGTGTGTTCGTGTAAACAGGCCTTGAATCTTTGTTTGGAACAAGGTTATATCAACACTAATAATTCTTTTGGGTGAAAGCTGCAGTAGAAACATACAGTTGCGGTGAAGGTTGATGACTTCACTTAGGACAGAAGGTATCATTGTGGTGCAGCAGTTAGACCTGGTGGTATTGACACAGCGGTCTGCTATAACAGGAACCGGGCTTTTGCAAAATACTTTTAGCTCGAGCATGAAATGGTTGCACATGAAATAAAATGAAAATTTCTTGATGTGTGCTTCGCAGAAGGGTACAGGAAATTGGCGAGTCCAAATCCAATAATCCAGCGACTGCAAGTGTTCATAGACCATCGGGTTTTTTTTTCATCCACAGCTGCTGGAGTGGTCCAAGAAGGAGATTTGAAGAGACAAAATATAAAAGCTGAGAAGTCACGATAGCAGCTAAAGTCCAACCTGACAAATCAGCATTAAGAATCATCCGTGAGTGAAAGACAGAGGAAATATTTCCAACATCTGTGTTTGAGTGTGAAAATGAAAGCAACAGAAATGGGAAGTTTGGTCTTTAATCTTGAGAAACAATAACATTGCCACCTGCGTAACATAGAGGTCATTAATTACTTTGACTTGATCTCATGTGTAGCAGGATGGTCAGCAGTGGCCATTATTAGGTTTACTGTTGCCATTGCAAGAACTGTGACAGTTGTAGTGGGCTAACTTCCGTATAAACCAGCGTGCCACGAGTCAGGAACTCACTGAGGTGAGGTTTTGCAGTAATGACAAAACAAGCAGTGGAGTAGAACGATGCAGGCGTTTTTTGTGCATTATTTCCATTGCCTATTGAGCATTGCTGGATTTAATTGCTTCATATTTTGTAGTATAAGAAACACAACCTTTGTCCATGTTTGACAAAGTTATCCATGTCTCCAATGTCAGATGCTGTTAAGATTTCAGTTGAGTTTTGACCGTTGTCTTGGTAACACACCCGAACACACAGATGTTGATAATTATGAATGTGATTATAAGCCCAGGCTACATGATGAGCGTACCGTACACACCAAGCTGGAAAACCCTGGCTTAGAGTGTATGGTAGGCCAAAATGGAGTTCTCAAACTAGTGAGAGCGACATAATTTATGGCCCCGCTGATATGTGTTGTCACCATAACAACTAACAACCATCGCCTTTTTTCTTTTGAATGAATTAAACAACCACTTTAAACAGATCAATGTCCTTTCTACTCTCATTCTGTCTCTATAGCTATGCCATATGCATCCTAACTTCATGTTACAGCCAATTACTTCGCATGTTGCTTCAGATACCATTATGGCAATAAATGCAATCCGGGAGGTCCAGTTTAAGAAACAGATTAATGAGTTTAAGGGCTCTGTCTTACACTCAGTGCAAAGCAGTGCACAGCAAAACCAAACTGTTATTGCTAGTTTCAAGCCAATGCAGTTGTCATTTTCACAGCCAGCATCCTCGTTGTGTAAGTCATTAATGTACTCGCAACCATCTATACGCCACTGGATGCATAGATTTTAAAATAAGAAGTGGTCAGCTCAGAGAAAACAGCTCACTTCTCCAAACTACCAAATCCACCATGTATATAAGAGTGTGTTAGGTTCAAGGTTTAAAGGTTTCTTTACTAATACCCAAGGGCAGGCGCACCTGGCTTTTAATGGGAATTGGAGATGACACTGATTGACTGAATTCCTGTCACGCCCAAAACACACCTAAAATATATTAAGGGACTAAATACAACCCCTTTGCCCCATGCACCTTACTCTGCATTCAGATTATACGTCCTTTAACTAGCGTGGGCGGTTGGACACACCCTAAATACAATTGCACGATGGCCATGTGCTATAAATCATTCAAATAGGGCCCTGAAGGTTTTGCAAATGCCAAAACACTTCCAAGCAGTTTAAGATGTTATGCGGAGGGATTTTTACCACTGTGGAAAGTTATCATAGTAGCATCTATTGCATCTTTCATTGTGATGATCATGTGGTAAACAGTAGAAATACAGTATGGGTTGTGGCAAGTCCCTTCTTTGAATGGGAACATTTTTATTGTGGGAGGTAAATTAAGTCCTTGGTTGACAAAATGATACTACTGCAGCCAGTCTGCACTTTAATTCAAGGTTACAATTTTGTACTGGATACTATGTCCTCATATATATATATGATATATACATGAAGAAGAGGAGGTACTACAAAAATGCAGTGTAGACCCATCTGTCCTGACATGTTACACCTGTGGCCACAAGGGGCTGAGTGAGGTGGGAACTGGGGTTTTGGAGGGAACTGGGATCAGTCGGGTGTCAGTTCCTCTCCTGACCGAGGCTGACAGCATCACACACCTATTCCCCCTCCAACCTCGCCTCAATCTCACCACCTCATAGAAACCTGTGCCCCCCCGCCAACCCCTCCGACCCACCCAGCCACAGCACAAGGCTGCCACCGCTCTGAAAGCCTAAACCAGAGAGGAGGAAGAGAGGGGCTCCTGACAGCGGAAACAGAAGCACTTTAAAGCTCCAAACCCTTTCACTGAGATCAAAGGGCCACAGGAACAGAGCCAGCTGAGAGCCAAGGAGAGAGGAAAGGGAGCTGAGACAAGGGGAGAGAGAAGACAGACAGACAGACAGAGACTGAGACACAAACAGAGGAAGGTAGATATATTCTTGGTTCCTAATGATTCAATGGGAAAGTCTTGATTAAGTCTGCCACTGAAGCACATTCCAATGACTTCATTTTCCACATTAGTGATGACAATTACAGCAGCAAAGCAGCAAAACTCACGATACTTTCACATCCAGCCTGCCTTCAAACAAACCACTGACCTCTGGATCTGCTGCTTTGGAAAAGAATTCATTAACATGTCACCACAAAAGGTGGATACATTTAAAAATACATCCTGTATAGGCTGTCAACCAACAGAGGAGTTACCACTGAAATATTTTCCTGTTTCTATGTCAAATCGGCTGATGATTTAGATTTAAACAGCCCGGAATTACTGTTGATGAGCTTTGGCTTACTCTCTTGAACTAGAGCTTTCAAGCATACCCCATGGTCTTCATCAGCACATGGAGTTTGCTGAGTTATCTGAACTGTAAGTGTTAAAACTTTTTGTTCTGATCTGTCATCTATTCAGACTATCTTGAAAGTTGAGCTTGACGGATGGGTTTATGGTTGACACAAGGGTTAACACTAACAGGAGTCCTGCCACAGATACCTACAGCTCAGGTTTTGATTTATACTTCAGTGATGGATTTCACTCGTTGATAGCACCACGGCAACACTGGATGGATGTCTTGCAGCTGTTGTGTGCTTTAATTACATGCCCCACATAACTGTGTTTACTATGGATGCGCAATAATATTGGCCCATAATTGGAAATAGTTTAAATTTGCCCAGGTTGTGATTATTGTCAGGACTGTTTCAGGGAGAGCATCATCCAACTCTGTTAAAGTGGGATGATTTTTACAGTCTTGTTTGAAAATGTTACATGAAAATAAATATGGCATGTTTTACATGTAACCTTAGCTGTAGCAGAAGATAAGAATTAGCATGTTAGTATGTTACTTACAGGACAGACTTGATGTTCTCTGTAATAAGGTGGAAACAAACATGCATATATCGTTGGCAGCATCAGTAATTGGCCAAAATGAGTTGGAAAATATCTACGTACGTTGCTTGATCCATCATAATAGAGTCTGGGGTTATGGTGAGAAGAGGGTATGTAGCGGTGATGGCTTTGCTAGAAGTGTCCTTCATATTATCTTCACTATCACCTACCTCAACGAGATCATTAAAAAAGCTGAGATATCATGAGTCCTACTTGATATCTCATGTTAGCTATGGTGTAGCCCTATAGCGTAGCTACAACAGCTGCGTGCTTCGGCTCCGTAGCTACGTCATAACCCCTTAATGCAATACTATAAATGAAGCTTTAGTAATGCGTCATTTTAATTACATGGATATTTTGCTGATTTTCAATCAGATCTGTGTCAGCATGGTGTGGGAAATGTATGCAGATGAAAGGTGTTGAGACAGTAGTTCCCAACTAGTGGGTCGCGGTCCAAAAGCTGGTCGCAAACATGTCAAGTTAGTAATAAACACACTTTATTTTGAAGCACAGTAAATATCCACCACAGAGCTTTTATTTTGAAGTGCCATATCCTGCTGCAGAGTGAGTGACTGACTGACAGCTACTTGACGTAGACAGCAAACTGCTGAATATATTGAACTGTGTGGATTTTGCAGTCCAGTTGGGAACCAGTGCGTTAAGGTATCCCTCATGCCTCCAGCCGAAATCCATTGGATGATGCAAAATGATGCACTTTGTATCATCCGGCAGATTTTTGCTTATGGCCCAGGCTGGGAGTTCCCAGCATTGCCGGCACAGAGGGGAAGCCAAACACACACAAAAATCCCTTTAAATGCCGTTAAGTTAAAGGGACAGTTCACCTAAAAATCAAAAATAAGCATTTTTTCCTCTTACCTGTGGTGCTATTTATCAATCTAGATTGTTTTGGTGTGATTTGCTGAGTGTTGGAGATACCGTCTGTAGAGACTCTCTCGAATATAATGGAACTAGATGGCACTCAGCTTGTGGTGCTCAAAGAAAAAAAAACTACATTCAACTACATACAACTCAACAGCAACGTTGAAATTCCAGAAATCATGACCCGTTTGCTCAAGATAATCCACAGACCTTGTTGTGAGCAGTTTCATGTCGGAGCTATTTTCTATCTACCAAACTACACCCACCAACCGAATCACCGCACAGAGGGAAGCATGCATAATATTTTTTTAAATATACCAAACACATGTAGTTATTATAATTTAGGCTTTCACCCTCTTAGAGCAAACCAGAACAGCAGATGTTGCAGAGATCTAATCTGTCAGTCTCTGGCTGTATATTTGAACTTTTTTTAAACTCTTGGAACTCAATTTGTAGAATTCAGGAACTTGTGCTTTCACAGTTTTAGTTTCCTCTTCTCAGCTTTTTTTCCTTTCTCCTCCTTGCTGGGCAGAGCAGACCGTGGGCCTGGCATGGCACGGTGACGTTGCCAGGCATTCAGAGTAACTATGTTCCCCCGGAGCTGCGAGGGCTCTGTGTGACCCCCTGACATCAAAGGCCTGGGTGGGTTCAGGGAGGTGGGGATGGCTTTCTATTCATGGTCACATCAAGCAGGATTCCCTCTCTGTGGGATACTTCTGGAGGCGTGCCAGACATTCCCATACGCTGCAGAGTCAGTTCACACACACACACACACACACACACACACACACACACACTCGCTGTCCAGTTGAATACCCACGACACTCTGTCAGTTTCGCCGTCTCCTCCCCCCTGTGAGTTTCAGTCACACTCACATTGTCTACATATAAGCAGCAGAAAGAGCACACAGTACATCCCTGTTGGCACGTATCACTTCGACGCTGCTGGAGTGATAACACGTGTTTATCAACAGGAGCCAGTGAGTGTGACAAGCTCAAGTCATAACAAACGGGTCCAGGTGTCAGAAGATCTGGTTATAACTGCCGCCTGAGTCACGGACCCGCTGAAGGTGTGTCACACATGAAAAACACTGCTTGTTTTAGATCAAGGCTCCTCTGTGTTCCTTCAACAAAGTCATGGGATTATGCTTTATCAAAAAAATGACACATCTCTGCACCGCTTGTTCCAAATTACGGCTGAACACAACTACTGTTTTGAAAAGTTTATGTTTGGCTTTGCCACGCAGCAGGAGCCTTTTTTTTTTCTTCGCAGGCTGTTTCGAAAACCATTTTTCCACACTGCAATTAAATGTAATTTCAGCCATCGAGATAAGAACGTCTACCAAAACGAATCAACAGAGTGTATAGCGAGGGGAATGAAAACATGAAAGTGAAATTACACAAAATGAGGCTGCCTTTTTTCCTGTAATTTCAAGGAGGGCTGGAATCAGGGAATAAACATGAGACCAAAAAAAACCATTTCTTGTTCTTTTTGTGTTTCTCTCCCATGTTTGATTTTGCCTTTTTACAACAGAGCGATTGTTTTGCATGGACCGCTCCACCTTTATCTCCACTTTTTACGTGATTGCTGCTTTTTTTTCCAAGCACAGGTGGAATTAGCGCTCGCTCTCAGCCAGTGTTTTGAGCTCCTCTGGCATGCCCGGGGCTAGAGAGAAGACAGGAGGGGACTCCTGGGTGTTGAAGTGTTAAACTTGTGAAAACAGGGAGGAAGCACATCTATCTCTTCTTTTCCTCTTAAGTAATGTCTCGATGGCCCCGATGCCTTTACACAAAAACTCAGCTGACGCCCGCAGCTAAACAGGGTTCAGATTCCACACCCCATCGCCTCCGCTACCCTGGCAAGTCTGGGTAATGAGTGTGCGCGTCTTGCGTGCGCACCGGCCCATCTCAGGTGAGGAGAATGAGTGTGGCCCAGGGCTGCGAGGAGCGGCGTGGATCTTCCCCCCCCCCTCAATTCACAACGTCACGCTGGGCTGCTGAAATGAGCAACCGCACGGATGGGCCTGAGCAAATCACAAACAATACACAGCGCTACAAGACAGCAGAGACACACTGCTGGAGATGGTTAATCCTTCAGACAGAGATCTGAGGTAGAACAACAGAAAGAAAAAGGAGGGGGGAGGAAGAGGAGAGGAGGGGAGGGGAGGAAGGGGAGAGCTGAGACACAGAGGGAGGAGAACAGGAGCATCAGGTACAAGACACAAAAATATATGTTTCCTTCTCGGCACTGAAAATCTCCTTCTCAGACTGAAATCCATCACGTTTTGCTAATACATACTTCTTGTAGAGGAGGGGAAGGAAAGAAAATCCGGACAGAAGAAAGGCAAGTGCTGGTGGGAAAGTGAAAAGACACAGCCTACTTTATTCTGGCCATTTCATCCATCTTGTTGGACTAATAAAATGTCATGTGGAGTTCCTTGATATTTAATCATGACGGGGCTGGGTGCGTGGTGGTGCCAAGCTCAGGCTTGATGAAGCTCTGGGAGGCTTAAACACAGACCGGTGTTAAACTCTGGATCTGCCGACAAGGGCGTGGGTTTGGTTTCGATACTGGGGAGGACGTATATGAAACCGGGAAGAAACACTTCCTCCCTTCTGGTGGTTGTTTTATGCCCAAGTTTGTGCCTTTTCTGCATCAATCTAGGGTGTAAATGTCTTTAACCCTTCAAACTCTGCAAGGTCATGGAAATGCTTTTTTGCACTGTTTTGCGCACCATACATAACTTGGCTTAATGACGTCATTGTGAATGTACAATATGTGTGTATGTGTACATGATGACACGTAAAACTGAAGCAGAACAGAACCTTTCTGCTGCTTTCAATGTTTTTACTTCAGATCAATATATACAAGTTGCAAACTATCTCCTGTAGCCATTACAGGGAAAAACCGGCATTATTTCAGCAAAATCCTACATTTGCACTGAACATAAGGTAGGGAGATGACGAAGAAGACATAAGTCTGAGCTTTTTACCCCAAAAGAATGAATGCTCTAGCTATTATGATTCATATTTTAGATTAAACAGGATAATGCAATCTCAGTTAAACAGTCTCCTGCTGCCATTACAGGGAAATATTAACATAATTATAGTGAAATACTACATTTCCTCCGCATGTATGGTAAGGTAATGTAAGTTAATGATGTAATGATAAGGAAGACAAAAGCCCTACTAGGTATACTAGCTATTACGGTTCTTATTTTGGAACCAAAGCGTCCAATTTTAAAGGGTTAAGTCAAAGTAAAAGTCCTCTACTACTCTCATGTTTTTAATTAGAGGGGGGACAAATGCACGTTCTAAATATTGAGGAGGATGTGTCCCCTGCGTTCCCCCTGAATTCTGCGCCCATGTATAACCAAAGGAAGATGTTTCACAAACCTGCTACATAAGTGACTGATGAATGGGAGGGAATGACTAATAAGCCTGCTGGGAAACTTTTTTACTCTTACTTCAGCTCTACAAGTTTCCCAGCTTTATTTAATCCCTTTTAAATAAACGTTCACTCCCAATGTAGCAAAATCACTCACACGGAGATGCGAAAAAATGACGGGCATGCAACATGAAGCTCGCTGCATCCTTACAAGTGTGGTCACCCTGCAGCTGCGTGCATGACTGCACATATCTGTACAGCTCCCGCTGGAACGCTTCACAAGCTGACCCCCTCTCAAAAAAAAAACCAAAAAAAAAAAACAAAAGAAAAAGGGAGGTATCATGGGACACAGAAGTAGCGGAGGGTTTCTTTTCCACATTATTAGATGAAACTATCACACTATCAGATGTAATGGACGCCACGTCTGATAAGGGAGATAACGAAGGGCTGAGAGAATAGAATCGCTTTATGTGATATGAATTAATTTGCATTGGTGGGGAGAGTGTAAAAGGAGTGAAATTCTCTGTGACTTGGAAGATAAACAAATAGAAAAGGGAGGAGAGGAGGTGCAGAAGCTGTAAGGGAGGCGATGAACTCATTTCCTCCCACGTTAAAACTGTAATTGGTCTTTAGCAGAACTTCAGCCAGACTGGAGGCATTTTTTAAACATGTGGCAATATTTTACATTGTTGCATTCAAGTTTCTTAAATCACATATTGAAGGCCCGACTAGGAAAGATGGAGAGAGGGAGGAAAGGAAAAGGGAGGGACAGAGGGAGGATGGAAAATGAGGAGAGCTGGAGAGGATTTATGACCCTGTTCCCCTGGTCTCGTTACTTGCTGTAACTGGCCCCCAGAGTGGGATCGCAGGGTCTGGAGCCCACAGCCCAGAGATCACAGTAATGGAAATTCCACATTTCTACACTGCTACAGCATGACGTCTGTAGGGCAAAGTCCGAAAAAAAAGAAGCTGAAAACTGACTCAATTCAAAAGGTCTAGAACCAGATAATTGTGCATTAGGTAAGGAGCAAAATATTTCCTTTTTTACAATCAGCATTTCCTCTGATTTAAGGCTCGTTTTTAAAAGTATTTGTGAGGAGAAGCAGGCGTCAGGACAGCGGCTGCCTGAGGTTGTGGAGACGATGTGAGGCGGCGTGCTGCCAGTAATATCTTGACAGTCACCGCTGTTCTCTAATAGCTCCCCGCCAATGAGAGGAGGGTCTTTTTACAAATCCAATTAAGAATCAGCACGGCTCATAAAAGTGACAGCCCGCCACACCCATCGAGTAAGTTACCACTAAAACCACTGTGTGCTCTTTATGAATGTGATACATCATTCAAGTTAAATGTTGCTTAAGGTTTGTCAAGTGCTGCTGCCCCACGGTATGTGGAATCAGAGCTGAAAAGATTCGTTGATTAATTACAGCATTTCTCAATCACTTAGGCTCATTTTTTTAAATACTCTCAATACAAGAAGGTCAGTTTTGTCCAGCTGTACAGCTTTTTAGATTCCGATTTCAACAGTAAGTAAAAGTTTGCTGTGAAAAGTCAACACTGCACAATACTGTCGTACAGAGAAAAGATATGTATATCAGTACGTGTACAGTAAATGTATCTGTGTAGCAATGCGTTACATGTACTCTGAACCGAAAATTCTTTTTGATGTATCATGTAAAGTCAAATCAGTGAACAGATAATTTGTCAAGAAATTACATCCATACCAGAAGCCATTGTTCATTGTGGTCATCCATGTTCAAAAACAGTAGTGATTGTGCTTCATACATATGCTTCCAAACTTGACTAGTTGATTGTAGGGATGCTCCCATATATTGGCCACACAACGGTATCCAATATTCGCCTTGTTGACCACCATTGGCCTACCAGCAAATAAGACGACACTCACCAATGGCAGTGGCCGATGTTTTTCTGTTGTGTCACATCAATTTTGGGCAGCCTAAAAAGCAGGACTCGATGACTTACGGTGTTCCGTCATACCAGGGACAATAGAAAATGAGTTTGGGATGAACAGTCCTCCCTGGGACACCAACTGGACAAAGTGGCACAGTAAACTTGCTACCCATGGGTCAGAGGACACACCCTATTGCATCTGTGTTGACATCGCCAGAAAGAGGGCTAGTTCAGGTTAGCTGTTAGCAGTCGGTGGTGGCAACTAACAGCTAACGGAGATTGCGTTATTATGTGTTCAAGGTCTTTTCAGTAAAAATGAGTACTAGGTGAAGGTGAATTCTCATGATGTGTTCAAATGTAAGCTTGTAGAATATAGCTTTGGTGAGAAACTTGAACTAATAGTTGTTTGAAGAGGAAATTTGTTGATGTTTTCACAGAAATATTAAGTAGAGATTAGAGAGGGAATTATGATAGACTATATATAGTGAAAAGACTTCTGAAGCAGTTATTTTAAAAATGTTTTCATTTATATGAAGGTTAATTTAAATGTATTTCTAAAATGTGTATGACTAAATTTGTGTAATTTAAAAGGGGGGATAAATAACAAAAATAAATCAAGAACAACAACAAACATCAACTATTGATGCATGCATCAATAGTTGATTCCACTTCATTGCTGTCACCTGGCAGGTAATTTGCAAATTCAGCAGACATCACAAAAATTTCCTGTGATAGATATTTATAGAATACACATACGTGTCAGGCAGATTTTGTTAAGTGAATCGATCATTTTGCGTAGCATATTGCTCTAACAATGAAATAATATTTACTCTCTTGCACAGATGAAACATGTGCAAGCTGCAAATCTGTTTAAAAAAATATTGCATTCAAGAACTGAGCCTAAGCAGATGAGAAAAACTGTAACTTGTCAACTGACATAATATTAATCAGCAAGTATTTTTTATAGTTAATTATTCGTTAGTCATTTTTCAAGCTAAAACAGAGAGCACTGTCTGGTTCTAATGTGAGGATTTACTACTTTTCTTTGTCGTATATCTTCATAAACTGACTACTTTTGTAATTTAAAAAAGCATTATGAATGCCTCACTTTGTCATTTTCCACCACACATCACTGACATTTTATAGACAAAATGATTATGAAGAAAATAACAGGGAGATTAACCGCTAATGAAAACAATCGTTAGTTCGAATCCTGTTTATAATGCATATTTTAATTATTTAAATCACAATTTTGCAAACTATACATTACAATATGAACTGTAAAAGGGTGACTGTTGACCAGGGAGACCAGGCTGTGTTCACTTTGTCATAAAATACAGGTTGAGACAGCATCTCACTTCTTACTGTACTGTGAGAAATTAAAGGGTGTGAGAGAGGTTTTCTCTGAGAAAATAAATAATACATATCCTGAGTTTATCTATGTCATCGTTGCTCAGAAACTGCCCTACCTTTGTGAGAAGAGAAGTCAGTGTGCAATATTACTAGAAAGCTCTGCAATACATGTTTCTGAGGGATTACATCTGTGAAAGAATATCTGTAGTTAAAGTATATTTGTTATTTTGAATTATTTTGTTTTCTTGTCTAAAATGTAATTATCTAATATTATATAATTTACTTTTAGTATCATTGTAACTTGAACATTCATGCCAATAAAGCTTATTTTGAATATAAATTTGAAAAAAAAGGGAAAATTCATCAAATAAATAATTTAATTTGTTTCATAAGCTATTTAAGAGGAAACTAAAAGGTGAAGATCTGGCAAAAAAATGACTGTGAAGTAAACTAACACTCAATGACGAGAAAATATTTCAAACGTGTGTGTGTGAGCATGCGCGCGCGCACACACACACACACACACACACACACACACGCGCACACACACACACACGCACACACGCACACATTAGCGCAGAGCTGTTGGCACCTGCCTGTTATCTCTTCCCCTCAGACCTGGTTTTCTATTGTGCTCCATGGGAGAGCTACAAATTGAGATCTCAAACATGAAGAGGGGGCAAATGACTCGAGTATAGAACATCAAATCCACTAATGTGTTACATGTGCAAATTCATAGGCCTCGTATTAGAGATTAATGCATTCCTCTTTTATCGAAATGTACCTTTTTCAAAGATATCTATAATGGAGCTTAAAATTAAATTCAACCAAAGGACGAATGGTGAAGAAATTACAAAGAACAGGAAATATTTGCTGAACGAATTATCAGATTTGCATGAGTAGAAGTGTTATGTAAGGAATCATTTGTTTGAATTTGCTTCTTTAGTTGAGATTTGCTGTTAGGACATACTAAATCAGTCATAAACCATTTAACAAGGAGCAAAAAAAACATTAAAAATGCATGTGATATTTAATAAGAGGAGAATACAAATACACACAGCGGCAGGAGCAGCCTCAGCGTAGGTAATCCTAGCCTGGTAAGTCGAGTTTTTGGAACAGGTCTTAACAGATCTCCACGGGTAATGACTCAACCCTAAAACCTTTACAGGCCTTGTCAAATATCTGCTGTGCCAAACTCTTTTTTTTTTAAACCCAACCTGCTGGATCCATCATTCTCAAAATACACAGGTGCCTTCAAAATATCACGCTCCTGTGCACAGGCTGAAAAGAAAAAAAAAGACTACACTGCCCATTTAGGCTTCTCAAACTGGTGTATTACAAAAAAATAGATATACTGTAACTTCAATCTGCCCACATTTCTGCTTAGGCATTTATCTCCTTTCTCTCTAAATCCTGAAATTGCCTCAGAAGAAAAAAAGGGGAGAGATACTTTCCCCCCTTCTTCGCACATTTTCACAGAGTGGTGCACAACTTTCTTTCTTCCCTCTTTTTTTTTTCTCCAGTGAAAATTGAAGAGGCTTTATGTCAAATACGGCTAAAGCCAGCCTCTCCATATCAAACAACGCAGCGCGAAAATTACTGTGGCGATGATAAGGCTGCCAGATAGAGTGGGAGAGGAGAGCGAGGGGGGAAGAAAACTGAAAGGAAGTGACTCTACTCAATTATACTGCAAAATTGGTATGACTGAATATTTTTCATTCAGGTGACTGATAGTATCAGTGAAACTGCAATGCAGATAAATAAAGGAGCCTTCTGTCAAGAATAAACACCATTAATCATGAAGCCAGCTACTGCGTGACCGCCTGTCCCCCCGACTTACTCCATAGAGAAAGTATTAAAGAGGGGGGAGGAGAGACGGGAGGAGGGAGGGAAACCAGTGACTGCACCACAGAGGGGTGACCTATGAAGTCACACAGAATGGGTTTTGGACAGTTGGAGAGGAGGATGAAAAAGTGGCCTTCGTCTCTCCGCCCTGCTTCTCGGTGACAGCAGCCATATCTGGACACAAATTATCAGATGCGATTATGAAATCATCATCAATTCTTCATGTAATTTATGGCTCCACTTCACATTCTGTTTGTCTAGACCATATTCAAATGTGAGTATTAACAGAGAATCATCAAACAGGCAGTGATATTTATTATTTTTTTTACGACAAAGAAATGTTGCTTGCAAATAAATCACATCAGAAAAATAAATGGCTGCAAATTCCAGCTGCTGTGTCAAGAATTTGATGAAAAATGAAAACAAAATCAGTAAAATTTGCATTAAAGTTTTGCCTGAAACTGAAATATCAGCTATTAAATGAGGCCCTGACAGTGCAAAATCAAATCGTACTGCAAACAGCCAGTGATGAAGCTGCACACCTCCAAAATATGTCTCCTCTAGCTTCTATAAAAGCTACAGTAGACCCTTTTGTCTTTCTATTGTTTTGCATTATATGTGTGTGTGTCTGTACTTGTGTGTGTGTGTGTGTGTGTGTGTGTGTGTGTGTTGCAATGCTCGGCCTCATCCCATCTGGAAGGAGGTGTTGAGATAAGACTGTGGTCTTTATGCTAAGCAACACGCCGCTCCTCTATGCCCAGATTGGGCGCTCTGACAACAGTTTATGTAAATAACAAAACAACACGGCGCACATCTTTAAAAAAAAAAAAAAAAAAAAAAAGAACCCTCTTTCTACGCCAAAGGCAGAGGACAGCGAGGGGGAAGAGGATGCAAACAGTGTGAAATTGGCGAGAATCTCTGGTGCCTTAAAAAAATACAATTCAGAGGTTAACAAGGTGATCCACTTGCTTTGTGGTGCAGTCTTTACATGCCATGGCGCTTCTGAAGCAACAGCGCACATAGCCGTTAAGTCCTGCTTCATCATTTCAGAGCTGAGGTTGTGCCGCGATGACAGAGACGTGCAGCAGCTCTCTCCCCTGGTACCTCCAGAATACCTTCCAGTCAGGCCGGGGCCCGCAGCTGAACAAACACACTCCTGAATGAAATAACCACACAGGCTGGGAAACACACCCCCCACCTGCACTCCTACCCACACACTGACAGAAAATACAGTCCATGACTTTATTCATGAGTCCCACTGAGAAGTTTGCTTTAAAATCCAAACTTTTTTTTGGCATCTTTCAGCTTCAGATTGTTGTCTTTTTCTAAACCCATTAATACATCCTTAATGCAGTTGTGAAAAAACTGCAGTTTTTGTGTCAAATGGTCTCTGTATAAATTTTAAGACAGAAAAAATATGCAGTGATTTTGTGGTTCTGAGTCATTAGAAACACTTCCTCACAAATTTAATGATGTGTATACAGGACAAATGTCTCATCACAAATCCACTATCACATTGAAAAAAAGAGTCAAAGCTCAGGTCTTTCTATTTGCTTTACAACTTTACAAACTCCTAAATAGACTCTGTCATTCTGACCAGTTCTTTCCTAAATCCACATACGGTAACTGCGCTAAAGGTTGCGAGTCAATTGCTTATCCCATAAGAATGTTTTGTTGTTTTAGCGGCCCCATTCACAGCATGAGGGCCCGGGACTCCAGAGTAAACTCCGATGCTGATAATTGACTTGTGACGAATACCTCTGTTTGTTCTGAGTGGTCTCCGAGGTGACCGAGAGCTGGCGCTGAGCCGCATGAGAGGGCTGTTTTGTTTTGCTGTGTACTGTGGTCAGGCAATAAAGCTGGAATGAAAGGAGCGGTCTCTTCTCTTGGCTCCGGCCTCCCCCCCAAAAAACTCCCATTAAGCCAGTCCCAAACAATGGTGGTGGCAGAGGGGACCAGAGCTCCCATGGAGAGCCTGCTCTTCACCGATCAATGTGTTTATTTAAGCAGGAAGCATCTTCACTGGAGTACGGAGGGATCTTTCTCTTTTTGGTTGAGGCTTGAGGTCAGCTGTTCCAGATCAGAGGCAGGAAAAAGTACACAGCTTCAGAACAGGACAGACTTTTGCTCATCCTGGACCAGTATTGAGGCATAGTCAGTGTAGTATATACATTAGATGTCAGTCTCCAACCCCCCCTCCCCAGTTTGGAGAAGCAGACTGAATTCCGACATGGGAGTAAAGCGATGTGCTGCTGTGGACGAGGGTAGCAGTAAAACGTATTCTAGCCACCTAAAAAATCAGAATCAGTTTAACTGTACACTATGTTTAGAATATTTTCAATGCTTTATCTTAAATGTCAGACAGCTTTCCAACTGAACACCCGTAACAGCTTCAGTTCCCCATCTGTTCTCATCAAAGCCACCAGACTCCTTTAAGAAAAACAGTAATTTCAGTTCGCTGAACCTTGAAGCTGCTTGCCTCGCACTGTTTGGATCAGTTAGTTTGTTTATGTTATTGTTCGACTTTGGTGAATCTGAACTAACCCTTCTAAACGCCAAAGTCACACCATAACACAAATAAAGCAACTGTTTGAGGCAGTGGAAGACCAGCTGCTCCTGTTTTCAGCGATGTTAAATCTCTGCTTTTCTCAATAAAGTCTGGCTTTGAAGAGAGCAATAAAATGGCCTCACTTTCCAGTTGGAAATCACTGTCTGACATCAAATTAAAGCAGTGAAAATATTCAAAATATACCGTACACTTCAACTGATATTGATTTTTTTTAGGTGAGACTTTTTCTAGGTGGCTAAAATGCATTTTGTTGCCGACCCCTCCACAGTAGTACATTGCTTAGCTTCCATGTCGGACTCCGGCCTGCTTCTCCAAACTGGGGGTGTGCCAACTGACAACTACTGTATGTGATATACTGTTGATGGATGAGTGCCCCATACAACCCCACTTAAAAAAATGTGAACTATCCCTTTAAGTTAAGAGGTTATGGAAACTCAAAAAAAGTGTGTTGTTAGCTGGCTTCATTTTAAACTGTTGAAACTCTCTTCCATGAATATAAGAGTTCCTTAGTACAGCCAGCACCCACAAGAAGGGACCCCCACCCCCTCTCTCCTGACCCTGAGGCTTTAATATTGAATGGCACATTGGTACCTTCCCCACAAGAATTCATAAACTAAACGATTAGCCTCTGTCTGTAATTGCGCTCTCCCTTGCCTAATAGGGGAGGTGAGGTAAAGAGGGGAAAAAAACAAAGGACAGTTAATTTGTGATTTCCTCTGCTCATTTGAAGGCAAATTAAGTGTCAAACAGCTAATACGGAGCATATTTCATTTTATGAGCTTTTAATTTAATTCTGCCGCCTCATATCGCTGGAGCCCGTTAGCTGCGCTGTTAAAGCCCGCTCCTCGCCTGAAAACGGGGGCCATAAATAAACATGTTTCAATTAGGCCCTTCACAGTAATAGGATATGATTCTGTTCATTTGCCACGTATGGATGGTGGATGTGTCATTGTGGCGGAGAGGAAACAAGCTGCTGGGCGTTTCACCATGTTTTTCTCCGGCCACGGATGCCCAGTGGTGGCTGGCTTGTGTGCGTGGCGGGGGAAGCTGGCTGGATTGATGGAACTGCCGCGGGGCCAACCCAACTGTAATTACAGGCCGTAATGAGAGGCTGCATGGGGAAGTACTGCAATAATAGTCCCTGTGTACTTAGGCATATCTTTGAGAGGGCTAATAACGATTAATTCTGCTCACCGAGGAGAACTTGTCTTAAAACAATTCAATATTTCTCCATAAGCCGCCTCCTGTCCTCCATTTCCCTGAAGCGACAGCTATACGTTGACTGCCTCTATTTGCTCAGGCCGGCTACAAGCAGCATTACGGAGCTGAATGCATCACTTTTAAATCCTCAGAGAGGCTGCAGCTCTGTGCTTGTAAAGTTTGGCTAAAACTTGCATGAAGCCAAACCTGGAAGTGTAATTAACTGCAATTTGCCATCAGGTGGTTGGGCCCAGCTGTAATACCAAACCTGATGAGTGTTTATTCTCACTGAGGAATTCAGTGCTGCTTTTTTAATCAAGCAGGCAATATTGCTGCTTCCCTGTGCAAAGACTCAAAAGTCGTTTCTGCATAAAACCCACGTAAGTTCATAGATAACGTGTGTGACAGTGAGTTCACAGATTTAAATAAGGCTGGGCACTAAACAGCTGTCTTATAATAATGACAAATAGTTTCCCTCAGCACAGCGTGTCATATTAAACAGCTCTATGCTTAATGGCTTGGATAAATAGGCCCTAAGTAGCATGGCAGAGCACGGCCGTGTTTCCAGTGACAGCAAACCGAGCGCACAGATAACGCCTGTCCGGACAGAGTGACTGAAGACGCCGGCGCAACTTCTCCCCCTTAATTCAATTCCCTGGCTCCGTGTTGTCCCTCCACTTCCCTCCTCATTTCTTCCCTCCCCCTCCCTAACCTGTGCTCCAGATCATACCAAAGCACTCCTGACGGATAACAAGCCAGGCTGTTTGTTCGAGCCTATGTTGCCGGTGCGTGTTCGCCCCATTATCTCTGCATAAGCTAAATGCTAAATTATATTTGCCATTTTGTTTGCAGTGACACGGGGCATCAATCACCTCCCTTTTTTTATTTCCTCGCCTCTCTCCCCTCCTTTTTTTCCCTCTGCTGCAGCCCCTGAGCAGGAGATGAGGGGTTGAGAGGTAGGGTGGGCCGGAGGTGGGGAGGCGGAGGGTAGGGGGGGGGGGGGGACATAAAAAATTCATTACGCTTAGTGGCACATCAGCAAGGGAGAGATATGACTCCTGAGGAGGAGAAGGGGGGAGTTGATAATGATGAAGAATATCAAACATAATGCGGCCCAAGTAGCTGCCCCATCCAATTTGTCCTCGTCGCGCCGTGATCGCTTCCTTCGTGTCTGCGGGTAGGAAACAAGCGCCGCAAGGACGATGAAGCATCTCCTCTGGTACTCACTATTTAGATGCGAAGAATACAAATTATGGAGAGAGTAAAAAAGACAAAAAGAGTGAAAGACTAAAAGTGAGGAGAGAAAGGACTAATATGTGCACGAGCGTATGTAAGTGAGTGAGCTGAGGGAATGCTTTGAAGTTCTGTGCTGACCTGGCCAGCGCCATCTGAAGCACTCCAGGGAAATACGAGACTACTGCAATAAGAGTTCCTCTGCTTATAAATACTTCTCTCTTACGAGGCATGACACCATGTTTTACTTTACTTCATATCTGATAGCCTGTACGTGCATGTGATTGGATGAGGCGGGCTGGTTAGTAGCATGCAGTTTGTGTGTCAGGAGCCCATCTGTGTCTGTCAGAGATGGGTAGATGTCAGCGGAGGCATTGCTTCCTGCTCTTGACAAGGCTTGATCACTGCTCTTATGAGAATCGCACGCTCCCAGGCTCCCCTCTCGCCCTGCTCTCATTTCCGCGTCTCTGACACATGTTCATTTGCGTGTCTCTGACATGCGGATCATGTTGCGCACGTATACAGGGCCGTGGCCTTTGATCCTGAAAGGCCTGAAAGAGAGGCACCCGGCACCCATGAGGAGGATGCTCCACACCCCACAGGCGGAAGGAAGTGCAGGAGCTTGATTTGTATCGCCATTAGGAGAGCGGGGAGCTCGCCGATGATGCGTGTGATGCAGCTGAATCAAATGTGTACTCTGGTCAACCCAATCACCAGGATGAATGTTGGCACTGTACAACTGCAAGCTACAGATTCATTACATCTGCATGCTATTGTGTATCAGATCCAGTAAAACTTTATTTAAAAAATGCTGTGGTTAAAGTGTGGTTAGGTTTAGGCAAGAAAAAGGAAAAAAACACTTTGTTAGGGTTAGGAATAGATCATGTTTTGGCTTAAAACACTCACTTTGGTTGCACAATCCCAATAAGAAAGGCAGTAATGTCTCTGTATAAAACAACCCTTTTCTTATCACTATCTCAGTAGAAAACAGGGTGATGTGAGGGTAAAAAAAACCAACCGCTTTTCATAGCGCTATCTTGGCAGGAACAATACCTCTACCAATACCTCTGTAAAAAAAAAAAAATAAATAAAAACTATAGCACTATCTTCAGAAGAAACACAGCAATGGGTCGCTTAAAACACCCAAGTTCGGTGGCTACAAAAGCTGCTAGAAATGCAGCGACGACTTGCTGAAAAACAACCTTTGCTGTTGTTTGTTGGTCTTGAACACTGGCCTGCAGTGTCGGCAGCTTGGCAGGGGTCTCGCCATCCACCATCCCCTCCATCTCCTTATGACAAAGCTTATATACTGAGTCAATATATGAATTGCGTATGAAACGTACAAATGTAATGTGTCCCTGGTTTGCAGAAATGTGCAATGCCAACATCTTTTTCTGGCAACTGCTCAGGTATGATTTGCAGTATTTTGGTTGAGTGTGTGTGAGTTTGAGAGACTTACACATGAAGAGGGGGCACAGGGGAAGGCTCGTAGATGTAACGTCCCTGGGTATGTCTGTCATCGATTGGCACAGGGGGATGGAAGGTAGGGAAGAACTGCGGTGCAGCTGTAGAGAATAACAGAAAGAGAAAGAGAAAATTTTTCGTTACACTTTGCAAGACCCCTGGTCCCTCTAAAACATATTGTCATGTGAATGTATTCCCTCCTCAGCTAATCTAAATAGCAGCTATAATGAAACGCAGTGGTTGATGGCTATCTTTCAGCAGACCCACCCAAATGAGACCTCATTAAATGCATTCAGCTAAAAGCTGCATTGCTTCCAAAATGTTCGCTGCGGAAGTCTTTGTAAGTGTCTCAAGGCTGATAGAACTCAAAATAAACAGAGATAAATAACCGTAAGAAAAGCTTCTCACCGTATCAAACATAATATGGTTTTGTACAAAGGATAACGTTTAAGTACAACCAATGAAATGTACAAAACGAGAACAAAAACACCCTCTTCCGTTTCAGTGTTTTGTCACAACTGCCAGAGAGAATTGAGAGGCTTGTTTTTTTTTTCTCCCTCCAGATAAAACATTAAAACATTTGCATAATATGAGCTTCCAAGCCTTTCTCTATTTTTACCCCTGAAATTGAAACTGTTGTGCTGCCACCAGACTGCGTTCACATATGTACGCACTCATCTTCTAACCTTAACTGCACTCCACACCATAATCTTAAAAACTAAAGCTGGAATTTTGTGTTGCAACTGTGCATCCATTGTTGGACAAGTTGCAACAAGCAAACCATGAGTGGGAACCCTGCTGAAATGCTGCCTACCTGAGGGTCGACTGGTGAAACTGAAATGGGTTAAAACTTGCACGGAGACAGAAACAAATGAGTAACACGCACAACGGTCCACAAAGCTACAAATCATTTCTTCATTCACATCTCATTGCCAGAACACATGTCACTTTATTGCCTGTTACTGAGCCCATTGCCAAGTTGCGTATCAGGACCCTGAGGCAAAGCATGTGTCAACATCTGCATACCTTCACACAGCAAGACTCTGAGGCTGCTAGCTATGTGTTTTTTTTTTTTTGCTTGTAAACATTTGCAAGTGAGTGCCAAGAGGGCAGATGGCCAAACAGTGGGGTGCCCGACAGCTCTAAGAGTGTTGCTCAATGCCAAACGCAGCTGCACCGCTGGGCAACACAGCAGGTGTTGCTCCCCCAGTACCTCTCAGGACTGCTTACCTCATCACTCACTCATTCATTGGGGGTGATCGCTGCCAGTTTGGACCAACACAGCTACAATTAAAAGATCAGTTTGGTGTTGTTTGTAATCCTGCAGTATTATAATGTAAGTCATGAAGAGGCACTTCGTAATGCACTTCCATAAAGTTGGGGGACTGGCAAAAGACAGATTAAAAACTGAGGGCTGAATTTGCAAAAGGGTTGCATGGTTTTTTCAGCTGCTAAACCATATAAGACTAAAAGTAATTCTAAAAGCAACCACAAAGATCTCTGTCATGTTTAAATCCCTTGCCTAAAGCTTTGAGGAATGTCTCTGCACCTTGTGGGTCAGGATCTGTGGCTTGTGCATGGGCAGATTATGAGACAATGGGCCCCTGGGCACAGATGTGCAAAGAGCCCCACTACCTCTCCCACATAAGAGCAAAACACGCAGGCTGTGAAGGTTTTGAGTCTCGTTGTAGTCGTTAAGCATCTTTCTGTGGTTTCATGTTTCCTTGTGGTTGTTTTGTCCATTTTTTGAAGTTAATTTGTGTCTCTCTGCAGTTCCTTTGCATCTCTTCGTGGTCTTTTCCTGGTTGCTATGTGTTAATTTGAGTACCATTTTGCAAATAAGCCCGTTAAGTAATCCATCCATGAGGCTGTGGTCTGAAAATTTCAGTTTTCTTTTTCTCTCTGCCTTCTGCCCACTGTAATCTTGGCGCAAAGGCTACATTTATATTATCCCACATGGATGACTACAGTCAGATGCAAAAAAAACCAAAAAAAAACAGGTGAATTGCAATCAGCTGCAAAACTTTATGGGTGTGTTTTTGCTGTGATATCATCAGCATGATAGCTTTTGTGAATTGGACCTTGAGATGGGGCAGATAAAGGTTGCAAGTGATGCACAATTCATGATGCTATCAATGGTCGCAATCCATTATTTGTGAATTCACCCAGGAATGGTAAAAACTGAGCAACAGAGGCCAAGATATGCTAATTTTCTGTCACTACTGACCGTTCAGACCAACATACCCGGGTGAGACTTCATAAAGCTTTCTTAACAGCCAAAGACAACATCATATATAACTGTTTTTACAGGCTATATAGTACTATTCATTCATTCATTCATCTTCTAACCGCTTCATCCTCTTGGCTCCTCTTGAGCCTATCCCAGCTGACATCGGGCGAGAGGCAGGGTACACCCTGGACAGGTCGCCAGACTATCGCAGGGCTGACACATCGAGACAAACAACCATTCACACTCACATTCACACCTACGGACAATTTAGAGTTACCAATTAACCTAGTCCCCAATCTGCATGTCTTTGGACTGTGGGAGGAAGCCGGAGTGCCCGGAGAGAACCCACGCTGACACGTGGAGAATATGCAAACTCCGCACAGAAGGGCTCCCACGCCCGGGATCGAACCGGCAACCCTCTTGCTGTGAGGCGAGAGTGCTAACCACCACACCACCGTGCCGCCCCTATACAGTACTATAGTACTAGTAATTGAATTTGATGCGTTAAATTGGTGGAGTGCCACTTGCACCCTACAGTGTGCACATCGACACCTATTGTTCTCTGAAGGAAGCCACACACCTGCAGCAAAGAGCTGGACCTCCCTGCAACAGTTGACACCATATTTTTCTGTGTTGATGCCCCAGAAAAGTAGCCTCTGTACAGATTCCATCTATTTGCTGGGCACAATGGCCTGAATGTGGACTTGTCTCTTTTGTCAGGTGATAGCACATCTTTGAGGTCTTGTAGCGGTGCCAATGAGTAAAGAGAGACTCATTGTTGAGGTACCAAAAGTCTAGAGAGGATTGATTAGCTCCTTAGGGGATGAATCAAGTGAAATAATGCACAAACAACCTTTATGTCCAAGTCATAAGTCTGAGTTCATTGTCCTGTTGACTTTGGGTAGTTACATTAAGAACCTCTGAAGGTCTCTAGTTTGTAATTACACGAATGTTCCCAAATGCACCCTGAAGTATCATTCAGAGCATTATTACAGCACATTAACATTTGCTTAATGTGCTCAACAAGTAAAAGTAAACTTAGGCAAACTTCTAGAAACCATTCAGGGGTCTTCATCCTGTTTTCACAATAGCAGAGATAAGTAGTAAAAGCCTCCTCCATGCAGCTCTGGCGAGTATCTGACCACTCAGTCTCTGTCTGTTTGATAGTTTCCTCCTGATGACTCAGTTTTGGCTTGGCTCACCTTGGCTGATTCCAGAGCTGCTGAGCGAGGGAGGGAGGGAGGGATGACGGGTTTCTGGGATAGAGCTGGTGGTAGACAAGGGCAAGAATCTGCTTTGTTTACTCTCCACAGCTCTGCGCCGAGGCTGTCAGCCCTTGGCTGTCAGAGTCGGAAATGAACCTTCAGGTTTTTGCCGTGCTGTGTTGTAGCTCGATGGGAGTAAAAGCTCCATGTTCTGTAATCTTACTGATCCCTGCCCACATTGCAGGAACTTTAACCTCTGTCCTGTTGGGTAATGAGGGATGACTGTAGAGATTACAAACTGTGAAATCATCTTAAAGACCCCACCCCTTCACCCCCACAACACACACCTACATTCCCACATCCGCCACTCCTCATTGAATTACCCATATCCCCCCTATGTTTATGTCTCTGGAGCTCCTCACTCAGCACAGTCCTGTGCCTAGACTCGACCCTTTCTTTTTCTTCCTCCTTCATCACTCCTTCCCTCCCTCCCTCCTCTTACTGCGGCCGCATGGCAAACCATTCTGCCGAGGTTTATTTAAATCCAACTCTGAAGTTTACTTTACCATGGCCCTATCTAAATAGAGCCTGCCACCTCTTTTACGCCAGCACAGCTCTCCATTAGCGAGGCAAACAGCCCCCGTGTCACTGGAGAGAATGTATACAGTTGCAAAGAACAGAGGGCGAAGGAGAGAGTGGGGGGGGGGGGGACTCCATCCTGCAATCCATCTCCAGTGTTTCCTGTAGGGACTCTTTAGTGTTTACTCCGGGACTAAATTGCCCCTGCTCTTCTGGATATTCAGTGGTATACTCGTCTCTCTAATACAGCTGGAAGGCATATAGGAAGCCGGCACACGCGTCACAATTTTTACCTTCCCACTGCGGCCACACACCACAGCAGCTCCAGCATTCCTAAGGAAAGTGTAATCACGACGGTTTTGTCCCGGTAGCATTTGGTAAACCACAACTGGCAAAGTGAGAGGGGTTAAAGAAGTCATCAAACGCTGAAAGTTTGAAAAAACTGCATATCATAGTTTGCAAACTTTTCTGACATGCATCTTCTGAAATATGAACCCTGTACCGATTCATCAGAACTCCTCTCAAATATTTTAATGACTCCAGAGCAGCAGCATTCATTTTTGGTTTCAAATTTTCCCTTTTTTATTCTTTTAGGAGAAGGGATGGAAGTCATTAAGACATGATTACAAATGGGTCTTAATGAAAGGGCAATTAGAGGCAAACTTTGACCAGGCTCATTAATTCTAATTCAACACAAACACACCGTGCTCAGGACCAAAAGCCAGCTTCCCCTTCATTAAAGAAAGGATGGTAATTGCCTTGTCCTTTATTGGACACTTGAATAATTTCAAAAGAAGGGGGAGGACAAGGGGAGGATAAAGCCTAAAGCACATCATTTGCAATATCCTTATTGGTTAATCTCCTTTCATAAATGGCAGTTTTACCACAAAGGATCTTCACTGTGCTTCGGCGTGCAAGTGATGTGATACTTTAGGAGAATTTGAGCTGTCACTCACAATTCTGATTTGAGTTTTGATAATATTCAAACAATTTCTCATCTTTCTCTTTTGTTGTCAAGTCAGCTCTGCGAGTTTATTGTCTTGACTGCTAAACCTGGGCTCCTCCTCTCCTCTGGTGAGGGTTCAGCGACTCCGCTCTAACAGAGTGTCACCCGCAGCTGAGGACGAAACGCTTTTCCATAAACACTGCACTTCTCATCGACGCTCTGCCGCAAGAGCACAAAGAGCCAGTGACAGATTGTCATAAGCGACTAAGGCGGAGTGAGAAAAGGGCTGCTGGGGCCTGCTCCAGAGGTTTGTGAATTGCTAATGTGGAACATATGAAGCCTGTGCCGGGGCTGTGACTGCCAGATTTCATTATGCCACCTCTCTACCCTGCTCATGATCTCACCACTCAGGCACGCTTGTCTGCAGCGAGGCCCACAGTTGCACCATAACTCAGCAACACTTTGCAGAGCGTGTGAAAGATGCTCCAGACTTTGTCTGTTTGCGTGTTTGCGAGCGCATGTGTGTGCAACTTGTGTCACTCCTTTCTAGGAGTGAATACAAGAACATGTACATGACTTTACTGTGCAGATAAACAGGACAATGCAGCCCTGGGTGATCTTTTTTTACTGGTGTTTATATACCTGCTCCTGGAAATGTCACCTTGAGATAACCTGCAGTAATGGTCTCCAACTATTTTAATTTAGAACTTCTTAAAATTAACACCGGCACTCTTTGCATATGTCCAAGGGGTGGGAGCAGTTTTGTTTGTTTGTATTTTTCACCAGTAAACTGGTGGAGGTGGCAAAAGATAGAAACTTAGAGAAAAACTGGGTGCAATAGTCCACCTTCAACCTTCTCTTCCCCCTCTTTATCGCTCTCTCTTTCACACACACACACACACACACACACACATACGCACACACACACACACACACACACACACTAAAACACACAGGGCAGCATGAAGTCCTGCCTCAGTCTGGTGGTTGATTAGCATATATGAATATGATTGCTGACTCTAAACACCCCTCGCATCCTGTCAAAATTTTGAATATTAGCAGGTACTTATCACTGAATCTTCAAAGCCCCAAAAATGCTATTTGGGACAGTCCTACTTTCAGGACATGTGGACCAGCACCATTATTTTTTTCAAACTGAAACCCTGGACTGCTCACATAAATATTTTCGCCCCTTGGAGGGCACAGAACCCAGTGGTGGGAATTGCTGATGAACAGCATAGCTACATTTAAGTGAGGCACGTAGCACAGTATTTTCTCTCCTAAAACACCAATTTTTAGCATCAGGTTTTGATGTCAGCAGTTTAACATCAAAGCACAAGAGTTTTATACCGCATTTAAACAATCATAGGAGGAGAAATAAATCAATCAATCATCATAAAACAAATAAAATGAATTACACTTTGAAAATAACTCTTATAATGTGCAACATTTCATATTGAGGGTATCTGAGGGGTTTTTGATTTTATTGAACACAGATGTGACATATCAGCTAAAAGGCATGCTTTTGTGTATTTATCACGCCTGTGCTCTCTCTTCTGAAACAACTTTGCTCAAAAAGCATAATACTGAGCTTCCCTACAATTATCTGCTGGCAAGAGAAGTGATGGAGAAGCCCCGTGCAGACTATCAGTTGAAGTAGTTTGGAAGCTGGCTCTCTTGCCGACTTCTCCCTCTGATCAGTCCCTTCACACCCCGTCTCTCATCATGTTTGCTTACACTGAGACCTCAAGCTGTTTGGACATGTAAATAACACTTTCAGAGACTGTTTAGCTAAGCTCAATGGGAGTTGCTGTTGACTTTTGGAGCGCTTTGCTTTAATTACGGGTCCCAGATTGTTTCAGGTCTAATGGCCTAATTACTGCTGTATAAATTAGCCTAATGTTCTCGCTGTGCAGAGCTTTCTCTACTGTACGCGATGCTCGGGCGCTAGAACAGAGGAAGCTTTTATTCAGCAAAGAGTAATAGTAAGAAGGAGGGAGAAGAAAGCAGGTTAAATAACAGAAGAATGTTAAGTGTTGCCTTGCCAATCTCTCTGCCATTCATCATATACGCGAGGCTGGCAGATCACACTCTGCCCTTCCTCTGTAAATCAATAGATTTTTTTTCCCTCTCTCTTCCGCAGTGTTCTCCTCTGTTTCACACTCTCTCTTGCTCACTTGCTCTTACACCCTTTAACACAAACAGTCTTTCTGTGGGTAAATGTAATTAACATGGTGGAAAAGAAAAAAACAGAACAGAAGAAGAGAAAGTGAGCAGTATAAAAAAAAAAAAACGTCAGCTATGCGCTATAAACAGGCTCTCTGTTTGAGTATACATTCCATCGCTACTCGCTGTCAGGAGTAATTTGTTTGTCTAGACTGAACAAGTTGGTCAATGCCAATCTGTTCTCTTCATGGTTCTACAAGTCTGTGCATATTTGCACTGGAGCTTAATGTTCAAGCAGGTTATCTCTTTGTGCCAATATTTACAAACTTGAGTTTAGGATCGTTTTTTCATTCAACCAGTATGCAGCACACCATCCACTTGGCATGCAACAATTTCCTGCCAAACTTTATCTAAGTTAAAAAATTTTTACAGATAAGTGTCCCCTGCAAAATATGCATCCATTTATCTGAAATTATATACAATACGAAACCCTTATTTAAGCAACCAGCTTGCTCTTCTACCCCCTTCCTCCTCTGTAAGCCACACAAATATCCTAATGGAACGCCAGCATCTGCAAGACATTTACAGGGCCGAGTCAATCTTAACAAATTGCACGCCAGCGCAAGGACCCTTGCCTTGCTACAGAGTGGAGCTAAGCACGCACACTGCTCTTCCAGGGGCCCCCAGCACCATCCAACCCCAGCTATACCCCGTTTTTTCTTCCCTTCCCCACCTCCCTGCACTCCCTGTATCCCACTGTGGATCAGGGAGTGAAGGTTATTTCACAAGGCCTCTGCGGAGCGCCAATCTATCTCCTACATTTGGTGAATTTCTCCAGATTGGGATAAGCTGGGGAGCAGAACAAAGCGCTGTGCGTTGGCCCTCCTCTCCCCCCTCTTGCTCCAGCACCCTCTGTACCCTACCCCACCCTCCAGCCTCCTCTCCCCCACCCAGCTGGGGAGAGATTTACACAGCAGTTTAGTAGCTGAAACACTGCGCTGCACCTCCTTCCCCTTCTCTCTCTTTATCTCTCACATCTGTCTATCTCCTCCTCTCCAAACAACGATACCTCTCAGAGAGAGGGGAGTTGATTTAAACCTCAGGTTAACTCACCAGGACTTTGCTACATTTATTTTGCTTCAGCTCCCCCCTGTGTGATTTATTCTACTCAAATACAAGGCCGCTTTAGGGTTTGATCTTTTTTTGAGATCTTTATTTAGGAATTGAGGGCACAGAAGGAATATTTTGCCCACAATCTGTTTTTAAAGACTCTCTTTAAATGTATTATAAATGTAAGATAAATTATTCAGATTTACGGCGACATCTACTGTATACGAGCGGACGTCTTTTCAGTGACAGTGTTCATGATTGCCACTGCTGTATCAGAATACCCTGTGTCAGACTGACCCTCTATAGCCCCGTGTCATGGATCCTCCCTGAGCCCCTGTGCAGGTGATACTAAAACTGCATGTGGCTGTGTGATAGTGACTGTGAGGCTAATACACCTGCATTATAATAACACACTGGGCTGGATTCTGCTCTGGGAAACTGGACAGCTTCTCAATTCTGAATCATGCTGAGAGGCCACTGACCAAAGCCGGTTATTTTTAATGTAATTTTGTTCACAAAATTACATTTCCATGTCTCCATTGTTCTCAGTTCGTATCCTGTATTTGAATTCGCTTAGAACTTACAGAGACTTAATCTTGGTTCAGAGTGGTGATCCATCACAGTGAATGTTCTGTCACCTTTATTTTTATGTCAGAATTGTGTATTATCACATGCTAATGTGGTTAAAAGGAGGGTCCGGTTTAAAAATTCTCCTCAGTGGTGCATTCAAGGGCACTCTGATATCTGAGATTTCAGGGTGAACTGCCAAAAAGCGATGCATTAATGTTGTGGCAAAACCTCAAATCCAGTGATTCAAGGTTTTGTATATTGTTGCCTTATATTAGACAATATTGTCAACTCCTTTTCCATCTTCTGTCTGACATTGTGTCCACACTAACTGATTTTCATGGGGAAGGGGATTTGTTTTTCCCCAATTTATCACTGGAGACCAATGTATATACCTAAATCTACAGTCAATTGAAGACCACACTGATGCGTGACCACCTTACCTGTTTTGCTGAGGTTTTAAGAATGGAATGGAACAACGTAAAAACATATTATGATGTTGGAGACACAGAGACGACGCCAATTTAGAACAGTCTCCCTAACCCATAACCCCTATAGAGTAAAGGTTAGCCTTTAGGGCCAATTCGTAGTTTGTCACATGTCCAGAAGGGTTTGTTTTGGTCCATGTGACATAAATGTCGTCATCCAGCCACATCCCAGAGGGTCTGCACAAATCCTTTGCAGACGTCCACGTACAGCCCATTTCATGTGACCCTTGCGGACTGTATGTATATTTTGGCGCATTGCTTGACAACAGCTTGACAACAGCGTTAGCCCTGCCTGTGGCTCTTGCTGATTTTATTTTATTTTAACCAAGAAACCAGTGTTTCATGTCATGATACACAAGTGAATCAGTTGCAGTGCAGTGGGCAGATTCCAGTGTCTGGACCCAGGCAACAATAGTTGCAGTTTGAAAACCAAGTCTGGAATCTAAATTTTGGAAAATCCTTAAAGTTCATGAAGCGGGTTGAGTTCATAATTGGCAACAAAATGTCTGAAGCAGGTTGCAAGCTCATTTTCATATGTGTTCAAATTAGTGGAATCCAGTAGGTGTCTGGAAGGTGTCAATCTGAGGATATGTTGTATCCTTTGGAAAATCATGCATAGGTGATTTTAAGTTTACAAGCTTAACATTCAAAACCACCAGTGCAGTCTTTTAATATGTTTTACATTCAAATGGTATTTCCCCCACACTGTAAGTCTGTTCCTCCATTTTCCACCAACAGACATTAGACAAAGTCTGTGCAGGCCTCTGGAGGTACGCGGCCATTATTTGGGCTAATGGAGGAAACTGTGTGTCACAGAGCAAAGACAAAGCCCAGTGTCACAGCAATCAGACAAATGGCTGCTGGGCTCTGCAGGGCCAGACAGGGGTCGACGCTTCTGGACCAATTAGGTTATATGAGTGCAACAACAGCTGGAACTCTCCAATTCTTTCCCTTTTCCACTTTCTACGCTCTTTGCATTGCTGTCACCTTAGCCTCTCTTTCACCCTCTCTCTCACTGTTGCATCGTCTTCCTAATTCTTTCAGTTAATCCTGCTCTCTGTCTATCTCTTTTTCTTTGCCTCTCTCATTATTCAAAGCGCATCCTCCTGATCTCTCCCCTTTCCCTCCTCACAGCATCCCAAAAACAAGGACAAAGTTGTAATCCATTTACTGCACCCCTGTCAACAGATTCCACCCAAATAATCCTAAAAGACTTACAACCAGGCCTAGGTACTATCAAGGGAAGGGGAGTGAAAAAAGAGGCAGAATGCACAGGGGAAGGCAAATGAGAGCCATAGAGAAACAGAGAGGAGAACATACAAGGGGAGTGGAGAAGTGAGGCAACAGACGGAGGGAACTTGTGTCACAGTGATTTGAGTCTTTGTCACGCAGGTGGCGCCCAGGGGTTCCCTCAGCCTGGGCAGAGAGACAAACTGGGGCCCATGTAAACCTTAAAGAGGATTAACCCTGCCGGAGCGCTTTAATGAGACCTGAAAGTGCCGGGCACCGGAGAGCCCCACTGATTGAGCCGCGCTCGAGTCGGCTCCCAACGGTCCGCCAGCCCAGTGGCCCAGCAGCGCTGCTGCAGCCCCGTGGCCTACAGCTGCCCACTCACACTGAGCCACATCAAAGCAGCCTGTCTGGGAGAACCCCGAGACGGGAGGAAGGGGAGGCAGGCGGGCATGAGGGAGGTGGAGAGTGCGAGTGAAGGAGGAGGAGGGAGATGAGGGTGCCTGGATGGAGGAATCCCTTATCTCCTCCTGAGAGGATGCTGCTCTGTGGTGCGAGATTGTCTGGAGCTGCCACCTGTCCCAGGCATCTTTAAAGGCAACACTAAAGCCTGTGATGGGCCTGACCTCCTTGAGCTCCCATTCTTTTATGTCTCTCTTCATTTTCTGCTTTGTTACACCACCCCTCCTCCTCCTCCTTCTTCTCCACTCTCTCTTGCTCTTCTCTGTTTTTCTTACCCTTCTGTCTCACTTACCCTCAGACTCCTGACTCCCTCCCTCTTTTCTCCTGTGATATCTTACATTTCACCAGGCTGCTAGAAACATTTTAATTACACTGTGTTCATCAGCCTCCTCTTCGTGTAGAACAATATATACTCACGACCCTCCAGAGACGAGAGTGAGATACGGGTTGTTGGCTGAAGGGATAAGGGCGCTTATCTTTGCCACGATGTGAGAGGAATGCAAATACAAAAAAAGGAACGATGAGATTTGGATAAACGGGAAGCAAATATGAAGAAAGGCATGAAATAACTCTGATTCTCCCGTAGCACACAGAGGTGATTATCCTACTGGAGACTACAGGGTAACTTAAGGAGGAGAGAAAAAGCTCAAGCTGAGGAGAAGCCCCCATGAGCATTTAGCCTTGTTGTTTTATAGTATAGTGCTTAATGTTATTGCTGCCAGTGGTGTCTGCTGCAGTTGATTCTCCTTTTGGATGGACAAGATGCAGCAAATCTTCATTTTAAGCCTTCACAACATCAGCAAAGTGCTATTGTTCCCGACTCGCTTCTGTGACTTGACTGATTAACCAATCTCATTTGAAAGGAAGTAAAAACACACTGACAGATGTTGCGAGAATGATACCAAGAAATGCTGACTATTCTTCTTTGAACATCTTAAGTTCTCCGGAAATTCTTCTTAATTCTTCTTAGCCCCTTCACATTTAATCTCGTCATTGTTAATAAGAACTGCCATTATTCGGAGATATTCTGTTCACACGCATCAGCTTTGTGGTAAGAGCACCACATGACCTTAAGATGGTATGAAAGTGCATTCTTGCAGCACTTCAAACTCTGCTTAACCCCCTTAAATCATCATGCGCTACAAAGGGGCACATGCATGTGAGAATATGGCCTATCTTACAGCATGAGATGCCTCTAATAAGCTGTATAAAAGGGGATCATCTGATTATCCCTGGTGCGCTGGACCAAGGGGCCACAGCAGAGCGCAAGCCCATGTTGTTCTTTCTTGATGAAAGGAGGTGGGTGGAAGGGATCCCTCTCCATTGCCTGCAGTGTGCCCCAGGCTTCTCTGTGCCGGCATGCCGCTGGGGGACTACATCGTGCCACCGCGCTCAAAAAGCCAATATTGAAACAATCACAAAGACAAACACTTACCCTTGAAACAGGCACGTGTCTTCTCACCCCAGGCTCTCCTCTGTACTCCCTGGTTCTTTTGGGGGAGGATGTTTGAACCCAGCCAGTACTTGTCATATTTGAACCAACAAGAGGCCAGAAAGTTTGTTCTCTGAGTGTGAATTCAGAGGAGTGCTCTGTTTGTAACTTTTTCCCCCACCTATGAACACTATGAACACAGTTTATAATGGCTCTTCTTTTTACTCTCTTTGCCGCTCTCCCTCTTTTAAGACACATAGAGAGGTCCTGTGAAGTCCATACGAACCGAAAGCACTGTAATTAACTGTGGAGAGCAGAGAGGCCATTGTTGTGCGGATCACGTTCAGTTTGGTGACAGCTTGCTCATTCAGTTCAGTGGTCAGCTGCATTTTGATATTGAGGCAGACAGACTGACGCCGGGGTAGGGGCTGGCGTGCTATGGCCCAGTAGACCTGAGATCAGCCCCGCACAGCAGTTTAGAGTTTAACCCCTGTGAGTGGACCCCCACTGCCCCCACCACATCATAAAACCCCAGGACGGGTTTTACGCTGTGGCTCAGTGTTCCCCGCTAGCTTTCCCAGAACACAGGACCAGTGTGATCCAGGTAGCGGACACCTTTGGCCAGGCTCAGAGAGCAGGGTTACTGTGATACATGTGAAGGAATCCTTCAGCCAAGAGATCCATACCTCCACTGCCTCCAGCTTAGCAGGCATGGTTTCTAAGATCAGTCAAGGACAGCAAGGCTTTGGTGTGGGGATTAGGCCCTGGCAGCCAGATCTGGGCTAGATTTTTTAAGGAGCTAACCTAAAGACTATTGGACTGATAGGCAGCCATCACAGCCTGGAGACACATTTCCCAATCCCATTTCTTATTTTTACCTCTACCCCTTGTTTTCAAGTGCCATCTTGCCCGTCAGAACAGAGTAACACGGGGTAGTGGTTGAAAGCTTCCCCTATGAAATGGGACAATGTTTCAAGACCTTGATATGTCATTGTTAGTCGTTAACGCTGGCATTTACGTAAACAGACGTGACAAGTATTGCCGGACATTCCAAATAAGCTATCTTTTGCTGTGGTGATTTCTCATTTGGGCTCTTGGCATCCTTTAGCAGTTGTCAGGACACTCTTGATTTGTCCACAACTTAAGTTTCATGCAATCAATAACTCAAACAAGTCATCAAATAAAAAAGAACACTGTTTCATACCAGGCTAACTTTAGCAACCCGTGCTCCTAGCCTGCCAGTCTGCACTGATATTAGAGGAGCGGAATATATTATTACACTGTTGTTAAAATAGCAATACATTTGGTGAAGAGTGCGTAATGACTTGCTTAGGACTCGAAATTCAGTGTTTAAGACTTGAGAATTGACTTGGGATTGGTCAGCCTTAAATTAGGACTTGACTCGGAACTTGCATGTCTTGACTTGGGACTTCAATTGGGACATGAGTGCAAAGACTTGACTCCCACCTCTGCATGTTAGAAAGAAAAGGACCATAACACACTGAAACAACGTTAAAATTACATAATACAATAGTTATTGTAATTTTTAAATCTTTGTTCATGAAGAAAATATATTTGTAGGTTTCTTTTGTTGCTCGTACAGCTATCTTGTTAATGTAAAATCTCCATTTGGAGGGTGATGCTGCCCTTAGTCTTTGCCCTATCCCACAGAATCCGCAGACCCTTCCCCTAGACGTGAACAAGCGAAACAGACGGGTAAAGTGGGAGCAAGGGTTGTATTGGGATTGGGCCTTAATGTGTCTTGTCTGCTCCTCTCAATGACCTACTGTATCACAAATACAGTACAAAACTTAGGTAACTTCTGTGCCAATATACTTAAGCATTGTCTCTAAAGCTTGGCAAAATGTACTTTCCTCCAGTTGCCTTTGCTTCACTAAACATTCTTGGGCGTTTCAGTTAACATTTGCAAGAAAGCCACTGAAAAGGATGTGCTTTAAGTCCCTCCATGGATGTGTTTAGTCTGGCAAAGAAGGGCAAGTGTTTAAGAAAGAGGCACTTTAAAGAAGAAGATCCCCTCGGAGGAAGCAAAGATGCTTCGCCAGCAAGTGGGCTCACTGTTGCTGCAGGACCACTGACCGGCTAATCAACGCACAATGTAAACAGATGTCGGCGCCGCGCATCCCATTCACACTTCTACACAATTAAGATCTTAAAAAAAAGACTTCTCCCTCATTAATCCTCATCTCAATCCTTTCTTCTTATCCCGCAGCAAAGCCCCATGTATTAGTGTTGTGGTAAGAAGGATGTGGACTCTTATCCAGTGTTTGCCCAAGAAAAGCGGCTAAGACTCAGGCATCACCAGCACATTAGCTAATGCTAACAATAGGGGCAATGTTTCCTTAGTGCCTCTGCCTTTCTGCACTGAAGTGGGTGTAAAAACCAGAGTAAACACAGTCTTAGGCCACGGACATAAGAGGAGTGGGAGATCACAAGTCTGGGTGAATAGCAGAGATTTACCCGGAGCACAAGCCCCCGAAGATAAACCCCCCTTGCTCTCTTCTCGTTGTTCCACCTCCCACGCCTCCCAGAGCTTCACCGCCACGTTAACGATCCAGTGACCAGGTGTGGGGAGGCTGCAGGTGCCGTCGCATTTAGGCACATTAAGCACTGACACACAGCAGCGCTAAGAGTAATCGGATTTACCTGGCTGTCTGCTGCGTGGCGTGGCACACTATGCAAGCACAGCACAAAGGCTTAGGGCCCCCTCTCCATCACAAACACACACATGCACACACCTGGGATGAATTTAGGAGGTGACAAAGCCCTCATAGAGAGGGACTACCGCTGGTGGAGTAAGAGGTGTGTGTGTGTGTGTGTGTATGGAACCAGAAACCAGAACAGAAGCCGGTGACTTTTTACACCTTGTGGCGCAGGAGTGGTGACAGACGCTACAGGCTTCTGGTTCAAAGCAGCTGAGGGAGGGAGAGAGGGGAAGCGGAGGTTTTAAGGGGAACCCTTTCGTCCTGCTGACCCCTCAGACCGCTGGAGCTCATGGGGATTGAGCTCTGGTACTGGGTTCAATCAGACAGAATGGGACCGCCGCCTTTAGGGACACCCCATGTCCTCAACACCTGGGGCCAGGAGGAGGTGTTTTACACAGCAATGCTCTCATCTCAGATCATAAGTCCTCCTGAGCGGAGTCGGGATCAGAGAATCGACATCAATGAAAAACACTACAAGCCTTTCCGACTTTGTTTTTAAAGTAAAAATCAGTGTTATTTTGAGTCTTTTTGGGTGTTATTTCACCTTATAGCAAGTGGTGGAACAAGTATTCAGAGCTTTTGCTAAAGTAAATGTTGCAATACTACAGTGTAAAAATACAAGTAAAAGATCTGCATTCAAAATCTTACTCAAGTAAAAGTATAAAAGTATAAGTATATACTTTAAGTACCAAAGTTCAAGTACTCATTAGGCAGAATGGCATATTTCATAATGATGTGACACATTAATGTTATTTAATATCCATCACTTTAATGGTAAAGGTGGGGATAATTTTAACAACTTTTTGTAACTAGTAGCTATAGCTGCTTAATATATGTAGAGGAGTAAAAAATAAAGTACATGCCTCCAAAATGTAGATGAATAGAAGCAGAAAGTAGTATAAAATGGTAATAATCAAGTGAAATACCCAAAATATTGTATCTTGAAGAATACTTTACCTGCAAAATGACCATTTTGTATCCATTACTCACTGCATTTTACCTTGAATTCGTGGGGAAGACTTTGCTTTTCTCGCATGCCTTCACCATGAACAAAGAATCCAAAAAAGTCTTTGACTTAAAGCCAAACACATTCACACTTCCCAAACACATTTAGTATTACATTATTGCAAAAACGAATACGTGTATGCAGTTGAGCAGAGTTCAAACACTCATGGATACCCAGGCATGCTACTCGGCTGTGGATGAGACTGTGTTTTAAATCATAATGTTTTAGCAAAACTGCATGTGTTTGGAAAGTGCTGAGCGTAAGACTGGATAAATGAGACTTGGATTATACTGCACAAGTTGTGTGAGAGTTTGTAAACAGAAGTTTTGCTATAGTTTTGCTGTGGCTAAACACGGACCCCAATGACTTCAGTTCATTAAGATTTTCCTCAGTTTTTGGATCTTCTGTTCATCGTGGAGGCATGCAAGAAAAATTAAGTTTTTCTCACAAAAACAGAGTAACATGAGGTGAGTAATTGATATATAAATACTCATTTGCCAGTGAAGTATTCCTTCAAGTACATTACTTTAGTTAATGTACTCGGTTACATTACACTGCCTATAGCAAATTGAAACTTACTTTTTTGTGTATGTCTTATACTCATCTACTGACACTATGGCTGCAACTAACAATTATGTTTGTTATCAATCATTCAGATTTTTTTTTCAGTTGACTGATCAATTATTTTGTACATAAAATGACAGAAAGTTGTTTTTAAAGATGCTATTCATAATTTCCCTGAGCCCAAAGTGGTCCTGTTTTGATTTGGCAAGCGTTGAAAACCTTAAATAAAACTGCAACTGGCAAATATTTGTCATTTTAGCTTGATAATTTAAAAAATATCAGACTACTTAGTTCAGACTTTTTATTTCGGCACTAACACTAAAGACTTAGATATTAAGATGTGGAAGAAGCAGTGCAGAAGGAGGATCAAATCTATGTTCATCATGCCTACAGCTTCCCAGCAAGCATCACTGTGCTCCGCTCCACTCTGCCTCGTTTGATTGCAGCCTTCCAGTCTCTTGAGCCCCGATGCACAAAGAAAGCCTCTTGAAGCTCTACGGCCCTTTTGACTTTTCCTGCTGCTTTTGAACTCTCCATTTCAGACTGTGACTTTTCCACATGACCCCAAGCCTCAGAGTGACCCCCCCACCCCCCTCCTCCCCTCTCCCTTCCTGCTCCTTCCCCTCGGCTTCAGTGGTCTGGAACCTCCAGAGCTCCTTCACACATACCCACACACACACATCAAATGAGAAGTGGCAGTGTTGCTGAGTTAGGTCAGGATGTAATGGGCAGTAATGTTCTGCCCTCGAGGGCCCTGTCCACGGCACCATTGCCTGGTTTTGAGTAACCTTTCACTTAAAGAGGCACCTTGGTGACTCTCGGGCACCCAAGCACGAGGGGAGCAGTAGCTAATGAAGTGGCTGAATAAATAGAGTTACAGTACATGGTTGGGGTCCACTGGACTTTTCATTACTGCCACTGGATTAAAATCGCTCTGTCCCACTCTGTCTGCCCCAATTCAGAGCCAATTTAACCAAACTAAACAAGCTATCACATCAAATCCTTGTCTGCGGGCTAAGTCCTGGCTACAGTGGCCGCTGAATTAACCTCCTAATCAGCCTCTTACACCCCAATCATCTATCTCCTGTTCTCTCTTTCCACGTACACACACAGCTTCGCTTTCATCTAACGCCCACTGTCTATCTCACCTTTTTTTTCAAATTATCTTCAGTATCTTGCTCAAGCCACAGCTCTCCCTTCACCTCAATCTCTCAAGCTTCATCTCCATTAGTCTCTCTCTCTCTCTCTCTCTCTCTCTCTCTCTCTCTCTCTATCTCTCTCGCCGCCTTTCTCTCACACAGTCTCTGAGTCCCAGAGAGAGAGAGAGAGAAAGAGAGAGGGAGAGAAAGAGGCAGAGTAGGGGGTGGTGAGGTTTGACGCGGCGCTGCTTTGGGGCTTTGAAGTGTGTGTTGATGAGGGAAAGCAGAGTACTGTGTTCAGACAGGCCCCTAATGAGGGAATTAAGAAGCTACGCTGGCCGTTCCCCATACTAACTTCCCATGCGCAAAACAAGACAAGTGTGCGTGCATGTGTTCACAAAAGTGTGTGTGTGTGTGTGTGTGTGTGTGTGTGTGTGTGTGAGCACAAGAGAGAGGCTAATCTGTCAGACTTAATCAAGCATCTGGCAGTCCTGCCTCTCACCTACAGTAAAGAGACAAACTTGGCCTCAGCGCTGGGGTGCTACAAATATGTCCTTGAGCTGTGTAGTTTCTTTACTTAAAGGAATACTTCACCCCGAAATGACCATTTGTATATCAATAACTTATCCTGTGTTACATTGAATTTGTGCAGAAAACTTGTTTTTTCTCGCATTCCTCCACAGTGAACAAAGAATCCAAAAACTGAGGAAATTCTTGATGAATTGAAGTTAAAGGAGACCGCGTTTAACAACAAAACTTCATCAAAACATCTGTTTACATTCCTCACACAGCTCATGCAGTATAATCCAAGTCTCAATTATCCAGTTATATGCTCTAATTCCCTAACAGACAGCTCTCTCGAAAAGAGAACTGAATGGAAAGTAAAATTATCTACATTCTCTTTAGAGCCAGACTCCATTGACAAAAGCATCAATTTTACCTTGCTGAACACAGGAGTTGCTGGTCCACCGCTGCCTCGATCAGCAGGTTGGTTTGTGCTTTGTGTGACTTCGGTGAATCTGAACTAACCCTTTAGAACACTAAAGTCACACAAGACTACATACAAACTAACTGACCAAAGCAGCGGTAGACCAGCAGCTCCAATGTTTAGTGAGGTAACATTACAGTTTTTGTCAATTGAGTCTGGCTTCGAAGAGAGCATAAATAAGTTTAACTTATCGGAAAAGGTTTTCTGTTTGGGTAGTACTGAGCATATAACTGGATAATGACTTGGATTGAGACTGAGACTTGGATTATAGTGCACGAGTTGTGTGAGAGTCACCTATAACTTAGAATATCCACCGTTTTTGGATTCTTCTTTCACTGGAGGCATGCAAGAAAAACAAGTTTACTTCACAAATTTACACGTAGGTGTCACCCCCAGTGGCCTTCTGGGGGGTGAAGTATTCCTTTAACAAAATGTACAAGTTTCCCACTTTAAGAATAAACAACACCAACTTTTTTGTGGACTTACGGTAGTGTGGGTCTAAGTAGCCGTTGCGGGGGTCCATGGCGAACAGAGTGCCTCGGTACGGCAGGGCATGGTCAGTCAGGTGGGGCAGGGAACCATGCAGCTCCTTCTTGAGCAGGGAGGGGCGTTCTTCTGTGGAGGTGGAGGGCTCCTCGCTCACGCTCCTGTCAGGACCACCAGGCGTTGGGGCCTGGGAGCTGATGGCATTGCGCCTCTCGCGGTGGTAAGGCGTGCCTGAACTCTCGTCCTCTACAAAAGGTGGAAAAACAGAGAGAGAGGAGGAGATGTTAAAACTTTGGCAAAGGAAAAAAACAAGCTGCAGATTTATTATAAGCAGATATAAGAATAAAAGTCTGGAGCAGATGTGAGTATCTCTCTCCCTCCCTGGTTATGTGTACACACACACACACACACACACACACACACATGTTCTGAACACCCACACACATGGTGAGGAAGTCAGTTCACGTAGAAGGCGCGGGTAAAGGGAGGAGCTGGAGATCAGCTTTGTACACCTAAAACCTACTGGGCATTATGGGTGTAAATCTGCCTGCGTTTGCCTTCCACGGCGCCAGATGTGTGAGTTCAGAGGCAGGCGGTGTATGAGGAAATGGACACCGTGGATGAAGAAATCCCAACCTCTTCCTTTCGCACAGTTCCCCAAAAATCTGTTCTTAAATTCGGCTCTGTCTGTTCTTTTTATAAAGAAATGGATTCCCATGGAGGAGGCAACGCAGGCTTACTGTCTGCATTCCAAGCTGCACATTAACCAGCGTCATGGGTTGTATCAACACCACCCTCCTTCATTCTCCTGTTCTCTCCTTCTCCCTGCTCCTCTCTCTGTTCTCAAACTAAATCTGTCTTACTCTGAGGGCAAAATTAAGAGGGTCTCTAGAGAAGGCTTTCTGGCATGCTGGGTAAAGAGGACAAATGTGGAGTTGAGTTCAAGGGCTGAGCTCCACCAGAAAGACATGACCCGTGACCCTCGGCCTGACCTTTGAACTGACACATACAAAGGTCAGCGAGCCTCCTGACCTGGTATTAGTCTTTTCTGTATTACAATACTATACTATACTATACTATATAGACTAAGGCACCCGTCTACATGTATACGGAATATATTTTTGAAAAAGGATATTTTCCGTTATGTTCTGGCCTCTTGTCCACACACAAACTGAATTTTAGGTCACTAAAACAGAAATTTTTTTAAAACACCTTTAGAGGTGCTGATTTTTTTTACAACTCCAGTTACTGTGTATCTGGGCGGATGTGTAAGACTGAGCACTTTTAGAAATGCTGATGTCATCTCCCTAATTATGCATGCCCATGGTTGCTTTATGTAATATGCATACATCGGAAACAACAATAACAATGGCGGACTGCTGGTTTGTTTATGTTTTGTTAGCACTGTTTGGTCTAATGATTACTTAACACTTAAACTTAAGGCTTATTTATACTCCCTTAAGATACTGAAATAGATAAGTTCAGTTAAACATTGGAAATGTCACTGCTAACACACTTCCATGCATCCTTGGTGATGGTACTGATACATCCAATGGATGGCACGAGAGGGCAGAGTCAAGAGTTTTGGACAACCAAGGCGACGGTGGAGATTGTAATACTATACTTTTTAACAAAAGCAGCATTGTAGACAGTGAAGGTCTGTGATGTCACTAAATACATCACAACATGGGGACGAACAATTCTTTTCACAGTGTTAGCAATTTATTCGGTTCAACCAATTCTTAAAATATCTCCGTTGTGTCTCACTTGAACAATGCTACACTGCCCCAGTGATTCTCAGTGGTACTGCTAATTTTCATCATTTTCCACAAGCTTTAAAAAACATGCACAAATACGGACAAAATGAACGCAGAGTATGGACAGAAGTCTCCATCTGTGTCCATATACGTATCTCATGTTGAGCTGCTGTGCCAAATTTCATTTGGTCTACCTCAGCTTCTGTCGTTAGTCCCTGAGAAATGACAGTTTTGGATCAGGCTTGGTCACACCAGCAGATGGTTGGACAATTTCGAGTGGGATTGTTGTTGATGAGAAGTGGCAGGAAAACTTTGCATGTCCAGAGCATCTCTATTATCTTTGAGTGCGCTCCTTCATCCTTATTTCAAAAAGGAGAGTCAACAGTGATGAGATCTCCAGCATTAGCTTGTACACTTTCCTACCTTTGCTACGAGGGGAAATTGTGGAAGACAGCTAACGCTGGACAAGCATTGGGAGTCATTTTTGCATTCTAGTGTGGATGGAGATATTTTGTCAAACAAAGGTCGTGTGGACAGATGTGTTTTTTGGGGGGTTTTTGTCAGCTTTCAAAACATATTTGTATATGTGTAGACAGGTTTTTAGTCAGTTTCTACTTTTGTCTTTGCCCAGAGCACATTCTTCAAATCAAGCTCACTCAGTCTGATCCACACAGTCTGTTCAGCCTCTTCAGGCCCCGAGTGTGAGAACAGTCTCCATGTTCAGCCTTAGCTATATGAAACTATGATTTCACCATTGAGGATGTTGGTCATCACTTCACTAACATGCTCTTTCCTGCATTAATGTCTCTTGCTGAGAATCTGGCAAAATGCCGCTGTGCTGGCGCCAGAGGTTCTACAGTATTAGCAGCCTAGCGGTGCAAGGCTCCCCCACTACGCACTGCAACCCAACAGCATCCAACTGCCAATTAAGAACAAGAGGAGAGGGGCCAGATTAAAGAGCACCACCTTGAGCACTGAAGAGGGCCGCCATAATGCTGCAGCACTTCACAGAAGAAGAGAAGCGATCAGAAAGGGGGAGGTTAAGAGAGGGAAGAGAGAATGAGATTGAGAGAGGCAAAGAAGAGAGGAGCAGGAGGAGCAACCCACGGGTCCCGCTTTTATTCCCCTCACTCTCCCACATCCATTACCAGCGCTCGGGCCTCAGCGCAGCACTGGCAGCAGATTCAAGGATTCTTAACGCGGAACTGACAGCCAGAGAGGCAAGCCACTCTCATCCGCAGGAAATGACAGTGTCAGTTATGATATAAGTATTTAATCCTATACTGCGCAGCCAGTGATCTTATTAAGGGAATAATGGCACTTATACGGTTAAAGCTGGATTAATAGGTCTGCTCTTGCAAAGCGCAATATTAACATAAAGGGATTTCAGAATTGGGTTCATCTCCTGACATGGATTGAAAGAAGTCGAGACTGTAAACTATGCTGGGAGCAAGCACTGCTAAGGGTAGAGCGTGTAGCTGTGTGTAGCACACGCTTCCACTGCGTTCACATCCAGAGAAATCTAGCATTACATCTGGGAAAGTAAAAACTGTGTCCATATTTATAAGCTCTTTTTCTTACTTTCATACAGATATTTGATGTTTTATGAATACATTCATCACTGGGGCTTTAGATGGTGTAGCAGTTAGGAGGCTAGTGGGGACGAAAACTGCCTAAAACATCTTCTGCCAAACTTACGAAAAAATACTAAAGAGACTCGACTGCTTACTTTAAAAAATATACTATGCATTACCAGGGTTGGGGAGTGAAAGAATATAAGTATCGGTGATTAGAATTTAACAGAGGTGTGAACTCAAGTCACAAATTCAACTTGACAAAATCAAAAAAGACTTGCAACTTGACTTGGACTTAAACACCAGTGACTGATGACTTCACTTAGACTTTGACAAAAGTTGGTCACGAGTCCATTCTGAATGGACTGTAAGTGACTCACCAACGTGTCAACTTCGTAAAAAAATGCACTTACTTTCAAGTACAGTGAATTTCCACACACATAACTTTTATTTTGAAGTGCTGTTTCCTGCTGTAGAGTGATGGACTAACAGCCAGCTACTTAACAGAGACAGCAAACTAGCTGGATGACAACATGGCCAAACACAAGTATGATGCTGAATGTATTAAACTGTGTGGACCTTGAACTAATAACTAAGGAGAAATCTGGACCCTGAGACTCGACCAGTTGGGAACCACTGTATTAGACAAAACAGTGACTTGGTCCCACCTCTGACATGAGTAACTATATTCTTTTACAGGTGTAGTTTTACATGGGTGGTATTCTGAATACAGTTACTGTCTTTAAGAATAGATTACATGAAGAGTTTACTTTATTTGTTTTTTGTTTTATTTGCATGAACACCGTGTCCCAACTGAATGCAAGCGAGTATAAGTTTGAGTGCATTGTTTATTCTACAGTGTTCTTACTGGACGCCATTTCTATTCATTCTTGTCTCTCACTTTGAAAACTACGCAATGGACAAGGAACATTTGTTACATGAAGTTGAAATCAACGTCATTGATACCTTCTCATTTCACTACAAAGGACAAAGTAACGTGGCATATTCAACAAATTCAGTGTGGACAGAAAGCAGTGTTTGCTTGCTGTCAGGACACAGTGATGGTGTAAAATTCAAATGACGCACACATTTGCCATAAACAGTTTTTTTTAAGTGTGTACAGTGCACCTGCCACATGAAAATGAACAGATGCGGTATGCAGATCTGTTATGTATTACATGCCATCACAATGTGAAACAAGATACCAAAAATGGTCATTGAGGGACCCAGAAAGTTTTAATGGACTTCTAAAAACACACATTGTAAACTGAACTGAACCTCAAAGATGTAATGCAAATTGGATTGTTGTGATGTATATTTTTTTTTTACTTGACTTATACTTTTCTCGAACACATTCTTATTGAAACTTTTTATAGGTGTTATGTGTCTTGTTTTATGTTTGTTTTGTTGTGTGTGGACCCCAGGAAGTGTAGTTGATAGCTAATTTATCTAAATTAGTAGCTAATGGGGGTCTGAATAAAGAATGAAGAGGAAATGCAGCCAGGATACTGACAGGAATGTGTTTTTGGCTTGGAAATAAAAGACCCAAACAAATATCTCAGCAAGACGATTCTGAAGTATTTCGAAAGTAATCCAATGTATTTAGAATATGTTTCTTAGTTTGAGTAATCTAATGGAAAACATTACCGATTACATTTGAGGACATGGAATCTGTAGTGGAATACATTTAAAAGTACCCCTCCTCACCCTATGCATTACAATTTTTTTCACTGTTTTAATTTGTCTCGTTCACTCCCTCTTCCTTCTTTCTTCCTCTTCTCCAGTGACCCCACTGCTATTAGGATACGTCCCCCTCTTCTGAGGGAGGTCAAGCGACTAATGGTTCAATCACAGCAGTGTCACAGTCCCACCATCCCCCTCCAGTCACCCACAGAGAGGGTTCATCATTCTACCATATACCACCTTAAGGGGCTTCATTACTTGGGTTTAGAGCACCTTAAGTGGTTAAACAAACAGTCAGCAGTACAAGGGTCAATTGACTCCTCGGACTGGTAGAAGAAGAAACAGAAATCTCAAGTCTCTTCTCTACCTGCTGCTGCTGGAAACTTTCTGTATCCTTACAACATGTCAGCCATGTCAAAAAAGGGCTAATGAAGACAGAGCAGGTAAACACGTGCAACTTTGAAAAGTTCAACCAATGCAACACTTCTCTAACTCCGACCATCAGCCCAACAGACCCTTTCCCTTTTTCCCTCCCTCATTTTTCATTCCTCTTTTATTTCCCTCTCTTTTCCCATGGTTGCCACATCCAGTCCTCCACCAGTTTGCAGGTCTATTCAGCCCAATACAAAAGCAGCAGGGCCGGTCCTCTGTGGACCAGAGGAAAGCATGCCTCTCAAAAAAAAAAAAAAACAGAAAAAAGAACTATCCCGCTCTCTCTCTATGGTGATTGAATTTCTTAACATCTTTTCAAAAAGCGCTTAAATGCCTGGAGGCGAGAGGAAGAAACAAGCTAATGGTGGATGGGGAGCACTGAACAAATTTCAGAGCCCTTTCCTGCTCGCGTTTGAGGTTGAAAGCAGGCTCCTGCCTTTCAAGTTTCAAAGTCCTCCTTCCTCCCGCAGTGTCACTGAAGGATTTGAAAAGAAGGTAATTGTGCTCACTGCCGTCCTGATCAGAGCACACGCCCCAGCTCTAGTATTTCAGGAGCTTTCTCTGCCACTATTATGGTACCTGGTGCTCCATTCCTGCATTCTTCCTCCCTTACTACTCTTTCTCCTCTCCCCCTACAAATGCACCCTCTCTTGCTCTCCCTCACTTGCTTTCTATCCTTCTTTCACCCCCAGCAAGCCACTCATTAAATCCTAAAGCCCAGGTTTCTCCCTTTTTTCCCCTTGTCTGGGGTCTCTATTGTAAAACTCTGGTGCGAATACCTTCAGAGAAAACCCTATGCATGGCCTTTAATATGGCGGCATAAAAGAGAGCTTGGATGCAATGACAAAATGAAATTTTAAAAGAGATAATGAGATATGGAGTGGGGCCAGTTCCTCCGAGAGCTGGGCTCCGGGACAAGGAGGGGGGCTAAAGTTAAGGGTGCCCAGCCAATTCAAAGAAATGAAAAGTGAAACAAAACCCTCGGCTTGTTGTTTTGAAGGTATTCTCAAGAGGCAGGGGTTAAAAACAAGGATTGCTGCTCCTCAATATGCCAATCTGCCCTGTCTCAAGCATCCAATTTGCCCTCCGGCCTGCACTCCCTAAAGCAGGGACATGTATGTTTCTAGGGTGCACAAAGCGCCACTGCACATTGCAACTCTTTCCCCCCCGTTGCCGCCTTTCCTAAAAGCCTAAACATCAGAGGAGGTGTTGTTGTTGTACCTCTGAGCCAAAGCCAGACATATGCTGTGTTCCACCTTCGAACTTCTCAAAGCTGTTGTCAGTGGCACAAACAGGTTTTTTGGCTGGGGAGCGCATGGAGCGCGAACAAGGAGGAGAGGAGTGGAGGATATACAGTGAAATCACAAAACACTTCTTCAAAGCACCTCTCCTCCTGTGCAATAATCTCTTGCTCCTTTTTTTCTTTCTCTTGCAAATCAACTCCCGGGAAAGACTCAAGACTCCCCAATTAACAATGAGAGGGGGAAGAAAAATTCCAGCAGCTGGCTAGAGTTTAATAAGAGCACTTCTCCAAGCGGCTTAGGCTTATGTACCTGATTCACCGGCCCTGGCATTGGCGCTATAGACAGAGGGAATCATTCACGATTAGCGCAGGCTGAAAGACGAGGGACGCGAGACGTGAGACGCTCAAACTCCACCAAACCCAAGACAACAAGAGCACCGGGGGATTACCGCAATTGTGTGAGGTATTTTTCTGATCAACTTCTTGGCCAACGATTCGCTGGGTGCTTTCCCCACAACAGAGTTCAGCTCTGCATTATGTGAAGGTTACCAAGTCCTAACGGAGCATCCTGTATCAGCCTACAAAGGGGGACATTAGAGAAACTCCTTGACAAACAAATCTAAATGTCAGAAGGCAGAATCAGGTCATTACCCTGATGTCTGTGTGCAGGGTAGTTAGCAGTCAAACTATTTGACAGAGCTCTGGAGAACTTCAGCATAAATAAAGTTCACTCCCTTTAACTTTGCGCTCATGTTTGATTCTGTCTCTGCAGAGTGAATCCGTAGTGGTACATTATTTAACCGTGTGACTGATGTTCGGACGAATTGCAGAGAGAGGCACAGGCAGGTCAGGATGTTCCCTCTCCTGGTTAGCAGTCTATTGTCAGCAGCTGATTTCCCACACAGCGCCCGCAAATGCCCTCTTCAATATTCATCTAGGCAAATTCGACGACTCCCACATCTCAATTTGGCTCTCGGCAGCCCACACCCCAACCCCCCTGCTCCACAGCCCCGCAGTCCCAGCCTGTTCTCTCTGCCGCCAGGGGTCTGCCGGGACGCACCCAGAGCTCAGCATCTCGCAGCCCCAGCCTCCAGGCCCCGGGGCTGGGGAGGGGCAAATCAAAGCCTGCTTGGCGCCTTCCTCCTTCCCTACGCTCACCTCAAATCAGCCTCACAGCAGGGTTGTGTCGTGCCAAGCCTCCGCCTGCCCCTAGCTACCCCTTATTCACCCATTAGGGGCACAGGCCCACCATAGAGCAGCCCGAAACCCCACTACCATTTCATCAGGGCCACATTGTGAGGGAGCAATGAGCATTGCAGCGAGAGAGCTGAAAGCCCTGACTCTAAAATGCACACTGATGCAGCTTTTTTGACCATGGATAGTTATGGCTTTTAAGGTTTTTCACTCAAAGGGCACCTTGGCCTGCATTCTTTGAGGAATCAAACACCAAGAGATGCATTTGATCAAGGCTTCAAAGCAAAAAGTGCCATTTAGTGCTCTGATTGGCTTATAGACTGTATTAGCATTGCTTGAGATGGTCACAAGCCAGCTATGATCAGCCCAAAACCTGTTAGTTATTTATACTGTCCCTCTGTAACAATGTAAAATGATTGTGTGCTAGGGCAGACTGGGGCAGAACTATGTCCGTTTGGGATAGTGGGTCTTTTAGGGTGAATCTGGGCACAATGCCCACCAGACCAGAGCGGGCCAGCTTTCCACTGGGCCTCAGCACTGGAATCCCACTTCTGACACCACAGTGATCCGGACCAAGTCTGTGGCACTCAGATTAGGAACAGCTCGCCAAGAGAAATGGATATCCAGCCAAAGCAAAGAAACACAGAGCCAACAGTTTGGATAAAATAGAAAAAATAATACAGTAATTTCAAGCACATCAAATACGATCCAAAATGCCACTGTGGATGTTTCCCACCTTACCGTATAGAGTCATAAACTTCACTTCACTTAACTTTGAATAACTCAAACTTTATGTTGCATTTGTTTCCTTAATACTCTGATGTTTTTTTTGGCTTGTGTAAAAATGCACATTCACACATTCTGGTACATGTGTTTAAGCACATAACTGTGCACTGTATCGAGGCATAGAGGCCCCCATTAAGATAGTTAGCCAGCACTTACTGGGAGCTGGATAATTAGACACTTCAAAGGCACCTGCCCACCATCCCAGAGGGGGCAGGAATCGCAGCGCCCCGCCCCATTTAAAAGCATGTTAACTCCTATCTGAGGCTAGCAGGCTAATTTAACTCTTGACATTTGATATCTAAGGAATGAGAGGGATCAGCCATTTAGCTGGAACAGGATTACCCCCCAACCGCCCTCCTCCTCCTCTTCCTCTCCCTCCCCTTCAACCCCAAAACCCCCTCTCCCAGTCGGGCCGGATTCATTAATTTTCCTGCTGCTAAGCACTTTATCAATGACTGGTGAACGTCTAAGTCCAGAGTGGACTCTCTCTCTCTCTCTCTCTCTGTCTCTCTCCCACTCTCCTGCTCCCTCTCTCTTCGGTGGTGATTAGGCCTGTGGATGTTCAAATCTGTCTGTCTAATTCACTGCCTGCTCTGTTGCTGCTCATCTATTCTCACACCTGCTATGCAGCCCAGCAAAAGAGCCGTGTCTGAACAGCACTTAGGCTATGACCACACTAAGCAGCTCTAACTAACTCTGAAAATGCTGTTCAAGTGTGAAAGCAATAACAACGTTTCCAGGTCGTTTTCATAAAAAGGTCTCAGTCCAAACTAAAATGCCTAACTGGAGGATAATGCCTAAAACTCTTATCCATCCGATTTCACTCTGCAAGGAACAACTTTGGTTTGTTGGATTGGCTTTTTAACTTTACTACCACACACTCACAGATTAGGCTTACTTGAAACACATGCTATTTTTATACCTATCCACTCTGAACACCATTTTTGAAAATCTTCATTTATAGGTGTCACAAAGATTGGAATTTAGCCTGCTTAGGCTCCAATCACACAGAGTTTGCTCACTGCTTTTGCATTGCTGAGCGCCTCATATTTTTCCACTCTATGCATGTTACTTTTTGCAGGAGCGCCCTTAACACCTCCCGTTGAAAAATCTTCACCTCAAAGCATTGAAAGCGCCCTACAGATGAGGTGAGAGGCGGGCCTCCTGTGGTGGTGATGACAAGTGCAGCATACAGTTTGTGGTTTGTGTTTATCTAACATTAGCTCACTTTCATCTTCGCCCTACTAGGCAAGCTGGAAGACATCTGAACAAACTGTATCCTTAACTACTGACTAACATTTTACTGACCGTAATTAGGCCAAAAATTAACAGCCAATTGTCAAACTGTCCCCAACTCATCTTCAAATAAGCCTTGACCCGACCATCATCCAGGTGAAGCTCCTGGACCAGCTGGTGGTGCTCCCTTTGATTCCTTCTCTCTATGAGTAGCAACAGAGATCTCCATTTCCCTGTCACCAACGTACTATGTGGAAACAGCCTCACACCCTCAATCAGAGTCACAGCAACTGCCCTTTGCCAGATCTTAATCTACAGATCTGTGAATTTACTTCACGGCAAAATAGCAGTTAAGATAAGGACAGGTGATTCTGTGGTTGCCTGCCAACAATTAAGAAGATACAGCACGCTGCCAAAAGCAGCAGGCTTCAACGAAAAAAGGCAGTGTGGTGCGCCTTGCGTTTTGCAACCTGCAAAGTGTGCTCCGTCTGATCGGGACCTTAGTGTGGATGTATGAAAGTGTAATGCATTCACCTGAGGAAATCAGCTCTGTTTTTCTGAATTAACAAGATTATTATTTCAGATTCTACTATAGGTTTATGATGGAGAAAATCATCTGCTCTTGTTTTTCTGAATTACGAAGGCAAAAATAGGACATTTTTTCTTAAGTGGGTGCATTAAGCTACAGTGAATGTACGTTCTGTGTGTTGGCACAAAATTTTAGTTTACACTTGCTGGTAATGATGTTATTCGTCATAAACCTGTATTCATTTACAGCAATAACAGCACTCCAGCCAAATATATTCAAATATAGTAAGTAACCTTTGACGTATCACAGGTAGAGAGGTGCTGGGAGTTAATTCGCATCCATAACTGTACATTAGTCTCAGTCTAATGCCTTCTGCTGAATGTCTACATTACAGGTTGAATCAGGGGCTACACGAGTGTGACGGATCTGGGTTAAATGAACAGCATGCCAGGGCCTTTGATGCTGCAGCTGGTAATGCTTACAGTTTCTAACCCGTCACATTTGGACATAAGGCCTTTTTACCAGAGAGCATGACAATCAGAATTCCAAACTACAAGCCAAACGCCATAAAAATAACACAACTCAACTGACTCCTTCACTCTGCTCCCACAATGAGAGGCTGTTCTGCACACACATTCAGTCACCTGCTGCTAAAAAAACACAACAACACTAATTAAATCAACTTTTGCCTTTACAGCTTGACACATTAATTATCTAAAATAACATTAGTTCATTTTCCAAATTTTTTTCATCTGGAGGTGCCAAATCAACGCACAAAGAACTCTTTATGAAACTTTCAATCAGCCTTCCAACATCCTATCATCATTACGTCTGACGGCTGGCTGCGGAATCCCAGACCTGACCCTCACCCCGCCCCCAGCGTGTGATATGAATGGGAGTGCCCGCTTAATAAACAGGGTGTAATTCACCCCTCTCCCCCTGAAAATACAGGTGAAACCTGGACCCCTTCATTACAGTGTCTGCAGCAGGCAGGGAAAGCTCTGCAGATTAGAGGATCTGCTATGCTGGCCAAACAGACTTAACCGCTGTCTGCTGGGAAGGGGCTGGAGGTGAGTCGGGGAGAGGAAAAGACACCAGACTTTCTATATGTGATGAGATAAGTGGCTCTGTAGTGCAATACAGAGCAAAGGACAGGGTGACAGTGGCAGGTTTGGATATGATGGACTGTTGGAGCAATCATATTGTATGTTGCAGGTTAGATCAGCCAGTATGTGCTGGTAAGTGTCACTGAGTCCCTATGTGCTCACTTGAGGGACATTTTAACACATAGTAGAAATCAGCGCTTGAACGTAACTTAAGACATTCACCCTTGTATTGAACTTAAGTGCAAATTAGAGGTACTTCACTTGAGTATTTCTATTTTCTGCTTCTTATACTTAGGCCCAATCCCAATACCCCCCCCTTGCCTACTACCCTTTAGCCATTGGCCCTACCCCTAGCTCTTGCCCACTACCCCTTGGCCCTTGAAATGAAGCAACGAGGGTTAGGGGTTGAAATCTTTCCCTAGGAATTGGGACACCACTCACTATGTCACCGCGTCGGTTAGGTTCACGCATATGTAACTATTTTAAACAGGAAGCTAAGCTGCATTGCTAGCTGGCTAGCTTTCTGTCAACTCCAATCTACACATCGTGAATAACAATAAAAACTTTTTTCCCCATCTCTTGCCTGGCGGTAGCTATGGCGACGTCTACCCCTCGCTGGCAAGTCAGCATCTGAAACCCCTCGCTCCTAGGGCTAGTTTCATACACACTACCCCTCGTTATGCCCCCTACCCCTACACGCAAAAAGGAATTGGTACACCCCTACCCCTCGCGGTAACGCGCAAATCTAGGTTACTTTGCTCTAGTTACTTTGCGGATTCAGATTACCAATACAAAATATAATAAATATGTAAAGATAATATACATAGGGATACCCAGCAGTATGTAAAGTAATATATCAAATATATAAATTAAAAATAGCTTCATATTTACCAGCAGCAACATTAAAGCAGTGAACATATTAATGCATCAATAATTATAATCTAATAATATATTATATGTTATTCTGAAACGGGATATTCTGTATCATGAGGACTTTCAGTTTTGGTACTTTAAAGGTATACTATGCAGGATTATCGTTTACTGTTTGTTGACAGCTAGCAAAGACGAAGTAAAAGCCAACCCCATGATTTGCACCCATTTGGAATTTCGCTATAGCCTCGCTTTACTTGCATTTTTTCTGGTGTTGTGTTTCTTGGATACCTGCTGCTAACAGTCTGGCACCGGGTTGCTACCTTTTTCATAAAGCCTCAACCTCACCTGAGTGCTGTGCAGGTACACACCCATAGAAGTCCTGAGCATGAAAAATAAGTAGAAATCAAGAAAATACAGACCAAGGGCAGAGTCTCTGCAGCAAAATACAAGTGATGATTAAGAGGGATTACTTCTGTATGAGTCTATACATTGTCTTAAGGAAAACCCTGCATAACATACCTTTAAATACAGGGTTGTAATGCTATTTGTACTGCAGAACAAGAGCACACCTATGATGGCACGCTCATGCTTGCATAGTTACCTTGTGGTTGATTTTGAAGGTTATGTAACCACTGTTCCTAGAGTGGCAAGTCTACATACATGAGTCAACGATAACTATAAAATAAAATAAGGTTTCACTACCATGTCATTTTTACTGGATACTGCTACCTATAAACTAAGAAAAAATCATATAAGGTGGAATGTTTTCTTGCATGTTATTCAATACATTAGTTCACAGCACGTCATGAATCAATCACTACACCATAAATGTCAATATGACAACTCTGGCCGTTACATTTGTTTTTTATTGGCTCTTTTTAGTGACATGCGCTTCAGTGATGATTGGATCTGTAAGCACATAAAATATGTAGTAATTACAACCGGATTTTGTAAACTAGGAATATTTTATTTCCTCACTTAGAGACTAAATAGTGGCGGAGCGTCTTTCCGGTGTCCTCCAGCAGCACTATAACCCTGTTTAAGTACATTAAGATACTAACACTTTTGTTTATTTACTTGAGTAAGATTTTGACTGTAGGACTTTTGCTTGTGACAGAGTATTTCTTTAGGGATCCGAGTACTTTTTTCATGACTGATAGAGAGTTATTTGAGGTGTCCAAGATTTTGAAGGTTTGGATAGGCATAAAACTGTTTCTGTCGCGCAATCAGTGCAAAAGATGAGCAACTACCTTAATAAAAAATGGTGTCTGTGGTTAAAAAGTCAATGATACAAACCTGTGCATGACTTTGAAGGAGCACTGGGGAATGCAACATCCAATCGCTGAGTCTAAAGTTGTGTTTCAGATTGCAGATGTTACTTTCAGGTTCCTTAGTCACACCAAACTGACTCCTCAGAAACAAAGTTGTAATATTTCTAATAATGACAGATAATGACATCCAAAACAAAAAAAAACAAGAAAAGTGAAAGTTGCTCCTTTAACAGCCCATACATGAGACACGTTCCTCTATCTGCCCACATATTATGTAGCTTCCTAAATCACCTTACAACCCTAGTTCATCTCATCATACCTCCTGCTTCAACACTCCCTTACACTCTACATCTCCCTGCCTCCTGTTGCCGTCCCCTCTCTGTAATGAGCTCTCCTCATGTATGACCTCTCCTGTCACTCCCTCCAGTCCAATCCTCCTCTCCTGCTCCGCTCTCGCCTCCTTCTCTAATCTCTGCATTACTTTGCCATTAATCCCACATTCCACACGAGGATGGCCGGTGCAGCTCAGATGACACACTGCCTTCATAATCTGGTGTTCACATTGGGATGGAAGCAGAGCAGTGTTTAAAATCATCACAGTCTGGCCTACTTTAGGATTCACCTGTAGCATTCTCCATCCTCTGTTACCTCTCTACATCCCACCTTCTGCATCTAATTCGTGCTCTCTTCCCGCTAACCTCTTGTTACTCACTCCTGGTTTCCTGATATCATCCCTCATTCTCCCAGTTCCCATGTCTTTCCCAAATCTCCTCAATCTCCCTCCATCTCCCTTCATCCCTTTCCCGCACACTCCCTCCCTCTCTCCATCCACTACCTCCCTCCATCCATCCTCCCCCCCTCTCTCCAGAGCCGCAGTGGGACTGTTGGACTCACGCAGCCCCATGCTGAGCTGCTCCAGAGCCAAGCCAGAACAAAGAGCCCATTGAGCCGAGTGGAGACATAATGTGGGCCGCCTCTGACAGCGCCGAAGATGAAGTCATGAGGTCGCCAAACAGTTAATAATGACAGCCCATCCTCCAGCTGCACCAAGAGTGTGTGTGTGTGTTGGTGCCGTCGAGGAAAGTGAGAGAAAATGAGAGATTATGTGTCTGCATGCATGCATGACTGAGTATCTGCAGTATGCATGTACACATGTGTACATATCTTAAAGCATGTCGACGGATAAAAAGCTTTTAAGAGCGTAATGAGATACTCCATGACACTCAAAAATGCGCTCAATCACTTTGTAAATACCACAGAGGAAAAACAAAACCTTCAGAGAATTGCACTTTTAGTTTTGGCTTCGCTCCAGCTGCATTGAAGAACACCCACCCCACCCCACCGCCGCCCCCTGCTTTCCTTATTGGAGTCTGTCTGGCGCAAAGTCTGACATGAGACACATCTCCGCGGGACTGGAGCTGTCGCTGCAAGGCCCACACTCCGAACATCATTAGACTCGCAGCTCCAGGTGAGATCAGGCAGGGTAGGGAAGACAGAGAGAGGTGCATGTGTATTTGTGTCTCTGTGCAAAAGCATGCATGTGGGAGATTAGGTTCAAGTATTAATCTCAGTGCCTCTGAATGGACATGGCCTATTAAAATGCCTTTACAGGACCACTTGCTTGTCAAGAGGCCTCCGGGCCTAGTTGGGCTCAGGACAGGGGGGGAGGAGGCGGAGGCGGGGCGAGAATGGTGAAAGACAGCTATGCAATTGATTAACATTAGAAGGACTTGGTCAAGTTCAAATTGCACTGCCCCTCTGCTGTAAGCTACAGACATTTGTTTCCCCGCAAGTAGAATGTTTCTTTCAAACCCCGTCTCTGCTACACATCTGAGTTCAATTCTCCGCATGCCCTCTCTCTGAAAATCAATTCCTCCTCCTCTCCTCTGCTCTTTTCCTCCAGCTCTGCGAACAGACCAGGGCGAGGGGATTACACTGTCCCTCCCCAGATCCAAGCAAGACAACAAATGGTTCTTATCAACTGACACCCCCCTGCCATCCAGGAGGAAGAGGCAGAAAAACTGGCCTGGCCGCCCCGGCACGGATGTGTTTCTGGGCTCTGTCTGCCAATCGTGGCAACTCTTTTCACACTTAAAGCCTGAGCTATTTACGAGAGCCCTGGGAGAATGCGTACGCAGCACCGGAGGGTGGGAAGAATGGTGGGGAGAGAGCTGCTGCTTCTCAACCTCTGCTTCTAATCAATCACCAGAAATCACTGCCATGGTTTATGGCCTTTGATCCTAGCTCCTCTTTCGCACTGCGAGGGAGAGAGCCGGGGCGGGGAAAGGGGAGGGGGAGCAGGGAGAAGGGTGAGAGTCAAGGCCCAGAGGGTGTGGAGGTCAGGGGAGAGAGATTAGGGGGTATAGGGCCCTTTTGCTCTCGCAAACCTGAAAGCATGTCTTGATTTAATCCAGTGAGTTTTGAGCAGAGAGCGGAAAGTGGCCTGAAACATACAGGCAAAAAAAAAAAAAGTTTCAGGCTCCAGATAAAAATTCTGCTACATTTCTGGATGTTTTGTTAAACTGGACATCAACCAAAGAGCTTTCCCTGTGATCTCGATACAGCAAACGAAGTTCACATGTTGTCTCTTTAAAACTATAATACCAATAATAAAAACAATCTGCTTTTATTTAACCTCAGCGACTTCTTAAAAATGACACCACTAGTTTATCATTTTAAACAACTTACCCTCTTTGCCAACATTTTAGAAATGAATGTACTTTATGAGAGGAAAGGACATAAAACAACACAAATATTACAACATGTTTAATAAACTGCTGCATCGTTTGGTAAAGCATCATTGTGCATACTCCATAATCAGTAATACGTGTTATTTTTGTGCAAGAAAACTTATTGACAGACCTTGCCTTTTCTTGTAACATACACATAAAGCATGTATATGCAGCAGAGGTGTTGACTCAAGTCACAAATGTAATGACTTTAAAGGGAAACTACACCAATTTTCAAAATTCATACATGTTATACCTATAGTCTCAGACAGTTCAAAAATATTAGTAACAATGCGCAAATCTATCATGAAACCAAAAACTAGAGTGCTAAAACTCAATTTGTGACAGGTTATAAGGTCTGGAGCTGCTCCATAGACAATGAATTGGGAAAGATGTTCTAGATGACACAGAAAGCAACCAGGGGAACATTCTGAGTATATGGGTACAGAACAAAGCTTGCTTGGGTCCAAAAAAGAAAACAAACAAAAAATCAGTCTCCCATTCATTGTCTTTGAGAGACAGTAGCTCATATTCACAAATATTGATTGAACTCTCCTCAACCATAGAAAAAATATATTGGAATGCTTAAGTTAGGGGGTGTTCCCCTTTAAATTTGACTTGACAAAATCAAAACTCGCAACTCGACCTGGACTTAAACACCAATGATTCATGACTTCACTTGGACTTGCATCTGTGGAGTTGAAAAAAGTTGATACTTTCCCCCAAGCCCAAATATTTAAAAGTATGTTATTTTAAAAGTGTGTCATGAATCAATTCATTTCCCTTCATTTCCTGAATCAAATAAGATTAACGCCAGATTTACTTTGTTTGAAGCAATCCACAGCATTCCGTCAAGTTGTCAAGAGGAACCATGAAGAACTAACGTTATGCCAGATGGCAAAAAATGATACCAAAGAATTTCATTTACGTACAAAACTATGCAGTGCTCAACAAAAACCTAATGACAGTATGCAAAACATGCAAGTCGAACATTAGACATGGAAACACAACAAGTGTCAACAAACTTGTTTTAACAAATAAATGCAAATTTTTAAAAGCATACATAATTTGTGTGCATTTAATATATTACTCTGTTGATAAAATGGCATTTCACTTGATGAAGAGCACAAAGACTTGTTGAGGACTCGAAACTCAAAGTTTAGGTCTTGGGGCTTGACTTGAGTGCAAACGTGAGACTTACTTGTGACATGTAAATCAATAACTTGGTCCCACCTATTATATGCATTTTAATAAGACAATCTTGTGTGCGTTTTATCTTCTTTAGCACACAGAGATTCAAGTATTCATGAGCTAGATTGCATATGGCTTTACTACCTAGATGTCAAACTAGATATAAATCATTATGAAAAACGTTTGTTTTGTTGATTCCAGACTCATGATTATCTTCATGTGTAAACAAAATCACATGCACAATGCTAAAGTTCAGCTCTCTAGAAGGATCTGTCACTCTTTTATATAAACTCCAACCCTGGTGGTAAGGGCACTAGTTGCTACCTCATCCCATTCAAAAAGAACCCAACTGTGGTAAGGAGGCGTGAGTGAGTGAACAAAACAGAGAGGACGCGGAAAAGAACACACCACAATAAATCCTCCTGGCAGGGTCAAGACACCCCCGCTTTGTTCCTCGTGGCAGGAGGGAGGCCACTGATGCCTACCGACAAATGGACAGAGTGGTAGAATAATCAACTACTGTTTCCCCACTTTATGGGTTTATGAGTTTACAGGGCCCTTGGTGGCCCCTGCACCTCGCTCTCTGAGAGGAGTGAGATCCGGCAGGGCTGCAGAGTCGCTGGGATGCAGCAGGGCCGGGCTCGTCCACGTAGCCCCAATCCTCTCAAACAGGGCAAGCTGATTTGTCTTTGAGAGGCTGATCGTTGGTTCAGGGAGTTGTCTTTGAGACTTGTCTCTGACCCGGGTGACCTCTGACTCCGAGGCCATTCTGGCTCTCAGCGTGTCAGTGAAAATTATCTCAGGTTCTCCTGAGGCACCATTGTGATGGTCAGCATGAACCATCACAACATATTAGAATTCAAAATCTATGGCTGAGATGTCAAATTGGGATTGCGAGTTGAAAAATACAGCTTGGGTCTTCTGTACTGGTGATATACCACTGTACTCACTAAGTTACTTGCCAGGATCTGGAAATGCAGCAACATTGCAACAAGGTGCAAGCCCAAGCAGAGAACACAATCTTATGAGAAATGAAAAAAAAAAACCTCCCAGGCTTCCAAACTTATTTTCAAGAGAAAACCAATCACCAGTACTGTCTGTTGCAAATGTCCATCACAGTTTCCAGACTGAATTCTTAGTTCAACTTTGACCTGCTGTTCTTACCACAGTTGCACATCTGTCCAGTTTTCCTGTGCAACAAGGAACCAGGAATTCAGGTTCACTCAATTTGAGTTTCATTCATCCATAAAATGGTAAAAAAAATATCTATTTTATTCGTAACATGTGTGATTGCCTGACTGCTCGTGTCTGACTTCATTATAACAATTAGTCCTTTTCCATACATGTGTGCTGGCTTGGCTTGACTTGGTTTGAGTGTGTCAGCCCAGTGCAGCAGGGATTTGCATCTCCATACAACAGAGCTACTCGCTTTAAGGTGTTTCTGTCCGCCCCACTGGTATTACAACTTTATTGTACTGTTGTGTGAGTTTTTTTAATTTTCTCCCAGCACTGCAAGAACATATATCAGATGCCCATCTGCTGCCAATACAATTTTCTCACTCCAAGCAGTGTTTCATCTGCCATTCTCTCTTGAGACATCGTTGAAACTGATGAACTATGTCTGGTGATAGCAGCAAAGGCTATTTGAACATGTTACTGAAATGGTCACTGAATGTTGACGCCAAACAATGACGCCAAGGCCCATCCAAGGTCATTTCACTCTCCTTAGAGGTGGCTGGGCACGCTTTGGCCCAACTCTGGAGATGGTCCATCTCAGGTGTAACTGCACGACTTAGCACATTTAAAGTAGTAATCAAAATACAAATCAACGCAGCACTGTGTGAAAAGTGCCACTGGAAAAGCTCTAAATATGTTCCCAGATCTCAGTAATTGCTTGCTGAGTCCAGTGTTATCATAATCGATAGAAAAAAACAGCTAAAACTTCAAAAACATGACCCATGTAATGAATAAGGATTGCCTTCATTGAGGTTCAAAGCTTTATTTCTTGCTACACCCTCCATAGCAAACAAGTAGGATGATCACTGACCAAAAAACCAAAGATGCAATTCCGCTACAGCTACATTCTGGCTGCATCTCCACAGCGTGCAAAAGTCTTGAGGCAGTGGCTTATATGCATCTTCCAGCAGTGAAGGAGCAGTAGAGCTCCAGCAGGCAGATCTGGGCATGCAGAAGTGTGCCAGACAAGAGAGGCCAGGCTGGGCTGGACTGGGCTGGGCAGCTGAGGTTCCCCTCCGCCCTGAGTAGCAGCGAGGCTAAGCTAATCCTGCGCCTCAGGCCCCTGTGAGGTGGCTCTGCCAAAGCCTGTCCCCCTGCTGCTGCAGGAAATTGCCTTCAGTGCAGAGGTCCATGAAATGGCTATGGCTCCATCCGCTGTGTGTGCACATGGGGCCAGTGTGATTTCACAAACCCTGATCTACAGGTAGATTTTATATTTGCTACCTATATTATATATTTCTAAAACCCTGTGATGTCATGAAAACAGACATATTGTGGATAAATCGGTATTTTCTTCCATGTATTTCTGCTTATATAATAAGTTTTTATGTATTTTATGTATTATTTATGTACTATACAGAGCTCTTTTGACACTAAAAGCCAGTTTTCCTGTGTGGGGTTGTGTGTCAGGCTCTATAACGCCTCCTCCATTGTGCTGTTTGACCCGTGGGCCAGCCAGAGCTCCCATGAGGTCCCTTATCCCTCCATCAGTCCTCTCTCATTAGCCCCCACAGGCAGAGCCCAGAGTAAGGTAACACAGAGGGGCCCCTGCTTCCTCCTCTGGTCCCCATGAAATACATACAGCACAAATACAGATGACAGAGATCACCATTTAGCAGCGATGCAAAAACAAGTACATTTCTTAAAATAACCACCAGCTTGTTTCCTCAAAAAAAAAAAGGCAAATTCAAGGAAGATATATTTCTTGCAGTTCTTGTCATTTTAAAATCCCCGTCAGATTTAATCATGCTGAATCACTTGTCAGCATTTATTGTCAGTGTCTGGGTGTTCTTGTTAATTTTGTGTATATATTAATCATTGTTCTCTTCAGTTAAACAATAAAAGATCATCTTTTAGTGGGGATAAAACAGGGATAAAAAAGTGGAAAGCAGAGGTGGCAGCATGAGGAGGGAGGAGGAGGAGGAGGAGGAGGAGGAGATGGGGCAGGACACAGTGGAGAAACAGTTGATTATGAGTCCCATCAAGTGATCAATGATTTCATTAATAAGACGGATCACGCGGCTGTCATAGCTGTGACACGGGCTGAGGGATGATCCGCTCCTGGTGCTCCATTTCCCCCAAGCCTCCCTCCCTTCCTCCCTTTCTCCCTCCCTGTCCTTCCAATATCGCCTCCCTCTGCCGACGACAAGGGAACGCCAAGGAAAAAAGGGATGGAGCTGGGTGTTGACGGGGGAGGAGGGTGGAGGGGGTTAGTCATGAGGGAGGGAGGGAATGGAGGGGGGGGTGGGGGGGTGGGGGGGGAAGAAAAGTGAAAATCCATTTTGAAACCCATTTTCAATTAGGGGTCCACAAGCTGTTATCACAGGTGTCCCAGAATGGGGGCCCGTAAGTGAAAATGTCTCCTATCCGTTTCTGAAATGAAACCTTATCTGGGAGGCACAAAGATGGCGGGGACAGCGTATCTGTAAATTACTTTCCATCCCCGCTGTTAACGGGAACTTTATTTCTGTCAGATGACATTCCCCTCTATTTACTGTTGATCATTTAAATGGCTGCCTAAAAAGAAGGTGGCCCCTCTATCTCTTTCCTCTCTCCCCTCTCTGAATCATTCTTCTTCCCATCAGGAGTTTTTTTTTCTTCAAAGCAGTCAAGTGTTCTTTTTCTTCCGTAAACACTTTAGCCACGCTCTCCATTTGCTTAGGGATTTCTCCGGTAACCCACAAGAAAGCCTAACATTTGTTGCCCTTTAAGGCTTAACTTGTTTGCCTCTGAGACCCTTGCTCTTGCCCTTTTAAGCACGACCATTAAAAGGCCCCAACTTCATAACCTGCTTTACTATGGCTGTGTTATGTTTAAGCATTAAAGGGATAGTTCAGATTTTTTGAAGTGGGGACATAATCAGTGTATTACCTCCAGTAGAAGTCTGTCAGTACGCCCCCAGTTTGGAGAAGCAGGCAGGAGTACCGCCTCAGAAGCTGAGCAATGCACTGCTGTTGACAGGGGCGGCAACAAAATGTATTTTTTCCACCTACATAAGGTCCCACCTAACAACGTCTACATCAGATTAAGTGTAAGCTATACTGAGAGTATTTCCACCTCTTTACCTTTCTGTCAGACAGCCTGTTCCAGCGGTTTCAGTTATACACGTATGCTCTCTTCAAAGCCACCAGACTCCATTGACAAAAACAGAAATTTTGGCTCTCTGAACACAGGAGTTGTTTGTCTACCGCTGCATTGCTCAGTTAGTTAGTTTGTGTTATTGTGTGACTTTGGTCAATCACAACTTACCATTTCAAACACCAAGGTCACACAATAAGACAAACAAAATAACTGATCAAGGCAGTGGTAGACCAGTAGCTGCAGTATTCAGCGATGTTAAATCACCTTTTTTCTCAATGGAGTCTGGCTTTGAAGAGAGTGATAAATTTGCTTCAGTTCCCTTTCGGAAATCACTCACTGACGGAAAGATACAGCACCAAAAATATAGTCAGTATAGTGTTGATGTTGATTTAGGTGGGGTTTTTAGGTGGCTAAAATATGTTATGCTGCTTCCCCCTGCCCACACCAGGATATTGCTTATCTTCCGTGTCAGTTCTCCTGCCTGCTTCTCCAAACTGGAGGCGTGCCGACTGCCATTTACTGTAAGTAATACATTGACTATGGATAAGTACCTCATACAACCCCACTCCAAAAAATCCAAACTATCCCTTTAAAGCAGCATTCCCTGACAATTTCCTGAAATCCATCCAGTTGTTCTGTTCCCTGTTTTCAATTCTCATCCTCCTACTTACACTAACTCCCTCTCTTTCCTCAAATCAGCAGCGCCCATATCATAAAAGTCCAACCAACCAGAAACTTTTTCCCCTTCTTTTTCTCCTTTGCAAATAACCAATCCCTTAACCCCCCACCCCCTGTTTTTTCTCTTTTTTTATTAGCAAATTATCCCATGACGACAGGATTTATTCAGCCAAGAAGCATGGACATCTTTTTTTTTTTTTTTTTTAGCTCGGGACCCAACAAAAGAATCAGGGGACTTTGTGGTCCACCTGCCTGCCGAATGATGAGGGTGGGAGGGGAGAGCCACCCCCCACCCTCACCGAACCCCTCCTAAAGAGCACCAATCACAGCATTGTTGTGGCACAGTCGGCTCTTTTGAGCTGTCAGTGCGAGAGGAGGGGGCATGGAGATGAATGGCACACAGGATGAAGCCACCATTTAGCCAACCATGTGGGAACGCTCTACCAGGACTCAATAATTACTCTGGGTCTGCTCAACTTGGACAAAACTTACAGACTATGGACAAGAGGGGAGTGGAGGAGGTGAATTATCCCTGTAGTGCATGTAGAGTGAAGATTTTTTAGCCAAATCCAGACAAAGGTGCAGAATTAGCTACAAGATCTGATCAAATCAAAGCAGATCCCAATCACAGAAAAATGCTGTACTTCTAGCACAGACTGCTTTGGAGGCTAAAACATCCACCATGTCCACTCCATCTGCCCCCCTCTCCCTACTTATTTTCCACTTTTCACAACTTATCATAGCACGCTGTTGCCGGGTGCACCACGGGGTTTCCGCTGCGCTGAGATCAGGGGCCACTACTCCGCTTGACGGGGGGAAATATTTTGCCAGGCCTTCCTAAGAAGAACCAGTCACTGGGGTTCCACAGCTGCTCACAATTACCTTTTGTTTCGATGGAGGCAGTGGGGCAGGGGGCTACGGGGGTTAAAGTTGAGGCGAGTGTAGGGTTACACCTGATAAGAGGTTATGAGTTCTGGGGGCGACTCGGGAATGCGCTGTAATTATAACAACACAAAGAATGTGTAAGCTATCTGCTGATTCCAAGAGCGAGAGAGATTGGGATCTAAAAGGGGACCTTTCTCTGCAGATAAGTATCATCCCTCCCTTCGTCAAGTGAGTTATGAGACTACTGTATTTTAGGGAGTTGCTTAAAGTTGGAGTGTATCCTCTGACGTGGCCGAGTCCAATGTAGGAGACAAACCTTATGCTGCTCAGAGCTGTAATTACCAGCACATCACCAAGAAAAATCCACAATCACGGAGCCAAATTACATCCATGCTTTTTCCACAACAAACTTTTTTTCTTCCCCTTGCTGCCCCTTTAATTAATAAAACAGTGCTGGCCATCTGGGAATGAGTAAGAGTGTTCCCAAGATGCGTAAGGATGCACTACCTTACCCACTTCCTGTGATAACTCCCATATGGGGAGCAAGTCACAGCAACTTATTTACCCTTTCGTGGACTGTTTGTCTCCACTTCACACTCAGGATGATCACGTTCGACCTCAGCAGAGTCCCTGACAGACAACTCCAGCTACCAGAGCCAAACCTCCATACCCAAAAACCTCCAAATCCTCTCACTGCTAATGAGCACAGCTGCAGCTTATGCCTGGTGATCTCAACTCTGGTTTTGTTATGACTTTAGCTTGACGCTCCAAGGCTTTCCAGCCAAAAAAAAAGCCCTAAAATCGCCATCTAATATTCCTCATTCCAGCATCTGAATTAAGAATGAAAGGCTGAATGACGACAGGCCTGATGAACTGTAAGCTCCACTCCGCTTTTAATAGCATGTGTTGAAGACATTGCTATGTAAATATGCCAAGTTTTGCTACCAGTGAGGGTTGCATGTGACTCAACATGAGAATAGAGGAAAAGCAAACACAAGTAACGTAAGCAAGGATCTGTGATGTCTACATCTTTAAATCATGTTTTTGGGAATCGATCAGTTTTATCTAACAACATAGGCACAAAACACATTTCTCTGCCCTCAGTTGGAAAGTGGCCCCTATGCTCAAATATCTCGCTACTTTTGGTAGCACATCTCTGTCTCCAGCTCATAGCGGTCTGGAAAACATCCAAACATGCTTCACAACAAGATGAAAAATGGAGCCAACACAGAAGTGCCAAAATCTGCAGTTCCTTGAATGGTGTCTTGAGGTTGGTTCCAAGAGCGAGTTATTCCTCATAGACCCCCATGTTAAAATGCTCGACTTTACAGCAGAAATAAACATGTTTACAGCCTGGTACAAAAAACTTTTCTGGTCTCTGTAGCTAATTTCAATATTCATGTCAACTGCTGGGGGAAGTTGAATTGTTATAACTCACCCATTTAAATTTTGGTAAGGCTTAGAGTTATGCACATGGCAGGGCCACGTTGAGTGATGGCTATATTAGTTGACAAGTCACTACCATGGCAACAACACTGGCTAGGTGACGTAACCATGGCGTAACCCCAGATTCACAGATAAACGTAGCCATAGCTATCACGATTTCAGTGTGTTTTCAGCTCATGAAAGTTAATTGCAATGTTTTGGTCACCTAAAAAGTTCTTGCTCAGCCTTTTTGTGGTGCTGGAAGACCCTCTAAGGAGTCAGGTGTTCAGTTTTACCAGTAAGTTCATTTTGTCTTAATGGGTTTAAGCCTGTTTTTCACGAACAAAATTTCATAATAGCATTAGCATTAGCATTATCACAGTTAACCATAGCTGTAAATCAAGGATGTATAGAGAGACCTGGATACAGTGTTAGAGGCAGGACCATGTTCATTTCTATGAGAGCTGCTCAGTGGTGCATGAAGCCAAAAATGGTTAAACTGCCACATATAAAATAACCTGGATGATCCAGGGATGATCGGCACTGCTTCCCCAATGTGCGGCCCATAGAGCAGGCACACTCGAGGCTTCCGCTAGCTTATACGTCTACTTTGGGTTTAGTGCTCTGCTAACTTGAATGGGGATAAAATGATTCAATTGTGCAGCTTTTCTAGACTTTCCAAATATTACTGGACCGAATGGATTAAATCCTGATAGTGAAACGAGCCATTTTTCAGGGGCTTTGACACTCAAAAAAAGACATATCCACTAATTTACAGACATCTCTTTTGCCATTTGAGTCTATGAGAACAAGTGTTTTTGGTCTGCAGTTGTTTGGTCACTACGAAAATTGGCTTGAAAACACAGTGCATTTCCTGGGGGGGCCTGCTGTTAATGCACCGTGCTAACCAAGCTAACAGCTAGCATTAAGGTTAGCTTCACCCTCTCGTCCAAATATTGTCACTTCCGGCTCCAAAAGTCCAAGACAGTGATGGATAAAATGCCAAACTCAAAGCTGAAAACGGGAGTCCACAAGCTAATGGGTGCCGGCCTGGTGGTTACGTCCATTATTTTATTAAGTCTATGGCTACAAGCCTTTGTGGCACATGACCAAATTTAGGGATAAAAAATGTGTAATGTGTAAAGTGTAAAAGTTAGGGGTGATGTGTGATTAACAGATGTGAAGAACTTAGCCTGCAAAGAGAAAGCTGAATTTTTCCACACACAAACTAAAGATGGAGGTGGAGGTGCAGCCATGCAGAATCAGCAAGTCACCAGCAAAATCCAAACTATAAAGACTTTTTTTTAATGAACTGTTTAATTTTAAAACTGTCAAGAGATGAAAAACACCTGAAAATATTGACCTGGTTGTTATTTTTACTTTTGCTCAATCTCTTGGTAGCATCACATTCACTTATGCTTTTGGGCTCTATGTTCCCATTACTCAACTGGTGAGCTGACAAATAGACCAGTCTCTCCAAAACTGGGTGTGTTCCAACAAGACCCCAAATTATATTTACATTAACCACAGCGGCTGAGTGTGCAGTCAGAGGTGACACGTACCATTTGAGGTGGTGCTGGAGGCCACCGCCTTCTCACTGATGTCATTGCGCGCTGATGAGCCCTTGGTCGCCACAATGGTCTCCACCCTCTTCTTCTTCTCAGCTGCTGAACTGGCCTGGGACTGGGTTTCCATGGCGATTGCTCATTCCTCAACACCTCATGGAGACAGGATAACTGGTGGAGAGGAACGTAAAACATTTTTTTGTTTTAAAAGTGTCTTGTAAAAGTGAATCATTTAATTCGAGTGTAGAAATTGAGCTTCTCCTGCTTGATTAAAGAGTTAAATATTTTAACAAAAGAGTGCCTCAAAAAAAAAGACTTGAACACTGAGAACCTTGTGAGAAAAACCTCAGATCCAATCCTCCCTTTTCATGATGCCCAGAGCAGACCATGGGTCAATCCACCAGCTCACCCTGATTTATTTTAACTCAGACCTGCTGGGCTCTGATCCGCTTGTCGGGGGGGGGGGGGTGATCTCCTCATCCGCTAACTGTGGTTAAACATCCAAAAAAAACATAATTTAGCTTACCTTATTTTCAACTATGTCACATTAAACTTCTGACTTCTTGTCAAAAACATAAAAACTCTATAAACATAGCAAGGCGGGACATCCTGACTAGGTTTTATATCTCAGAATAGAAGTAAAGGCAGCTTGTGGATATACTGATAATCCTGCTCGAGCAGTCTTTCCAGAGAGAAAGGAGAAACCTTAAGGGGATACCACAGAGAGAGAAACATTCACAGTCCTGAAAAAACAAGGGTTGTTTGAAGGCCCTTTTGGGAATATCATGGTGCCGGGCAATTTTTCTTTCAAAGAATAAAGGTGGTTCAAGTTAATACTGTCTGTGGGTTTAGAAGGGGTTCAGCCAACAGTCTAGCAGACATGCTGCTCAGTTCAGCACCTCAGAGGCTGTCTACAAACTCGACTCTATCTAGGTCACGGAGGTCTCTGATTATGGAGACAACACGGTGATACACCACAACCGCTCATTTACACAAAGTACAGGACAGCTTCATTTGGTCCAATATCAAGCCTTTACTTAGACGCCATAATTCATGGATAATTACTGGAAATATTTAGTCTGACTAACATCTTTCCAATAGCTTATTACCCAACTGTACTATTTAATTGTCCTCCACCCTATAAACATGCATGGACACAAAGGCCAGCAGTAAAGTCAGCTATAATGCAAACAGAGGAGCTGCTGAAAGTACAAGAGAAGAGAGGGGGGGCTGGTTTTTACCAACTCCCCAAGGAGGGAAGGCGAGGGGGAAGTGGTGAGGGGTAAACTTCAGACAAACACTGTGTGCTTTGTTTGTTTTTTTTCCCCACCCCCTGAAAAACCAGAGTCTGTCATCCATTCTGACCCGACAACAACATCTGTAAGCAATTGCTGGCTTACGAAAAAAAGAAGGGAAAAAAAAAAACACAATGCAATTACTCCCTTACCAATCAAAACAGAATTAAACAAGAGCTCGTCCTCTAATCACTCCCACATGAATACATGTGTAGCCGTCATCCCCAACCAAAGACATTTTTGTCTTACTTGCGCAGAATATCATCTCTGCATGTGTTTGATAGAGTGAATGCTTTCATTTCGCTGCAGCGCAAGTGGGTTAATCGTCAGAATACATGCGGATGCATGTACGTCTGCACACGCATGGTTGTAAGTTTCTACTGAGGTAACTAATCATAGGTGCCACTCATTCACTTTCATCGGCAGAAAGTGAAACAAGAGCAACGATCAAAGAAAACTTTCTCTCTTTGAAACTGTCATTACATCATTCTAATGACTGAACTTGAGCAAAAGCAGCGAAGCGGCGAAAAGAGCAGGGAGAGATCCCACTTTACAGCTGTTCCTAAATAGCTCCCAACATGCTTTGTGTGTGCAGTGAGCATACATGTCTGTGTGTGTCTTCTTGTAGCCCCCCAGGTGAGTCAGAGCAGAGCTTAAAAAGAGCTGAGAGTGCAGCAAATATGAGGGTCAGGATTGGGGTTTGTAGGGGAGGCGAGGAGAAAGCAGGGCATTCCTCTGGTTCGGGCAAATATTCACAAGTCCGAGCCACTGAAGCGTGTCTGACTGGCCTTTTGTGTTCCACTAGGCAGGCCACAGTTCCAAAGCAGCAATTAAAAGCAGGACCTTTTCACCCATAATCCCTCTGACCTGGACGCCCACACTCAATCCTGCAGATGTTCCCGTCTCTGCTTTCGCGTTGCTCATTTTCGCCCCGTCCAACCCTCCGAAAACACTCAGAAACTCACCAGCACCAAGACACTTCCGCCTGTGTTTACATCAGGACAGCGGGGAAAGAATGTTTGTTAATGTGAAAAAGTTTTTCTGTGTTTATCTTTAAAGGTCCAGGATGAAGGATTTATTGGCAGAAATGGTATATGGTATATAACGGTCCTTGTCTACAGAGATCATCGTGTTGCACCGCCATGTTTCTGCAGTAGCCCAGAAAGGACAAACCAAACACTGGCTCTAGATAGGGCTATTCATGTTTTTGCATCATAATCATAACCATCAGGTCTGTTTGTTTTGGAGAGGAAGAGACCTCTGCAGATAATTCAGCTCCTGGTTAAAACCTCCTGAAAAATGAACGCTGAAGAAATCCAAACCAGGAGAAGTTTCAGCTAGTTGCAAACTAATATCCTCAACCGTATACACCACTAATCTCCCTAAATCTTACACACTGTTCCATTAATGTCGGCTTAGGGCCAAAAAATGTTTCGAGCGACTTAACTGTTGCAGAAAAATTTGCAATGTCAGAATAAAATCATTAGTTTTACCGCACTTGGTGCACGCTGCAGTGATCTCAATCATCTGGTGTAGGGTGTCCATAAAACTTAATCCGAGTTTCTTTTTTGCGTACATTCTTAATATTATCCTGAGTTTTAAGTCTTGGCTCATGCAAATAGTAAAGAATAAGTGTGCTCTGTCAAGTGCCAAACAAAAAGCGGCAAAGTGGGTAGACATGAAGGGGGACTCCGGAGAGCACAAGAACGTAAACGGGTCTCGGTTCTCTTGTACTGTGGAAAAGGAAGAGAATCTGGTGGAGTTGTGGAGTGAACAAGAGTCTGTGTTTAATTCAGCATGTATCTGATTGACCAACTAGCACTTATTTTAGTTGAGACTTAATTTTTGAAACAGTTTGCCTCTCATTCCCACAGTCTCCTCCCTCTAAATTAGCAAAGCTAAACAACAGAGTCTGGGTTTGGGAAGTTTTTGCGGACACATAAGGAATTGTCAATATGTCATATTTCTTAAAGGGAGTTTGGCATAATATTTTCTATCAGGAGCAGGATGGGAAATAATTTCTAAAGGAATGTAGCTGTGGTCTTGCAAACAGTGATCCTGCAAGATCCCCAGACTTTGCAAAATCTTTAAGTCAGTGACTAAAAAAGTAACAGATGTCAGAGGGTGTCAGACTTAAATCTTTTCAAAGTCTTTTCAAAGTCTTCTAATGTATGGTGGGCATAAACTGAAAAATCTGAGGGCAGAGATAGTTTGAACAACATTTTCATTTCACACTTTGAACCTTCACTGAAGAAACACTACCCACAAGCGAGATGCAGAAATCAGATTTTTAAATACATTTACATGAGACAGCAGAGAAATAACTACCTGCACCAGTGTTGTGTCACAGAGGCCTGGCACAAAAGAAGGAATTACAAGTAGGCATTGGTTGCTGTTGTTACCCAAAATAAATGTTAATTTCATATTAATGTCTTTCCCATGAAATGTCTGTCCTACACCCAATTAGAGAAGAGAGAAAGAGGGTGTATCTTTATTTGTGCTCAACTGTAATCCTTCCACACAGAAAGGGAGGCGATTAAACAGGTTTAAAATACCACAATTCAGACTGTTCCCCCAGAAAAAAAAAGAGAAAAAACATTCTTATTTTATAAGCACATTAAGCAAATCAATTTAACATAAATTATACGCCTTGGTGACAAAGGCACCGAGTTGAAAGTCATCTGCAAATTGTACACATCAAAGTGAAAGACTAAAATAAACTTTTGCCTTTGATAGAAAAAAAATCAGTTTTTTTCTTCATGCGAGCTTAAACGGCTACTAACGCTATCAAAAATCACTGCCTTTTGTTATTTAAAGGCTCCGTCTTTACAAGCTTAATTCTATGAAACTGCTTAAGGTGTACCTCCTATTCCACTGCACTCTGTCATTAGGGAGGATTTGCAAATGCATGGCGCACACACAGGCACGCACACATACACACACACAGAAACGGTGGGACATTTTTATATAAACTCTTGAAGTGTCTTCTTAGATTTGGCAACCCCCCCCTCACAGACGGGGTACTGTATTTGTGTTCATTTCATTAGGGCGACTGTTCAGTGTCGAGGGCCCCCTGAGGGGGGAGACTGGCAGCGCCACAGCATTCATCATCATTACATCAGCGACCACCGAGATCTGCTATCTTAGGCTTATCAACACGGCACAAACGCAGCGCAGCGCGGCGAGTTAGAGGGGAGGGGAGAGATGGGAGATGGAGACGATTGAGGGAGATTGTGAGCAAAAGTGGGATAAGAGGGGGAGAAAATGAATGGAGGAAGGGAGGAGCATGAGACTGTGTGTGTGTGTGTGTGTGTGTGTGTGTGTGTGTTCATGTATCTGTGCATGCATGTGTGTGCGCCTCGCTGTGCCCCTGCATGCCTGCACATGCTTTCCTGTGTGTACAATGTGTGTTTTTGCACATTTCGCAGCTATGCCAACAACATTAAGGGCTCCTGCACAGCTGGAATAACTAAAACACTGAGGGGCAAAGAGGGAGGAGTTGCCGGAGCCCTTCAGCGAGATTAGCTGAATCTAGCAATAAAACAGAATGCGCTGGCTCAGGCTGCATGTGTTTGCATTGGATAAGGTCAGTGAGGGGATGAGGCCCCTTAAGGAGACAGTGGAAGTGCTTGCTGGTGGTTAGAGGACCTGTCATGGGTTCAAAATCCCCACTGAGGAGGTGTTCTGAAACTCAATGGCTCTCAGAGGAAACCACATACTTAGGTTTCCATGCTGTGCACTTATGGCTTGCCCTCGGCCCTGGAAGGCAAAGGGGAAGAGGGGGGGATTGGGGATTTGGTGTTTGTGGCTCCCATTCACCAGTGAAACTTAACATTGTGCCCAGATGGCACTAAGTCTGGCCTACAGCTGATGGGGACCAGCCCCTCAAGTAAGGGCCATTTAGCAGGAATTAGTCACACCCCGCCACACACACTCATATCAAATCACAGATATGCACATGCAAACTGGTTTAGTGCGAGGCCCTCTCACCCTTTTGTATGCTGTGACATGGTTGAGCTGTTCAGATCGTCAGTCATTTGCATGTTTCTGTATCATCCTACAATGATGTATGAGTCCTACTTTTTACAGCTGCGTTGTAAAACTTCAAGTTGATGCATTTATTGAGATGATTTATTGGTTCATGCTTTGAATCAGTAAATCATCTTGTAAATACTGCATGGGAAAACGAATGTATGTTTTATGCTTTTTCTGCAGTAATATTTTACAAAATACCTACCTGTCTTTAATTTAGCTTCACACCTGAGGTAACACATCATAATAACATTCCCTATGCCAAGGGTGTAGGTGTCATTTTAAAATTAGGGTGGGGGCACACACAAATTTGAGCATCAAACACTTAATTTCCTGCATTTTGGTGAAGTTTTATGCCCCATTTTGTGCCCTTTCTGCATCAATTTATGGTGTAAATGTCTTGTCAAAATAAAAGCCCCCTACTACTTTCATGTTTCTACTGGGGGAGGGACAAAAACATCTACACCTATGATCTCAGCAAACAACGTGGGCTACTTTCACAAGTGCACTGCACAACATTTGAATAGCAAAGGCCTGTGCAAATGAGGAGTGTTTGTATTTTTTGTCAAGGGCAAACAGTGCAACACAGCCCATCAGTTGCTTTCAGCGCAGCTAATAAGATTATCCTCGTGTGCGCCTTGGTCCCTCAGACCTCTCCACTTGAGATGCTTTGGAGGGCTGGTGAGGGACCCTGTGTGTTGCACAGCAGAATGAGCCGAGCGCATCTTACATTCCTGGGTAACAAACCCACACGATGTAATCGTAATGCTTACACGATGCTTCTTTTGCATTCGCTACCCAGTAGATAAGGGGAAAATAAAGCACGTGCCACAATGGAAATCTTGAGCGTTTTCCCAGCAGCCCCTCTTGCTTATTAGATTGTTTATTTATTTTGACTTTGCATTTGTTCGCGAGCCACTTGTGTCAAGGCAAGTGGGGCTGTGAGGCGTGAGACAATGGATAATGCAGGCAGCTTTGTTGCACTGGTGGCCCAGTTATGCGGTATTGGTTTCCCCTGCTCTCCTCTTCATTCATTTTCTTCCCCTGCTGGTCTTTGTTTGATCAGACACTTTTCCTGATTTGTGAGAAGGAAAAGATGCTTGTTCAGCCGTTTACAGGAGGCCGACGCAAACAATGCAGCCTATTACTTCAGCAAAATATCATGACGGTCCTGGGGAAGAAAAGACAAACATTCTTCTCTATGCACAAGTTTTTTTTGCCTTGAACTTGCAGAGATTAAAAGTTAGTATGATTACAAATACTTTCCCCCACTTTATAACTTTGCTTGTATCCACAAAGCCAATTGAAATTCAGTTTACTATTGAATCTGTTGTTGCAACAGCCACCACGCTCTACAACTAAGGTTTCCATTCGAGTGGCCCCTGCACATGGCACCCGCTGTAAAGCAAAAGGGAGTGAGGTCTGTATCCTGTCAGTGGGCCTCTCATCTCCAGTGAAAACAGCCTTGTGTTTGCGGAGGCATTCTTCATACAAGGCTTTAGAAAGTACTTCGCACGATGCCACAACCAGAGCGCGACAACAACATCCTTCACTGTGCTTTCGCAGTGAAAGAGTACATGTTAACGCTGCGCGCTGCCTTGTTTGAGAGCACAGTTCCTATGTAATGCGTGTGTGTGTGTGAACGCGGCACAGGGAGGAAGAGGGACTGTTTCGACTGTGTTTGAGAGTGTGTGAGCCTTGCCGCTGTGTATAGGAGTTGGATGCACCAGGTGCTCTATACGCCTCTCTGTATGCAAGTGCGATCACTGTGCACAGAACATAAATAAGAGAGGGGACCCCAGGGAGGGGATGAGTGGAGGAAGAGAAATTCCTGTACTGATGAAAACCTCACACACATCTCTCCCTGCCGCCTCCTCCTCATCGCACATGCACTCAGGGAAGGATCAAGCAGACGGATGGTCCTGTGTGAGTGGAGTGGCGGCAGACAGGGCTTTGACAGAAGGCCTTCACACTTAGACTTAGACAGAGGAGTGAAACAAAGAGTTATTTGAGGTGACTAAACTACTGAGAGCAACCCAGGGCTGTGCAGCCACAGGTTACAGGGTCATTGCACTGCACACTTGGACTTCAAGTTCCCCTTCTTTTCTGTTTCACTTACTTCATGCTCACTCCCTCTCCTTCTCTCCTCCTTTCTATCTCCCTTTCCTTCATTCCTTTGTGTCACTGGGATAAGTGTTGGAGCGGAGTGAGTCAGTGCTGCCATGTGATTAATGACGGGCCCTGGCGTCTCCGGGGCCGAACACTAACAACAGCCAGGGGGCAGCGCGATAATGCACAATAATAAAGCCAGCAGACAAACAGCCAGGCAACGCGAGGCCTATTAGCTAGCCCCATCAGGACGGCTAAGTGAGAAATTAGCCCTTCCCAAGCTCCGCCACAATTCATCAAGTGCTGCCCCTGAATCCCCCCTCAAGAAGTCATAATGTTTACTTAAAGACTGGCCTCGATGCCCCAGCGGCGAGCTTTATTGGCTCTTATTAATTCCCGCTCTGGCCCTTGCGGCCATGCCATTTAAACTGAATTAAAGGGGTGAAAATTGGATGAGATGAAGTTGTCTTGGTGTTTGGCTCTCGCATGATAAAGCCGGACCTAAACAGAGGGAGACTTGGAGAGGGAAAAAAATAAGAGGGGAGGGGAAAACAAATCGGCATGTAAAGGAATGCTGAATGAAGCTGTCCTGAAATGTGCCGCAGTCAGTCAGAGGAATGCAGGGAGAGAGCGGGAGGGGGGGGAAAGGAAGAGAAAAGGGAGAAATGGCATCGCTTTAATGCTAGACTTCCTGTGTGGATGGGAACAGATCCAAGAGGGTAACACTGGGTCACACATTCCACAGATGCAGAAGTGATTCTGTTGTATCTTTGCATTCTGCTTATCTTTCATCGCACAGGTTGAAAAAATACCGTAAAATAAGGTCACTCTATCAGCACTCCAACCTTATTTCAACATGTCAGTGATGGACAGGGAGCGAGAGGGGAGGGAGTACACTCAACACAAAGTACGTGCCCTTAATGAGGTGGCTCTGCTGGTCTTCACATAACAGAACAATGAATCACACTTATAAAAAGCAATGATGAAATGGGCCAATTTTATCAGCTTGGTCAAATTACCCATTATTTTGAGCTTTTATATTATCTAGTGCTGAAACGCTTAGTTGATAAGTCGAATCAATTAGTCATTTATCCAAAAAAAGCAAAACATTTGCTGGTTCCAGCTGTTAAAGGAAAATTACTCACTGGTCTCTGTTTTACTAAACATCTTTGGGTTTTGGTTATTTCTAATAATGGATAGATTACTGATCGGGGGCCCAAAATGTCAGGGGCCCACCTGGTCTTCATCTGTACAAGGTTTCTCAAATTAACACGTACCAACCAGAAGGAGACTCAACATGGCCACAAGGAGATGCAAAGCAACTGCAAAGAGTTACAAAATAACTACAGAAATGGTAAAACAACCAAAAAGACACAAAATGACCTCAAAGAGACTTAAAACAACCAAAAAGAGGCACAAAATGACCTCAAAGAGAAACAGAATGACCCCAAAGAGACACAAAATGACCTCAAAAAGACACACACTCACTAAAAAGACACAAAATGACCCCAAAGAGACACAAAATAACCAAAAGAAAGACACAAATGACCTCATAAAGACACAAAACCACTAAAAAAGACACAAAATGACCATGAAGGTGACACAAAATGACCTCAAAGAGACACGAAACAACCAAAAAAATATACAAAATGACCCCAGATAGACACAAAAAAACCAAAGAGACACAAAATAACCTCAGAGAGACACAAAATGACCTCAGACACAAGCAAAACCTCTAAAAAAGATACACAATGACCCTGAGAAGACACAAAATGACCTCAAAGAGACTTACAAGGCCCAAAAAGACACAAACTGACCTCAGAGACACACAAAATGACCCAAAGAGACACAAAAGGATGAAAAAAAGAGGCAAAACCGCCACAAAGTCTGTGTGTCTTGTAGGAGTAGGAGAGGTGATGGGGCCTTTTGCATATCTGTGCCCAGGGACCCATTGTTTCATAATCCACCCATGCTTCCAATGGGCACTTTTCACTAGTTTCTGACCTTTCATACACTAAATAATTTATTCATTTATAGAAACAGATTAACTGATAATATTAATATTCCCAACAGTTTCATTTTGCCTTTTTGCGGTTGCTATTTTATAAGCTTTTCTATCTCTTCCTGATGTATTCATTTGTAACCACAACATCATGACTGGTTCCCTGGCCCACATGCAGGTCTGTAAGTAAGTCTCATCCATGTGAACTGTAGGTCTGCGTTGCAGGATTGGCGGCAGGCGAGAGTGTGTTCTATAGAGTAGTATGGAGTATACGGCAGCGGAGGTGTGAGATCAAAGACAGCTGAGGCTCAGAGGGAGTCCCGGAGACTTCTAGCTCCCTGACGGCTCTCCCAACGGCAGCGTCGGGAGACAACTCTCTCCCTTCACTTTCATATCAGCCACAGAGCCCCCCCATCCCTTTGCGCCGGCTCGTAGGCTCCACACACACACGCACACACACATGCACAGGGAGTCTCAGAGGATTTGGCAGTGCTGCAAAACCTGTACCCCACCTACAGCAACACTCCTCCACACAGCTACACACACACATGCTGTTGCTCATCAGAAACCCATGCATCAGAAACACGCAGCTGAATATTTTGGATTTTGAAAGGCTGAGTTCGGAGGAAACTCTCTTGCTCTTCCAGTTAAAGAGACTCACGCAACTCAAATACCGACACCACGCAACACTGCAATGAGCTGCCATAAACCTCCCAGCGCTGCCAAGTGCTCAACAAAAAACTTCCCATAAACTCCAAAGAGCACAGTCACAAAATGGCCCCCTGAAAATCCCCGGCATAAAGAGTGAGGAACAAGACTGTCATTAGACAGGCAGCCCCCTCAGGCCCGCCGACTTGATCGCGAGGAAGCCAAACATCTGGGTGCATTTATTCGTTTCAGCTGTTTGCAACCCCGCCTCGAATAAATCTGGGAGCTGTAACACCATTGCTTAGGACAGCTCCTAAACAAACATGCTCAACGCTCGCCACCTCACTCACTCACTCACTCCACACGCCCCAGCATCCCAAGCAAAGCCGAGGCCGGCTAACGCAGGCAAATAAATTCGTGGAGGAGGAGGCCTTAATTGGAGCATTTGACGGGTGCCTGGGGTTAATTGGGAAGCATGGAGAGCAGCTGGCTCCACGGTGGAAGTTGAGACAGGGATAATAAGTTCACCCTCTGCAGGAGAGACAGTTAGTGATGAATCAGATCAGAGGAACAGTGTACAGTGTAATCATCCTCACATCTCCCCTCCTCCACCCTGCTCTCCTGACAAGCAGAGACAACCTGGCTCCCAGCTACGCAATCTGGCACCTATCACACACGACTGGCGGATCACCCGGCGACACTTCACACACACACGTTCATTCAGCTAATCACTCACACACACAATAATTCTTACCTCTAGGACACGGAACCTAGTTTATCAGTTCGCCGGTCGATGTATGTAAATCTCTCCAACAATGTGTGTACTAATGGCTTATTACCCCGCGTTAGCTGGTTTGCATTGATCTCTACGCCAGAGGGAGACGGGGAAACTAGAGCAGTTCGCTGCTCATATGTACCGAGCAGGACTATAATCACATCCCAGCTTGTTTCAATAAAAGCAACATTAGCATAAACCATCTCAAACACACTAAAACCTTCACCCCTGCTCGGTCCGTGCAAGAAAAAACTTTCCTGGATTACAGGGTAATCAGGGCCATATGGGATGGGTCGGCATAACTTTGAGTGTCTCTCTGAAGTAGATTGTCTCCGCAGATTATGACTCTCTAAATGAGAAAACTAGTTTTTTTTCCAGAGGAGCAAATCTTTAGCCAGGGTATATAGAGAGAGGAAAGATTCTCTCGGGAAACTAGTAGCTGCAAAGGGTTTTGCTAACACCAAACTGAGTTCCTTGTGCTGGGAGGGTGGCTGAGGGAGCATTTGGGGGCTGAAGGAAGCCCAGGTAGAGTCATAGGCAGTAATGGGAGGAGACAGGGACTTAGAGCGCCACACAAAAGCCAGGCTTTATAAATAATTCCAAAAGCTAACAGGATCCCTTGTATGTGTGAATCTGTGAAATACATTCACACATGAATGCGCACACACCCGCAGATACACACACACACACACACACACACACACACACACACACACCCCGCCACCAGGGGGAATAGGTTATTCACACCGCTGCTCCACCGGGGCTGTTGTGAGCTCGACCTGCCTGGATTGGTAAATTTGGGTGAATATCTTTCTTGCATAGATGATGCAAGAAAAAAAAAGGAAAGCAAAAGGTCCATTTCAGCAACACACACACTCACTCACTCATAATGCAGGGCAGCAAAGCACACCGGAGACCTGTCTTGTAAATCTCTTTGTGAAAGCAGCTTTGGGGGGTAGACAGGGGCTTACATACTGAGCCCTGAGGTAGAGCTACAGACTCCACTCCCTCTAACCCCCCCATGGTCTTTCTCCCTCTCCCACACACATACTCTGCGCTCCTCTCTCTTCCTTACTTTTCCGTCTACCCCACATTTCCTGCCCTCCTCTCACCTTATCCATCGCTCCCTCCCTCCCTCTATTCCTCCCCTCTCCCCTCTCTCCTCCCCTCTGTCCCAGCCCGGCCTACAGAGCGCCGGTCCTTTAGCCCTGCAGGCTCCCGTGGCGTTGCGGTGACTAATGTCCTGCCTTTGCTCAGACAATGAGTTTGAGACTGAGCCGGGGAAAGTGTTGAGGAGGGAAAAAGACTCCAGCACCTTTTGACAAATGGAACCCTTCGCACTCCCGTGCCCACTGAGGGAGGCTTTACAATGTCGCGCTCCACGCTCCACGTCCTCCGAGGGACGGCTGCAACCCGCAAAGCCGCATCTGGGGGAATATAATGAATTCTTTGGGAAGTCTAACCTGGCTTTCTTCATGAATAAGATATATTTCCAAAGCATGTCGACCCCTCTTAATAAAAACACCAGTCTGGCAGGAATAGCCAAAGCCGTTTTAGGGCCCCATGTACACGTTAATATTTCTGTTTCTCTATAAATTTTCTCGGGCCCACTTTTTTCCAGGCCTGTCACTGCAAGGCCGGCCCTACATTTTCCCTGGAAGCTGGAGGAGCCATGATGACAAACTGTCATTAAAAGCGGCTGGAGTCCCTCTCTTTCAAGGAACTCAAACTCTTGGACGCTCCCCTCCTCTTCCCCACGCACCCTACCCCCCATGCAACCCTGAAAGGAACTGGGCTTTGTCTGAGGAGCAAAGGAGAGAGGAATCCCCCCCCTCTTCAACCCTGCCTCCCCTCCCCAAACCCTGTTCCTCACTCCCTGCGGAGTATTGTTAAAACACAGCCCCCTCTCTTTCCGCGGCCTGGGCTCTTAAAACAGCGTGCTTTGCATGAGAAAAAACGATTAGTCTTCAAATGCTGCGCTGTCAAAGGAGGGCTCTTTCAGGTTGGGGCAGAAATTTGCTCAGATAGTAGAGTTCCTCTTTTGTTTTTCTAAGATGAGGCATTATTAGAGCCAGGGTCTGTTAGCATTCATTGCTGAGAAGAACACACTAGAGGGGTTTATACGGGATGCCCGCCCACCACCCCCTCTTTTTCCAACTTGCCCCAAGTCCGCAGCAGACGGAAATGAAGGAGTAGAGTGGGGGAAGAGGTACTCATCTAAACATGTTTGGAGAGGAGAGAGAATGTCTGGGCATGTGCTTCTTTCAGGTATTAACCTTGGGATTTACATTTGACATTCAAACAATAGTCCCCTCCTTGACCTCCACTCCAGGATGCAGCAATACTCAGGGATAACTCTCACTGAAAGACAACCACAAGCAGCATGGGATTGCAAACACATGGGGTTCACATTGTGAGCATTATTGCATGACAATGCATAACTTAATTACTGTTGTAAAGGCAGGAGTTTTGTTTAGAAAATGCACAGCCAACAACATTGCTTTTTCTTGCCTAGTTCAAATAATTCAAAAAAGAAGAGTGTGCGCACTTGGAGTAGACAGAGCCTGACTCATGGCTTCACACATCAAGAGGCAGGGGTAAGTGACAGATCATTGTTCACAGCAAGCGGCCAGTTCATCTGTCCCCGATCACCACCCCGGACGAGAAAGCACAGACCCCCTCACGGATGCCACAACCGGCTCCCATCAAAGCTGACACAATGCCACATCTGCAATAACAGCCCCGGCCCCAGGAAACTCTTTAGGCGCTCAATTTTTACACACAGCCCACAAGCAAATGGGCCTCAAACCAAAGCACTTCACCTCTTGCTGCAATACTTCACACCGCAGACTTAAAGACGTTTTTACGGCAGCTACAGCAAACAGAGGAGGGGACGAGCAGCGTCCACATGCAGGCGTGACCCTGTCCTGTTTCTCCTCAAGCGTGTGAGAAAAGAAAACGCAGCCGCGGGCTGGCACACTCTGCATTCTCGCACACACACCGGTGTATTTGCAATAAAATTTACCATGACCTACAACGGGGCTTATGTAAAGCTGTCAAACACAACTTAATCGATCGTAAATTCAAATCACTTGATTTAAATTTACAGTTTTTTACTCTTTTTTTTTTCCTTTTTTTATTGCCGTCTTTGGTGCCTCGCTCTGGGAGAGCAGTTGACCAGACTAATTGTCAGGTCCAGTTGGAGTTTCCAACAGGCCAGAGCCATGGAAAACAAACCAGCCCTCTCTCAGCCACTGCTAAGGCAACTTGAGCCCTACTTTTTTTCCTCCCATTTCTTATTTCTTCAGACAGATGAAAAAAAAGTTGCTTCCACAAGAGAGGGAAGGAAAAAAAGAGACAAAATAAAAACTGAACATGCATGTTTGGGTATGAGTGACAGAAGAAGAAACAGAGGCAGAGAAGTGTATATGAGCATGTACATGCATGCAGTCTGAGTGTGGTGTGGTGTATGAATGCAAAAGCCCCAAGTGTATTAAGATTCCAGAATGTGTGTAATATACATATCTAAAATTACAGTGGGATATCTCGAGTCTCACGCCCTCTTCATCGCCACTTTCCCCACATCGCCTTATCCAAAGACATCACCCGGCTTGAAAGGTGCCTTTAGCAGGCTCCTTGAAGCGAGGAGCGAGGGTCCCGCTCTGGGACAATGATGGTTGAGGTGGAGGGGAGCCGGGGGAGCAGGAACACATAGCATATTAAATCTGCTGGCGGAGCTGGGTCGTCCGCGCGGAGAGCCAGAGAGCCAGATCTGAGGCATGCCCTGAAGGGATGGCTGGGCCTGGGGATTAGGAGGCCAAGGAGAAGCCCTCACGCGCCCGAAGACCCCTTCTTGTCTCTGCTCGCACGCAAATGCATCCAGACGTTTTGACGCTTCTCAGGTTTGCCATCTCAGCCCAACTTTTCATAGCACTCCTCCGCGCCTCGCAAAACCACACCAGCGAACACACACACACACACACACACACCCGCTCTCATGCACAGCCTTTTTTTCCCTCAATCACTACCTCTGCCTGACTTGTCCTCTTTCTTTCCCCACTGTGTCTGTTTCATTTGATGTCAACATATCAAAGTACCAAATCATCAAAGTGAGAGATTTCTTTTGGGGGCCATCTACTCAACTACGCCAGTTATATGCAAGGGAAGCAACCAAATTACACAGGGAATTACTCCAAACTTTCACTGGTCAGGTGGTTCCTGTATATTTAAAACTTATAATAATCCTCATTATTTACACCTCTGTGTGGCTCCTGTAACCTCCCAAGACACAGGATAAAATGGGACAAACACCTGCAGGAAAACAAGTGAGCTAACACTAAAAATAAACGACAGTCTTCATTATCTTAAGGAAAATCAACTTCCTCATGTTACCCTCATTTTAACAAAACATTTGCCACCTCTTTGAGAGCTTCAGGTCGCAGCATTAGCACAACAACACACCTCATTAGGGCCTCTTGCATACAAGCCTGATAGCAGGTATTCTTCCTGCGGGGTGTAAAAGGCCTGAGGACACAACCTGCCTTTAGCTGTGAATGCAAGACCCCTTAAAAAGAAGAGAGGGCCATACCTCAAAAGCTAATAGCATGTCATCCCCCTGCATTAACATGACAGGAACTTATTCTGCCAGGTCGCCAGGTCACGGGTGTACCGGGCTCGTGTCGCTGTGCATAATTTTACTTAAAGGAGTGCTTAAAGTTGATAAAAAAGCACGCTGCTGCTATCTGACGGAGTGACTCCTGCAGAGGGGAGCGATACCCGGCTGCTCCTCACGCGTGGAGCTGGAGGAGCAGAGAGCGGCTGTGATGCATCTCTGCTGGCTACAGTAAGCGAGTGGCTCTGAGCTGTGCATCTCATTCCAGCAGATTAGCATCTTAAACACTGCTGCATTCATCACCGCTGCTGCATCATAATGAGACAAAGTGCTTTTTTTTTTGGGAAAGGTGCACCTGTCTGACATCAGTATCCCCCTCTGTAGCGTCCTTTAGGTAAAAAGTATTAGTACTAAAACTGTTAGGTATTTTTATTTAATATTCATACATATTTTTTATTGGATTTTGCATTTTTTCATAATGTGAAGCTTTAATATGTCACATTATTAAAACATTACTGACACTCATGTCAAAAAACAATAATTAAACATAATTATGTTTAAAGTTAAAAGAAAGAATATTAAATTTAATTTAATCACTTGCAATTTAAATGTCATGGAAAATGTATCATATTTATATTTTCTATAAATAAAATCAGACGCCATCCTAATTTTGCCCTCAAGTAGAAATAATACAGGGGTGATCAAATGGTATTTCTAAGTATGTTTATTTCAAAATGATTAACAAGCCACAAAAAGCAACACATGCAGGGGAAAAAATGTGCAGCCCTGTTTGTAAAATCTCATTAAAGATAATTACATTATTCTCATGATGTCATTTTAAAATATAAAATATTAAGCTTTAAATCTGAGTGAGGCCTGACCCGTCTGTTCATTCTTTTCCACGTTAACTGACATGACAGTGATTCATTTCCTACCTACAGGCCCTGTGAAATGTTATTTTGTTATTACAAATAAAATAGGGGAAATATTAAATGACACTTTATGGGACAGTCCCTTTTTTATTTTATTAGACAAATGTAACCAGGACCTGCAGAACCTCTCGCTCGGAGCCAAATCCACAGTCAGAGATGAGTGATGGAGCAGCCTCATAAAAACAGCTAAAAGGAGATTTTTATCTGTGTGAACTTGTGCTGTTAAACATCTTATTTGGTGTGTTCGCTCACTGCTCCGTCTCAAGGCAGCCAGACCTGCGTTAATAATTTGCCAAGTGTCAAAGAAATAAAAAAAAAAGAAAGAAAAAAGAAAAAGGAGGATTTGAGCTACACCGCATGGTTGAGCACCTCGGACCCTCGTCGTCTGTATGAAACCCGAGAGCAGACAAGCAGATAAAATGTGGAACAGCTGGCGAGGACAGGAGGGAAAGTTTCAAACAAATATCCGCACATGTGGAGGCTCGGGGGCTCTCAAATGTTTTCATGTCCTGGACCCCCAAAAATGAACACACACACTTCTGTTATAGAGATTTTTTTTTTTTACACAACTCCATGTAAGATGTGAGTTTGTTTTTTTTAGTGCTGATTTTGTTTTTCAATGAAAGGCTGCCTATGAAAAGAACAAACATGTGATTGTATTAGCTCTTTCTGACTATTTTTAATTACAATAAATCCAGTGAGCTCTAATAAACTAAATTACAATGACTTTACAACCTTTCTAATTTTGCTTGGGGCCCCCATAAAACTCACATGGACCCCCGCAGGGCCACAGAGCCCACTGTAATGGGCTTAAATTTCTCTGAGCACATGCCTTCAAACACGCCATGCTGTATCCTTACACATTTTTCTCCTCTTAAAAAGGTCAAGCACAAATAATTTTAAAAGCATCTCATGCAAATTAAAGACTGAAATTAAAAAACATCCTGCTTCTAAATGTTTAGACTCTGTCATGTTTCAGATGCTGACACTTGTTAAATAAAAAAAATGCAGTGGAAACACAGGGAATTCACCTCACTGGCATTAAGCAGTTTTCACTTGTTTAAAATATAAGCTCAATGCAAAATCTGAGACTGAATGGATGGATTTTTTTTTGCAGTACAAATATGACTTTGTATTAATAAACTTTTACATTTTGAAATAAATATTATAAAGCAGTGATGTAGAAATGTTTACAATGGTTATAGAATTAAATATGTCTAATGTCAAAGGTCAAGGCAGAGGGTCAGTCCCAGGCTTGGCTGGATTTATAAAGTAAAATAGTGTGTGAGCATGTGCATGTAACTGTTTCAGTAAGTCTGCACAACTCTTAACAGGATAAACCGAATCAATAACAGACACTGAAATATGATCACACATGCACATAAATATGCATGCCCCCCCCCCCTCCCCTCCTCCTCCTCCTCCCCCCACGCGCGTTTCTTTAGGCAAAAGTCCAATAAAGTTTCTGCACAAGTTCATAAAGTTTCAGCTTAAACTCCCAACAGAATTACACGTGTTCTCTCCTCTCTCGTGACACGCCAAAAAAAATCCAAAAAGCAAGTTTTCCATTGACTTTACGCAACTTCACACTAGTTTAAAAATGCACATCTGTCTGTGGGATACTTGTTAAGTGTGCCATCCGGGGTTTCTAACAACCAACACTTATTTCACAGAGCATAAATCACACACACCCAGGCCAAGTGTAACACAGGCTCTGCTGCGTTTTCGGGCTCTTTTCGGGAAGATCCAACATCGAAGCTTTTCATCGTTGTTTTTTTTTGTTTTTTTGTTTTTTTTTAAAAAAAAGAAGCTGGCGTTTCGCACCAGTGTTTCCTCTCTTAATCCACTTCATGTCTGCATCTTAACTTGTATGAAATTTTGAAATGTGAAACCTCAGAGTCTGAGGCTGCGTCTCCAAACTTCCAAAGTGGACAAATAAGCGCAACAATGTGTGGAAATTTTAACAGATTACTTACTTCTTTCTGGGTGATTTCCCCCTCTTGTTCTTGACTTTATTTTATCTTCACAGAAACAAAAAGAAAAGATGTGTCTTCTTTCTTCGGCGTCTTCTCTTCCTAAGTTGCAGATGTGCCTCTGGAGTTGCCTGGGACTTTTTTTTTACGCTTCAACTCCAACTCCAAAGCGGCGCTGCCAGAGTTTTTCCTCTTGCCCGTCTTTCTCCTCCTTCTCACAGTTTGCTGTGTCCAACCACCGCCGGACCAACACCATCAGCCTGCCGATAATATCTGCCGATAGCAGACCGCAGATGTGCGTAAAAACAACATAAGCGTCTGAGAAGCGCATGGAGAGTTGTTATTACATTTAGTGCGCTTTTTCGAGGAGAAGAGAGAGGGCGAAGTGTGGGACTCCAGCTGCTCCTTCCCTCGCTTGACTCCTCCCTTCGGATTGCTCCCTCCTTTACTCACTGCCTCCCTCCTTTTTTTAGTTTCTGTACCCCTCTCTTTCTTCCTTCCTTTTTTTCTTTAAACCAACATTTTTTAACTTTAATCCCAGTTTGTCCCAATATCCCAATTTATGGAGCATTAACCAACATTAAACTCTATTTACCCACTTTGCTATTTTTCACATATCACACAAGTCTCCACCTGATCCAAGTAAGAACATTTAAAAAATATAAGTTTTCACAAAGAAAACAGTACCATTGTGATCATGTTTGACATCATTCTCCTGTTTATTTTCTCCTTGTCTGTTCATGTAACTTAGTTATGAGTGTTTGAATGAACCTGGGTTGGTAATGGATGACATTAAAGACTGTTTTTGGGTTTTATAAAGAACATTATGATTTCTTGCACCAGTCCTGTGCAACATAAACATGAGCTGCCAGTCACTTTTCACAAAAGTTTAAACAGCAGCATGTGCTCTGTGCACATTTACATACAGCTCTGTAATTAAACTTCTATGTGACATTACATTCAGCAAAATGTCAGCCTGCATACGTCTAAAAACATTCACATTAAATGAAATACATGCAAGGGTGCAGGTTTTGTTCCAACACTGAGGGGGCCACATATGAAATTGGGGTTTGGGGGTCCTCTGCCGGAAAATTTTGAGCATCAAACACTTAATTTCCTGCATTTTGGTGAATTAAAATGTCCCAGTTTGTGTTGTTTCTGCATCAATATTATTTAAATATCTTGAATTTTCTCAAAATAAAAGTCCTCTATTGCACATGGTCTAAATATTAAGGGGGGCATGGCCCCTGCATGCCCCCCAAAATCTACACCTATGAATAATTTTGAGATACATTGCTAAAATATTAATCCAGCGTCACATGAGGATGAGCAAGCAAATATTTGTTTTGCAATTATGACAGGATTTCTTATAAGTAATTAAATTAAACAGAAAGGTTTGAATGACTTTTTGCTCAGGCCTTTTTCTCAATTACCCACCTTTAAAAACCCTAATCTGCATGATTGGAGCTCAGATATTGGAAACTGTCGATTTATGAGCGCTAAAACAGTCCCCTGGGCTCAGCCTTCAGAGTGATACCTAATGCTGCGGTAAAGCAGAGGGAAGCCTTCCTGTAGGGTTAGGTTATAATCAATATACATAATCAATATACAGGGAAATTATGTGGTAAGAGAGGTCTTTAGGGTGCTGTTTCAATCAATGAAGAGGTGGGAGTTTGGAGAGGAAAATCACCGGTTAATCGTTTAACCAGGATTTGAATGTGTGTGTGTGGCCGAGAGGTCAAGTCCGTCACAACATAGTTAGTGTGTTTATCCTGATTGTAACACACATCCAATTAGCTGCTGCTGCAAACAGAGAAGTCTGTGACTTAAAGGAATTTCCTGTTTTTAAAAGAAGATGTTTTTTAAGTCAGTTTCTGATTCTTATTATGCAAATAAAGTCGGCATTGACTAATTACTGCCTTAATCAATCAGAGCCTGAGATCTTCTGTCACAGCTGTCAGCATCTTTGTCATCAATAAACCTCCAAATGTTTGATTCTGATTTTGTCAAGATATGAAGATGGATTTTGGTTGTAAAATTTGGACGACTCTGGTGACTCTTTGAGGAGCTATTTCAACTCATGTGTCACATTAATAAATCTAAAGATACAAATGCATTTTTCCTTATGATCCATAAAATGTCAAAATAAAAGCACAAGTGTTTAAATGTGATGATTTTAACTTAAAATCTGGGCATAATTAATACGGTTATGAGCTTAAAAAAGCAAGTACAGAAATGCTACACATGCACAGTGATAGAATACGAGCTGTGATATAAATCAGTGTCAATACGATGAAAATGCATGTGTCCGTGACGACAGGAAGTCGGGCCGAGAGAGGAGACAGTCAAAGGTGCTCTGTAAGACACGACTAATTCTCCTGTCAGTTTGTCAGACGGTGCTCATCTGGCCCGGACTACACAGAGATAAAGTCCTTGTTATGAATCTCTCAAAGAGAATCCAAGGAACGTGGAGGTGGGGGTGAGGTGGGGGAGAACATGAGGGTAAAGGAGGAGGGAGGGGGTGCACATGGGCATCAGTAGGGTTAGCGGCTCCCGAAAGTATTTCATCAAAGAGGGCCAGGATCCTGGGGATTGAGATTCTGCCTGGAGGCAAGTAACCAATGGTCTCCCAAGAACATATTCCAAAGTAAGGCTCGCAGAGCCAAAGCACACATCAAAAGCACCTCTGTAGCCAAAGCGATTCTGGAGGAGAAAAAAAGGGGGTTCGGGTCCCTTCTTGGCCCCCTTTAAGCCCCAGATCTCACCCCAATTAAGAAGGAACTACTGTTTGTTCCAGACCCTGAGATCTACAGACAGGGAGGTGTGCTCACTAAGGTAGACACTCAGGCATGCTCACAAACACACAGGCACACACAGCCAAGCATGCACACACTCATCCATGCGCACACACACACTCACATATTGTCACTTTTCGTCACAGCACAATCTAAAAAAAAAAGCTGTGCACTGAAGACAACATCTGTGTTCTTGTGCTTATTTCTTAAAAAAAGAAAAAAAAAAAGAAAATGACCAACTGACAGAGCGTGCTTCCAGTTTCAGCCATGATCTCACTGAAATAATATGTAGTGCTCAGTGTGTCCACGTATGTTACACGAGTAACAGTAAATCAATACTTGGCAGAATGTTGTGTAGGCATTTGGATTTTTGCCTTTAATTCTTCGCCGCTGGACAGATGTCACTGTGAAATGGATACGGCAGAATAAGCATATTATATCCACACAGATGTGACCGCTGGAAATGCACTGGCTGCATGAACAGAGGAATGACAGAGACTCCTGTGTCTTTCACAGCAGAAAGGCAGTATTTTAAGGTAAAGGGATATTTAAAATGTCTTTAGTTGAGGTCTTTGCGAGTAACAGTCTTGCATTTGAAATTCTACTGTAGTATAGAAGGAAAGTAATAAGTATTAGCAGGAAAATGTAAAAAAAAAGTATCGAAAGAAATAGTTCTCATTATGCAGAATGCCACTGTGACTGTTACATTTATCACATATACATATTGTTAGACTGCTAGTATGTGTGGAAGGTGGAAATGTTTTTGACTTTCCCATATACTGTTGAGCATTTAATTTCATACAAATGTACAGGCATAGACTTCCAGGGGGGCGACAGGGGACTCGTCCACTTCAATATCTAGAACATGTGCATTTAAAGACATGCAAGTAGCAGAAGACTTTAATTATGACTAAATCAAACACATTTACACCATAAATTGATGCAGAAAAGGCAAAAATTGGTGCAGAAAACTTCACCATGCAATGAATTGTAATGCAGGAAATTAAGTGTTTGATGCTCAAAATTTTCTGGCAACACTCTTTTTCATATGTGCTCCCATCAATGTTGAAATGCAGTTGTACAAATGTGTTATATAAGATGATCATAAGAGGGTTGTATATGTAAAATCCTGACCTGCAAAGTAACCAGTAATTACAGCTGTCAAGTGTGTTAGTGTGTAAATTTACACAAAGTATCGAGTAACATAAAATTGGAGAACTAAGAACGAGTAGCTTAAAATTATACTTAAGTACACTACTTAAATAAATATACTTAGTTTCTGCCCATGGCAACACATAATCTTGTTTTAAGTTTCCACGTTTAAATATAAACGGCATATATGTATTACAATCCACCTCTAACTCCCCATGATTCCTGTCTGACTTATACTTTTTAATATGAAAAACATAAAACACTTAGAAAGTAATCTTAAAGAGTGGCAAGACTCTGTACCTGATAGAATATATCTTAAAACATGGGAAAATAAAAATCAAATGTGTGTGCATGGCTTGATTAGATAGATTTTTTTTTTTTTTACATTCCCTCGCAATATGTTTTGCACTCTCTCACAATAAATTTTGCGTTCCCTTGCAATAGTTTAACTGCAATAGATAAAGTGAAAAAAGGCAGATATAAAAACTTTAGAAATTAACGTTACAGGTTGCAAAGAACTTGTGGTCACCAACTCCTTTTGGCTCTAATCATAGCATATGTGTGTTGTCACTGGAAAGATACCATTAAACATCTAATTTAAGAAAATAGAAATTAAAGTGTTTTTGCAGTGCTGCTACATAAGTGATTGATTGCTTTTCATGCCAGCACTGTCAGTAAGTAAGCTGCATTAGTACATATGTTAGTTAGAGGTCCAGTGTGTAGGTTTTAGTGGCATCTAGCAGGGAAGTTGCCGACTGCAGCCAACTGACACTTCTCCCGTGTGCCAAGCATGTAGAACGACTGACAGTGCTGCCCATGGCATAGGCAGTAAGGGTGAATTTCCACTAGTTGCTAGGCTTAGTTGTTTTGTCAATGAACCTTGTGAGTTGTAATGGAGCCGAATTTTGTTACGTTACCTTTGCTAGATGTTGCTGTTGTCCCTGGTTTCATATGAGTAGAGGAAAGTCCGCTAGCCCCTAAGCTAATGTATACAATGTAAAATTCCATAGGCTCATGCTAATAATGTTAGCATGTTGTATTTGTGGGGAAAATGTGTTCAGATAAAGACAAGTGCTTTGTCTGTGAATGCTGCGAGTTATAGTGAAGCTGATTTGTGTACTTGTGTTTGAAAATGTCTCTATTAAGCCATGTTTAATGTGTGTTTAATGTGTGTTTTGGATGTTTTGAATCAACTAAACTTTACAACACTTCACAGAAACCCCACTGCTTCCTAGTGTTCTGGAGGTGTAACTGCAGAGTGACACCCACACATCACTGCACAAGTATAAATGCTCACAACGGCGTAGGCCACATGCGTAGGCTACAGTTGCTCTGCATAGAGCTGATGCACAAGTATAAATCTTGCTTTATCCAATGACACGTGAACACCATACCACGCTGTATCATTATCACTGTCATCAAAACAACAAAAGCTCAGTGGTGCCCACTCAACTACCACTACACTGCTGAGAGGAGTGTGTGCGGAGAGAAAGAACATGAAAAAAACAGCAAATGTGTGCTCAAGCTCTATTCAGTTAAATGAGTTTCGGACAAAGGTGAAACGTTCTCATAATGTGTTCAGTGTAAGCAATATAAAATAGATTTTAGGGAGGAAATTGTGATGAATCATATATAGTAAAAAGGTTTTTTGCTTATTTTTTTACAAATGTTTTTCACGTGAAAGAAGGTTATGACAAAGGGGTCCATGTCATTGGTCCAACAGCCCATTGGTCTGACATCCCATTTGTCCGACGGTCCGCGGTGCTGAACGGCTCCCGGCGGGCGTATTTCTACCTTGATGGTGCGCCGCGACCGGCGCTGGGTCAGCTGGGAAAGGCTTGAGGCAAAGCAGGCTCACAGCTTATGTGTTTGTCACTTTCTTTTTCATTTTAACCCACACCATGATCTTTTCCTGACCCTGACCAAGTGGTTTTTGTGCCTAAACCTAACCAGACCTTAACCACAGGGCATCATGATGATTTCGGAACAACAGGACTTCAGAACAATGGGTTTAATAAGGTCAGAACAATGGGATGTCGGACCAATGGGCAGTTCCCTGATAAAGTTGTTACATAAATGTGTATTATTGAATTTGTGCTCATTCTAAGGTAGTGTAATGAAGGACTCAGTGACTTTAAAAAGTTAGTTAGTTAGTTAGTTAAGCTAACATTATAGCATTAACTCGCTAACTATGTTCATACTGACCTCGACTTAACATTCTTTGTGCAACTTCAAATGCTAAACAAAGTTAGAAGTTGCGTCTTTATCTGTAATTTTCGACCCACGTGTTTTGCAAACTGCAGTTCTTTTTTGCTGACTATGGTGTAGTTTTTGTACAAAAACAAAAGTATTGTATTATTTTGTCCAACTGGCGCTCAGTAATGTAACATTAGTTCTTCATAGTTCTCTCCTGCAACTTAATTGGATGCTGTCAGACTGGTTCAAACAAAGTGGATCTGGAAAATTAAGTACTTAATTACTTTTTAATCTATCTCAAGGGGCTCAAGACTAAGTGAAGTCATGCGTCAGTGGTGTTAAAGTCCAAGTGGAGTTGTAAGTCTTTTTTGATTTAGTAAAATCTGGTCTACAGTCATCAAATTTGTGACTCAAGTCTGTTTGGAGTCACATACAAGTGACTCAAGCCCACACCTCTGGTCTCTACACCCATTACGATTTACTTCAAGCAGACTTGTCCAAAGTACGGCCTGTAGGCTAATTGTGGCCCGTGGCTCGTCTTTTAGAATATACTATATTCAGCCCGCCGCACAATATTGGATAATCAAGAAAGGTAATTTTGTATTTTTCTTATCTACCTCACGTTTTTAGGACTATTATACAATTTCTAAAAATAAACAGACAGTAAACATGCAAACAAACGATTACCTAACAGCAGATGTTTCCTGCTGGGTAGCAGACATGGCTACAGCAAAGGAAGCGTAAAGATGACAGAGAGGGCTGTGCTTTCAGGAGCAGTGTAAAGTTGAATGCTTTTTCACAAGCTAAATCAACTGACTTTGTCTCATGTGATTTTTTTTTTTAAATAACCCATATGATGCGAGGAGCAGCTGGCCTGCAGGTAAATTCACGTTATCTAATCTGGCCCCCATTCGAAAAAGTTTGGACACCCCTGACTTTAAGTGTTTGCTTGCTCTTAATCCTCTAACTACAAGTGCAAGTGTGCCAACCCAACAAATGACTACAGCCACCTGACACTGGGCCTGTTTGCCAGGGACCAGAGATTTGGGACCAAACATACAACAAAGGAGAGCTTCAGTGACCTGTAGTCCACTGTCAGGAGTGTATCAGAGCGTCATCCATCCTTAAACTGTGTACAAAGAGTTCAGAAAGTCTCCCTCTACATCTCTACCTTCTCTGTTCATGTTGGTTTTTCCTCCTCTCTTTCCTTTTCCTCACACGCACTGTACCTGTACACACTTGTACATTCAGGACAGTCGACACAGCACTCCCCTCTTCTCCTCTCACCCCCCCCCCACCCCCCCCCCGCCAGAGGTATCGGGTGGCTTGAGTTGGCCCATTAGCGTGAATGACTGATAAGACTCTCAGCCCCCAATAATCAGAAAAGGATATTTGCAGTTATTTTGAATCCGTCAGAAATAATAAACGCCAAACTATATCCACTTGGGCTATTTAAGCAATTTCCCCATGATAACATCCCGTGGGGATTTCATGTGGATTCCAAATGACGACATAATAAAACCACGACGCCTGCACCCCCTTATCAGGCTGGATTAAAAGGGAATAATGAAACAGAGAGGGTTTGGAGCCTTGTGTGGCATGAATATGATTATCTAATGGACTCCAATGGAAAGGCATGTTAATTCCACTTTAACGCCAGACCTTTCCCAGACTATCTCCTGCCCCTGGCTCCTCCTAGGACCCCTCCTTCCTCCCCCCCTCGACCCGCTTCTCTGCCTCTTTCTCCTCTTCCTTTAAGTTTAAATAATCATTCTGCTTTTTTTTTTTTTTTCCACAGAAGTCATTATGCCCGCCGTCTATCTCTGTGTATGAACGTGAGCATGGGAGAGTGATAAATCCCCCCCTCGTCTTTCACCCTCTTATTCTGGTCTGATTGGAGTGTGTTGGCCTCTTAACTTTCAGACAAAAGCACTCTGGGCAATTATCAATATTCAGATTTTTTTTTTTTCTTGTGGGGAGATCATTGTTGCTTGAAGAATGTGGGTCACTCATACAAACTCAAATCAAAGTTTCTGAGCAGCCAGTTGAAAATCATATTACATGGTCTGATACTGGGCGTAACAAGGCCTTCATATTTGAATGCTAGGCCAAAAAAGCATCACTGGAGAGCCACTTTAAACATTAAATTTCCCAATGCTTATTTATTTGTGAGAGTTATTTCAAGATGATACATTTTACTTTGAAAGTTGACTGTCCATGTAAAACTAAGCATCAAATTAAAGTCTTAAAGTCTGGACTTTCTTTGATTTTTACATTCTCCGTGGTAAATTAAAGGTCCAGTGTGTGTTGTGGCACCTACCGGTGAGGATTGCAATGTTACAACCAGCTCAACTTTCTCCCTGTGAGAATTCCTTCAGTGTTCATTGTTAAGGAGGTTTTTACCAGGAGCCGAATTATTCAAGTCTCTTCCTCTCCAAGACAAATTGACCAAGGATCTCATTATAAACATTGCTTACTCGCAAAACAAGGCCTGGAAGAGGCGTTCCCTACTTCCTACAGAAGAGTTGTGATCTAAAAAAACAGACTTGGTGGGAGAAACTTTGACCCATGCTTGCAAACATCTTGGAGACGGGAAATTGGCAAAGCAGATGGTGAAGTGGAGGCTGTCCAATATTTCTGGGGGCACGCCATTTTTGGCTTTTGTCCCTAAGTACATTTTTAGTATGGATCCTACGCACTGTTTTATAAATGAGACCCCAGGCGATAAAACATACTTAATAAAGCAGTTTCAAATTACAGATCAGTATTTCTCCTACCGTTTTCTGAACGTCACAGACGACGTTCTTGCCAAGCACCTGCAAATGCTTACCTATTTTCTCTGATAATTTAATGTGTGCTCACCTTATTTCTGATCCAGATGTTTTTGCCAGGAGCTGAATTATCTCAGGTGTCTCCTCCTCTCCAAACCAAATGGGCCTGATGGTTTAAACCAGTAAAAAATGACAAATCTGTGTTTCTCCAGCGCTGTTCGTCACATTGGAGATGGGCTCCTAGCCTAGCACCTGCTAATGTATGCTGACTTTTCTTCTCTAATGAATTAAGATTCAGACGTTCAGGAGGTTTTTATAGTGACGCGATTTAACCACAGAGGTCTTGTCTGGTAAAAAATAAACTGGTGAAAACACTGTATAAAATTCAATACAATTTCATGTTAGAAAATAATTACTGATGCTTTCATGGCAGAGGGGATGCTAACTATGGTGGCTGACGCGAAAACACAAATGGCCCTATCTAATCTAGAGGCAGTGTTTGTTTTGTCCGTTCTGGGATACTGTAGAAACATGAAAGTGCAACATGGCAGACTCCGTAGATGAGGACCCACTCCCTGTGTAGCTGTCCAGGCCCTCAGGAACTGCCAAGCTTTGAGGTCAATTTTTGTAGTGCCCTAATAGTGGATTTACCACGTCTGAGTCCGTCACGTCATGCAATTGAGCCCAAAAAATACTATTTCCCACATACTGAAATTTGGGAAAGGGATGTCTGTAAATCAGTGAATACATTTTTTAGAGCATCATAATCCTGGCGATATGACTTGTTCCATTATCAGGACTTAAACCATATGGTCCAATAACATCTGGAGAGTCTAGAAGAGCTGCACAATTAAATAATTTTATCTCTGTTAAAGTTAGCGGAGTGCTAAACAGGAAGTAGCCGGCTCAGCTGGCGGAAGGTTCCAGTGTGCTTGCTTTATGGGCCCAGTGATGTGGAAGCAACACCAATCATGTGGGTAAATTTATACCGCAGAAATAGAGGTGTTTTGGCCTCATGTGCCACTGAGCAGCTTTCATAGGAATGAACACGGTCCCACCTTCACTGATGGATCCAGGTCTCGCAGTACATCCATGATATAAATGGCTCACTTTAAGGTAACAAAAACACAGTCATTCTTATTTTCAGGTGATTATACACTGAAGAGTATGTGCTTATTATATCATATTCCTTTATACCAATATATGCCCCCTAAATCCCACACACTGGACCTTTCACAGGGAGGCCTTCTCCAATTAAAAATGTGCATGTTAAAGTATATAACATGCACACTGAAAGCCGTTGCACCTTTGTTTCAAGGGCAAACAATTACCCATCCAGCACCAAAATAAAGATTTAAGTCATGTGCAGGCTTTGCTGTCAAGATCCTGTAAGGATGTTGTCAGATTCACATCACTTGTTGGTGTATTTTGCAATAGGTGTTGACTGATTAAAAGTACACTTCTTTTGATCAACTCCCAGAAACAGTCCCTGACCAATACAGGCCCCGAGTGGGGGGTCATCATTAGGCCCATTAGGACCGATAAGACTCCTTGAGCCGTATAGACAAGTCCATTCTCATCTAGCAAGGCACGGAGCAGTATTGTGCATCAGCGCACACATCCTGAGAGCAGACTGAGCTCCCACAGGACACAGTTAAAAAAAAAAAGCATCAATATTTCATCAAACTACTCTCTCTTTCTGGTCCAGATCAAAGCCTCGACTCCCACAGTCCTACAGGTAGAGATGGCTCTTTTGTTTTTGCTCCTCAGGTAGAGCAGCAGTCAGACTCTGTTCGCTTTTGGAAACCTTGCAACGCTCAGCCCATCCATCTCACGGCTTACTGCCTCGCTTTTGGAGAGGAGGTAAAAAGGAAGGGTAGAGACCGTGAGGGTGAAAACATGTTCCAGAGATGTCCAGAGATTGAACTTCATGGCCTTGTAGTGCTGTGTTATTTCCTGTTTTTCCCTGCCATGTTGGCCCATAGTGAGACTAATGGTGAAAGCAAACCGAGGGTGCTGTAATTTGTCTTTAAAAGACTGAAACAGTGTTGCAAACATTTCTCACTGTCATCTGCATCATCATCATTATTACTATTTGAATATATAATTAGGCTATGATTAGGCTCATTTAAAAATCCTGTCACGCCAGGGGTCAGGAAGTTCAACTATGGGCTAGGTTTTCTGAACAATGTTCATCAGGCAACGTGGAAATGCAGACTAATATGTTTTCAGTATGTTTATGCCGTCTTTATGAGTGTAGGTGCACAAGTACCCAGCAGGCACACTTCCAATAAAGAATGAAGACACCAGAGTGCATTTGACACTTTCACTGGAAGCAAATTCAGTGGTCGTGATCACAAATCAGAAAGCAGTAAGATTCCAGAATTAGATGAAATATTGTTAAACAAACAAAAAATGACATTAACAAGGAAACAAGATTAACACAAGTAAAGATTAGCTGTCAAATGAGTTACATTGTGCTTCACATCAGAAAGAAACCAGGTATAATCAGTGAGAGATCAACAATAAAACCCTAAACTAAGTACAATTTAGTTAATCTAGTAAATATACACAACGGTAAAACTAAACCAAACAATAAGTCAAAAGTGAACTTAGAAGAGTGTGTAAGGGGAGTCATCTCTATGTCCAGAGGATCCTATGTCTCTTGATATTAACTAATGTAGTTAGAGATTGGTAAGGGTTGCCTACACCATTCAAAGTGCAAAAGAACAAAGGGAGATGGACATTTCAAACACAGTTTGAGTGATAAAAATCTGTTCAGCCACTGTGGAGATATCAATGTCTCGAGTTAAGACAACTGTCTCGCTCACAGATTTGAGGGTGTAGGTCTCAGGGAGTATAACATCAGAAGGTTATTAGCTGCAGGTGGCTGATTTGTACATGTTGACCCGATGAAACATATATTAAACATTTGGGATATTTAGGAAAGGATTTAGGATTCAGATATTTAGCGCAGAGGGTATATAGGGTAATGGAATCATGGGGCAGCACCGCCATTTTGAAGGATAGCTAACGTAGCTACGATAGCTGTCATTATCTCTCATTATCTGTCACTAATCTAGTCATCTGTCAGTCATTCATCAACACAAATGTGTAAAGACAAACACACACATATAGAGAAGCTCTCGACAGAAGGAGAGAAGCAGTATATTCCAAAATGAAGTGAAATGAAATGAAGTTATCTAATGATATCCATCCCATACAAACTAGGAGACATAAAATGATTAAAGGACCATGGCAACTTGCCACCCATTACAGGCACTGATGTTGGCGCCTATCTGGTGTTTAAATTTAGCGCCTACAACTGTCGGCAATACAGAAATATTATACCTTGAGAGGCTAATGTCCAGTGTACAAATGGGTGGGTAGAGAACCTTCAGATCTACGAGCCAAAGCTAGCTAATGTTAGATAATTAATCTAGCAGTATCTAGCAAAATGACACAAATAATGTTAGTCTACAGTACCTTTGTGTCTGACTGTATACTACTATATTTCATGTTTTCGTTCTTATTTGCTGAGTGATGTTGGTGTTTTGTGTTGAACAGTTCTTTTTGACACTTACAATAAACAGCCAGCAGATAGCACTCTATCTACAAATAGCTGACTCGCTGTTAAAGAAGCTCGTTCCCTATAGAGTGGCCCAGGGATGATGTTTTTTCTGTAGGCCAACATGTTAAAAAAAAAAAAAAAGATTTTTCCATTGAATTTTGGATTATTGCAGATAATAAGCTCTGTGGCAAACAAACATTTATGATACTTACACTTTTTTTCAGCAAGGTAATCTTCACAAATGAACACCAGTTTTATGATTATTGAAGCCTAAATGCAGCCGCCAGAGGTAGAAGAACATCACCACCTTAACAAGATTGTAAGGCCGTGTTAAGAGCGGCTCGGCGTGATGACATCATGTAGTCGCATTTAGCCACTTGTTAGCAACCCCCTTTTTAAAGACACATAGAAGCTTCAAAGTTAACAAGTTGGATATTTACAAACTTTATTTCAGGCATCTAACCAAAAACCCATTGACTTTGAGACGAGGGAACCAAATACAAAAATGCTAACCTATTTCTAGGTTTAGGACTTATTCCTGGTGCACTCCATTTGCAACACATTAGCTTCAGACAGCTAGCACAATTGCTAGCTGAAGCTGATCATAGAAAAACTAAATTCAACTTCACTAATCAACTAATTTAAATTCACAAATCAACTGTCACAGATCAGCTGTAAAGATGCAGCTGCAACAAGAGAGTTTGGCATCGGTCTATATTTGCTTGGACACAGATCTGACAAAATGGTGGATTCAGCAAATTCAAAAAGAGAGATTTTTATTAATACAATTTAAAGATACCAGATTAATTTAGATATAGTGGCATTTATTGTTTATCTTTGTTATTTATCAGGTAGTTTAACCGACATAATTTCAGCAGCATGATCTTTCAAATATCTTGAAGGCACAGTAGCAGTGGTTTGTTTGCCTCACACAGTGGGGCTGTATTTGCTGTTATAACATCATAATTGGGGTTAAGCCTTGTATTTCCATTATCTACAGTTGTAGATAACTGTTTGTTTAAATTTAAACAAAGGGGAAAAATAGTATCACAGGGTCTAATATCTTAACTGGATGGCCGGATTTGGCCTGCTATCACCTGTTTACTTATTCTGCTGATGGAATGAAATATGACCTGAACATTTAATCCAAGCCTAAATACAGATTTACCATTGAATCCATCGTCATCTTTTAACTACTCATCTAGATGCTTTCGTGGATGAAGTTACAGTTAAGGTTTTTGGAGTAATCACCAAGAAAGACAGGGGTAACATTTTATTTTGTAGTTTCCAATTTCCTAGAAATTAAACTAATATTTTACTGTAAAAACACTTCCTGGTAATTTGGTACTGCATAAAGGGAAAAATTTGTGTTAAATGGCAATATAAAATAAATGCCAGTAGAACCTAAAGAGTCTTCAAGTCAGTGCAGCACAGGTCAGCTTAACATGTGAGCTTAAAAAATGTGAAATTTGTCGACAAAGAAAACACATGAAAAATACACTTGATAATAATAATGAATGAATATTTACTATCCCATAATTTACTTGGGTTTAAATGCAGCATTGATTTCCACCTGATTTCCAGAAAATATATCACTGGAAATCAATAACTGTTCGATACAATTAATTTAAATCTATGAACTTTTTAAAAACTTTGTCTTGCTTGGCCCTGTAATTAATATTAAATTACAGTTCTTTACTGTAAACTCCCAAATAAATTCTTAAGAAGCTGCAGGCCCTGTGAAATAAAGCGTCACTGAAATGGGTCCAAGAATTGTCAATAAATCATGCTATTAATCAGTGACATATTGCTAATATAAATTAAAGGGAATTATTCACCTTTTAAGACTGAAGATACAGTAGATGTCATATGCAATAGGAAATAAATACATATTTGCAAATCAGGAAGGCATGTGATCCCTTATGTCTCTTGATTGTATTGTTACAAAGGCAGAGTGCCTCCTCTTTAAATTCACCTTGAGCTGTTGGTATATATGTGAATGGCTTTTTTGTTTGTCATATATATACGTGTGTAAATGTATTTCCTCCCCCTACATCAACCGTGCTTTTTTTGTTGTCCCTGAACACACCAAGCCTCTCCTCCTCTCATCATCAGCGTCAATCTGTGGCTGTCACTCGGAGCCGGACAGTGACTAACGACACTCCCAGTCAGTCAAACACTTATCACCACACAGGTAACACACAGGCCTGGAAATGACTGACATGAAATGGAAACGTCTCTCATTCTGTGGGCCCGGGAGCTGAAGTGAAATATTAGCTGTGGGAGAGATGGCGGATGATAAGAGGCTCCCTGTTTGGGCTGGAATTGTGGAGGTCCAAGTTCTATTACATTTCTTTTTACGGCGAGGAGTGCTATGAAGATCCTGTTTGCTTGGATAAAGGATCGCTTTCCTTTTCCATTTCCTCTCTTATATGCATCAATTCACTTTCCTCTTCACAATACGCTTCAAATTTGCCAATGAGCCACACTCTAACTTTCTGGATGAGCTTTTTGTGACTTGTTGTAGTGTGTAAATGGTGCTCAGTGGGTCATTGTTGCTACATAAGCCACTGTCCCTGAGGCTTTCTGTGGTCCACAGAACCAGACCATAGGCCAGATGAAACAAAAGACTGCAGCCCGCTCAATGTCAACGGGTCACATATGCTCACTTCTTCTATCCTATTACTCATAGACTCCACCATGTCCTCCCTCTATCCTTCTTTTTCTTCTCACACATCTCCTTCATGCACACACACACACACACACACACACACACACACACACACACACACACACACAATTCCCCCTGTGCGGAAAGATGGATGGGATGTTCCCAAACCACAGGTGCTGCTCTACTTGTGAGTCTTTCGCATTCTTCACTACACAGTCCAGACCTGCTCTTTTTTCTTTACTTTTTACAGTTTTCCCCAGTGGTGATTACTACGGTGCTTCGGTTGTGGGATAATGAGGAACATGGAATATTAGTAATGTAGTGTACGATCAATCTGCCTGTCTATTAGCAGCTCTTTGGGAATGTGATTCCTTTGCAAGGACAAGACAAACTTCATGAACTTGAAGCTTGATGTCCAACACTGCTCACTCAGACACGGCCTCCCAGCCTGACCGCCACTAGAGGGGGTTAGTTTCATCTCTAACTGGTGTGTTTACTGGTACTGGTAACTCAATGGAGCCTATACCACAGGCTCATTCTGCTGTGCAAGCTACGCCACCCTGTGGTAGATATTAGCAGTAGTCTGTAATAAAGTGAAGGCAAGCTCACACTGTGAGTCTGGTTGATGCTTTCTCTCCAGACAGTTATATGCAGGGGATGGACGGAGGGTACTGTCAGTTGGGACACTTTTGTATTGACATTAAACAACCTTCCATTACTCACAGACTGCTTTAGACTACTTACTTTGATCCCTGAACAGGTACAAGTGTCTGCCAACAGTTTACTGAGTTTTTAGAGCCCAACCCAAATGTAAAAGGCACAACTTTAAAATGAATCCTCCCTAGGATGGTTAGGACACCATGTTCTGAAAAAAAAAACAAAAGCAGAATAAATTTGAACACCTTATATTTACAATACCATTTACTCACACAATTCTTCAAAGATTGTAGATAGATAGATATTGTAAGATTTGTAAAATTGTTTTACTTAACAAAATTACTGAAATATGGAATATGGCTTTCAGTAGCAGCTGTCAGCTCAATAGGTTAATAGGTGTATGTAGGCTGTTGAGTTTGTTTAGTTTTACATGAAATGAAAATTAAAAAAACAAGCCAATAACAGCTTGGAAGTTTAAAAAATGTTAAATGGTCAAACTCTGCACATTCAAAATATGCTCAGGGGTTGAAATGTAGAGCCCCTTTTCAACTGCACAAAAAACGCTAACACCTGATAACATCTGGCTTGTTAATGGAATAGGAAAGGTTACAATCAGCATTCACTCCAGGGTCAAATGACTCTGCAGTAGTCACAGTATTTACTGGCTCTGCGTTGGTATTACTGGAAACACAGCACCCTGGTGAATGCATTAATTTAAACCCCTTTACCTATGAGATGTATTGACGCAATGCCACAGAAGACCGTCTGTCTCTGCAATGAGTTTGAGAAAGAGACTTAATAAGTAAGAGATATATAAAAGAAGTAAGCACAGTCAAGTTTTTGTAGGCCTCCATGCTACTTTTTACCTGTTTGCTAACCTGTTTCCAAGCCGGTCCGTGACATCGAACATGACACACCAAACACACACACACACACACACACACACACACACAGAGGCATACTGGTCTGCTGCAAAGCCGTGAACACAGCTCTGGTCTATACTGGCAAAGCATGTACATATGCTATTTTTGATCAAAAAAAAAAGGGCTGTAAGCATTTATGAAGTTCATGCAGTAAACATTTACTCTGTGACTTCACAATGACTTGGATGTGATTTAGAAAAGCCTTTGTCATTGTATTTGTCTACTTTTTGTTGATTTTTAACAAGGTAGGAACTATGAACAGTACTGTCATAACCGCTCCTGGGTAACTTCAAGAAGAGCAGACACACTGTGGAGTCTTGCGCAAGCTACCAGCAAAATTCACACAGCTGGCTAAAGATGGTGTGAACTGATAGGCCAGAAAATGAACTTCCCAACTATGTGTTTTTTGTATGTGGCATGACTAAACTCATGACTGTACTCAGTAGAAAAAAAATAACAAAAGAGTCAAAAATGTACTTACACGCCATAGATTTCAAAACGGTAAATAAAATATGAGGAATAGTCAGAACGTCTTCACTGCTGAGTATGAACATGGTAAATGGCATAGTTGCTTTCTGACTTGTTAAAAATATAAATTATGATTGGAATGTACTTATCCACATATTTACATTTAGGAGGAAAATAAACACAGAAATGGGTTTACTAATTAGTGTGATTCAGACAGTGGTGGAATGTACATTCACTCAAGTACTTTACTTAAGTACAATTTTGAGGTACTTGAATATATATATTTTGTTCTCTTTTATACGTGTACTCCACTACATTTGAGAGGGAAATACTACACTTCTATTCCACTGCATTTATGTAACAGCTTTAGTTGCTTCTTCAGTTTAAGATTTGAAAAACAAAGGATATGTTTCCTACAATTCAACACATTCTTAGAATTTGAAACCAGCCAGTTGCGTAAGGTAGTTACAATGGGCCCCATTGCACACTATTATGAGGGGCCCTAGTTACAAGTTATGAAGCACACACACACACACACACACACACACACACACACACACACACACACACAAATAGTTTATGTAGAATAAGTTTCTAATTTGTTATAGATTGACACTATTTTACAAAACCAGAAAACCATGATGGAGATGGGTTTTCCTTATTTAGGGCATGTATAGCACCATTTTTGTTTTCATGTGAGTTCTTCTTTGAACACGGGCGTATATCAAGGTGGAAGTCGGGCCCCTCCACCCCATGGGCCCCAGTGCAACCGCACTGCCTGCACTGTGTATATTTACACCCCTGAAACCAGCAGTTCCCAAACTTTTGCTCAGTGACACCTCACAAAAAGCCGTTTCTACAGGGGGCCCCTTGTCATGTTTCGGATGTCTGTGAGTTGTTGATCGTTCCACCAGAGAGTTACTTTCTCTAAAATTCCCAGATGGTTTCATTGAAATAACAGCTTAAAACTTGGAGAGGTCACATTATCCAACATTTTATTATTTTTTTTAAATGCAAAAATTAGAGAGAAAAAAAAGCAAATTAATATGTCACAGATGTTTGTTCTTTCTTCTATGACACTGGAGGGTTGGGAACCACTGGATTAAACTAGGCACTATCTAAAGTAGTTAAGCAACAACATCAGTAAAATGATGGGTACACAGTGTTGAATCAGTAACAATCTCATGATTTTCTAAATATGAACACTAAAAAAACTGGGTCAATTTTAACCCAATTTGGGTCAGTCATGGTGCCCAGTACTGGGTCATTCTGAGACCATCGAGTCACTAATCATATACAGAAAATTTGTTATTTTGACCCATTTTTTTTTTAACAAACAAGTCCATTGTGTGCAGGCTCAACAAGCTCAGTTAAATGAACTAATATTTGGGAAATAAATCAGTCACATGAGATAATTTACTGCAGCGCAATTACTTTAAGTTTTGCTAATAATACTTTTACAAAAGTGAAATTTTGAACACGGGAAATAAACTCTTTTTTTTTACAGTTCACTGAATGTGCAGGGTTTTGTTTTCCTTGTTGTTGATGTTTTGCTAATTTTACTTAAGCAAATTATCTTAGTACCTCCTCCACCACTGGGCTTTGATCTTTAGTATATCTATTTTTCTAATAACCAAAATGACTGCACAACACATGCCTCAGTTTCCACTAACACGAGGCAGTTGCAGCACCTTCTCATGAAGTGTTGCAACTGAGTGTGCCTGAAAACTTGTTTGCAAAAAGCCACCAGAAACATAAAAGGCAATAACTATTGGTTCCGTCATCCAGTTTCTTTCAGTCCAATCAGTGGTAGTATAAATGCAATGTTGACTGACTACTGAGGAAAAGAAAAAAGACACCAATCAACAATTTTGGGATCACTGTGTCTTGTATAGATTCAATACAGCCACAGTGCTTTCTCTGCAGTAAAATACTATCAAAAGATTGGACAAGCTGTACTTGAGCCCATCTGATAGAAGCAATAAGATTTGCTACACATAATCATTTTGGAACAACTAATATAGGCGATTTGATACAATAGTTCTGGAAACATTACGGCCTTAGTGAAGCTTTTAATGTTGAAATGTATCATATCTCATTCAGTACAGACCACATCTAATCTGATTATTTACAACAGTATAAAACAAAATGATGAACAGTATTTTTGCAAAAGGATATAATACATAAGTTTCTTCTTTTTTAAAGAGGTGTGAGAGTCCCTGGTGCACCCAAGATGAACTAAAGGATCTACTCTATGTGAGCCATACACTAGATTTAAATAGATATGTTTTATGATAATGTACATGCAAGAGTCAAAGCTGGGGTTGTAGATTAAACCTGAATACACAAACTTATTCAGAGTAAAAGATGTGCTGAGTGGGAACGTTGCCATTAACGTTCTCAAGTTAAGACAAATTCAAGCCATGTGCCAGGGGTCCCCACAGACATCCATGGTGAGGCCTCGGCTCTGCAGCTAAGCAGGAGCATGCTGTTATTGACTTGACTGATAGTTTCCTGTCGTGAGAGAACGATGAAGCAGAACAAAGGAAGAAAATGAAAGACTGAGTCTGTGGTCTCACCTGAATTCAGCAGGTAGGCTGCAGTTGTCTGGGGCCAACCTCAGTTACCACAAAAACATGCCAGCTTTTGTTTTTTCCAGTCAATGTGAGAGACTGCAGCTGACATGTACTTTGTGATGTTCCTCTCTATTCTCTTCCTCAATCTCTCTTTTCCCCTCATCGACCTGTGTGTTAGTAAACATACAGTAACATTTGGTAGAGATGGAATTGAAGATCTTTAAATTTAACTTCCGACTTAAAACCAATGTTACAGCGTAACTAAACATCTGAAACTAATGAGTATACAGTCATAGTTTAGCTATGAAGATGGGTTGATTTGCATCATGGAGATAACACAACAAGCCATGATGCCAACCTCAAATCTCAGCTGAATCTTTGTATTGACTATGATGATGCAGTTATATTGAGCCTGCTGTGTTTTGACGACTGCTTCTTAGTGTATCACAGGAATATTGCCAACTGTATGGCCTGGTGTGACAGCAACCGCTTCGTTTTTAACAGAGGAAATTCAATGTGACCCCAGGGCAGTGAGAGTGTGGCTGTAATCATTGGTGACAGTGAAACTGAGCAGGTGTGCTCCACCGTATTTCTAGCCTGCTAGCCTTTCTAACCTTCTAGCCTGATGCCTTGCATGAATTATGGGCGCAACTTCTGACGCTGAACCAGAACCAGCATTTTCACCTTTTCCTATTACTTTGGAATTAGTTGTTGGTGGTTAGCCACCAAGATTACTCGCTGGGATTAACCCTGGACCATTAAGACAACTAAATACCTTACAGCTACTTATGCTAAGTTACACCCATAATTATTTCTGCAGCAGCACCCTCAGGAATAAGGTGAATAAGACACTGGGGCATACAAATGGACAACAAATTAAAGAGCTGTATGCGACATTCAGAGCCTTCTTATAGCAGCTATGTAAAGATATAGTGCAGTAATATTTGTTGTGATAGATGGTCCAGTCAAGTGTGCATGTTGTTGCATTTGAGTCCTGGGTGTGTATCCCACTGGCTAACTAATCGCTGCTGCCCTGCACTGCGTGGTTAGCGATGATGACACTGTCCCAACGCACGGTGGCGGAATGGCGTCATTGCATCAGAGTAGCATCCTCCCCATGTTAACACTGTTAGCACTGTCATCACTGTTGTTAGTACTGTTTGCACTGCTGTTGTTAGCACTGTTCATGCTGTTAGCACCATTAGCTGCTGGGTGCTGGCTCAACCATATCCATGTTGAGAATTGTGTGCAGACTCTGAATCATATGTGTAGAATTTCACATACAGCTCTTTTAAATAGAGCGCCTGTGATGAGTAGCTGTGCGCCAGGCTGGCTCAGAGACTTCACGCTCAGACTATTAGGTGTGGGAACCAAGATCATTCTATCTCTATTTTGTAATAGGACATGGCATATTTTTGCACCATGGGGAAGTGAGGCATGAGATTCATTTCCCCATGGTGCACCCAAAATGAACTTAGTAATCTACTCCATATGAGTCATAGAGTGAAAAGATTTGTTTTCTATAATTTATATGCAAGAATGTGGGAACCGAAGTCATGTTAAAATTCTAAATGTTCGGCTGGAAAGCATCATTAGATATGGTGTGGCATCACCCTTACAGTCCAGTTAAAATCAAGAACTGACAACATGGTGAAAAGAGCAATGAATGTGATCAGAAAGAAAAGTACAGTTGTCCCTTCACACCATTATGGCAGGCATTATGTTTTCAGGTTGTCCATCCTATTCTCGTGAACACAATATCTCAAGAAGGCCCTGAGGAACTTTATTCAAATTTTGCGCAAACATCCCCTTAGATTCAGCAATGAAGTGATTAGATTTTGGTGACTGAAGGTCAAAGGTCAAGGTCACAGTGACTTCATCTGTCCCATTCTCGTAACTGTGATATCTGCGGAACACACTGAGGGAATTTCTTCAAATTTGGCACAAACGTCCACTTGGACTCAAGAATGAACTGATTAGAATTTGGTGGTATAAGGTCAAAGGTCAAGGTCACTGTGACCTCCCAAAACATGTTTTTGGCCATACCTTCAGATTTCATATGCTAATTGTGACAAAATTTCACACAAATGTCTCATAGGATCAAATGATGAAGTGATGAGATTTTATATCCAAAAGGTTAAAGGTCACCTTAACAGTGACATCATAATGTTCTGTAAAAAAAACTTTTCTGGACATTATTTAACAACACAACTAAGAAACAGTAGAGGAGATATTTGGTCAGATACTAAAATGATGACTCTAGTCTTGAGTGTTCACCTTAAAACTGTGCAGATTGTATAGATCTTCTGTGCTGCTGCGGGGAAGATGTGTGTGAAACATCCGTTTTCACAGACATGGATGTAAACTGTAACTGCAGCTTGGTTTGCAGAGGCATACAACCACAAGGTGGTAATTCTAGTTTTTGTTTCTAATTTATTATTGTGTGTGGCACTGTGCTGTCTTGTTGGCAGCTCTGTATGACACTGCTGCCCAAGGAAAATTTCCCCCTTGAAAATCTCATCTCGTCTTGATATCAGAGATTGACATCGACAGTTTTTGTTTGGAGGTGTCATGAAACTGTGATTATGTGACACACATTTCATCACGCACAGCTCAACAACAGAGAGGAATGGAAAGCAGTGCACCAGCCCACCATTTAGACTTGATTAGGTTCCGAAGTTCTCAATTTTACAGTAGTTGCACAGACGGGTCAGACAAATACAAGCTCTTCTGCTAGATTGTGCATAGAATTTCATGCAGATTGTGTGGTTTTTACTACAAAAAACAATACATCCAAGCATTCAGTTTGCCTCTTTTTGAAGTTGGTGAAACTGAAATCCTGTGCTTCGAAAGTTGTGGCTACACATGGAAAGTTTTTCAGGCAGTGACATCTGTCTCTCTGCCAACTGTCTGTGCTGCAGCCGTTGTGAGGCGATTGTGGGAAACTTCTTTCATGCCAGTTTGAATGGGCATCCGTTAGCATCCACTGTGAAACTGCCAAGTCATAGCCAGACAAGGTTCAACAGTTAAGAGTGGTGGCACAGACAGTGGCACAGACTGTCAACAGGAGGATGTCTAGTCACATCGAAAACATTGTGGAGTGAAGTGACCACATTCAAGTTTGTTTTCCACCACATTTGGTACGTTACACCAGTGAAAGCACTTAATTACTTTCCCATGTATAGTAGATAAAAATTGTTTATGTCGTCACTTGTTGCTGCATTCAGTTATAGTATGAACTTGAACCTACCAACCTGCTGTGTGGTGCAAAAGGGCAATGAAAAAAACTGCAACATGCTTTAGATTTTTCTCATCATTCATTTTTTAATTTGAAAATCAAAATTACAGTTTTTATTCAAATACAGCAGCACATAAACAATACACAATGAAACAAGTGTAAACGATACAAACACAAGTGTAAAAAAACATTATTTACACTAATATACAGTTTATACAGTGCTTTTATAAAAAAAAATTGTGCTTACGACTGTCAGAATATGAATGTCATGAATGTAAACTCCAAATACTATTTTTGGTTTTAAAGTTGAAAATTTGCTCTGTTAGTAGCGAGTAATGCGTGAGGAACAAAATATGATCATGTTGAACTAGGCTCAGGTCTCAGGGTTAGGATTTTAGGAAAATGGACATTTATATGGAAAGGGCTGGGGTGGTGTCAGTGTCTGACATGACAGAGGGACGTTTGGGAACTGCTTGTATTTTACTGAGCCCTCCTTTGCTCAGACCGCCAGCACACATCTTCACAATCCTCAGGAGGTCTTGTCTGAACCGAACTCCAATGAAGACGTACAGGAATGGGTTCAGGCAGGCGTGAGTGTACGCCAAACTCTTGGCAACCTGTCCAGCTACATCAAAACCAATTAAAGTTTTGCAATCGGTGATGGTAGTGTTAGCTGCCTGCGTGGCCTCCACGATCAGCAGACTGTTGTAGGGCAGCTGAGAGAGAACAAACACAAACACCACAGCAAAGATGACACGCAGGGCCTTGTGCTTTTCAAAGCTCTTGGCCTGCAGAAGGGTGCGAATTATGACAGAGTAACAAAAGATCATAATCAGTAGAGGAAGGAAGAAGCCCATGCAGATTTGCAAGGACAGCACCAGGATCTTAGTCCGGTTATATGCATTGTTCCAGTAGACCAGAGTACAGAAGGACTGCCCGGTTCGGGGCATCTTCACCTGGGCGAAGATGAACTCAGGGAGGGCCAGGAGAATGGAGACAAACCAGACACCCAGGCAGGCAAGTTTGCTGTAGAACAGCCTCTTTTTCTTCAGGTTCTGGGCCTTGGTGACTTGTACAATGGCAATGTAGCGGTCCACGCTAATGCAGGTGAGCAGGAACATGCTGCTGAAGAAGTTGATTTTATAGACAGCGGACACCATTTTGCAAAGACTGATGCCAAAGTCCCAGCCCTTGATGGCGTCAACAGCCCAGAAGGGCAGCATGCACAGGAAGAGGAGGTCAGCCACGGCAAGGTTCAGCAGGTACACGTCAGTCATTGTTTTCAGGCGGTTGCGCACAGTGGTGTAGATCCACACCACCAACAGATTACCAACAGCACCAAGGATGAAGATGATCCAGAAGAGAGGTGGCTCGTACTGCCCACGAAACTGCCTGACCCAGCTTCTGTCACAGAAGCCTGAGTTTTCAGTCGGCCCTGAACCATAGTCATCTGGGTAGTCAGAGGGGTCCTGCAATCACAACCAGACAAACAGATCATCCAATGTGGCATTAAAGAACATTTTGTGCAACAGATACACTGCCTTTTTCTCGCCTCACTTTTCATTTCCTGTCAGGCGCTTTTTTTTTCTCTGTCCTTGTTACCAGACTCACAAGCTGCTGTCAGGTTTCACAACGCAGCATACTTCTAGTGGGCATACAGTGATATGACATCAAACGCTGTCAGTGACATAGAAGCTAACCAGAGCGTGCAAAAAAACTGCTGTCAGGTGCAGGTGTTGTGTCTATGCAGGAGAAACCACACAACTGCACAACTTCCTGCTGCTATCCAAGCCTTGTGGGGGGAGGGTGGGAGGTGGGGGGGGCAGCGGTGTTAAACGATCCTGAGGGGCTCCAGAAAGGGGCTTGCAGCAGAACCCAGTACCCCAGAGGCATCAAGTTTAGATTTAGGGCAGAGATAAACAAGCTGAAGCTTCACAGACAATGGAAAATTTGATGCTGATGCGGCTGTGAATGTGACATTTGAGTATCCTAGAGATGTCTGCTTTAGATAAATCTACTGTACCTAAGAATACCAAATACATCATATAAAGAGCAGTGACATGTTTTTTTCTCCACACAGCAACCTGAGTTTTAAGTTTTACCATACAGTTTTCTTTAAAATCATACTTTAAATATTACAGCATAAAAAAAAATTGAGACAAACATGCACTTAAATCACAGATGTTATGGTAAATAATCAGCACTTACAGCGTCTTTGATTACAGCCTTTTTAATCCACTCTATTATACAGACATCAGCATTTTCTTATATAACTGCTTCATTGTTTTTCACCAGTGCTATGGCCACAGATAGTTCCCTCAAATGAATACTTACAGTTCCACCATAATCCATTCCTGTGGTCATATATGTTGTTGCGTAAGTTGTAAATGGTTCCTCCATTTTTATCTACAAAGAACCAGGAGACATACAATAAGACAACACACCAAAACTCTTTTTACTCGGTAAAAATGCAACAAGCATAAAATATAACATGGAAACAGCAGGGGTAAATAAAGGTTAAATAGAACATGCCATGTAAATGTTCTCCCAGTACAACAAATTACTTACCCAGTCAGTGATGTGATGTAGAGAGCAACCTCTCAGTCACAGTTCTGTCTCTTTGTCTGGGTTGTAGCTACAGCTGGTAACTTTAACAACCAGACTCATCTTCACTGGCTTATATGGGTTCCCTTTAACCACAGGATCACGTGTTGATACACATCACTCCATCTCTATGTGCAGAAAAAAACAAGATGACTCTTGGTGCAGTATTTCTTTGTCCAAACGCAGCTGTATAAAAATATCCATCAAACTGAAAGGCAACTTGTTTTCAAGTATGATCTTTAAACAGTGGTGACAGTGTGCCATTTTCACAAGGAAGCTGTGAGCTGTGATTTTTAGACTTAACCCACTGAGGCATGGCCATCAAACTAGAACCAAAACAATACACCCACATTCCTTCCACAGCCGAGTAAGTTTTATCAAGTCGAAGCCCATTTTTGACAGACTTTGTATATACAGGTGGAGCACTTAACACATCAGATGAGTGATACATGAAACTGAAAACCGTGGGGGTGTGATTTAAGATCAAAACTTGAAGAGGTGGCCGATGCTGAGATGTTGTAAGCAGCATTGTTTCATATAACTTCCAGCTGCTTAACCAAAATCCAACATTGTCCAAACATCTCATGTCAACGTCATCTTGACGTAGAATAATGACACTGAGTATGGAGAACTAAACCCAAAGTCTAAAAAAAGATATGATGTCAGTGTCCAGACAACATGAAATTCTAACGTCTTTAGACATTTAAAATATCTTCAACCCGATTTTAATTCCAACCAAAGTTTTAAGTCTGTCCGATGTAAGAGTCCAACATCTTGCTTACTTCATACTGACGTCCGGTGCCAGCTGGGACAGAAGTTAGGCATTGCATCAAAAAAACAACAGCGGTCAGCTGCTGCCGAGTTAAAAAACATTCATGTGATATGTTTTGAAAAAACAAGAACTTTCTGTGAAGACAGGGAAATGCAAAGTTCATTGGTATTGCCAAGAGTAAAGGGAAATGAACAGCATGACAAATAGTCACACAGCTGACCACACTGGCATGAAACATGGCAAAGCAGAAAGTCCCTTTGATACCAAATGCGTCAACTGAAGTTCACATAAAACTGATGATGAAATACAAACTCATCTTGAGACTCAGGATTGATTTTGTGGCATAGGTCTGAGTTTACAAACCCAGTGATGACCTGATTTGAAGTCTTTATTAGTCAAGGGAAGTGTTTACATCAGACCTGTTTCCTGTGAGCGTGTCTTACCTTTGTGGAGGTGTTTTGGCCCTTGTGAAGCCCCTCTGTAGGACAGGAGTGGGGTGCTATCTCCACACGGTTTCACTTCCTGACCTAATAGGACTTTTAGCATAGTGTCAACACTAGATGCGGAGCGTGTGGGCCATCAGCTCTTCAGTCTTCTACCGAATGCTGGTTGCATTTCTCGGTTTTGATCAGAGTGAGACATGGGGAAACGTCTGTGTCATGATCAGATGAGTGTCTTCCTTCTGGGAACAAGCTGCTGAAGAAAGTGGTTGACTGAGAGGTTTCACTCACAGTATCACTTGCAGCAAAGTGCAGCAAGTTGACTTCAGTGCTTTGATCTATGAGCCTATAAAACGCAGTGTGTGACATACTGTAGCAAGTCAATATTAAACTTTATACCCTCAAAGACAATGATGCATCAGGTCCCACGGTGAAGATTATAGATTCACAATGAGGTCATTTGATCTTTGCAAAGAGATGGTGGCTTTGTTGGGAACTAATGTACTTGGTTTCATTGAATGTTACCTGCATGAACATTTTTTGACTTATTTCATATTGAGTCACATCCACAGCTCATTCACTTACGTTTGCAATTATGCTCATTGTCCTTTCTGTAGCAGACAAAGGAAAAAAGACCTTCCTTAGGTTCATTCATCAAGTTTGCATACTTTTATCAAAACTTCTTGATGACAAAAAGTCTTTAAACATGTTTTTTTATATGGGGAATGCTAAATGGTTGAAGACAACCTAATTTCATTTAAAATTGAATAATAAAAAATTAACTTCTCAGAAAAGTCTTTGGCAGTTAAAGCTTTCTCAGTATCTTCATTTAAGATGTAATATTTCCCAATACGGGAAGGAAACTCATATGAAACACACACACACACACACACACACACAAGGACAGGGCAAACAGCAGAGTCACTGTGCTAAGACACCTCAGTGTTATGACACAAAATAGATTTGACTTAACACGCACAATCTTACAGTCATGTATGACTATCTTTAGTACAGTCTTCTGTTACAGGGAGTCACAATGGCAAGGTCACGTACACACATGATCAAAGGGATAGGTTTCATTTTTAATGTTGGGTGGGACGCATATGAACAGTGGGGTGGGGGAGGGGTTTGAGGTTGCGCCACCAAAAAAATTTGAGCATCAAACACTTGTTTTCCTGCATTCTGGTGTATTTTTGTGCACCAATTTGTGCAGTTTCTGCATCAATATATGTCGTAAATATGTCGTTTTGTCAAAATAACAGTCATCTGCTATTTTAATGTTTTTATTTGCACATTCTAAATATTTAGGGGAGTGTGTCCCCCATGTCCCCCCTGAAATCTACACCTATGTGTATAACAGAAAAAGGTGCCAAATCTGCATCCGATTAACCTTTACTGGATGACTATGACTGCCTGATGCTCTATATTCTATAACCTTATATTAACAAGTATCCTGGTTTTAAATATATTCATTTCAGTCAATTTGGAGCCTCGTCCTACTACATGCTGTTAAGAAAAGTCAGATTCACACCATGACATGTGAATGACCTGACACTTCTTGGGCCTAAAATGGTGAAAAAAACATTGAGAAGCCATGAATTAGTCACCAGTATGCAATGATGATTTAACAGGTAGCAGTGCATGACGAAAGGGGAAAACCTCTGTCTTGCTAAATAGTCTGACATTCTGTACATTACATTTTCAGCTACAGCTTGATCATTTAAAAGGCACGTCAGCAAGTTTCACAAATGATAATGTAGTCACATAGTGTAATAAAGCAGTTGCAGTGACCCAGCTGTACAACTTACACCTCGCTATCCTGAGAAAAACAGGTAAATGAGAAACACATTTTAATCGTACTTGTCAAGATCAAGAGTGCACTGCAAATAGTGAACACAATGGTAATGCGGTGTTTCTTATCTAAAATATATGGCACACTGAATAGAAAGTGAGGTTTTTTATTTGAACATGATTTACATATGAATTGATGACTCTGTGGTGACATAGACATAAACTGCTGACTGATTTATGTCTATGTCACCACAGAGTCATAGACATAGACATAAACTGCTGACTGATTTATGTCTATGTCTATGACTCTGTGGTGACATAGACATAAATCAGTCAGCAGTTTTTTATTGGGTTTCACATGCTACTCTTATAGCGCTGCATCACAGCATCATAGAGCTAAAATGACACAGTAACCAGCTTGAGCGTTGAGTCAATTTTAGAAACATACTATGACAAAGATAAACTGTTTCTTATAAAATGATCTATCAACAAGATGAGCACTAACACGCTGAGCTATCATTCTCAGAAATGACTATAATATGGATCTTATATCTGTTAATCTGGATCTGTGCCAACTTTTCACAAGTGGTAGATTATAAACTGATATTGAGCACTTGATAGCTGAGAACTCACATAACCTTTTGCAGATTTGATCACTGCCTCCACACTGGCACGGACCTGTTACTCTGTTACAACTTTGTCACATGGATAAAGTCAAGGCCTACTGGTCAGGAGGTAAGGCTGAGGAGCCAAAGGGTGAGTCACAGAGAAAAAAGATCTGTGGGGAAAAATAAACCACAAGTATCATATCTATCTGTGCTTTGCAGTTCACCCTTGACCTTGAAAATTGCTCGTGACAGAACAATATCAATTTAAGGTACATAGATGTCCCAGAGTGTTTCCCTGTATCATAGAGTCTTTATTCTCCTCTTGGAATAAAGAGGTACAATTGTACAACACTGTCAGTGGGGTCACTCCAGACGTGGCTTTGTAAGTATTGCAATGTTGGTCAGTCCAGTTAGTCGGTCGGTCCACTACTTCAGCCCCGACTGAAATATCTGCTGTCTTGCTGCTTCAAGGGCTTCGCCCATTTTCTTGGAGATATTTGAGGAGTTTTTGGGATATGTTTAAAACCATTGTGAATATGAGCCTGTAAAGCAAGTCTATTCAATTATAAATTCAATTGACCCTTCGCTGACTGCCGAGAACTACACGGCTGTGTTCCATAGACTCTCAGGCAATCGTTCCAGATTTTCTTCCTTTTTTATGCTGGTTTTGTGGGGTTCGAGCTGAACGTTGTGCCTGAGGCATGTGTATTAATGATACTCATTACCTGGAGAGGGTGGAAGGAGATGTGTTTCTTCCCCGTTCCACAATCAAACCCTGGAAAGTGTAGGGTTAACTAGCTAGCTAGTTAAGGTACAGCCTACTGAAATTATACACATGCTGCTTTTGCTTCTAATGATTATAACAGTAAATAAAGACCTACCATGCTCTACAGGAACCAGTGAGGGGAAACAGGGAAACTTTGCCGAAAATTCAACCAGCTGTGTGTCATCGCAGTGTGAGCAAATGAACGTTGTATGGATTTCCCTGGAGCTCCCCGCACGTCTGATGGTAGAGGTCCAGGCACTGGTGGTGGCATTGGAGGAAGCCAGACATTGTTTATCAGCGGGCACTGTGATGACACATACCTGGTTGAATATCAGCAAAGTTTCCCTTCACAGTCATTGCCCTCTGTCTTGATTGCCAGTGGTGTGGTGGTTCATCTATACACTTTCATCTGTAGCCTATAGGTTTTAGCTTCTAACTATCTTCATTTTTTTAACTTGTTCTCGCTGCTGAGGGGGTTTGACGTCCTGAATATATCCTTCGAGCTCTGTGCTAGCTCTGCCAGCTTGGGCTTGACAAAGGGTCAACTGGGCCTAATTTTAAAAACAAGAAATTTAGATGGGCCATGGGACATTTTTTCATCACTGTACTCCTAAACTTGCCTTTGAAAGTAAACTGTATTTAACTTTGGATCCACAGCAGCAGTGGTGGGCTAAATAGACAATTATGCAATTGTAGTAGATGATAAAAGATGTGTAACAACAGTATAGGTAGTAACGACGTATCTAGTCCATTATACGGCTAAATGGATCCACAGTATTAGCCACAGCTCACAGACTAAGGTTTTAGCATCAAAGCTTGGTTCTTTTTTCAAAATGTACATGGAGGCCCGCCCACAGAAATGGCCAGGCCCCTGAGAAGTTCCTGTGAAAAGCCCTCCCCAAGTTTGCTTTACGCACGTCAAAGGATGCATGTAAACTGAGAGAAACCCTCAGTTCTGGGGGCTACATAGACACTTTCATCCTCTGCCTCGCAGGTGGTGGTGGGCCAGGTGGTTTCCGTCACTTTCTAGGTACTTCATGGCAAGTAATGTTAGCTTCATTGTTAGCCTCCTGGCTATTGACAGCCTTTTCAGCCTGTCTGGGAGCAGCTTTTTTAGCTGATTGAAAAAAGTTGGCCATCATTACATTATGTTTTGGGTTTAATACCCCTTTCCAGCTTCCTCTTTTTCTTCCTTTTCTGGCATCCCAATTTATGTGCAAGTCCTGGCATAGCAAGAAAATTCACTCCAACATTATCTAATATTTTAGATCAGTACATTTCTTGGGTCAAGCGACTGGCAGACCACCTGTGCTATGTTTTTTTTTTTTTTTTTTTTTACAAAACTGTAGCATACAAAAAAAAAAAATACAGACATGCTATTTTTAGGAGAAGGTGTTTTCATTATGAAACCGGCTACATTTTAACCAGTGAAACAATAAATACAATGTTTGACTTTTTGTTTCAATGAGCACTGCTTATATTGCTTATGTTTAGGATGAACATGATTATTGCTGGGCCCCCTCCTAATGGCTGGGCGTCAGAGAGCACCCATTCCCCTTATGGGCAGCCTTGGGTTTCACTTTAAGTAAAAAAAAAAAAAAAAATGCGGCTTAGCATTCTGTTTAGTTTGTCACTGCTTCCTTGGATACAGCAGCTTTTAAGCCATTCAATGTGCATTTGTAATGAAAACCGAAACATTAAAGCCATCTGCTGTTCCTCTAAAAATCACACCATCATTGTTTTAAATGCCACACACCACTCTGGACATCACCTTTAAGCCAGGCACTTAGTGTTGTTTCTGCTTGGTGATGCTGGAGAAAAACCAAACAACAGAAACTTTTGTCTTACTAGTGAAACTGAGAAAACCCCTTTGATGAGCAGCAAGCTACTGTGAATGGGTACACCGCTCTGACATGTATTAACAGTTGCCCCATATTGTGGGAAAGTACTGTCACTGTTGCTGCCGTCAGCAGTGCATGAGAGTTTGGTACCGAGAGACACTTGTCACCACTTCCTGTGTACCTGCTCGCTGTGATTTATTTCATGCACTGATAGACAACTGTTCTGCATTTGCATCCTATATCTGAAATTATCAGCAGATTTCCCATGACGGTTTCTCTTCAGCTGCTACTAACAGAAAACAGATGCATGCAAATTTTACCTCACAACAATAAGCACACAACTGCTAAACAATCACATTTTCTCAGTCTTTATTTTGGTATAGGAATAAAGAGGTGGATAAGAATTTATCCACCTTTTTGTACTAGTATCACCTTTTATCTTCTCTGTTTTGACAACAGAACAAATAGGTTTTACAGAATTTTGTTTTCAGTGCTGTATGCCTTTCACATGTTTTCTCATTAGTGCTATTTTACCCTGCCCCTTTTGTCTGCACCTATAGGAAGAAAAGTACACCATGCATACAACTCCTGCACATGATGCAAAACCAACAAGGGTTTAAGTCAGGACAGACTGTGGCTTGAAGAGTTTCACTGAAAACAACAGTGGGGTTGACAGTTGACTGATTGGTGACCACTTTGTTTCTTACTTTGCCACTATCTCAAACCATGGCAAAAACAATGAGAGACACTTGAAACAGTTGAAGAAGCAGATGAAGTAACTAAATTTGTGAATTTCAAAAGAAATTTTCACATTGTGTAAGTGCAAAGAGATAAAATAAGATCCTAATTTTGAGTTCTGGTGTAAACAAACAGCTGGAGGAAGCATTTCACAATCATCTCTGTCTCTCTGATTTCCTGATATTTAATCAGTTCAAACACAGAGGAACTTTTTTTGTCTTATTTTACTGAATTGGTCAGTCTCCCTGATTGAGCAGGGCATTATACAGATCCACTGAAGATAGCATCATAATAGCCTTGCTTAAAAATGTATAGAGCCTTTCATTTATGTTTTGTGTATCTTGATTTGCCAGCATGCAACAAGTACAGTAACAGCAGTATGGTAAGGTCAAATTCACTGTGACATCATAATGTTCTGCAAAAACACTTCTGGTCACTAGTTAATGTCATAACTCAGGAACAGAGGGAAAGCCAATTGGGTAGATACTGAACTGATGACACAAAACCTGGGTTTGGTTTTTGATACTAAAAGTAAAGAATGTTTTCCTTGGTGTCAGGTAGTTGTAAGAAGTTGCTGGGTCGTGGTGACATTGGTTTGAGTTACTGCAGGTGACTGTGGACAGACCTCCTACACAACTTTGAACCGTCATGCAATTGTGAGCTGTACGCAGGCACTTTGTGAGTGTTGTGTCTTTGAGACCAAGCCCTCGTCCTTTTTTACCTAAATCAATGCAAAGATGAAGAAGTGTGTGCAGGAGTTAACTTTTCTGAGGGACCTAATTCCCTACACCACTAAATAAGCACGTGCTTATTTAGTGGTGTAGGGAATTAGGTCCAGTTAACAGTGGTAGATGACACAAAGACAACACACACATCCCGTGGGATGTGTGTTGTGTTGTCTTTGTCTCATCTACCACTGTTAGCTCTGTCATCACTGTTGTTAGCACTGTTTGTACTGTTAGCACTGTTTGTGCCGTTAGTACTGTTAGCTGCGAGCCGCTGGCTCAACCACATCCATGTTGAGAACTGTGTGCAGACAATCGTGGCTCTGACTCTGAATCATATGTGTAGAATTTCACATGCAGCTCTTTTAAAATAGAGTGCCTATGATGAGTATCTGTGTGCTAGGCTGGCTCAGAGACCTCTCTCTCCGCAGACTCAGACTGTTTGGTTTGGGAACCAAGACCGTGTTAACATGACATCTCTATTTTTTCAGTTACTTCTTTTTTTAAAGAGGCATGAGATTCACTTCCCCCATGGTGCACTCAAGATGAACTGAGGGATCTACTCTATATGAGTCATGCAGTAGAATGAAAAAGATATGTTTGATATTTATTTACATGCAAACGTGTGGGAAATGAAATCATGTTAAAATTCTAAATGCTGTGCTGGAAAGCATCATTAGATACGGTATGGTATCACCCTTACAGTCCAGTTAAAATCAAGAATTGACATGGTGAAAAGAGCAATGAATGTGATCAGAAAGAAAAGTACAGCCGTCCCTTCACACCATGGAGAGAACTGTTGTCAGACATGCAAACTGATGGACCCATCACACATCATGTATTCTGAATATGAACTATTACCTTCAGGCTGATGTTACAGAGCCAGCAAATGTAAAAAAGACAGCTGCTTTAAGCTTTCCTAAGTTTTCAGACTGTAAAAAGTGGAGGAGTCCAATACTGGCTTTTGAAGATATGCAGGGCACACGTCCCCTGCATCTCCTCCTCTCCGAACTGACGATAGCCGTGGCCGGAGGCATTATGTTTTCAGGTTGTCCATCCTATTCTTGTGAACACAATATCACAAGAAGGCCTTGGGGAAATGTATTCAAATTCTGCACAAACATCTCCTTGGACTCAACAATGAATGGATTAGAGTTTGGTGGTTGAAGGTCAAAGGTCAAGGTTATTGTGACCTTGTCTGTCCAATTCTCACAAACAGAACACATTAAGGGAATGTCCTCAGATTTGGCACAAACATCCACTTGGACTCAAGAATGAACTGATTAGAATTTGGTGGTTTACGGTCAAAGGTCAAGGCCTCCATGGTTTTGGCCATAACTGAGGAATTCATACACTAATTATGACAAATCACACAAATGTCTAATAGGATAAAATGATGATGTGATGCCATCATATACAAAAGAATAGACCTTATTTATTAAGTGCTTTTACAAGAGAATGACTAGTCTTGTGGTACTACCACCTTAAAAGCGCTGAGCAGAGCATATTAAAATCCAAATCTGTGTATAAAAACTTCCTTACTTCCTGTCAATAAGCAAGTTGTAGAACATGTTCATGCAGACCATGTATTAAAAGGTGCTTGATAATGACAAATAAAGAGCCAATATGCCACTACTACAGTATGCATGCTAATATGCAACTAGTTAATGATGAATATGTATACCTCAATATAAAGTGTTACCAAAATATTACACCTTGAGTTCATTTCTTCCTGTGTTGCTGAAGTGTTACCCCACTCCACACTGTCTGTGTTCACCTTTATCATGCTGACTGAGGTATCAGGGGCTTTCTGGAGGCTCAGTGACTATATCCTATATGTGGACAAATGTTTCCCCTCTCTCTTTCTTCCCCTTTGTCTTTGCTTTCCTCCTCAGAGCCATATAGTGATTAACACATGAAGGAATACTCCAATATGAAAACAACTGTTCATAGTCTCCCACATCCTCTTAAATACCTCAGTGATTATATCAGCAATTGCATGAATTGCAGCCACATTTAGCCACTGAGATCACACATCCCCATGTCATGCAAGTATACAACTTTTCATGGTTTTGGAAAGGCATATATTTTAGTGATGTGTGCATTATTGTAGTCTAGCGCCCCCTTGTTAAACCAGTCAGAAACAGTGATGTTTAGTCAGTCTTAAAATCTATCATGATTAAATCATATATAATTTCCTTCCACTTCCACTTTCTTACTGTTTATCAGTGTCAAAACACCCTCAAGCCTATCCCAGCATGCAGTGGGCCAGAAGAGATAGTTATTCTCAGTCCTTCACGGGGCATATTTACTCCCCAATATTTTCATTAGGGCAGCATATATAGCACAGCTAAATATTAGACTACAGTCATCGGTCAGTAAGCCATTTTCAATTTTCAATGAATTGACTTGATGTCCAACTGATTAAATATACCCTAAACCTAAAGTGAAATATTCAAATAATATGATTACTACCTACAATGACCACACACTTATTTGTTAACAGCTTTTATTACCCCATACTTTGCACAATACAAACAAATGCACATCTAGTGTAATATAGGGTAGATGTATCATACTCTACAAGAGCATTGCTTCATGAACATCATGTATATATTCATTTTTTTAAACCTTCCACTCCATCACCCACATCAATACGAAAAGTACACAGTTAAAGATTCCAGACAAAAATATTCTATGCCCTTTGTTTGGGGAAGTAGGGAAATCATTCTAGACCGTGATCCACGTCATTCAATATGCAAGAGCAGAAAAAATAAATGCGAGAATGTTTTGGTATATTTTCGATGATCAGACTTTCACAGAATGTCAGATCATTGGAAATATTTTATGTGGAATGCTATTAAATCTTTAGGTAACAAATTAAAGCGGGGTTGACCTCAGACGGTCAGGAAACGTTATTTTGAAGCTGCTGGTTATTAAACAAAAGGTTTGCTGGGGTCTAGCTCAACAATGTTTGCATTTTAACTAAAAAAGGGGGGCTGCTAAAATAATATCAATTACCCAGTGCTAGAGAGCTAAACATCACCTATAACCATCTGATAGATAAGACTCCAATTCTTCAGGCAGACAGTGTGTATCTGTCCAAATCAGCAAACGGACAAGGCCTCTTCAAACAGGGACGTGACAGTAATTGCATAGAGCACTGAGGGAAGTCTGCTAGCTACTGTAAGTGAGCTCCAAAACTGAGACGTAGAAAAGAAGCACAGCTGAAGAAGGCTATCATTTATCACTACCTCATTAGTGTGATCAGATGTGTGTACTTGCGACCTCCCCCCACACCCACCCACACACACACACACACACACACACACACACTCTTTACTAAAGCCAATAACTACTGAAGATGCCAGATAAAGCATGAATAAACAATTCCTCGTGGAGGTGCTTTGTTTCTGTCTCTCTTGTCTCACAGCAGTGGAACTGACGGTTTCTTGTCCAAACCACAGTCGTAAATTTTGGTCCTGTCTCACGCTCTGGACACCTGTTTAACAAGCTGTCTTTGGTACAACTCATTCATTGGGCTCATATCTGGAATAGACACACAATGAAAGTGTTACAACCTGAAATTAGACAAATATCTTTGTAAGAAAGACAGTTTTACAAGTTAAAAAAAGACAAAACAGAATAACTTAAAGGGGCATACTGGTATGTTTACTTGTTTTACATTACTGCCAAATATTTTCCATAACATACCATAGTTTTTTAGATTTTCCCATAGACTGTATAAAAGAAGCGGCCGAAGATACCGTGACATCATCCATTATTGTGAAATACCATTTGGAAGCCTTGATTTGGCATTTTGGCTGTTGCCATCTTGTTTTCTAGAGCCAGAAGTGACCATATTTGGATCCAGGATAGAGCTGTAAAGGAGTGAGGGGTGGATCTGCCGGGAGTGGCCTCCAAAGGTCTATTGCTGCTATCCATTGCAAGTTGGAAATCAATAATTGACTAGGTATTCCCGACTTCTGATCTTAATGCGCCAAATGTATGTGCTCGGGAAAACATAGATGCCTGCAGAAAACTGATGGTTGTATGTCAAGTCTCTGAGCTTCAAAAGCATCCACAGAGGAGATGCATCAGTTACCAAAGCACCATTGGCAAAGAGAAATTGTGCATAAACTAATTTACTGTCTTGTGTGTTTTGCTAAAAAACAAAAACACTCCATAAAACACTACATAAAGTGAATAAATTATGAAAATATCATTATGCTCAGTTCACTGTGTGCCGAAATGTTGCTGTGACATGTGTTTATGTTGGCAAACTCAGGCTAGGTAGATCTTGCCGGAGTGTCTGACTTTAATGTCCAATGTGAATGACAATTCTGATGCACTTTGCCATGTGGGAGGCTATTTTTTTCCAAATTGCAAGTACAATGGATTGCAACATTTCCAGCACTGGTGGTGGTGAAGTGGGTGTGGATGAGTGAGCTCTTTGTGGAAAATTTTGCCCCCCTGTCCATAATTCCTAATAGCTGGTCTGGTAGTAGCCACTTGTCTATCACAAGGTAGCCACGCCTGAACGCATACCCCCTTTTAGCATCTATTTTACTTTAAATGTGACCATAATTTCAAAAATAATCATACTGTATTGAAGATGACGTGAAACTAGTGATTGAGACCAAAAAACTCTTCAGGAAGATGTATACTGAGGTAATAAATCAAGTGAGAATTGGGGTTATTTTCTCATGGACTTCTTTACACTTCACTACTTTTTGCAACCAGTGGAGTCGCCCCCTGCTGGCCATTAGAAAGAATACAGGTCATTGGTTTCACTTTACAGATCCGGAAGTTACGTCTACTTCTTTTATACAGTCTGTGGATTTTACGATTGCATTTTCAGGCAGCCTCTTTATGAATGGCACATTCCTGATGATGACTGAATTGTTTTACACTTAATAATGAAAGCTCACCTCTGCAATCGTTTCCTAATTTCTTTGATCTGCTCATTTTTCTTGGTCAGGATCTCCTTCATGTTGCGGTAGGCTGCAGTTTGCTGGAACTTCTTGTCCAACTCCTGCACACCAAACATACGTAAAAATTTTGTTCAACATTTGATACGTGCTAACTTAACTTAGAGGGAAACGCCACAGGGACACACCTTCTCTGCCAAGGAGAGCTGCTCCTGCACTCGCAGAAGTTCATGTTTGGCAGAGATCAGGTTCTCCTGCAGATCCTTCTGGGAGGCAGTGTTGGCACTAAGAGACCTCTCATAGTCCTCCCTCAGAGCTGCCACAGTGTCCTCAAGACTGCTGATCTCCTTGGATTGCGCAGCAAACTTGAAGGGAAAGGAAACAACATACAAGTTCATATGGAGGGAACGACAACCAGTGCTAATACTACAGAATCAAAACCCTACTCCTACACACTGTGACGGACAGAAGCAACACTTTGTTCAGCGGGATACATACCATGTGAGGTCCAAGTTAGCAGATTAAACCATATGATAGCAAACGTTCAGATGAAACAAAATAATAAAAAAGCAATAACAAGTGTTAAAATGGAAAGCAAACTCAAAATGTCACAAAAGAAGATGATGCAAGATTTGCACGCCAAACTGCAGCAGTACCTGCTGTTCACCTTGCACCTTCTGAAGGTCTTTCAGAGCTCTCTCTGCCTTGGTTCTCTCGTCCAGGGCACTCATTGCCTTGGAAAAAATAATCAGAGCAGTTTAATTAATTATGTAAACTAGAGGATGAATTATAAGAAAGGATGCTGTGTGCCTTAATGTTATACCTGGGCTTCTAAAGTCCGCAGCCTGGCTTTCAGTTTATCATTCTCCTCCTGTAGTCTTGCTATCTCCTAGATAAATATTAAAGATAGATGTGAAGGTGTGTATAAATGTGATAATGAGGGCACAACATTCAACAATTAATCTGCATTCATGCAACATATTCGTTTACCTTGTTAAGAAGTTCAGACACTCCACCTTCATTCAGTGGTGCTAACTTGGGTTTGCTTGTTTCCTGGTTTATCTGGAAATAAAGTAAGCACTTAAGACGGAACAGTTCTTATGTCTCAGTCGTAAACACGTTGGCTAGACCTCCGTGTTACTATGTGAGAGTAAATATCTTTATATCCATTTTGCTTTCCTTAGCAATGTGATGATGGCACGAGAAAGGTGCGAATAGCCAACCCAAGGAAAGAGCAGACTACTGCATCACAAAGTTAATTTGTTTTTCTTAAACGGTAAAATATGAAACCACACGTCGACCTCAGTGGAGCGTGACTTCTGAACCACAAGGCTACGTGTGAAGGGCGGGTGGTCTGACATTAAAAACAACTTTAGATATTCACATTAACACTGTATTGCTGTCTAGCTACTGAATTCTATGTGGGTTTGGTATTCTTTGAACAAATGATTAATGACAACTGCACTGATGGTGCTGTTTGGGGCTCTATATGTGACAAAGCTGCACATTACACTCACCTTATCAGTGGTTTTAAAGTCTGTCTTCTCAAATTCAGCCACTTGCTCTAACAGCTCCCTATATGGGTAGAAGAGAGAAGTAATGGGCAGTGGAATAATGATGAAAATTAAAGAGAAAAGGTACAAAAAAAGCTTTTATATACTGTATACATTTTTAGACAAAATGAAACATTTGTCAGTATCAATGTCAGTATCTTGTGAGCAACACTGAACAGAGTGACACTGATCTAATGATATGCACTATCTCACCTAACTCTCAGTCTGCCACCACAATGTTTTTGACATCGCAATATTCTACTTGGCGGTTATGTATCCTTGGCAAGGAAAAATAAACACCCTTTTTCTTGATAGCAGTTTAGTACTTGCTAAAGCATATGATATAAGATATATGCTTGTGGTGAGCAGAACAGCACTCTGAAAAGCTTAAATGTGGTTTCTAAAAAGCAGCAGAACACACGTAGACTGTGACACAGGGTGTGTTCCTTGCTTTAGACACTGTATCAGTCACGTACTTTAGGGCTGAAACCTGAGGGGAAAAAAAAAGCATAACTCTGAGGCTTATTTATCCACCCATCACCATGTACATTACAAACAAAAGAGCTTTCTCAAAACACGCTCAGTGTTTTAACAAGGTGAAAGGTCGCAGAGGTCAGGAGGTACATTGAATTCACTGGAATATCACAGTAGTACATTCAAATCTATGCACAGGGACTGTGGCGCTTTACAGTGCTGATGGGTTTGTAACATGCTGAGAGCAGACTGCCGCTAAAGTGTTAATTTTATGACCTTTTGCTGTGATGCCAAAGACCAGATCAGACAATATGAAGGTAGTGAACATGGAGAGGTCTGGCTTCCTCAATCTCTACCAAAAAGAGGAACAGATTGACCTGTGTCTTGGGCTTTGGTTTGACCCTCAAATAAACAAAACTGTGAACAATAGCCATTGATATCCTTCAATGTCAAAACAGATTCTGCTAAAGTGGGAGTTATTATTAATCTATATAACAACCACTATGCTCTGACACCTGACTATATTTGTGCCAACAAAGCCTTAATACATCCTTGTCAAAATGTCAGGAGTGCAAAGTACATTCTGACAGCAGTTTAAATATGATTTATCTTTATTGCTGGTATGTACCTGCCCGCACTGTTGGGTTCAGGCTTGTAATATGAAGAGGCACTCTGGGCTTTCCTGCTTGGAAACAACAGCAAGAATGGCCTTTTAGGTAATCTACGGAGCCCCTAAAGTCGCCACAGGTGATATTTTAGATAAGATAATAATTTAGGCGCACAAGATTAAAAAAAATAAAAATAAATCACCTTTCGGGACTGTAAGTGCTTCGTATGATTCTGTTTTACTGTACAGAATTTTCATTTTATCACACAAGGCCACAAACTCTGTGTGACATCCCCACCTCAAAAGTATGCACTCATAAAACATGAGCTACCAGTAATCATTGAGAGTAATGTAATATTAACTTTATTAAATGAAAAAGTAGTACATTTTTCACTGTACATGTGTGACAAACCCTGAAACTGAAATAGCAACTTTAATTTTGCCAAAGACATTCTGCCATTTACCTCAGTGGTAACTAAAATAAAGAAAGTTTTACTTTTAGTTGGAAAAGTTTTGTGATAAACGCAGCTGAGACTTCTGTAATTTGAATTTTTGAGAGGCTAAAAGAAAATTTAATGGAATGCGTCTTTCATTAGGAAGGATTTCCTTTCGAAGGTAGAAAAACTTAAAGAAGACCTGTAGTTAGGTTTGAAAATTATCCTGAAAAACAGGCGATAACCCAGTGCTTTTACGTCCTTTAAATTTTTTTTTAATACTTTGAGATTAATCACCACTCACCGCTCTATCATACTGGGCTGGCGGCCAAAGCCTCAAAATGTGATTTTTTTTTTTGTAACTTTGATGAACTGACATTAAAATGTACTGAGAAAATGGCACAAGTTGTGGTTTTTTTAGCCTAACTGAACATCTGCTAAAAGGAAACCAATATAGTGGAAAAAAAGGTTGTATATACATTGAGCATGTGAGCATGTGGCTTGACAATAACCTTTTTGCCTGCCACACACTGTAATATGCACGCTATCTCAACCTAAACAGCTTTGAGGAGGAAGTGGTACAAAGTGGAGGAGTTTTTCTCATGAACATGAAGGTGTATTGCATGTTTAGAGACAGAGCTCACTTCTTAGTTTAGTGTGGCACTCTGTTTGACCTCAAACTGCCACATCATTTTGAATTAGTTTAATGTGAAAACGCATTTACTGCTTATTTAATGTGGAAGGGTCAGAGATCTGGTGCAATATGTCATGCACACATGTACACAGTATAAAAAAAACTATATTTCAGGACATAAGAGCGAAGTGTGTTATATTCCATAATATCTGAATAAGAACCTTATGTAGTCATGTGGGTGCAAACCTGATTAGGTCACATTTCATCAAACGTTTGCTGTTAGTCTGTTAACTCAACAGTTAACAGGAAGCTGAATCTGCCTCCTTTCTCACCTGTTCTCCAGCTCTGAGATATCACTCTGCAGACGCAGGTAAAACTTCTCTGCCTGTGAGAAGAGCTGCCTGAGCAGCAGCACATTAGTGTGGGCTGTATTGATGAGCTCCATCTCCACCTCCCCACGCACCACCGCCTGCAGCCCATCCAGCATCTCCTTTACCTCGTCCACTGTGAAGGTTTCCTCCACCAGCCTCCAGAGAGAAACACACACACATTACAGCTCCATCTGGACTAAAAAAAGCACTTTATTATTGTGTTATAACAGTGAACGTACAAGCAATGGCACCAATAACTTATGAATGACCAGTCACCTGCTGTCTTTGAGCTCTTCAAAGCAGGAATCAATAGTCTTTAGTCTCAGGACCCTCTTTGATCGTGCAAACCGCATGTAATTGATGACTTCATTCTGATGGTGTTCATTAAATCCAAATTCAGCCTACATGGAGACAAGGAGAGAAAAACTAGCAATAGACTGGCAGCAAAAATGAAAGATGGGCAGAGAGCGACAGGCTGTAATGGAAACCACAGCTAGCTTATGAGCTAACTTGAAGAGGATTTTCCCCTGCTAATATGACGGCCTATTCACATGAGCTAGCACCTAAACGTGTCATCTCTGGGGAGTGCTTGCTAACTGTCCACTCGTCTTTGAATAAAACAGAGCGAGACGATTAGCATGCTAACTTCTAAAAGCACACAGGTGGCCTGGCTACCACGTAAACAGCAAACGATCGCAGCTACTTACCATGGTGGCTGTGCAGCTAACGTTAACGTTACTAAGTTAGCTAGCTTGTAGACTGAGATGATTCAAAGGAAAAATGGGTGTTTCAGCCTCTAATTTAGGCCACGCAGCGAACAGACTAGAAGCTAATGGTAGAATGCTAGAGACGAGCGTTTTAGTAAACTGTTTTGTACTTATACTTTAAGTCGGTGAAGAGGCTAAAGGAGGATTATATCATAGCTGTAAGATTATCTGACAGATTTGCTAGCCTAGCTCTCCGGCTAGTGTTTGCCTTGAGAATGCCTTGGTAACGGAGAATAGCGTCATTGCCTTGGTTACTAGAGGTGCGTTCAGCGGCGCTACGTACAACACGAAACAACAAGTTACATGGTCGAGATGTATGACTACGGAAATAGAATATATGAATATTATCCTATATTTTAATAGTCATTTCATCAACATATTAGCCTATGTTAGTGAATCTACTGTCGAAATAGTTAAATTGCGTATAATTGATAGACTTTAACGGTCATTATACGCTATAATAAATTGTGCACAGTGCAAATATCTTCTATATGATATATTCCTTTATGTATTTACTACTTCATTGTTTCATTGTTTAATTTACCCGAAACTGAAATTATAACTGCTTCGTTTTGGAAAATATTCTGTTTTCTATAGAATTATTTTCTATTTTGTTTTTTCCTTTTTGTTTACCTTTTTTTCCACCAGCCTACATTTTTATACAGTCTATGCCTCCATGTTGTGACAAATAACCGTTATATGACTATGATTTTAATTAAGATAAAAAGGTGTTTAAATTTTATATTTTAAGGCATTCATTTTCTGTAAAAGTCCGTCAGCATCAAAGGATAATTATTTTTTCATTTATTTCATTTTTATATTTTTTATGTTTATTTTTTATTTAATTTTTCATTATTTTATTTTTTCATTTGTTATTTTATTTTGTTATTTTATTTTAAATTTTATTTTATTTTATCTCATTTTTATATGTTTTATGTTTATTTTGCATTTTATTTTTTATTTTTTCATTTATTTTATTTTACAAATTATTTTATTTTATCTCATTTTTATATGTTTTATGTTTATTTTGTATTTTCTTTTTCATTTATTTTATTTTATTATTTCATTTTAAAATTTATTTTATTTAATTTCATTCTGGTCATAGCATGACGACCACCAGGTCTGACTCCTGTCATTCTAGTGGTAAGTTACAGGTGTGTGACTTTAGTTCGAGAAGTGAGGGGACACAACAGTTGCGGATGGCTGTGGGTTAAACGAACAACATGTCCTGTATTTTTGTGTCGCCAAACTGGCAATTTGGCCTGTTTGTCAATACATTGTATTAAGCAGTAGATGGCAGTGTTGAGCTGTAAGTATGAGAGGTCCTGAAAAGATTTAGGCTTTGACCTCTGCCTCTGCTCCTTATCATCATCACCAGCAGCATTTTATACTGAGAAAATCTACATGCCTTTTCTCCTGTGGCACTTACATGTGCATCACATGCATTTATATGTTTTAGCAGATGGTCCTTGTTTGATTTAATAATTAAATAGCTTCAGATTGAGACCTCATCATCTCAGGATGATGGTCAAAACAAGATGGCATACATAACACTTACTGGCCTAATGTTGACTGTCACATAAACCCACTGCCAGTATGTTTTGAAATATTACTTTTTCCCTCTGTATCTTTACTTTTTATTGCAAATCATATAGCATTTATATCTAATGGCAGATAATGCAGTTTGGTCAGATGAAATGAAGTAAGATCAAATATACCTTTATCGATCTCCAGCTTTAATTTGGTAGTTGCAGCAGTATAAGTAACAGAAATAAATACTAAGAGGTGCATAAACTTAAACAGAAATAGAATGAGGATAGAAACTACGAGCAACTGGAGACAAATGACATGGTAAAGTGAGTTGTGCTACTGGAATGACAATTGCATGATTGATAAGACAATGTTTTTATTTACATATTTACATTGCATTACACGGCTATTAGTATTCTATTATAGATATCGCAGTTGATTAACTGATGGGACTCATCATGGCTGCTTCTCCATCAGTTAAACTTATGTGACTCCACATGACCCAAATAAAAACTTCATAGAGATTCTGTTGCACTGACTGCTTGTGATATGTCACGGAAATCAAAAGGGCATCGCTATACATTTTGTTAAGGAGGTTTCTAAGAGAAAAAAGAAGGAGCGCCTCTTCCCTCATGTCTCTCTAGCTATAATTAAATTAGACTAACAGGCAGCACATGGTTGGTCACCTAATCAGATGCCACAAAATGTGACCACTCGGTGCTTCCCCGCTCAAGTTCACTGTGCAACATCAGTCAGCCACACAAGCAAAGATGTTTCCTCTTTACCTTCAATCGCGGTGAGTCACTTATGATTTGAGACAGGAACTATGTTAAGATCATATTCTTAAGGGTTAGAAGTCATAGTAGACTTGTAGTACTACAAGTCATGACTCTTTTCAGGTTTTTTTTAGAGTCTCATATATTGGTGCTGCTGTTCGACAGTGGTCAGTTAGACAATGGTGGTTTCTTTACATAGCTCTTGTTGCACAACCAAAATTAGTGAGTGTCGATGTCATATCTGCAGCTGGTCTATGAGTGACTTTAGCAAAGGTGTTTGACTGTGGAAGAATGTGGGGCATTGCAAGAGCAAAAGTATGCAAAGAAAGCAATTGACTCAGAGCGTAAAATATAGCATAATAAACACTAAAGCAATGAGAGCATTACAATAAAACATTGTGGGCTTATACACACATAAGCAGCTGACAGATGCACTTCGAGTAAATCTTTGGAGGATAGATCAGACAGAGACATACAAAAGTTTACATATATTGTCTTAAAGTTGTTTGCATAGAGTTTTTTTGCCAGGAGTTGAAGATCTCAGTTGCTTTCTAATTCAGTTTTAAGCCAACCATCTATATTTGACATATTGCTATAAATTGTGAACCTCAGGAAATGAATTCTACAAAGGGGATGGTGTTTATGCGTGAATGACTTTGATAACTTTTAAATGGTTTTTGCAACTTTGATGTCACATATGTGTATTCAGTATGTGCCTGTGTATGTGTGTATGTGTGGCCAGTTACTGTTCATTCTGGTGTCAATCTTCATGTAGGCCCCTACTGGTGTAAACTGTTGTACTATCAACGGAGGCATTGCTGCAGTGGTGGAACAGTGTCCCTAGAGGGCACAATAATCTTTCTTTCTGCATCTTTTTACCAAGTAGGCAACTGATACTTAGGGAGCTGCAAAAGTCATAAAATGAAATAAAATAAAATAAAATAAAATAAAATAAAATGTTGAATTGCCCTTTAAGAATTTTTCTAATTTCCTATATGCTTAAAAAAAAAAAGGCAGAATGTGCACAGAGATGTAAATGTAGAAATGGAGAAATGTTCAATTCAGTTTCCATTTCAAAAGATGAGCTCACAAAGAACAAAATTTTAGCCATGTGACTGTAAAATGGACAAATTGTCAAAATGAGTCTATACCTGACTCTTTGGTGCGCGGAAAATATATTCAGTGTTACCTTACTACTTCTGAAACTGTCGCTTTTGTTTCAATTGAGCACGAATGGAAACTAAAGATTCCACCATATAACAAAGTCAGCAAGAGCCCCGCTCAATAAACTGTTCCCAGGTCGGTTTCTGCTGTATGTATCAATGCATACACTGAGGGAAATTAAGAAAAACTGATCTCAGGTCGGCAGTTTATTAATTCCGCGTCCCGACAAACCAATCAGCTGACAGCCGCATGACAGGCAGGCCTCGCGCATGCGCAGTGGCACACTTTTGGTATGAGGAATATGGCAGCGTCCTGAGCCCTGTTGAGGGAAATACGGCGTAACTGAGCACCTTCAGCATCAGAGTGGGAAAACTGAGAAGCACCGGCCGCACTCAGAGGAGGGTGGGGGGCTGAGGGACGGCTACCATTAATACCCGTTAGCGTTTTTACAGGTAAATGCACCCGCTACCACCTGCCACTGTCTTCAAGCCATCTTCTCCATGTCTGCTTGATTGAACCCCGCTGCTAAGTGCTAGTTAGCTTCTAGCTTGAGGCTAACTACATTAGCCTGCCACAGCCCTTATTTTGCATTCGGCAAACAAACGCTGATAACAGAGGTGTCCGAACTATTTGATATTCTCGTTAGGAGGAGCAGCAGTGTCAACGTCGCTACAAAGGCGCTGTCGTGCTCGCTCCTAGCCAGACAGATAACCGTGTAGGCCCGCTGCAATGAAGCAGAGTTTGGCTAGGCGCTTGAGAGCCAGGTAACGTTAATGCTGCTTGTCATGGATTTACTTGACAGATCGGGACCCAGCGGACATCCCCAAATGGACTTAAGAATCGCCGTTAGCTATCTTAGCGCATTTCGTGCATCTTGTACCTTTGTATCTATTGTCACGTGTGAGAAAACTGCGAGTTTATTACATTTTGCACGCAAGTGGTTGATGAAATCATTACAAAGCCATAGAAGATGAAGTAGAGTAAGTGTCCGGCCGTTAAGTTCCGTCTGGTGGTGAGATTGCTTCATATAATTGGCACATAAAGGGAAGACATTGCAACACGTCTTCTCTGCAGAAAAAGCTTCTGAGAGGAAAACCACTCAGCAGAAACCAGCATGGTTTTTGTGTTGTTTCTGGAAATGTCATATGAAAATCTGAATGTCCAGATGTCCCCTGTAGATATTTTTGTTTATTGGCCAGTGCTCTGCTTTTATTGTACAGTCAGGTCAGGTATGGTCATTGCTTTATATTCATCATAATTTTAACTAGAGATGTAAAAAAAAAAAAAAAAAAAAAAAGTGGTGAGGGTCATATAATGATGTAATGGCAGATGACTGTTTGACCCTTGCACCCACACTGATGCTGATCACCTTTTCCCTTACAATATAAGGATATAAAGACATCCTTATATTGTAAGGGAAAAGGTGATCAAACTTTTAACAAAAACAGGATAGAAATAAGCTTAAGGCAAACAAATAGGCACAGCAAAAGAGCTGTTTACTTAGTATAACATGTTAATTGTTGTGACACTTACAGAAAAGCCTGTTATTGTAGTCTAGCTGTCAGTAATACCCAGCTGACAGTCTGTTTTCAGTTGTTCAGATAGGTCCCATTTAGAGGTCTCCTACAGTCCTATTAGCGGTGCACCAGTGTTCACTATGGGCATATCGTGACAGCCACGGTCGTGTCAGCAATGACCAAAAGCTGTGTTTGTTAAAGTTTCAGGAAAGTTGTGAGACCTGTCTGGGACAAGTTATTATGTAAATGTTGTGTGCTTTGCTTTGGGCCTTCCATTCATTTTTACGTCACCATCTTCCTGTTTGCTCTTGTCCTTTTTTTCTAAATTCTGTCAAGGATAGCCCATGAATAATTTTCTATTGATCTGCATACAGGCAGGAAGAGGTGGGAGGGGTGATCACATGACCCAATCCTGGAATCCGCCTTGGTCTTTTTTTACACTCATCACAGCGCTCTCAACCCTGTAATATAATAATAAAAAAACTGCACTGCCCTCTGCGGCAGCAAAGAGCACGCTGTGCACTGCTTGCTGCAAACATCTCCCATTGTGCATTCCATCAGCCCCCCGCTTCGGATTAGATTCATTATGCAGCTCCATGAATGCATGCTTGAAAAAAAAACTGTTGATGTAAAACTTGGCTCTTGACTGTTCCTTGCACCTTTGTTTCACCAGCACAGGCATCAATTATTGAGACGCCGACACTGGCTAATTTGAAAAGGTCCTTGTCCATTGTTGTGGCACCTGAAAGTAGCCTGTATTTCCATCCTGATCTCTCTGAACACCAGACAGCTGTCCCCTTGGTAAATGGCGGATTCCATCACTTGGGGCTATTTTGCTGTCCCCTGCTTCAGAAGCACGTTGGAATGGAGAGGAAGGAAAACTGGAGTCAGATTTTTCCAGGATCCTGGTAGAGTGCTGACACAGGTTCCTCTTGTCACAGTGCAGCCGCCAGCAAATTACTGCACTAAGGATAGGAGAGACAGTTATTCCTTCAATTTGCTTTATTCTGTGCTAATGACTGCTTTGTCTTTGACGTCTTTATTTTTTAACACAGTCTGTCACAAAGCATGACAGATTGTGTCCGCCCCACTGATGCTTTATGGTTTGTCCTAGTTAGAAAAGGAATGTCTTTGAATTTAGTAAAAAAAAAACCATGGATGCTAGTTAATCTGTTGTCCGGGTTTGAAAGCATCTAGCTGCCTTTAAGTTAAATTACAAGGTTTTTTTATTCAAATAATGCACTGGGCCGTAACACTGAGATGTGGCCTTATCCCTGTTTATCTAAAGCGATCAATAGGCCACAGTAGACTTTATTGACACATGCTCAGCTGGTGCACTGTTGTGTTGTTTTTTGTGCCTGTGATATCAAACTGGAATAAAAGACCTCTACTTCCTCTCTGTTTTGCTGAGTAGGTTGTGGTTCCTTAAGTTTGACTCTTTTCAAAGTGAGCCCGCGAAAATGCACACATGACAGAGAGAATAAAGAAGTCAAAGAGGGGTTTATGACAGATTGTAAGTCATGTGCCGCCAGTTGCATTGATTCCACAGCTCATAGCTGAGCTAATGACGGTGACGAATCAGTCAGTCACAGAGCCACGGACTTCTCTCTGACGTTGGATAATCGCTGTTTACTCAGTATTAGTTCTGTAGGCGAGGGAGTGTTTGGTGGGAGTCTCTCCCTTTAAACTGCCAAATGTTGAATGACTGTGTGAAGTGTGTGGCAGTATGTCGGAATGTGTGTTACATAAACTTGATGTAGTAATGACTTGTGAAGGTGCAGGTGACTTCTTGAGCTACACATGGAGAGCACTCTCTGCTGTGTAGCTGAAAATAAAAAAAAACTCTCTCTCAGTATTCAAATGAAGATCTTCCACCAATTATTTTTGAATAACTTCCTGTGTTGAAAATGTAGAAGGGTGTACTTTCATTTTGATCCTACTCATAACTCACAACTTTTGTTCTGTACTGCAGGTCCTGTGGAAAGATGAATGTCGTCAAAGAAAACAAAGACCTGGCCTGTTTCTACACCACCAAACACTCCTGGAGGGGAAAGTAAGACCCACAGCTTGTTTTTTAACCCCGCTGATAGGATTTCAGGGCTGGTGGCATCGTCTGCTCCACATATTCTTTGTATTGGTTGACAGGCAGACTTTAACCTAAACTCCTCCCTTCATCACCTTGTAAATCCTGAAATCCTGACTCAGTGCTTCCATTGTGTCGACTTCCTTATCTTAGCTGGGGATACGAGGTCCGCAGACCACTGTCAGCAGTCACTGATCAGCACTAATGATTTGTATTTTGTTGAGTTGCACTGCCTTATGAAATGCAACCCCAAAGACACAGATACTGACAGTGAACACAGCACAGAACGACACGACATATTGTATGGCTACAAAAACATGAAAAGTTGCTGCACCTAGTGGTACAGACATTCTTCTTTCTACTTTTTCTTAATGTTTTCATGAAAAGTCACATGTTTTTTAGTATATAAATTAAACTGTTTGTGATAAAAACCTCATTACATCTTGAGTAAAGATCAGATAACATCCTTATCACAGTACAGTACAGATATTTTGGTACAGTAGCTACTGTTGTTGTCACAAGATACTATCAGTGTAAGATGTTCAACAGCATGTCAGGCTGTATCTCATCATAACGATTACAAGGCTTTTGTGTATGTTGTAATGTATCTATAACAGGTTTTAAACTGTGGGCTTAAAAAATTGATCTGAATTGATACAGTATGTTACAGGAGAATGAGACCAACATACTGTATCTATGTAAACATGCATTATGTCTCAATGGCCCACAATCCACGATCATCTAGTGCACATAGGTATCTGTTTTCATTTTATAGATTATACATGTCTGAAATTATTGACAGATAATTAGAAATGGTATATATTACATAGCTGTAATTATTTCCTGTTATATGCTGCCAGGAGAAGGCCATTTTTCAAGCCCCTGGAGGGTTTTTAGGCAAATCTTCTTTTCATTCCTTAGCAAAGTATGAATTATATCTTTCTAAATTTTTTATGTGTTGTAGTTAAATTACACACTGAAGCCAAGAAAGGTCTAAAACTCGATGGGACTTGATGTAGCTGGTGGCCCTCAAAGCGAAGGGATGGACAAGCTCCAGTTTGAGCAGTGAGCCAGTGGGATCACATTACCAATACCTGCTTTCTAAGTGTCTTGGTCCCATTAAGGCCCGCCATTGACTCTTGTAACTCAAGCAGGGCTGCAGAGCATTAGCCATCATCAGAGTTTCATCCTGCTAATGCTTCCTGAAGTGTGCGTCTGAGACCAGCGTTGATGTATTTGTTGTGGATGGTGGAGGCTAGTGCCCCATTGAGAGCGACACAGTGGCACAGTTTAAAGGGACAGTTCGCCCCAAAATCAAAAATACATATTTTTCCTCTTATGTATAGTGCTATTTATCAAGATTGTTTTGGTGTCAGTTGCAGAGTCTGTATCTGTATCTGTATCGTCTGTAGAGATGTCTGCCTTCTCTTGAAAGTAATGGAACTAGATGGCACTTGGCTTGTGGTGCTCAAAGCGCCAAAAAAAACCCCTTGAAAAACTGAACAGCAATGTCGCTTTCTACAAATCATGACCTGGGTACTCAAGATAATCCACAGACCTTGTTTTGAGCCGTTTCATGTAGGAACTGTTTTCTGTCTACCAAACTACACCCGCCAATTATATCACCGCATCACAACGCAGAAGGAAGTGTCCATCTACTGATACCACGGAGCTGGGTGATGTTAAAGCTCAGCTGGGGTGGAGGCTATTACTTTTTTCGCACCCTTCACAAGCACTGGCCTCTTGTCCATGAATAGATGCACACTTCCTTCTGCGTAGTGATTCGGTTGGCGGGTGTAGCTCAGTGTCAGGAAAAGAGACATTGCTGTTGAGTTTATCAGATGTATTTTTTAGCGCTCAGATGCTGAGTGCTATCTTGTTCCTTAATACTGGAGAGAAGGCAGACATCTCTACAGCCAATGTCTCTAAAACTCAGCAACTCACACCAAAACTGACTTTGGGGTGAACTGTTATTTTGAATCACACTGATTGTTGATCTGAATGAGTCGACACATGTCAGCACATCTGGGTGCTTGACCCGGGTTGAGCGTGGGTTGCATGCTGCCTGGCTTTGGTAAATATGCATCTCTATCAGGGATGGAAACTGAATTTATTGATATTACCCTTTAAAGGTCATTTAAAGACTCTCCCAAGAGAAAGAGAAAGAAAGATGAGAGAGTACAGGAGTGATTAGCCAACCATGAGAGAGCGAGTGAGCAGAAAGACATGAAAGTGAAAATATTTGGTGCTTGTTGAGTAATGCAGTTCTAGTGTTTATCAATGAAGCATGACTGTCATTGCAGACATTAGTGCAGAAACACAGACAACTTGAGGTTAACTTTAGACAGCAGTCTCATGTGAATGGGTCAAATGGAATTTAGTAGATCTGCTTCAACCGCCTGTCCACTGTATGAAAAGAATACAACTCAAATAGAGCTTTGATAGGCTAACAGAAAGAGAAAGAGAGGGTTTCATGTTATGATATCCTCTTTAATCTTGCTTCATATCAACCTCAGATATTGTGGCCTACTTTTGATTTCAGTAGGTAGTAAAACAACCAAGTTTATCTTAAATATAAAAATATATTCAGATTGTATTGTGATGCAATATGAAGATATACTTGTTAGCCAAAGCAAGAAGTACCAGGTTTTGCGAGATGGTTTGATTTACCATGGCCTTAGATAAAGGAAACAGTTTTAGGTAGCCACAGGATCATGTCAGACTTACACAGTTACAGTGTCACAGATGAGATGAGCACAGCTCTTCATTTTGAATACAGAATGCATTCCCAAAAAGTAAACTTTAATAAGACTCATTTGTGATTAAAAAGTCCTTCTGTCATGTGAATTGTGAGTATGTCAGACAGTGTTCAGCATCACTTGATGTGCCAACTTCTCTAAGTTCTCTACTTTGTGTAAAGGACATTTCCCTCTGAATGCAGATATAAAAAAACATCCAGTTTTATTTGAATTAAAATGTGTGAACAAAAATGAGGCTTCAGCTCCTAGTTATAAGTTTGGCACAAATGATCAAACATATTTTTGTCAGATGTTTAATAATTGGACTGTATGGCAGATTGGCCGGCAAACGGGGACAATATCTGTCATCTGTTCTGTAGGGAGTTGAAGGGAAAATTAAAAAGCCATTATGATGCGGGTTTGCTTTGTAGTTTACTCAGTTTTTTGTCTGCTGTCCTTACACATGTCTAAAACAAGGATTTCTTTGTGTTTCAGACGTATGGTGACATAATTGAATTAGTGGAAATCACTAGATGTCTGAGAGGCTGAGTTATCCTCAGATCCTGCCCAAGACACACTTCTACAATAGTTACATTTACAATACATCTTAACTGTTGTAGTTTTGCTGTAGTGCAGCAGCATTTTCCCCCTCTCTGTGCCCGTGATCATGTTTAATTTAAGTCTTGGGACTGTAGCTTGGAGAGAATATTAGATTTGTCTGTGTGCGTGTGCTCTCTGAATGAAGGGCATTTTCATTGTGTTTTTTGACACAAATTGATTGTCTCAGATTTTTCTGTGTCATCCAAGGGTTTTCATGCACAGCACACTTTTTCAGAGCATGAATATGCATATCACAATCTCCTTTAAATCTCTTTGAAGCCCTTCATATTTCTGTTGTTCCTCAACGATAAGGAAGCGACAGATGCTTCAGCTATAGCTGTTTTACATACCAGCACATAGGATGTGCTGTAACTATTATTTGTTCCTCGTATTATATATATATTTAAGTCTTTTCAGTTGTTCCCATCATTATACAATGAGTCTGCTCCTCACATTCAGCTGTCGTTCCACCATTATTTGCGTGTGTGAAATCTAGTGTTTGCCGAGTCTCGTACAGGGTATTATGTAGTGTTGTCCAAGCTTTTTATGTAGTCAAACAAATCTCCAGCTTGATCTTCTTTGTGAGAAATTGTGTTTAAAGAGGAGAGGCAGTTGTTAAGTGGGTTTAGTCAGATACAGGAAGTTGCTTAATGCGATACATTATGAAACCCGTGAAGTGGAAGGAAAAGCTCTGAAGACACTCTGTACAGTACAGTGTGACTGAATGGAGAGTAGCCTTTTACTTATCACAAACTATCTCTGTGGTGTGACCTGCACCTGTAAAGCTTGTTTATAGTGTGCTCTTATCTACTCATTAATCCTTTATGGAGAGTTAAAGGGCTACAACACCGTTGTGAACTGTTCAGTGCAAGTCTTAAATTCAGTTTAATAAATAGACATACATTTGGAATTGTAAGGTTTTAATTGCCACAAACATTTATCCATCTTTTTAATTTCTTTTTGTCAAAATGAGTCAAGCTCTTCTGCCTTCAAGTCCACATTTCAGGTGCTACAAATCCTTAAACTAACCACTGGACCTATTTTTTTATATTTATACCTGCACTTGCCTGTAAAATGTTGATTAACAAGTAACGACTAATAGTATTGTCAGGATACTGGAATTTCTAACTGTGACACACTACCTTTGAGAAATATCAATATTTGATACTACGGGGAAATTTGACATTGAGGGCATACAAGTTAGAATTGTTATTAAATATAAATATAACAGGGCTTTAACATGACAATGACGACTTTTCTTGGTTAGTAGCAGAGGACAGCAGAATTGCTGTAGTAAACATTAACAGTAAGAGAGAGAGAGAGAGAAAGCACTGCTGCTATCAGTGTGTCAATATTGCAGAAAATAAGTACTATATGTATAAATAAATTGAAATTTTTGACAATACACGCCATATTCCTTAGTAAAATCTACTGCAGAGAACTACATCTATACAACTTACCTTTATACATACCTGCAATAACTGATTAAGAAAAAGATGATATGTCCAAAAATCTGTCTTAAGTTTGGTGAAAAATTGTCTTGAAAAAGTCATCAAGCATCGAAGTGAAGTGTCTGATACCTGTAGACCCTCATTACATCCATACTGACCACTTTTTAAGGCACACTGTACCAGAGTAGTCTCTTCAAGTCTCTGCTTAGTAGATTTTCATATCTTTGTATGAATGGAAATCTGAGCCACAGCTGTAGGAGTTGTAAAATGGTAAAGCAGTAATGTCAAGTGTACATGATTTGTTCCAGACAAAACATGCAAAAACACTGGGTTATTTAGATTCTTAGAGTCTTTATATATTATTACAGTTTACTCCCCCATATTTACTTTAATCTCATCCCACCTTCCTACATGCAGGCGTTATTTTATTTAGGCAGGTGAATTTGGCTTCAATAGAGAAAGCTCCAGCACCTCCTCTGTACTTATCACTGTATCACTTGGTTATGGAGTTGGCTCAAGAGTTACTAGCACATTTCTTCTTATACTGGCATTGTCATAGTATATCTGGTTATCTTTTAAAGAAATTTTCCTCATGGTCATCTTTTTGCAAGCTTTTATTATGTTCACAGTCAAAGTCTGCACCTTAGAAATATTTTAATTGGAAAAAAGGTAAATAGGTTATTATCTGCTCAAACTGAACAGATAACAATTGTGTCTGTCTTCTTTTATAACACAAACCTGTTCACAACTATGTCAAATTTCACAGTAATCTAGAATACAGAAAAAAAGATGGTCACAAAGAAAGAGACGTACAGAAAAGGATGCATTGTTAGTCTTACAAACACACACACAGAGTAGCCAGGGAGGTTTGAATATTGCCTTTGTACTAGAATAGAATTAAGGGAGAAAAAAATTAGCCCACAGAGAATGAATAATTAACTAAGTCTGTGCTGACACCCGGTTAAGCCAGCCACTTAGCACCAAGGTCAAGACATGGAGAGAGACAGCACCCTGAGATCAGAATAGAGACATGGTGTCAGACTCTGTGGCCAAAGACAAATGACACCAAAAATAATGAAAAGGAAACCTCAGTGTGAGAATAGATGGTTAGAACAGAATTAGGTGTACAGGTTTCTAATGAGGAAGGTAGACAAAAGTATGCGACACTGTATCATTTTGAAAAGGGAAGGAGTGACTGTGGGATGGACCTCATATTCCACTCGCCTCAGGCCACTGCGTGACCTGTCTGTTTATGTTAGTCATGCACTCCGTATACAAGTCCAAAAGCATTATGTGGAAGTATCCTCTCAATTTGACTTCCTTTGACTCTGATTTTTTTACGGGACTAGCTGGTAACTTCACTGGACCTCTTAATGTTGTCCAGGCTTAATGAGGATGTGCAGAAAAGAAAGAAGCGAAGTCAGCATGTTCTGGTTGCACTGCAAGCTATTACTGCTGTGGAGGTGCTAAAAGAACATGCCGTACATAGGTGAACACACTGTACGTGTACACCAGATGCAATAAAGCACTGCTACTACTACTTTCTCTATTTACACGTAAACAGACTTCCTGTGTAAACTTCTAAAAACCTCACTAAACCTTGATTTATCATAACCAAATACCTCAAGTGACCCATTTTGAAATCAGACAGCAGACAGAATGTTATGAATTGGGCAAAAATGCCAACTTAAACTGTTGGCAAACCACACAGTGAGCCTGCCTACTCACACACACACACACACACACACACACACGCACGCACGCACGCAGAAAGATTGGCAAAATCGAATTTCACAGTTCCTTCCTACTACGTGAGAAAGCCCCACACTTGTAACGGTTCTCATGAATTAGTGTTTTAGACTCAAAGAGTGACTCATTAACAAACTGCTAACGTACGCTAAGTTGTGACCTCTCATTTTAAAGTCCCTGAGTGGCCTGATGTGATAAATGCATTCAAAAAATAGCAAATTCCGAAGTATTAAGGCTGCATCTAGTAGGTCAGTATTGAGAAATCACAGTTGCGTTGCTTCAGACTGGTATTACATGTCTATACTAAGAATTACACGTCAGAGTTCCAGTCTGTTGGATTTAGGGTAATATTTATTTGCAGAAATTGGATATGATTTTCGTAACTATGTTTTCAATAGTTTATAACCACCTGAAACTAAGAATTGTTATGTTTTTGTGATCTCAGAATGAGCCATATATATGTACATATAGAGCGGGTCCTCCTCCATGGAGTCGTCCATATCATATTGCTTCTACAGTAGCCCAGAACAGACAGACCAAACACTGACTGTAGATAGGGCCATTTGTGTTTTTTCCCCGGCCACCTTTGTTCTCCTACATGCTTGACTCACAAAAGAACTTTCAGTTGGTTTCAATCTGCAACCTCACCACTAGATGCCACTAAATCCCACACACTAGACCTTTAATGGAGACTGGTATTGAGAACTGTTACTAAATTGGTACAGGTTTCTGACAGGCCGGTACTGAAATATTGATAAGCTGCTATCAGTATTTATATAACATTGATTTATTGTAACAAAGCTGTTATTGTCAAAGTCCCAACTGTCCCCTAATGATGACGAAGCTACCAGCATCAGATTATGTTAGACGCTGTGTTATTATGCGTTTACATTCTGTACTCTCCAGTCATGACTGACAAGATAATATGTTCAAAAGTGTGGGCTGATTTTGAATGTTGTTTTATTAGTTATTTTCCATGTTATCTATTTCTTATAGCTCCTGAGAAGCTCAAGGACTACAGGTCTTTGGGAATTTGTAATATTGTTTAAGTTTTGCTCCTGGTAGTGAAGCAGTGATGGCACATTGCCACCAGACATTGGTAGCAATCGCTTCTCCCTAATTATATATATATGCAGAAACCTCAGAAAACAATTTGATTTATTTCTGCAAAAGATAATAAGGAATTAACTGTTAGATATTTTTTACATATTATCATGTCATGTCTCTATTTTTTGCATCAAACTATGGAGCACAGTATATATGAGTATCTATTGGCATCAACAAAATCCAAACAATACCCATCCCTACATGTTCATGACTTTCAATGCAACTAACTGTCTGGCTATAACAGCTTTAAAAGTGGCAGTTAATAATCTTTTCTCATCGTCTTTTCACCCTGTCTGTACCTTAGCTCAAACATTACCTCATCAAATGTCTGGAAACTGACATAATAAACCTGTGGATGATATCATCGGTTTTCTGAGCCCCAGTGATGTCACCTGTCCTTGACTCATCATTAGCGTACAGAGGGCTACAAGTGGCCCTTTCGTCTCACACCATCCTGCAGATATAGTGGGGTTGTGTTGACGTAATGAGAGAGATTTGGCGCATGGGAAGTCTTGTAATCACAAGTTAATAGAGTGTTGTTCAGAGTAATCAGGGCTTACTGGATCTGTTAGCTTTGCTTCAGCTAAACCCCCCCCCCACGTGTTTGAAAGACCGCCACACATTCAGGCACTTTCCCACATTAACTGCTAATGTTATGTGACTGCCCGTGCTGTTGTGGGTGTTGCTGCCATGTGCAGTTGGCGATGGGTAGGCTGTGTTTCTGACTCACTGCATCTCTGTGTTCCAGGTACAAGCGAGTCTTCTCAGTGGGGACGCATGGCATTACCACTTACAACCCTACCACGCTAGAAGTAACAAATCAGGTCAGTGTGTGTGCAGCCTGTCGCACAGGAACTCAAGTGTCATTCAGGAGCTGCTTCTTTGCTGTGGCTATCAGTTCCTCACAGGCACTTGTGGGATGTGCTGCTCTTGGATCCATGTGACCATTGAAAATCCATTTGCTCTCTGGCTAAAAGCTGAAAGGCAGTATTTTTAACGTCTTGTGCTGAGCCTTTGAATACACTAAGCTTTAATGCAGCAGCATGTCTTTACACTGATAAGAACATGAAACATGTCATAATCAATACCCATTAGACATGAAACTTCACTCATAACCCCCTCACTCAAGAAAATGACTGAACATGAAATAGCATCATGGTTGTTTTAAAGGAATAACATGAAGCTGGGGTAGGCAGAAATCTGGAAAAGGCAGAAAAAATGGGGCAGAACTTCAAAATGCACTCTCTTCCTGCAGCTCTCCCCTCATTGTCCTAACCCCCTTCCATGGGATGACCACATGCATATGCCCACGCTTCATTGTTACTGAGTGTTTTCCATACATTGATTATTTATTTAATCTCATGATGTTGTAGAGCTGTGTGTGCACTCCTTGCTCTGCTTGCTCTCTCTGTTTATCAGAGCACAAATGAGACAAGAATTAGCTTGCTAGCCATGCCCCCAGCCTTCACCTCGCTCCTTGCTGTTGTGGACTGCTTCATTGGGAGGAGACCGAGCAGCAGCTCAGACACGGACCTTTGGTCGGTTGCTGTAAGCAGCTCAGATTTTGCCAGCACAAACCCCCTAGTGCCAGTTGTCATAGCAGGCTGGTGGCCAGTGACAGTGCCGGGTCTAATCTCTGAAATGGCAGCAACAGAAAGTTAGCTAATCAGGTAGGGATTTGGGGCTGTCCGTTCCCCAGACCTGGGGTTTGTGCTGGCTCGAACCAGGTTGCTGCAGCCATTGACTGGAGGTCTATCTCTGGAGTTGCGGCCCGCTCTCTTCCCAACAAGGTGATCTGTGGCAGCAGGGAGTGAGGCGAAGGACACATTGTGATTCGAGGGTCTAGCTAACAACAGCTACATAAACGTGAACTTGAAGCTGCAGCCGTGAGCTTTTGTCTGTGGTTAGCAGAAAGCTAAACTATTAGCAACATTTTCTCTTCATCTCTGAAATAATAAATGCTAAAAAGGTACCATAATGTCTTTTTCCATGTTCAGACTGCTTGTGTGTGATTTTAACAATGTGTTTATCTCTGTGTTGTTGCTGTCTGTGGTACCAGTGGCCTTATGGAGACATCTGTGGTATCGGTCCGGTAGGAAAAGGTCAGGGAACAGAGTTCAACCTCACATTCCGCAAAGGCAGCGGTAAGAAGTCTGAAACGCTCAAGTTCTCAACAGAGCATCGGACGGAGCTGCTCACAGAAGCACTGGTGAGGACAAACACTTCACTGTCATCGCTCACGATGACTAAACAGACCTCATGCACATATTTTTTAAAAGGGTCTCAGAAGTGGTGTTTGATGTGGCTGATCCACGTTTTCTAGTTGCGTCACAGCTGCACATTTTGCTGTGTTGTCTAAAAAACTATCAGCACAGTCGCTTAACGTATGATGCACTGTTTGGGATTGCAGTGCTTGCAAATCACAGGCCCTTTTGACTTACTGTAGGTGTTTATCACAAACATGAATCAGCAGATAGTTTGTTGCTGTGTTGAAATAACGTCATTATGCCGTTTTGAAACAGCAAGAAGGAGGAGGAGGATGGGTATTTCCCCATAGAACTAATTAAATGTATTTGTAATTTTGCAGTGAAGACAGCACTTCATAAGTGTTAGACAAAGATGATTTAACAGCTAGTTGGCACTTAAATATAACACCTTTTATTTCTTTATATTCCTTTTAACAGAGATTCAGAACAGAGTTTTCAGAGGGGAAAATAACTGGCAGGGTAAGTACTGCGATCGTAAAAGAAAACTTATCCACTGGAGTTTGTGTTTGTCACTGTAATGACATTAAAATGAATGCCCCTTACAGCGTTACAACTGCTACAAGCACCACTGGAGTGACACACGGAAGCCAGTGAGTTTAGAGGTGACGCCGGGCGGCATCGACCAGATCGACCCGCACACCAACCGGGTGGTTTGTTCCTACGACTATCGTAACGTAGAGGGCTTTGTCGAGGTCTCTGATTACCAGGGAGGATTCTGCATCCTTTATGGCGGCTTCAGCAGGCTGGTATGCAGTCATAGAGTGTGTGTGTGTGTGTGTGTGTGTGTGTGTGTGTGTGTATATGTGTGTGTTTATGTTTTTGTGTTTACTTCTGTTTGTATGCTTCGGTGCATGTGTTATATGTTGTCTTAACATTTCCTTTCCCTCTCCCCATCACTTCTATCTCTCAGCATCTGTTTGCCTCGGAGCACCGGGATGACATCATTCGCAGTGCCATAGAGCATGCTGGGAACTTTATTGGTATCACGCTACGACTGAGGAAGGAGGCGTTGACCTTCGAGGGTTTTGTGACGGACAGGTTGGGGAAGTACAGCTCAGATGAGAGCATCACCTCACTGGCTGAGTTCGTGGTGCAGAAGATCACCCCTCGACACCCGGTTAGAACGCTGCTGCTTCTCATTGTTCGTCTCAGTGCTGTATGTGAGGGGTTCTCACAGTGAGGTTCAGGGACCCACCAGAGTACTAGATTGCTGCTAGAGGGGGTCTACTTGAAAAATGTGCAGCAGTTTGATTTTCTTGTTTGACATGAGATCCCAATATTCGCATGGGACGAGTATTACCAGGGGATGTGATTTAGAAATAACCCTCCCATGTCTGTGTTTATGTGGTGTAATTGCACAGGATAAGCAAAGTCGGTGTTTACTTGAATTTACAGTCATTCTTTCCTGGATATGATGTCATGGCTCTTTACAGACAGAAAAATGTTCTTTACCTCATGCTGCCATGCAAGTCATCCATGTCAAGATTTTGTTCTTCTGATGGATTTGAGTTTGCTCTTTCTGTTAATGGGTCACCATGCTGTGTAGCGAGAAGAGCATCCTGAACCCAAACTGCTGTCAGAACTTCATTTATAATTGCCAACACAGCCTCCATAATTCTCTACCGGGAAAGATGCCGAAAGAAGCAGCGGAGATAACAAAGAAGCTAAAAATGACCCCAGTTCACTGAGTCCCATTGGCATGGGACGAATGTTATCACATGACCTCTGTATTTGGCAAAATATGGTCAGTAATTTGCAGTGGAATTTTGATTTGACAAATTATGGACATGGCAGATTCGCAAGGGATTAAGATCACAGATGACCTCCACAGTTATTAAAAATGATGAGAGGTTCCTTGTCCTGTGCGGATATGGCTTATATTCCTATCTTAATCCCCTGCAAATCTGCCATGTCTGGAATTTGTCAAGTAAAAATTCTCCCATAAATTACTTATCATAGTTTGCCAAACACAGAGGTCATGTGACAATATTAGTCCTGTGTGAATTTGCAGCTCTGTGATTTGGGGCTGTATATAGGTTGTTACAGAGGCTGCCCTGGCAGTTATAAATGAACACTTTGACAGCACTTTGGGTGCAGGAAGCTCATTTTGCTACACAGCATGGAGACTCGTTCGTAGAAAAAGCAAGCTCAAATCCATCAGAAGAGAGAAATCTCAGAAGATGATGAGGTGGTGACAAAATCAGTTCTGTTTGTTTTACCCAAATTTTAAAAAAGAATAAAGGTGGTTAACACTGTACATCACTGCTAGTGGTGCTGTGCTGTGATAATATCAGTAAATTCAAGTCAAACTCAGACTTCATTCATCCCATTGGAATTTGCCACATGAAGCATGAAAAGGGCTCAAGACAACTTAAGATTTTATTAAATCTTATCAGCACAGTGGATCCTTAAAAACAATCAATACTATATACTTAACTTAAAGTATTAAATGTGTTAAATGCAGTTATAGGGAAGCTTTGAGCTTTGCACCATACTCTGGTTTTCATTGCTCTGTGATTCCACGTCTTGCTAATGATGCAGAAGCAAATTAGTCATGCAGTGCTTTACTTCTAATGTAGTATGCATGTATCTTATGGTTATCAACTGATGAATGAGATAGTAAATATTGACTCATTACATTTCCAATCATCTGTTTCAATTCCTACTTCTGCTCTCAAGCTGTATGTATTAGTTCTCTTTTTTAGAACGATATGTTTAATCTGTTTTTTCGCCTTATCTTTGTCTTCCCTCAGGAGCCTGTTAAGCGTATACTGGCCCTAACAGAGACATGTCTAGTGGAGAGGGACCCGGCTTCATACAACATAGTCACCATCAAACCCTTTGGAGAGGTGGGCTCTCAGAAATTACAGTGACATCATGTTATAAAAATTTCAGGCTGACACTCAAAACCATTTTGCTCTGTGTAGCTGTACTCCTGTAAAGATAAGTGTTAATGGAACTGCCTATCTTTGTGTCATTATGTATGAACTGCATCACTGCGAGTTAACAGCTTGGATGAAAGCACTTGACTCTGTGTGATATGAGAAAACTCTCCCCTCCTCCTCTCTCTGCCTCGTCTCCCTTCAGGTGTTTGCTCTCATCTGTGATGTAGACAACCCTCAGGTGTTTACAGTTGAATTCATCAGAGGTCAGATCAGAAAGTTTTCCTCCACAGAAAGGTACACACGTAACACATACACCTGTCATTATGTACGTAGTGACACAGCAAGCTTTGTTGGTTTAATAAATGTAGGGACTTTTTTTATATTCTCTTATTTGCCTTTTTTTGTACTGTTGACCTAATTTACAAGATGAGTAATTCGCTTGTGTGCATGTGTCTGCTGTATAGCCTTAACTCCCTCCTGTTACTGTGTGCTCACTGTTCGCCGTCCATAACACAGATCATTCATAATGAATTTAGCTGAGTCTGTTTGTGTGCGCGTCTGTAGGGACTCTCTGTTAGCCAGCCTGCTCGATGGAGTCCGCGCATCAGGCAACAGGGACGTGTGCGTCAAGATGGCCCCCACGCAGCGAGGGCAAAGATGGGGCCTGCTGAGCATGCCTGTGGATGAGGAGGTGGAGAGTTTGCATCTTAAATTCCTGGCAGCGCCTCCGAGTAAGTCCACGCCCTTCATCTCATGAGATTCATCAAGTTCAATTAGGTTTTTATATCATATATTCAAGTTGGTATAGATGTAGGTTTTGATTTTAATTTGATGATTTTGACAGAGGTATCCACTTTAATAGTGTTTTTAGCCACGCTAGCAGCATGACTCTGGGTGTGTAAGGTCGCTCAGTTGGTTCAGAATAAAGTATTTCAGCAACTATGGACATTACATTTTGTACAGACATGCATGGTCCCCACGGGATGAATCCTCAGTTGTACTTTGGCATGGTAATGCCTGCTAAACATCAGCATGTTAGCATGGTAATTGCAAGAATGTCAACGGACTAACATTAGCATTTACAACAAAACACCGCTGTACCTAGCCCCCTTTGTGGATCTCATGTGATACCATTACATTTGAGTCACACAGCTATATGACCTGGTTATCTATTGTTTTTTCCACATTCGTAACATTGGATGCTTAGCTCTGTGAGTCCAATAAAATGGAACTACATGAGGTACAAACTGGGCTATGTTGTGCTTACGTATGGTGCTGCAGAGACTCTTAAGCCCATTTTATACAACCTGGTAAGGTGGGAATGTTGCAGCATTATTCCACCCAGTTGTTCTGTATAAAAGGTATGAACACAGAATGAGAGGCATTGTTGTTCTGCCATTAATCTGGCAGCAGTGATAATGACATACCACAATGACATGTGTGTGAAATGAAGGAGCAGTCACAGTAGCTGCTGATGCTGTTGTGTTACATGTCACGCCTGTTTTACTTCTGGATTGCCTGGATGCTATCCAAAATCACACACTCGGCTGGTACGAGCCCTAACCATGAACTTGTTGCTCAATTAAGTTATAGCTAATCAGAAGGAGAGTAGGCCAGGTTATGCCTTTGCCATCTTAGGAACACAAGTTAGTGTTTAAAACTGGCTGTAGTCTCTTTGAGGTGATCTGTTCTTTTGTTTAATTGTTCCATCCCTCCTTCCTTTGCTTAGATGGGAACTTTGCAGATGCAGTGTTCAGATTCAACGCCAACATATCCTACAGTGGAGTGCTGCATGCAGTAACCCAAGATGTGAGTGTGTTCAGATCCTGCGTGATTTCTGTCCAACTGTTGGCCCAAGCTGGATTCACACTCCCTGTCTTTATCTCTCTCTGTGTTTCTCTCTCTGTTTGTCTTCAGGGTCTTTTCTCTGAGAACAAAGAGAAGCTCATCAACAACGCCATCCTGGCTCTTTTATCCCAGGAGACCGAGCTGCCGGCTCTCAATGCCGAGCTGGAGAGCCATTTCCAGGCCATTCGACGCTTGGTGGCCTCTAAGGCTGGCTTCCAGGCTTTCACCCAGCTGCCTAAGTAAGAACGCAGCAGTTATCCCACTGTAGCTTCCTGCTTTGATTTCTTTAAAGTGTACTTTTGTTGAGCTGCTGGTAACAGGCATGCTCTGTCATTCCAAGGTCTGGTCAAGGGTCTGGAGTCACAGATGCAACGTAAATATGAATCCATACATCTCAGTCTGCCCTTTTGTCTCTGTTTCTTACCCTTCTTGCTCTTTTTCTTAAGTCTTTCTCAGCTGTCTGTCCATCAGCCTTTTCCTCTTTTATCTTTGTTCTTCTTTCATCTCAGGCTTTTAGACAGGCACTTCAGAAGGGAGGTTATGTCACTTCACTGTGTTCGGTCGAGCTGTCTGCTTCGATTTGTCTTGACCTTCCTCTCTGGGCATCTCATACTCTTATTTTTGTGCCTCCGTCTCTCTCCCACTATCTGCTTTGCCCATTCTATCCTTTAGATCATTATACATCACAATATTTGAGAACCCTGTAGTCTTTCCGGGTCACTGAGATGTATGAGAGGAACTGTATTTACTGTTTATTATTTGTTCCTGTGAAGCAAATTGGTTTTCCTGAAAGATTCATTGCTGGAGTAGCTTGGTGCTTCCCTCAACCACAAGAGGCAGATTACTATAAATACAGTTTATTTTTGCTTTAAGGAAAACCTCTTTCATATTCTTGCACTCAGTAGTTTAGTAGATGTGACACTTTATGAGCAGAAGAAACAACAAGCCACTTCTGAAGCAATGAATTCTTTGTGTATCCAACCCTAGACCTCTTTTAAATAAGACAGTATTTGTATGCTTTATAATCAGTTGTGTTTCTGTTGTTTACTGTCTGTGACCTTCTCAAGGCATGGTCATTTTAGTATTGTTGGTAAACCTGTGAATGTATGGTTGTGTGTTCCAGGTTCAGGGAAAAGTTGGGAGTAAAGACGGTAAAAGCTTTAAAACGAAACAACAACGGTGTGACACATGCTGCTGTCGACATGCTCTGTGCCCTTATGTGTGTAAGTACACCTTAATGTCTAGACATCAACCAAATGCATACATAAATAATAACTATAAATGTTACTTATATAACGCTTTTCAAAACAAAGTTACAAAGTGCTTTATTAAACCAAAAGAATGACTAACTGATTAAAAAAAAATGTTGAAAGTTATACAGCATGAGACAAAGAGAGCAACATGTGAAGAGCATTTTAAAAAAACTAGAATTTTTCAGGATTTCAGACATTCCCTCGACTTTTTCAGATGCTTGAATTTATTTCAGATCGCATGTGGCTATGCCCACCATGACTTCACTAATGTCCCACAGTTTACTGGTAACCTCCTGGTCTGTTACGCCATCTACACCATTTTAATAAATTAGATCTCAATGCCATCTGGTCCAGGCGCACAGTCATCCTTAAGTTTGTTAATTGCACATTGAACTTCAGCAGGTAGTATTCATAGAAAAGAGAAAGAGCCTCTACAGGGAGAGCTGCTAAAATTGCTGTAGGTGAGTCGAACACAAGGGAGCAACCCACACAGGAGCAGTGTTGATTAAAGATGGAAAGAAAATATTAACTCGTGCACTCGTGCATGGATCAGGAACAAATGCACTTGAATTAAGTTAAAAAGCCTTTATTCAAAGAACATGGCTGCTTACATTAAAACAGCAGCGGGTTTCGACGCTAAGTTCGTCATCAGGGTGCAAAAGGATGGACAGGAGTCAAGCAAACATTTATAAACTTGTTAGGTTGTGTCACCCAATCCTGACTAGCAAGTGAATGCAGGTGGGTGACAGCAATGCATCACATTGAGAGGCCATTTTGAAGGTGACACGCCTCCACAAGTGTTCAGAAAAAAATAAACATCCTGCACAAAAATGAGAAATCAGAAAGAATTATTTAAGTTGTATCTGTACAGAAACATATAGAAAAGTAAATTCTGTATGTTTGACCATCTCTATCTCATGATGCTCAGGAGTAACTGCTCTGTTAAGGATCTAGGTTTAAAAAAGAAATAAAGGAAGGGTGTGTAATCAATTTCCTTATTTAAATCAAGATTTATATCAGGATTTACCACTGCAGTGCATCAAGTTTAAAAATCAAAAAAGATTCCCCTGTGGCGAAATCTGTGTAAATGATCCTCACCTCTATTGAACACCTGTACTGATTCTAAAACTTCTATCCTCAGTTGAAGTGTTTGGCCATGGGGTGGTCCTTATTCTGCGTCCTTATCGTGCATTTATGTTCCAGAAGTCTATTTTTAAGGTGTCTTTTGGTCCCTTTGGTCATGTGTCCTTCCTGTTTTGAAATCAGTGAAAGTCTTTGTTTGAGTCACATTTGGACAGTGCTTACATGTGTTAGGAGACACTTGAAAGTACCTGAGGGTTTCTTTAAACACATGTCCTCTTTGCTTGCTGGTGTACCAGTCTTTTTATAGTGGGAGCTCGTTCGTTCTCAAACTGGGGTCACTTTTAAGGATATTCTTGAGATTTAGTGCTATAGCGTGTGACAAAAAATGAGTTGGAGGACTTGTTTATACATTTTATCTTGGAACAGAAAGACAGTATTGTTGAGGACTCACTCCATGAGCTCCAAAAGAAAATCAGTAGGGGGCATAGTTTCTTGCCTATGTGATAAATAGAATTTCCTTGCACGTATGCCCTCTGAATGCACAGTATTGGTGTACAAGGATTCTACATCAAGACTTACGATATACAATCTCTAACTTTACCTTGTTAGAAACATCTGTAGTATCCTCTACATAAGATGGAAGTTCAAGTACAAATGGTTTTAGAAAATAGTCAATAAATCAGGATGCTGGCTCAGTCAGTGTCTCATTGGCTGACACAATAGGTCTGCCAGGGGTGTTTGTCTTTTGGCTCCTTGTGGATTTTAGGTAGTTTGTAAAATGCCGCCATTTTTGGATATTCACAACTAAGAAAGCCATACTCACATTCCTAGATTGAGCCTGCATCTTTGGCTCTGCTTAAGACAGCTGTGAGATCACATTTTATGATGGAAAGAGGGTTAATTTGAAGTTCTTGGTTAATATTTGAGATTGTTCAGTTGCTGATAAGCTTCACTGATGTATCCATTGTCGTCTATAACCACGACTGTGCCCCCCTTGTCTGCTGGCTTTATTATGATGTCCTCATTGCTGCTCAGCTCTCTGAGGGTCTGGGTGACACCCCATACCAAGTTTATAAAATGTTTGCTTGAGATGCTTAAATTTAACTACAATTTCCCTCTGTGTTTATCAATTACTCAGGTTACTTCACAATAAAAATAGCTCCAAGCTCCTGCAACATAAGGTAAAAGTTGAAATCTCTTCCAGTTTATTGAAATCAAATCTCAATGAAGTTGTCAACAACAGCACTGGAACTCTAATACATTTTGGAGGAAGACGAGGGGCCTTAGTCTTTCATACACAAAAGATCACAGAGTGATCGCTATGCTTTTAAGCAGGTTTGTATCGTTAGACATAGAACGAACAAGCCAATCACTGTTGAAGTCACCTAAAATAATCATTTTACCTGGGTTCCTAAATGATGTAAGGGTGGATAATATGTATTTAGTTCTATAAATACTACCAGTACTCAGATTTTTAGGAATGGTAAATTCACAAACCAAGTGTGAAGAAACACATTTAGCCACGCCTCCTCCTCTTGTACTTCCGTCTGCTCTGTATAATGTATAATTTTCAAGTTTGGTGTCATTGTCTCATATTTTACTGTGCAAACATGTCTCAGAGAAGGTGAGTACATCAAGTTTGTACTGAGTAACCCATATTCTAATGAAGTCAGTTTTGGGAGAAGGCTCCGTCTATTCAGATGCATAACTTTGTGTCAATTATGAGTCAAGGGAATAAAAGTGCTGACGGGGTAGAGTTAAGCAGAGGAAGTTTTTGAGAGAGGAGGATAGGAGAGCCATGGCACACACACGCACAAACACATACAGCAGCCATATTAATGCGCCTCTGTCGAAAAAGGCCTTTCTGGCGGAAATTAATTCATTTTAACCCGAACCATGATTTTTTTCCTAACCTTAACCAAGACATCCCTTTCTGGCAGAGAGCCCTGAAGGCAAACTACTTCCAACAGCGCAAAGCTCCAACCATGTATCAGATTGTTTACCCCAAGTTTGAGAGTGGATAAAATGGGGATATTTTTCAAAGACATGTCAATTTTCTGAAAGTCGTTTGCTGGAGCGCCGTAACAAGAGCACATAGCAACTTGCTTGCATGGCAGTGCTGCCAACAACTCTTCCTCTGGGGCTCTACTGTGCTTGTATGAAACATGTTATGTCAGTTAATCACAAACTGAATACTGCAGCATAACTAGTTTAAAAAAATGTTGATTTACTTAAATAAAGATTAAATATGACAGTTGACTTGAGTCATTGTTATTTGATAACTGCCAAAAAAACAATTTGTATGGGTCAAGTAAAAACTGAGTTTAGGCAAGTAGATTTCTGACCCACCCAAGTGAAAAATAACATGTTGAACCCTGTCTTAAAAAAACATTTGACTTTTGTATTGCTGTTTGACTGAGACCTTTTGTTTGATGTTTCTTTGCAGCCGATGCACGATGACTACGACCTGAGGCAGGAGCAGCTGAACAAGGCCTCTCTGCTCTCCTCCAAGAAGTTCCTTGAAAACCTCCTTGAAAAATTCATCACTAACGTGGTACATTTGTTTTTATTGTCAGCAAGCTGGATGCAGTATTGATCAAATTCAGAAGTTGTTTTATAAAAGTCTTTTTTTATTTGTATCCAGAATCTCAGCTCTCATTCCCTTTTTCTTTTGTCTTCAGGACCACGGGACTGGAGCGTTGGTCATCAGCTCCTTACTGGACTTCTTAACGTTTGCCCTCTGCGCCCCCTACAGTGAGACCACAGAGGGGCAGCAGTTTGACATGCTGCTCGAGATGGTTGCCTCCAACGGGCGCACCTTGTTCAAACTCTTCCAGGTAGTTGTCTTTTATGAATAAACCTTTCTACCCTATCTGTGATAGTAATATGACTGATACAAATACAGTAGATGCTGGAGTGTCGAATTATGTTGTCTTTATCCCCAGCATCCGTCTATGGCGATAGTGAAGGGAGCAGGCCTGGTGATGAAGGCCATCATTGAGGTAAGCCTTTCTGTAGGTCAGGTGGTTTAAAGTGTGAATATTTGATTGCATTTCCTGTAGCATCATGCTTTATGATGATATCACACTAGGGTTGGCCGATTATTTCTATTTTTTATACTGTCCAGTCATGGTTATTCGATCCCCTGGGAAATGCCAGCATGGATGACTTAGTTTTAGTGTTAAAGAAACACAAATATAATGTGCAGTTGTCTATTTTAAGTATGTTTTGGATTTACAAAAACAGCTAATAAAGTAACTTGTTAACCAAATTTTATTATTGTGAACTGTTTACAGGTGAATTAATACATTTACTGTTAAAATATTGGTATTATTGTAATATCATTGTAAATAGCAGCAGTCGTAGTTGTTGTTGTTGTGGTATATTTATTCGTTTTTATTTTGTAATATATTCTCGGTTTAGCATTTTTTAAAAATGTATTATTGATGTCAATTTTACTTGAATTAAAGATTTTGAATTATCATTTTGAGCGTGGCCCAGCGTCTGATGGATCTTTAAAAAGAAATCAAAACTTTAGCTTTTTTGCAACCAATACAGCTAAAAATATGAGAATAAATGTTTATAAAAGGAGTTGAACATTTTAATTAAAAAAAAATTTAAATTCAAATCTATCTAGTCTGTACTTGGTGGGATGATATCACAGTGTCATGTTCCGTTTAACATTATAATTTCATCTTTATTATCACAATCTAAATCATATCCATAACATTAACTGCTCTTATGGAGTTGAGAACAAAGTTTGGTGAGCAGGCATACAGAGAACGGAGATGTGGGGTGTAAAGGAGACGGCAAACTGGTTTGCAATTAAGAATTTCAAATTCACTCATTACTCATGCTGATTAATGGAGCTCAGCAGGCGGACATGCTGCTGCACCACAAACACCTCTAAGTGCACGGCAGGACGCAGACTCAGATTATTTTTCATAGCATCTTAGCTCTTATAGCAAGTTAGTTAAAGTCTCCTTAATGTTGGTGTAGGAAACACAATCGTCAATCATCGCCTCAATAATTGATATATGATCCGATCATCAACCTGTGTTTGTTTACATGTAGGAGGGGGACAAGGAAATAGCCACCAAGATGCAGGAGCTGGCCCTGAGTGAAGGGGCTCTTCCACGACATCTGCACACTTCTTTGTTCACCATCAGCACTGACCAGCGGATGCTTACCAACAGGTCTAACCTCAATTAATTCACACATTCACACAATTTATTGGTTCCAGCAGCTAGTTAATTCTCTCTATTTACAGTTTCGTTCTACATTAATACTCTTAACCAGAGAAACATTAATCTCATGTAGTGGTAGACAAAGCTTCAGTTGCTACAGTAAATGAAAATGAAGACGTGTTCTCTGAGGAACAAATAACAAAACAGCGACTCGAGTGATATTTTTCTCTCTCAGGCAGCTGAGTCGTCACCTGGTGGGACTTTGGACAGCAGAGAACCCCACTGCCATGAACCTTCTGAAAAGGATACTGGTAAGGCCACAGATCAGCCCATTCAAGACTTTAAAATATTTGATGCCTGTCCAATACTCACGGCAGCTATTAGCATAATGTGATACAGACAAGTACTCCAGGATGTAAGCCAATACTTTTCTCTGGCAGCTAAGGCACGTTGTTTAAGTCTTAACCCATTTCACTGTGTCTTGTGCGCTCTCAGCCAACAGGCCTGCTGGCTTACCTGGACAGTCCTGACGCTGTGCCGGAGAAAGATATGGACAGAATGCACGTCCGTGACAACTTGAAAATTGCCACGGTATCTGGACAAACACATAACTTTACTTTTCTGCAGATTGAACAAACGGCTCAATGAGAGTATTTGACATCTCTAACTGTTGTTTTATATTTGTTGCCCACAGGACCAGCTAAATCGAAACAAGGTCCCCGAGTGGCAGCGGATAGCCGGCAAAGCAGCCAAAGAGGTGGAGAAGTTTGCCAAGGAGAAGGCTGATCTGGTGTTGATGCACTGGAGAGATAAAATGGGCATAGCCCAGAAGGAGGTGAGGAGATATTTTCCTTTGCAAAGATGCTGAGAGGCTGATTTCTCTGTTATCTATCAGACAAGCTGCTACTGCTGCTGCTGCTGCTGCTGCTGCTGACTTTGTCTGCTCAGGTGTCTCTGACTGCTGCTGCTGCTCCTCCTGCTGATGCTGAACAGTACTGCCCAGTCCATACTCAGTAACACACTTTGCAGCTGCTGTTGTTGTTTTGCATGCAGAGTGGTGCCAGCTCCGATGCTGCCTGACCTTGGGGAAGCAGTACATGCCAAGTTACAATCACATTTGATTTTTCCGCACCCTTGCATATCTGCTGTTCAAACTGCTTGTGCATATTTTCATGTATGTTTCACAGACATTTTTTTCTGTTGCTAAGACAGACTTTTTTCCATTGCAGGTGTTTCTGAATATGACCACAGTTTTATTTAAATTTAAAGGTCACCTTTCTGGGGCGACCAGTAGCTCAGTGGTTAGAGCAGGGGGTCCCATGTGCAAAGGCATTGTCTTTGTAGCGGTTGTGGGTTCAATTCTGGCCCATGCCCCTCCGCTGCATGTCATCCCCTCTCTCTCTCCGCCGTCATGCTTAACTTTGTCCTGTCAAATAAAGTCAAAAGCCCAAAAAAAAAAAAAAAAATCTTTAAAGTTCACCTTTCTTTTGAAGGGTATCTCTGTGAGTAAGAAAAAAAATCTACAACATCCCCTAAACTTAGTTTTAGGCCTTCACAATAATTATGTTGACTATCATACAATAAATAGACATGACCTCGATCATATTTATGTTTGTTCACATAAGAATATTGCCAACATTTTAGCCAACATGATGCCAGAATAAACAGCAGGGTTTTTCCAACTTTTGTAAGACTATGGTGCAGCAATTCTCCCTTTTTATTCTTTCCACTCCCAACTACTTGCGCGAGTCCGAAGAAAAATAAAACACTTCAAAGATGACACAGTGTAGCTTACTGTAGGCCTGCAGCTGCATTTTTGGGGAGTGGAAGACATACAGTCCTGAGAGTCGTTAGCATGCCAACCCTTGGCAATAAGCCAAGAAGTCTGTTTTTGTAGTTTTACCCTCCAACAACTCCACTCCATAAATCCACCAACAAACTACACAGTTCCCAGGGCATCCACTCCCAGCAGCACACTGGCCAAAATTATGGAGGTAACTGTGGTGTTCTGGGATCTTAGCTAAACTTGGTTATTAGTGGCAAGAGGCATCGCTTGGTTTTGTTTTTGTTGGCCAGATTTTGTAAGGTCTCAATCTGAGTAATTTTGTGCTACTCCTAAGGTGCTATAATTCTATATATGATTTATTGTATATATTAATAGGTGTTAATAACTTCAAAAAAAATTAAAAGAATTAAAAGTTAATTGCCATTTAAAGGGCGTACTTTATATCAGTGGCATAAAATGCTGCTTACTTCACCTGAATGTCACCTGGCTTCCTTTCCCTTTTCTTCACTTTGAATGACTCAAAATGGCTGATCAGCCACATACTTTGATTGGCTTGCTATCACTGAGTGTTCTTAATCACATTTTGCATCCCATGCTACATGTATATTTGATGTTAGCGAATAATTTGGTAGCCTTTTAAAACATAGTAATTCAGTGAATCATCAGCTAATAACACCTGAAGGATTTAGTGTTAGTTTTGTTTGTCAATCTCATAGTATGATGTACTCCAGTGATCTGTGAGCCTTTTTGTTTCGATCATCTCTGTTTGATCCGAGGAACAATAATCTCTCTGTGTTGTATCTGCCCCACCCTCCCCTTGTCTTGTGTGGTTTCTCTGCTGTCAAACAATGCAGCAGGACAGAAATAACCTGGTAAGTAGGACTGACCAATGGGATCCGTGCTGTTTTCTTTCCATCTTCTGTCTCTTCACCAAAACATTCTTTCCATCTTCATGTGACATATTGGGTATGTTTTTTAAATTCAGCCAGGCGATGACCTGTTATCTACAAGGGCATGTCACATGTGTCTTCAAATAGATACAAGAAAAGAAGAAGTCAGTCATGCATCATGCTTTAGGCAATAAAAACAAAGATGCCTCTTCTTGCCCTGCTGTCAGTGGAACACATGTTCAGAGTATCTGTAGTGTTTTGTCATCAGTAAATAATGACCACATTTGGTCTGAGAGTATAATTACTATAAACAGAGGGATCTTTGCCAAGTAGACTGTGAGGCCTCTGGAGCCACATTTTACATCCTTCACACCAGTTTTGATTATGCAGGAAATTTGCTGTATGGCTCCAAAGAGAAAAATGCTTCCCTTTCAAGTAATAAGTAATATGCAAATTAAAGGAATACTTCATCTAGAAATTGATCATTTGTTTATCAGTTACTCACCCCATGTTACCTTTAATTTGGGAAGTAAACATTGTTTTTCTCACACAATGAACAAACAGCAGCAAAACTATATCAGAACATCCGTTTACAAACTCTCACACAACTTGTGCAGTATAATCCAAGTCTCATTTATCCAGTCGTATGCTCAGGACTTGTATTTTTGCAAAAACGTAACTATTTAAAACACACATGTGCTTGCCCAGGTGCACTACTCGTATTTGGAAGTACTCAAAAATCCCTTACATTTTAAAACACTTCCACATAGGTGTGTGTTTAATTTAAATTCAAAGTTCATCTTTCCTTTAAAGAATACCTCTGTTAGGATGCAAATTTGATGACAAGTTTAAATGTCATATCTGCATATAGTTGCTGTAAAGCTTTATTCACACCAAATCAGGTATATGGGACAGTTTGGGAGTGTTGCTTAAAAGCCCCATTTGTGGGGGAGTAGAGAGTTGAGAGACCAATTATAGAAAGCCAATCTCCCCATCTCACCGAGTGAGTTTTGTTCTTCTGCTGGTTCCATTAGGCAGAGTTCAAACACATGCGCTCGCCCAGGTGTGCTACTCATCCATGCCTGAGACTCTTTATGCGAAACTGTTTTACATAGTAAGGTTTTAGCGAAAATGCATGTTTAGGAAGAACTGAGCATACTGCTGGTTAATGAGACTTGGATTGCACTGCACAAGCAGTTGCATGGGGCGATTTATTGATACACAAATGGTGATTGGGGGGTGAAGTATTCCTTGAAGGTTCTAAGGCTACAGTAACGACATCCTCTTGAAGCAACATATTCATGACAGTTGGCATCATAACTCTGTCTCGCCCAGCAAGAATTATAGAACACACCCAGTTTTGGGATCCCACTTTGGTTTTTGTGTTTCATAACCTTGTTTTCTATGTTGGTGCAATGATGACAATGTTTTTTGGTCGTTTTGTTTTATGTCCCTAATATCTGACTTTCTCCATTCTCAAAAACATTCTTGTTTTACTTTCCTCCATACTCATGACATTTTTTTTTCCATGTCTGGTGTCCCTGTGTCAAATGTTTCTCATGTTGTTGCCATTTTAACTTCACAACTCTCTTTATGCCATAAGCTGTGAAGGAGAAATATTGAATGCTTTAAAGATTGATAAACTGACTTGAAGCAGTTCCTTAAAGTTTGAGTCTTTCCTTTGATTTCAGAACCCAAACCAAAAGCCTGTCATCCTGAGGAAGAGACGCCAGAGGATAAAGATTGAAGTCAACTGGGAGCTTTTCTACTACAGGTACAACATGGCTCCCATAGAGAGATCAGTTTCTGGCTTAGGGACATTTGTTTTTATGAACACACAGTGCATTTTGCAAGAATAAAACCCACCACTGGAGCAATGTGTTAAACCGGTTATTTTTTACTTTACAATCCTGACCTGCTTTTCTGTCTTCTCAAGATTCCAGCTCGACCATGCACGGTCCAACCTCATCTGGAACCTGAAGACAAGGGAGGAGCTGCGGGACGCTCTGGAGGGGGAGATGCGTGCCTTCAGCATAGACCGTGAGCTTGGCAGTGCCACCGTCATCTCTTGGAACCACCAGGAGTTTGAGGTCTGTGCTCAGCTGGAGTATGTTACACTCACTGAGCTCTCATTTGATTTTAACCATCAATATCTGTGACACACTGGAGTTTCAGGCCAGACCAGTGTATGGTGATACTTGAATCCCACATATAAATACAGGATTATCTCTTGAACTAATACTCATACTGTGTCTGTATATGTTCCCATTTGCAGGTGAAATACGAGTGCCTTTCAGATGAGATAAAGATTGGGGATTATTACCTGCGTCTGCTGCTCGAAGAGGATGAAAATGAAGAATCAAATGCCATCAAGAGATCGTAAGACTGCAAACACTCATCCAGCTGCACTAATATTATCATTCTGCACTGGATCCAAAGTGATGACTCATGCTTCGCCCTCTTTTTGCTCTTAGATACGAGTTCTTCAATGAACTCTACCATCGCTTTCTGCTGACACCCAAAGTTACGATGAAGTGCCTGTGCCTGCAGGCGCTCGCTATAGTCTATGGGAAGTGCTACGAGGAGATTGGCTCCTTCACAGACACAAAATACATAGTGGGCATGTTGGACCGAGTGAGTGCTAATATACTAATATATACTAATATATTTGAGGTGTTTTGGTGTCTTTTAATTAATCCTGAAATCCAAAATGCTCCTCTGTCTACAGTGTACAGACAAACTTGAAAGAGACAGACTCATCCTCTTCCTCAACAAACTCATCCTCAACAAGGTAAGCTGTTTAAAGCAACTTGGAACTGCCCATTCATTTTACTCGCATTTCTGTGTCTCTGTCTCGAGTAATACTTCATTATTTTGTTGCACAGAAAAATGTGAAGGAGGTGATGGACTCAAATGGAGTGCGTATCCTGGTGGATCTGCTCACCTTGGCCCATCTGCACACCAGCAGAGCTACTGTGCCCCTTCAGGTACAAACATGGCTGTAGCTTTTGAGTTATAGTATATGAAAAGAGTGTCTCTTTTAATTTGATCAAATACACATGACACTCAATGTTACAAGTCTCCATGAACCCTAGATTAGATTTGATTCAGTATTGAATTATGTGTAGAAAATGTTATTCTGTCTGGAGTGTCAAACAGTGGGTGTTCTTAATTTCCACAGAGCAACGTGCTGGAAGCAGCACCGGACATGAAGAGGGAGAGTGAGAAGGAGTGGTACTTTGGCAACGCAGACAAGGAGAGGAGAGGACCTTTCAGCTTTGAGGAGGTATGGGATCTCTTTTAAATGTCAAACACTGAGATTTCACTGTAAAATTAATTTGGAAACAGATGATGTAATACCTGCTAAAAACAACTTATCAAAATGGAATGAAACTTAAAAAAAGCCCTTTTGACATAATATATTGCCAGTAGTTCAGCAGACATGTTATTTGGTACAGATACTTAATTTTTACTTTACATAGACAACTGATGACCTGTTTTTATCATGTATAAATTATTGTATAATGGAATAAAAGTGGCCATTTAAAGCAGAAACTGCTATTTTCCAGCCTGGGCCATATTTTCCCATGTTTTTGTGTCTAAGTGACTAATGGAGACAAAAATTTTTTGAAATAATTCCAGAGCGAAACAACCCGATACAGGCTGTAATGTAACTACCCGGGGTATTTGTGCACCGTCAATTTGTGTTCACTAAAAGTGCTTCTGATTGCCACTGACACGTGCGAATGATTGTGATAAGCTTTTGACAACACTATGGAAAGTATCCCTACTGAGACAGACTTTTTTGTTAATAAGTAAGATCTTTTTTGTTTAACCACAAACAACCACAAAATTGCCATCGCCAACCTCACCAGACTCATTTTAAATAAACAGTAATTTCATCATCATAAAACACACTTTATCAAAGGCAACCGACACAAAACAAAACTCACAAAAACCATCTTGGTTTGTCTTCCCACTGTCCCAACAATCATCAACTCTGGTCTGGTTGAAAAGGAAAAAAAAACCTTAATTCACCCAGTTAGATGTGAAAATATGCTGACTCTATACATGCTGAAATTACTGTTTATTTAAGTGGAGCCTGGTGGGTTTGGCGATGGCGATTATGTGGTTGTTTCTGGTTAAACAAGAAAGATCATCCTCTTTAACAGGTCTGTCATAGTAGTGATCCTCTCCATAATGTTGTCAGACACTGACACCTGTCAGTGGTTAAAAACAAGCGCTTGTAAGTGGGCATAAACTGATGCATGCCCCAGGTGGTTACATTACAGCCTGTTTCTCTGCTGATGGCTGCTGCCCTCTTGCAAAATACTGGACCAGTTTCAGAAATTGTTGTTCCTATTAGTCATGTAGATACAAAACATGGGAAATTGGGGTCCAGGTTGAAAAATACCAAAGTTACCCTTTAAATGTATTACGCTGTCCTATCTAGTTATCAGGTTATTGCAGTGTTATTTTGATTTTTGTTGGTCTCTTACAGTTTGTTGTTGCCTTTCACCTTTGTTTTCAGCAGCCACCTCATACTTATCGTTGTGTTATGTTTTTACTTTTCTTCTCCAGATGCAGGAGTTTTGGAGCACAGGCGTCCTGACGGCGAAGACACGCTGCTGGGCTCAGGGGATGGATGGTTGGCGCCCCCTGCAGGCCATCCCCCAGCTAAAATGGTGCCTCCTGGCCACCGGACAGGCAGTGATGAACGAGTCTGACTTGGCTACTCTAATCCTTAACATGCTCATCACCATGTGCTCATACTACCCCAGCAGGTGGGTACAGCAGAAAATGCTTCCCTTTTCTGAAATGTCTTTTTATACGGCCTTATAATAATATCAATCTGAAGTATGCATGATGAAATTTGGTTGAAACATGAAACCATTAGTCCATGATTGTAACATACCTGTCTATTTCCATTTTACTCAGGGACCAAGATAACGCCATTATCCGTCCTTTGCCTAAGATCAAGAGGATGATCAGTGACAATGCATGTCTGCCTCACATCGTCCAGGTATTTTTTTTTCCTTGTCCTATACAGTATGTCATATCCGCTTTGGTGAATTGCCGAATGATACTAAATGACATGCTGATGGTTTCCCATCACGTTTTCTTTGCCTACTCCAGCTGCTGTTGACCTTTGACCCCATCCTGGTGGAAAAGGTGGCTAACGTCCTGTACCTGGTGATGCAGGACAACCCGAATCTGCAGCGCCTCTATTTAACTGGTGTCTTCTTCTTCATCATGATGTACACAGGCTCCAACGTGCTTCCTGTAGCAAGGTGAGAACATGCAACAAATGGCACATAAGCATTTTGCACCGACGTCCTAACACGCTAAAGTTATCCCCGAGACATTTTCAAAGAAATATTTAGTTTTTGATTGTCATGAACTGAGGACTGACACTTTAATGGTGTACTATGCAGGAACTGTCAGTTACTGTTGGTAAATAGCATTGCCAGCAAAAGTGAGAGTGTTTTGAAATGCTTTGCTATATTTGTAGTTCTTTGGCACTGTGACCAGGACTTTTGTTACCTCCATTTGGGTGCGTGCTGCCTACGATCTGGCACCTGTTTGCTACCTTTTTATAAAGTCCCAACCTTACTTGTCTGCTGCCCCCAAAATACAGGCAGAGAGCAGAGTCTCTGTAGACAAATACACCCCCACGCTTCTAGTGGCAATAGGTGAGGATTGAGAGGGATTACTTTTGTATGAGTCTATGCCAGTGTTTCTTAAACTGTGTGGCCCCTGATCAGGGTGGAAAAATAGTCTGTAGGTTTACAGAATGGACCAATATTTGATAGCATTGCTCCAATAGTGTAGTCTACATGATATGCAGGTATACGCCATATACCCACTAAGAAAGCTCCAGGATTTCTGCATGCCCTTTTAAAAAAATACGCAAGGATATGTGACAGCATATTTTTGTAACAGAGCTTTCAATTTAGATATCTGTTTTTCGCGAGTACAGGGTTGAGAGATGTGATAACAAACTGAACAAATGCTGCAGAACATACAGTGAGAGAGAGACTGTGATGATGGATGTGCACAGAGCAGACAGCAGTTGGCAGTTGGAGCGGAGGATAAATTGGCAGTAAAGTTGTCAAGTCGTAAGAAATGTACAGATGTGTAAAAGGGGGTATGACAGAAGAAGTTTGAGAACCACTGGTCTATACATTTTTTTAAGGTAAATCCTGCATAGTATACTTTTAACACCACACCGACTAAAGACATAAATATATTTTGTAGTTCTGCATAATCGTAAATTTTCCATTGACATCTCAGCCTTACCTTTTTTACAATAGTTTGATCTTGACCCTAATGTGGATGTGACTGAAAATTAGAAATTAAACATTACACATTCACACTGGTAACATGCACTGTTGATGCTGACCTCTGAGACATTCCTGTGATTTCCCAAGGTTCCTGAAGTACACACATCTCAAACAAGCCTTCAAATCAGAGGAGGTAAAGTGTTTGATTTTTTACCATATAAACTACAACAAATTGTATCATATGAATCCAACCACCTTTTACAAAAATGTCAACTCTGCCTTTCTTTCTCCAGGCTAAGGGTCAGGACATTGTACAGCGCAGTGTTCTGGGTCCGGTGCTGCCTGAGGCCATGGTGTGTTATCTGGAGAACTACGAGGCTGAGCGCTTCTCAGAGATATTCCTCGGAGAGTTCGACACACCAGAGGCCATTTGGAGCAGCGAGATGAGGTAGGTCTCTGTCATGTCTAATAAGTGTGGTTCAAACGGCACTGTAGAAATGTTTAGGAGTGCCGCAGTGAAAGTCAGCATGTGGTTCAAAGAAATGTTAATAGGTTGTGTGAACTCTCTGCTTTAGGCGGATGATGATTGAGAAGATAGCCGCCCACATAGCTGACTTCAGCCCCAGGCTGCAGAGCAACACGCGGGCCCTCTACCAGTACTGCCCCATCCCTGTGGTCAGCTTCCCTCAGCTGGATAACGAGCTTTTCTGCAACATCTACTACCTCAGACATCTCTGTGACACCATCCGCTTCCCCAACTGGCCCATTCGAGATGCCGTATGTCTCCTTTTTTTCTCCTATACATCCCAGCTTGTTCTCCCTTATCAGTGTCCTGCTTGTGTTTGCTAAGACAGAGTTCTTTAATGTTGTGATCCACCTCCATTATTCCTACAGGTGAAGCTGCTAAAAGACACCCTTGAAGCCTGGAAGAGGGAGGTGGAGAAGAAGCCTCCCTCTATGTCTGTAGATGATGCATATGAAGTCCTCAACCTCCCCAAAGGACAGGGCCAGTGAGTGGCCTTTGATTTATCACTTGTTCCTATTTGTCTTGCATCCTGAATCATCTTTATTGATTAGTAGCAATAAAAGATGTTGTTGTTGGATAATATGGATTTAGATCGCAGGACTCAAGAGATATTGGTATTTTTGTCTTCAGGCACGAGGAGAGTAAAATCAGGAAAGCTTATTTCAGACTGGCGCAGAAGTACCATCCAGACAAGAACCCTGAGGGCAGGGTATGTATCATCATCATTACTGTCACTATATGTACGTTGGGGCTTACGTAGCTTCATCCACAGATCTCATTTCAAATCCTATCTTTCAGGAAATGTTTGAGAAAGTCAACAAAGCCTACGAGTTCCTTTGCACAAAGTCTGCCCGAATCATTGACGGCCCCGACCCAGAAAACATCATCCTCATCCTCAAAGCTCAGAGCATCCTGTTCAACCGACACAAACAAGGTATGTAGATAGATCAGCTTTCTGTCTTTCATTGTTGCTATTATTTCTACCTTAATAATTTGAGAAAAACAAGTTCTGAAAAAGTGAACTGCTACTCCTCCTCTTCATTGTGTATAAACAGAACTGGAACCCTACAAATACGCCGGTTACCCCATGCTCATCAAAACAATCACAATGGAGACAGAGGATGAGCTGCTGTTCTCCAAAACCTCCCCTCTCCTTCCGGCCGCTGCTGAGCTTGCATTCCACACCGTTAACTGCTCGGCTCTTAATGCAGAGGAGCTGCGCCGCGACAATGGCATCGAGGTAAACACACTGTCACATATACTGAAATATCAACCAGTCTAAAAGAAACTGTCCATCCACACGTGGACCTGTGCACTTTGGTGTGTTGGAACTGTGATTGAATGAATCATTAATTGTTTTGCTCGTGGGTTTTTTTTTAATTTAATCAGGTGTTGTTGGAGGCTCTCTCTCGGTGCGTTGCCGTGTTAACAGCATCCAGCAAGCCTGACGACATGGCTGTACAGGTAAAGTGATTGAAAAGCACTGAGGGGTGAATTTACAAATAATGAATTGGGGCTGCTGACAGCTTGATGAATTGCGTGTCACTTGGAACCGCTGTCTGCCCCGTCTCAAGTTCTGATTCACAGAAGATATTGCACTAGTGATAATAGAGGTCAAACACGCTCAGAAAGTTACACATCTGATTGCAATGTCCATGTAGTAAAGTATAAATGTTGCCTTTGCACCAAGAACACAGAAGGCAGAGCAAGAAATTAAAAAAAAAAGAAAACTTAAATTTTCAAACCGCGAGTTACTGGTCCAGACTGATGAGGTGCCAAGGCAATCCTCAAAACCTCAGGCAGTCTGAAAGTCTGGGTTTGATACTCATAGTAAATACACTTCAGTTACCATCAACTTTCTGAAGACACTATTAATTTCACTGTAACCGTGTGTGACTGTTGCCACTGACGGTAAGAGGTGCATTACACCCTTTGCGGGAGTCTTATTTTTCAAGTGTAGTGGCTGCAAAATCTAATCATCTTTTCCTCCAGAGATCAGTGCTGTGGAGCTTATAATGATTTCTTCTACCCTTTTTGACACTGCAGGTGTGCGGGCACATCTGTAAATGCTACAGTGTAGCAGCTCAGTTTGAGGAGTGCAGGGAAAAGATTATTGAGCTGCCCATCATCATCAGGGACCTCTGTCACATCCTGTTCTATGGAAAGGTGAGAACGTTGCCTTGTTTTTTGTAATTGATAACAGAAATATTTTTCAACATCAATGTGTCATTATTGGATTATCTGTGAGATCTTGAACAATATAGAAATAATGGTCATAGCATTTTAGAGCCTGCAGTTGTAAAAAGAAATCCATGTTTTATCTATTTAATATTTACTTTTTTTTTTCTACTTAAAAGATTAAAGATGCTGTAAGTGTATCTTCTTCACGAGACATTCTCTTCGTCCAATATCTTTAATTTTAAGCAACTGCATTAAAAAGATTTCAAATAAAGTTTATACCAAATAAATGCTTTTTTTTTTTTACATTAAGTTATATATTTCATTTTGTCCAAATCAAATGTAGATTGAAATGTAAAAACTCTATTCAGGCTACCACCATTACTCTTGGCAGTTATCTTGCTTGTTCGTGGTCTCCTCATCTGCTAAAACTGCTACATGTAGCACCTATGATGTGAGCTTTTACCATCTCTGCAACCAGACAGCTTCTTAAAGTATTTACAAAGATGTGTTTCTCTTAACCTTGATTCATGTTCCCTCCCTCACCTCTTCCCAGGGTCTCCCAAAAACTGCTGCTCTGGCAGTCCAGTGCGTGAGCTCTTTCGCAGTGGATTTCTTCCTACAGACCCACCTGTACCACGCTGGTGTTCTCTGGCACCTGCTGGTCCACCTCTTCAACTATGACTACACCCTAGAGGAGAGCGGCGTGCAGACTAGCCAGGAAACAAACCAACAGGAGGTTGCAAACAGCCTGGCTAAGCTCAGCCTGGTGGCTCTCAGCCGTCTGGGAGGCTACAGCCAGGCGCCACACACACCGGATGGAAACAATCCTGTTTCAGAGACCAACGGCATCGAGGCCACACCTCCAGAGAACCCCACCATCCGCAAGAGCTTAGCTGCCATGCTGACACCGTACATTTCGAGGAAGCTGGGAACAGGGTCTCCTGCTGAGGTATGTTGTGCAGGTGGATGGGGAGGGTTGGGTCGAGTTTGTACATACATAAACACCAACACCAAGCTGAGTTCTACATGCTCTGTTGTACATTCAGGTTTTGAAACTGCTGAATAGCAACTCAGAGAACCCGTACTTGATCTGGAACAATGGGACACGAGCTGAGCTGCTGGAGTTCCTGGAGGCTCAGCAGGAGGGAAACATCAAGAGGGTATGAACAACATATATAATATCAGAAATGTATATCAGTATATAAATAATATTGATAAGCTATGTTGTAAGGAAAAACATTGAGTTATTCATGCATTCTCTCCGATGTCTCTCTGTAGGGAGAAAATGATAAAAGCTTTGGTGCAGAGTTTGTCTTTAGTGATCACAGCAAAGAGCTGATAGTTGGAGAGATCTTTGTGCGGGTCTACAATGAGCAACCTACTTTCCCTCTTGAGGTGAGTAAAATAACAAGATAGTATTACAACTACATCTAGTCTACTTCTCCATTGTATCTGTATTAGATCATGGCATCTTGAAATGCCGTTCTTAAACAGCCAATTCATTATAGTAGTGAATATTGATGGTAGCATAATGTGTAAAAAAGGCTATTAACTACAACCCACTTTCATTACAGTATTTTTTCTACATATAATAGTGTAATTGGCATATTTGCAGTTTACAATGGACTTTAAACCTTTAGTAATGATATCATGTTTTTTTTATCAACTCTATTTTTAGTATCCAAAAGCATTTGCTGCCAGTCTTCTAGACTACGTAGGCTCCCAGGCCCAGTACCTCCACACTCTGCTGGCCATGAGTCAGAGTAACAAAGTAGAGTCCCAGCAGCATGCTGAGAGGCTGCGCTTCGCTGAGATGGCTTTGGAGGCTCTCCGCAATGTCATCAAGAACAACCCCGGTAAGATCGGACACTTCTTCCAGCTCTGCTTTGCCTGAGGAGCCTGACCTGGGTTTTATTTAGATGTCTTAATATTTTAGCTTCCTTTCTAAGCAGTTGTTTTCGTATGATTTCAGGTTCAGAGTCAGAGTGCATCGGCCACTTCAAACTGCTCTTCTCTTTGTTGCGGGTTCATGGAGCTGGCAGAGTACAGCAGCTGGTTTTGGAGGTAGAGGTTCTTGGTCCTGATATCTAATTACTGTAGTTCCCATTGTTTATGTATTTTACTCATATTTGTTTCCTCTGTAGGTTGTGAATACAGTGACTTCAAACCAAGAATGCGTTAGCAACATTGCTGAGTCGCTGGTGTTGTCCAACCTTCTGTTGCTGCTGCACTCGCTCCCCTCCAGTAAGAAGACACTCTAGAAACAGAAAATAATTTACTGGCTTTGTTTTCTTTGGTGCCTTTTCTTTAATATTAGAGTGTTATCTTTTGACTAAAACATGTTTTTTTGCATTATTTAGGCAGACAAATGGTGCTGGAAACCTTGCATGCACTGACTTCTAACACAAAGATAGTCAAAGAGGCTATGGCCAAAGGTCAGTGTAATTTTGCATTTTCTCCTCCATATTTATGTGAATCCTGAGGGCACAGATGCTCATGTTAATCTGTTTGTTCTCCAGGTGCTCTGATCTACTTGCTCGACCTCTTCTGTAACTGCACACATCCCCAGGTCCGCACACAGACCGCAGAGCTCTTCTCTAAGATGACCTCAGACAAGCTGGTTGGGCCAAAGGTCAGTCTGGATGGATATGAATAGAAAAATTAAACAGATAAATAATCCCTGCCCATCTTGCATTATTGTGCATCATAATATGTCCTCATCTCCGACAGGTGCGGCTAACGCTGATCCGTTTCCTTCCTGGTGTGTTCATGGATGCTATGCGAGACAACGCCGAGGCAGCAGTGCACATATTTGAGGGAACACACGAGAACCCTGAGCTCATCTGGAATGACAGCTCAAGGGAGAAAGTGTCCACCACTGTCCGGGAGATGATGCTTGAGTATGACATGAACCCAATTCGATACAAGTAGTCAAGAGAGTTTGAAATATTGGTGTTTAATATTATATTCTTTACTTTCTTAAATGTTTACAGGCACTTTAAACAGCAGAAGGATAATCCTGATGTGAACTGGAAAGTAAGTGCAATAATATATTACCCCAAAATAAAGCAGTGATATGTTGTGTATGATTTAATGTGACAACACATTCTGGGTTTGTGTGCTCAGTTGCCGGAGGACTTCACAGTGGCTTACGGAGCAGGACAGGGCGAGCTGGAAGTTGGCGGAGTCTTCCTGCGTATCTTTATTGCTCAGCCAGGCTGGGTGCTGCGCAAGCCTCGAGAGTTCCTGGTGTCCCTCCTGGAGACTCTGACTGAGCTGCTGGAGAAAAACAACCCCAATGTGAGCAGCTGCCTTTATGACAAGCACAAACACACAGTATTTGCAGTTTAACCTATTCTATTATTGTAAAGTAGTTTTTTCACATTTTCCTGATATTTCTGGTCTCCTGCAGGGTGAAGCCTTAGAGACAGTAACCACGGCAGCAGTGTGTCTGTTCAGCACACAGGGCCAGCTGGCCGACCAGGTCCCTCCTCTGGGTCATCTGCCTCGTGTTCTGGCAGCACTTAACCATAAGAACAACGCCGTGCCCAAGAGCTCCATCCGCCTCATCCACGTGCTATCAGACAATGAAGTGAGGAGCCAATCATATATATTATATAGCTGACTCTGACTTTCTTTTTTGGTTTCAGGACTCATTACACCTCGTTAAACAATTTATATTTATTAAAAAGGCACTCCAACAATTTTAAACAATGCTCTGGGTTGTTTTTCACTTCTTAAACCAATTACAATCACCTTTGGTGATGCTAAGCCCTGGATACCGCAACGTCACATTTGTAGAATAGTGTCGGGGGGAACGTGTTTTGGTGGAACATTTGCATGTGGCGAGGTGAGCCTTGGCATCAAAAGTGCTAAATCCCTGCAAGAAAAAAGGCCACATAAAACATTAAAAGACGTTTTAGCATGTGCGTTGCGAGCTTAGAGGGTGTTGTTTCACGCACACTAAAACAAATTGTGGAGATGTGTCTGGCTTCAAAAGACTATTTTCATGTAGGGACAGGGATTTTGAAAACTTTAACATGCAGGAAGTTGAAGGGGCAGCTAATTCCCACAGTCTACATCCTGCCTATCTTAGATGGGACTTGTAGTCTACACATCTGTGACAGTAAGACTCACAAACTGGGGGTGTGAAGTTTGAAACATGTTGGCATTTACCAGACAGGGAGGGTCTGAGGAAGGATGCCTAGATGAATTATTGGAATTGTAGGACCCATACTAGGGACTACAAGTCGAGATATATTTCAGCCTCTGCTAGATCGATTTTGGCCTTATTTTTGTCTCATTCCCCCTACATTTTGGAAGTGCAATACTAAATCCCTGAGTACTGCACTCCCAGAATTTGTGTATCCAGAATATTCACAGTACTCTGTTAAGATTTGCCAACAAACAATTTCTTGGCTAGTTTGTCTCATTTCTGCACTATGACACTCTTGTTGTGTTGTGCAGCTGTGTGTACGCTCCATGGCTTCCCTGGAGACTATCGGCCCCCTCATGACTGGGATGAAATCTCGTGCAGACATGGCTGGACTAGCTTGTGAAGCGCTCAACCGCATGTTCCAGAAGGAACAAACAGAACTGGTGGCCCAGGTAAACCGTCACCATCACTGTTTATTTGATTTTGTTCTGTTAATCATGTTTGATGACCATGTAAAATTACTAATAATTTATTTTATTAATGAACTGAATAGGCTCTAAGAGTGGACCTGGTCCCATACCTCCTGAAGTTACTGGAAGGAGTCGGCCTGGAGACATTAGAAAACCCTTCAGCTACCAAGGCCCAGATAGTAAAGGCTCTCAAGTCCATGACTCGCAGTCTGCAGTACGGGGAGCAGGTATGATAAGAATACATGATCAGCAGATTATCTGTTAAGACCAGTGAATCATCATACTGGTTGTTAATTTTATTCAAAACTGTTTGCCAATCACTGCTTTGCAGGTGAATGAGATTCTAGCGAAGTCCTCAGTGTGGAGTGCCTTCAAAGACCAGAAACATGATCTTTTCATCTCAGAGTCCCAGACCGCAGGCTACCTGACTGGTAAAGTATTTTAATTCTCTCTAACTTAACCTGCTACTGAACACCCAGCATCACAACTCTTGACATTTTCTTTTAACAAGCCAGGCTGTTGAAATGTTTTTTATGTTAGTCTTTAAAAGGTAAGTGTCAAGTACCTTTCTCTGAGCTGTTGTTGATTCTGAACAAGCACTTCCCCCTACAAAGGACTATTTGTATGTCACTTACTCCCCCAGTGTTGCGTTACATTACGTGAGAAAGAAAACATGTTTTTTTCTCATGCCTGTAGTGAACAAAGAATCAAAAAACAGGAAACGCTTGATGAATGATGTCATGGGGGTTCGTGTTTAACAGCATCAAAACATCTAATTACAACTCTCACACAAGTTGTGCAACATAATCCATGATCATTTATCCAGTTGTATGCTGAGGACTTCTAAACACTTGTATTTTTACTAAAAAAGTATTTTACCTTGTTGAACTCAGGAGTTGCTAGGCTGCCACTACCGCAATTGGTGGTTTGTTTGTGTTACTATATGACTTTGGTGTTTTTAAGGGTTATTTTGGATTCACCAAAGTCACACAGTAACAAAACAACCAGTCAAGGTACGGCAGCTTCTGTGTTTAGTGAGGTAAAATTACTGGTTTTGTCAATGTATTCTGGCTTTGAAGATAGTTTCACTTTCCGTTCAGTTCACTGTTGGAACGGGCTGTCTGTTTGGGAAGTACTGAGCATGCAGCTGGATATATGAGACTTGGATTATACTGCATGAGTTGTGTGAGAGTTTTTAAACAGATGTTTTAATGTAGTTTTGCTGTTGTTAAATGAGGACCCTGATCACTCCAATCCATCAAGAATCTTGTCCGTTTTTGGATTTTTTTTGTTCACCAGAGGCATGTGAGAAAACCAAAGTTTTCTTTACGAATGCAACATAACACGGATGAGTAACTGAAATACAAATGGTCATTTGGGGGGTGAAGTGTTCCTTTAATGCTTTGCTTTATCCTAAAAACCACCTTGTGGCTGACTCCTCACTTGTGCTTAAACCCAAAGACCCGTTCTGTCTCCACGTCCTATAACTTCCTGGCTCTGCCTTTCCCTTCCTCTTTGTCCTCCACATCTCCTCCTCAGGGGTATCCACTCCTTCTCTCCTGGCCGCCAGTAGCCCACTGCGAGGTGGGCTCTAGACTCCTAAGCTGGGCCCTCACAGCCCGCCTCTCTCTTGCTCTGATGCAGGTAGACCTTGAGCTTGCTCCTACTGCCATTCCTTGCCTCTCTACCTCCATCCTTGACCCACATTTAATTTTCCATTCCTATTTCTCCATCTTCACAGTGCTCAAAATAATATATACCATCTCCATTCACCACCAGCTTTCAGGAATAAAGAAAAATGCCCTCAAAGATGTAATGTAGTGATTGTAGTGATCACTCCTCAGACATAGAGTAGTTGATTCCTTAGTTTAGTACATCATTGTAGCTCACCACTAGTGCTCCATCTGTCCCACCCAGTCACACCTGTACTGAATCTTACTTCCTGTCACCTGTAGGTCCAGGAGTAGCAGGTTACCTTACAGCAGGAACTGGCACCACGGTAATGCCCAACGTCCCACCCCCCGTGGACAACGACATTGGAGACCAAGGCTGATGGACACACACAGTCACGCTCAGGCACCCAGACTGCCCTGCAGCTTCACAGCCGCAGCTCAGAGAAGGACTGTTCAGCTCCCACACGAGGGGGATGGAGAGAGAGAGAAAGACGGAGGAGAGCGGGCCGTCATTGACCGTCACCAAAATCTCCGCAACACCTCCTCCAGTATCACTCTCCTCTCCCCTTACAAACGGCACTCAAGTCTTCATAAACACTTTGAAATTGTTTTAACGGATGACCATGTTTGTTTTGTTTCTGTGCTACTTTTCTTGTATCTTCCAATGACACACGAAGAGTTTACTTTTTGTATGAATATATTTTTTACTCTAGATTTTGTTTTTCATGAGAAAGACATTGGAAGACTGAGGCGTTAATTATGGATGAACTGTCTCTTCTCTGTTATCTTATTCCTCTTCGTCATATCCTGATTGGCTACCCTAAATCTTGAACAGGAGACACTTGGCTTTGTTTGTGACACATTTGTGCACAGGACCTATCCACCTCTTACATAAACGTGTCATTTACTAGTCTGTATAATGGATGCTCATATGGAAAAAGAAAACATGTTAAAATTGGAACTCAGAAAATATATGCATTTGATTTCTCTGCCCTGCTTCTCCACAAGAAAATGTCCCCTGAACCTTCGGAGTGATGCTGACCTCTTGTCTGGTTTGGTCAGGTCTAGTTCGATCCACTCACAGATCTGCTCTCCAAATGTCCAGCCTCTTATTCCTCTGATCTTAAATCATAGTTCATTCTGCACTCTCTTTGAAGGCGACCCTTTCTGCCTCACATTTTTTTTTTAAAGTAATTCTCCTTCCCCCAGAATGCAAAAAGCACTAGAATATTTATGAGTGAATAATAACCACCGGAACTGAGCTTCTGCTAAGACATGACGAATGATTATGAATCTATGTGAAAGACTAGTGCAATTTGTGAAATGTTCAGTGTAATATTACGTATATAAACTTTCTATATTGAATGTACATTAAAAAAAATAAATCAGTCGCACTTGTACATAAAATTTTAAGAATAAAAGGGAACCCACAGTGTTGTTCTTTTGTATTTACATTTGTGTTTGTTGAAGTTACAGATTTCAGTGGAATGAGCAGTTTACTTTTTTCCATTTTTGATAAGAATTTTGTTTTTACCAAAGATGAAATATCAATAGATGTATTTTCTCAGAGTGAAATCACAATTTTTCATGAGATTCCAAGTGATGACATCAACATAATCTTATTTTTACTTGCCAGTGAAAGACATGACTTTCAACTTGATACTGTCCAAAGTTCCACTGACAGGTCATGTCAATGGTAATTATTTGTAGATTTTAACACTAAAACACTTTGTTGACATTGAATACATCAGTGGTTCCCAACTGATGGATCCTCGTCCAACAGTGGGTTGCGGTTCCATTCTGAGTGGACAGCAAGGGACTTGTGAATGTGTCAAGTTTGTGTAAAACACACTTTATTTTGAAGTACAGTGAATTCTCAGCCTAGAGGTTTTATTAGTTTCCTGTTGTAGAGTGAGTGACTAATGGACAGCTACTTGACACAGAGGCAGCACACTAGCTTGACATTATGGCCCAAACACCAGTATCATGCTAAATGTATGAAACACAAGACCATGAACTAATAACTAAGGAAAAATCTGGACCAGTTGTGAACCATATAGGATAGGCCAATTCTAGTACTTAATAGGCTTAGTATATATTTAAATTTTCACCACATTAAAGCCAAGAAAATAATTAATAATAATAATCAAATAAATCCATAAATTAAATATTTCTCCACCAGAATTTTAAGACAAAAATTACATTTTCAGTGGCTTTTTACTTGAATAGAAATGAACCTAAATTATAGATTCCATGCAGGAGTTTGTGTATTTTATTACAGGTTTTCTTTTAGAGAATAAACTTTTTGTTTGGAGAGTTATCCTCTATAAGACAAATTGTCCTAAAACTTATCTTACACATACCTGTGTAATTATGAGAATATATAGAATTCAAAGGAAGAAAGACTAACAATACACTTGTGTAAAAAACAAAACAAAAAAAAAACAGGATGGTCCTGACAATCTATGAAACTCTCCAAATTTTATTATTATTATTATTGTTATTAACGTTATTGTGTTGATTATATCAACATGTTTTTCAACACATAATTACATTTTTATTCTATTTTATTTTATTTTATTCTATTTCATTTTATCTTTATCTTTGATACACCGAACCTGGGGTCAGAAGTGTAGGAATTGATGCAAAGTAGCCCTAGTTATGAATAAATAACAATAGGCCTTAACTAAACTTATTTAATATTTTCGGCTTGTATTAATTGTACGTTTATTTTTAAATTCATTTTTAATTGTTTTACTTTAGTTTTAGTGCATTCATACAAGACCTTATCGATCATATGTTGAGTATTTTGAAGATGCGGAACTTTTCAACACTGTCCGACTCCACACGGTCGAATTAGCAGGTTACACCAGAAGCTACACCGTTGGCGCGAACAACAACAATAACAGCTGATATTTTAATTTCTCCTAACTATTAACACTAAATTATCACAAAATGTACGTGTATTCTTCAGTGCTGCGGGAACTAGTAATTATTCGTTTACGATAATAGGAATACTCGTGTTTTTGAATTTTATTTTTAACGTTATATGTTTGTTTGAATGTTAGCTAACAGGCTTCAAGTAAGTTAGCGCAGCAGGCTCTGTCTAAAACGGACATAGTTAGGTTATAAACTGTTTTATTTGGAGCAGTTTCTCGAGGAAAAAAAGACAGTGACGTTAAGCTAGTCCTCCATGACTAGTTAGCGTTCATGTCAAATACTGTCACAGTATTGACACTGCCTCTATTTTTCTGACAGCCCATCAAGAGGTAAGTGGGCATCAGTTATGCTAGTAGCTTACCTCAGTAGGCCAATTTGATGTACATAAATACAACGTACAAATATATGGCCAGATGTGTATTTAAAAGATGTTTAGTCATGATATATTCTCTGGAAGTGCTGTCGACTCAGGCTACTGCTAAGGCCAGCTAATGCCATTCAAACAAACGTTGTATTATTTAATTCGTCTTTATCCAGTTACCGGTTGACCATGTCCAAAGGAGACAAGGAAGGCTTCATTGTCAAGTTTGTGGAAAGTAATGGACAAAGGACAGAATATGCTGCCAAAGCTTATGAGGTAAACTTCATTGTTAGCCTTTAATGTATGAATACGTTTTGCCAGGGCTGTTGTTTTGCAGTGGATGATGGTGGTGTTTGTCTCTGTATACACAGGCCATTTCAGAGCTCCAGTCTGACAAGTACTTGAAAACCATCGAAGAAGATGCAGTTTTACAGATGGACCAGAAGGACAAGTCTCTGTTTGTCTTCAGCAGCTTCACCAGCCCAGCCTTTCTGCACTGCAAAAGGGTCTGACTCAGTATTTCATACATCATAACTTGGATTGTGTTCTTGTCTCAAGAATTGAGATATAAAATATATAAAATAAATATAGAGACTGACTCTAATCTCTCGTGCTGTTTGTTATTTGTCATGTAGCTCGGCTGCCGGGTGGTGAGTCCACTGGTGGTGTTGTACTGTCTGCAGCAGCAGCATTGTGTTCCCAGAGCAGAGAAACCCGTCTATAGCATGGCCATGGCTGACATCACTATTTCCTGCACCAGTCTGGATAAAGCAACACGGGTTAGTTCACTGCGTCTGATGCTTCGCAAATTGTTGTGCCTCAGCAGTGTCATCTGTTCATGTCTCTCTAAATGTCTCTCTCTACAGACAGAGGTGATGGATCTGGTGCAGCTCATGGGTGGACGGGTCTATCTGGACTTAAATGTATCTGTCACACACCTGATAGCGGGAGAGGTGGGCAGCAAGAAATATCTGGTAGCTGCCAGCCTTGGTAAACCCATCCTGCTGCCCACATGGATCAAAGCCTGCTGGGAGAAATCTCAGGACAGGTGTGTAATCTTATTAAAAATCACATTTCTCGTCGAACATCTACGGTCGAAAGATACATATTCATTTTTGTGATGTTTTCTTGGCCAAATAAACTCTTTCATGTACTGTATTCGAACATAGGTTCAGAACTATGTTACCATGAAGTGATACAATTGTTATATAACATTGTGACAATAGTGAATACCTCTTTCTGCCTCCCTCCAGTCTTTTCAGGTATACAGATCTGCCCATTGAGGACTATCTGTGCCCTGTGCTGCGTGGCTGCACTGTTTGTGTGACAGGCCTCTCCAGCACAGAGCGCAAAGAGGTGCAGCGGCTCTGTGAACAGCATGGAGCCACCTACAGCGGTCAACTCAAGATGAATGAGTGTACACACCTCATCGTTAGTGAGCCGACAGGTAATTCACCACCATCTTTAGCAGAATGAGTTCCATTTTGTACAATTAAAGACCAGATTCAGTTAGTGGGACAACATTTTGTATCTAGCTCTAGTATCTAGCTCTAGCTCTGGTGTTGGGTGTGCTACCGTTATTGCTACTAGCATTAACAAATCACTGAAAGTAATTGTATTTGTTTGCAGGTCAGAAGTACGAGTGTGCAAAGAAGTGGAATGTGTATTGTGTGTCTTTGCACTGGCTGTTTGACAGCATAGAGAAGGGCTTTTGTCAAGATGAGAGCAGGTACGCTGTGGAGCGTAATGCATCAAAGACAACTCGACCTCACACCTCAACCCCCACTGGCACCAACAAGAAGGACGGTGAGCTGCAAACTGATAGTGTGCTTGTTTGTTGTTTACTGTATTTAATATGTTTACATTGTCAACCTCATGGTGTGATAGGGTTTAAACACAACATTTAGAATCTTAATGAGTTTCAGAGTGATTCTCTGTGATTTATTAAAATGAAGAATCCTGTTTTTTCGCTCCAGAGGGTCCATCTCTGTTGGGTTTAAGTCACATATCTGTCAATGCCAGCATGACAATAAATGACACAGCCCTCACCAACGGCAGCATCAGCCGCCTGGAGGCTCCAGACCCCATAGACACTCTAGATCTCACCGTCTGCCCAGCTGATGATATACTGGATGGCTGTAAGGTAAACAAGAGAATATTCCCTTTCATACAGAATGGAGTTTTCTTCTCCTCCGTTTTGTTGTTGTAAGATATTAATGATGTGAAAGACAAAGTTGAGGCTTTATCTGACGCTTGTTAAATGTTGTGCAGCTGTATCTGTGCGGCCTGCCAGGGAAGAAACTGGAGAAGCTGAAGCGTCTTGTGAATGCTGCAGGAGGTCTGCGCTTCAACCAGCCCAGTGAGGAACTCACACATGTGGTCATGGGAGAGCTGGACCAGGAGCTCAAGAATTTTCTCTCCAAAGCAACACATAGGTCTGAGCACCAAAAATGATTATTTTACATCGTATTTATGGCCTCTTCACTTTTTAGATCTTGTCTGTTTTGACCGTTTCAACCCACAAAACTAAAAAGTTCTGAATCATAATGTCTGTAAACATTAGGTCTTATCAAAGTTCAGTACATATACTTACCTTATCTTTAATCTGAAATTTGTTTAGCAACATCATATGTAGTCACAAAGTGAAATATACAGAACATTGCTTAAAGAGCACTGTTGCAGTTCAGCAGGTTTGCAGTATGTTAAATCACTGAGATGATGTAATGTCTGGATGTTACTTTTCAGACCCCACGTAGTGACAGTACAGTGGCTGCTGGACAGTTTCAACAAAGGCAGTCTACCCCCAGAAGCAGATTACCTCCACCCGGACTGTCTGCCCCTGGCTGCGGCTGCTGTAACTGTGCCTGCCCATCACACTCCCACCTCCCGGGTCTCAGCTGGTCCGCCTGCAGCCAGTCCCAGTACTCCCAGACAAACAAGAGCAGAGGAAGATCTGCTCTCACAGTACATGGATGACGACCCTACAGTAGGTAGGTATCTGTCGTTTAAGTTGCTTAATTTGATTTGACATATTTTTAAGAGATTTTACCAGGTGTAGTTTTGTACATTGCAGTTAATCCAACATTCTTCTTATCCCCCAGTGGATATGCCCCCACCAGCAGAGGGCAGCAGCAGGAGGTCCGTCAGTATATCTGTAGAGCCTCAGCCTGAATCCTGGGCACCAAACCACACCAGAGGACCAGGACCAGAGGCGGACTCGACCCTGCAGGAAGCCAGCGCTGCAGGCCTGTTTTTCAAGAAACGTTTCCTCCTTGTGGGCTTTGGCACTGAAGCCGAGACCCAGCTTTCTCTACTGGTAATGGAAAACGGAGGCAGGGTACTGATGGGTCGCACACGTATTGTGGCAGACTACGCGGTGGTACCACTATTGGGCTGTTCAGTGGAGGCAACAGTGGACGAGGTGGTCACAGATACCTGGCTGGTAAGATCATAGTCATACTGCTTTAGATTTATCTGTGAAGGGAGGAGAGCATAATTGGTGATTTCAGTGCCATCTGATGTGTCAATTCATTGAAATGGTAGAACACAGAGGTAAATATTTATTTTTTTAGTAACTGTCTTTAATGAAGGGGTTCTTTGTGTTGTTTCTCTCATTTTTGAGGCAACACCTAATTTTTGAGCTGAAAACAGTTAGTCATTGATGTATTGACAGAAAATCAACACATTTTGATAATCCATTAATTGTTTAGGTCCGTTATCAAGCAAAGAATTTACAGAATAAACAATCGATTAATCAAAAAATATTTGTCAGATCAGTTGATAATGAAAATTTTTAAAATTGTGAAATACATATTTGTTCTCTGTCAGTTTTGTATCCTACGAAAGTGCTCTGTAAGACAAGACAAGACATGTTTTGCTCTTGTTAATTTTCAGGCCATGTGTGTGGAGAAGGAGTGTGTTCTGCAGCTGTCCTCCAACCCTTTGTTCACCCCTGTTCCTGTGATGGACGGACGTTTTCCTCTCAAAGACTGTGTTCTGTCTGTCAGTCAGTTCACTGGAGCAGAGAGGGAGTCTTTGGTAGACCTGGCCAAGCACCTCGGAGCCAAGTATGGTTACATTTCAATCTGACCACATACAGTGTTTTACTGTTAAGCTACATGGTTAAGCTACATGAACAGCTGCAGGAGGGTTTGGTGTTTACATCTTCTACAGAGTCATAGGCAAAGGCATTTATTCATATAGCATTGTTTATAGACTTAGGCAATGTCAAAGTGCTTTACATTAGCTATTTTCAACCAGAGGGGCGTGATCAGTAAAGCCCACTGGTGGGCATCAGAGCGCCATCTAGTGGGCTGCAGGGATCCTGCTAAATGATTAGATTAAATTAAAAAATGGTAGTAATTTACAAAGCTAGCAATTTTTATATCCATGTGCCCAGGACTTCATATTAATAAAAATGTCAAATTAATATACATAATTCCAATGACCAGTTAGTTTGAATATCATGTCACACGTATCATTAGGTGGAGACAAACGTGTTTTTCCACTGTTAGCGAGCTAACTTTCTCTTGGACATAATGACACAAATGGAAAAGTGATGTGGAGGGAGACAAACCTTCGTCAGTAAAAGCTCCATAGCATGTGGTGAGGAAATATGACCCTGGATACATTAAATGTGGATTCATAATATATTGTAGTCATTACAGCCGACAGTCATATAACACATCAACAGCCTGGTTTAATTTGTCCTTTTTTGTCATGTTATGTTTTTAGTTTATATATATATATATATATATATATATATATATATATATTTACAATTGTATTCAGGGTTTTTTTGCGTGCTTCATAATAACATGATGAATCCTAAAGTATAACATTCCCTACACTGTTAAAATAAAGGCAATATTAATGGCTTAAGGGTTTAGGTTTAGGTTTTGTTTATGTTGTGTAATAGCAGTTGTTTTTGTGCTCAGAACGATGGGGTCAAAAGACCAGTTTCATTGTACATTTTTCAAGCTGTAGGAGCTCCTGGGCTGTGGGGTTATACCACAGCTAAATAAATGTTGAGGACCTGGTCTGTTCATATTGTTGTAACACAGTTCATTTGTGCTCTCTCTCCCTCCTGCAAGCTTTTACCCTCATGTGTCCTACCTGCCTGTTGTGACCTACCTGTCTTAAATCTTCTCATCTTCTCTCCCTCCTACAGTGTCCAGGATTACTTTGTGCGCCTGGCCAACCAGAAGAAAGGGATGCTGGCCAGCACTCATCTGGTGCTGCAGAGCCCCGAGGGCACAAAGTACCAGGCAGCCAAGAAATGGGGGCTTCCAGCCGTTACTATGAACTGGATACTAGAGTCTGCTCGAACTGGCCAGCGGGCGGAGGAGGGGCGTTTTCTAGTTGACCTGCCACCCTCACCAGGTTAGAAAAGTGTCTTGACTAAGGCCTATATGTGGATGTAAAAGCATTTTTTGCATGACAGATGACAATAGTGAGTTTATTTTCTTCTTCTACAGAGAGGGATGATGAGAGTTTTGTTGGTGGCTCCCAGAGGCAAGCCATGCCTCCACCAGCACGTTCGTCCCCAGAGATCCCTCTCCTGGGTCTCCAGAGTGGCAAGGCTGTTACCCCACTGGATCTAGGCCGCTTCCAGAGCAAAGTGTTCCGCTCTGTCTTGGATGAGAAGAAACCAAAAGAGGACATCAGCACCCCCAAACAAAACCAGGGGGGTGGCAAAAGGAACCCCCTTCAGAAGGAAGCACCTCTGCAGCTAGACACTCCGTCCCGTTTCCTCAGCAGAGACCAGCTGTTCAGGCCTTCCTTCAATGTCAAGGTAAGGACCCACTGAGCACAAACAGAAGCTAGTGCCATGATTTTTGCTTAATGTCACAGGCACTAATTGTAGTAATTATTGTGCGTGAATATTTGAGAGATAATCCTGTAAATGTAAATGCATGTTTCTTTGGTAAGGATGCACTTGGAGATCTTGAGACTCCAGGGGGAAGATCCAAACCAGGAGAGAGGGTAGATACTCCACTGACTGATGTCATCAACAGAAATCTGAGGGTAGCTCTCGCCAACAGCTCCCGAAATTCCACCTCAGATATGCAAGCCATCTCTGCTAGCCCCCAGTTTACCAAGACGACTGAGAAGGAGGTAAACTGAAATACATAAAAATACAGTATGCCTGTTTGCATACATGACATTGGTGGTTTAATCTCAGAATCACTTCATTTGTCAAATACAATGTACAGGAGCCCTTACTAAAGGATGTCTTATGATTACAGAAACCAGGAAACGCCTGTTATGTGTGTATCACTTGACATATGAATAAAAATATTATCAAATTTGTTTGTAAGGTCCCAGAAAAAGAAGCCGGCCCTCTGACTGGTGTCGTGATCTGCGTAGGGAAGAAGCTGAGCAAAATGCAAAGTGAACTCAACGCCATTGCTGCCTCACTTGGAGCTGACTTCAGGTATTTGACACATTTTTGCAAACATCAGTAAAGGATGGGTTCATATTTGTTGAAGTTTTTAAAAAATCCTAACGTAGGTGGCACAATAGCTACAAGAATGTGCAGAGGCATTTGTGCTCAACCCGTTGTTCATTACAGGTTACTCCGAGACACCAGGGAGTGTACAAAGAAATATACAGTATCTCACATAAGTGAGTACACCCCTCCCATTTTTGCAAATATTTCATTATATCTTGTCATGGGACAACACTATAGAAATGACACTTTGATATAACTTAAAGTAGTCAGTGTACAGCTTGTATAGTAGTATAGATTTACCTTCCTCTGAAAATTACTCAAAACACAGCCATCAACATCTAAACAGCTGGCAACATAAGTGAGTACACCCCACAGTGAACATGTCCAAATTGTGCCTAAAGTGTCAATATTTTATGTGCCAACCATTATTATCTAGCACTGCCTTAACCCTTTTGGGCATGGAATTCACTAGAGCTCACAGGTTGCTTCAGGAATCCTCTCCCACTCCTCCATGATGACATCATGGAGCAGATGGATGTGAAGACACCTTGTGCTCCTCCACCTTCAGCTTGAGGATGCCCCACAGGTGCACAAGTGAGTTTAGGGCTGGATACATACTCAGCCAGTCCATCACCTTCAGCTTCCTCAGCAAGGCAGTTGTCATCTACTAGGTGTGTTTTGGGTCATTATCATATTGGGAAATTGCATTGCAGCTCAGTTTCTGAAGAGGGGCGATCATGCTCTGCTTGGAATTCATGTTTCACTAAATGAACCGAGCTCCCCAGAGCCAGCAGCACTCATGCAGCCCCAAACCATGATGCTGCCACCACTATACTTGACTGTAGGCAAGGGACAGTTGTTTTGGTGCTCTTCACCAAGGTGCCACACATGCTGAGAGAGAGCACCAAGACAACTGTCCCTTGCCTACAGTCAAGTATAGTGGTGGCAGCATCATGGTTTGGGGCTGCATGAGTGCTGCTGGCTCTGGGGAGCTCGGTTCATTTAGGGAAACATGAATTCAGAGCAGAGCATGGTCGCCCCTCTTCAGAAACTGAGCTGCAATGCAATTTTCCAACATGATAATGACCCAAAACACACCTAGTAGATGACAACTGCTTTGCTGAGGAAGCTGAAGGTGAAGGTGATGGACTGGCCAAGTATGTATCCAGCCCTAAACTCACCTGTACACCTGTGGGGCATCCTCAAGCTGAAGGTGGAAGAGCGCAAGGTGTCTTCACATCCATCTGCTCCGTGATGTCATCGTGGAGGAATGGGAGCACCTGTGGGCCATCCTCAAGCTGAAGGTGGAAGAGCGCAAGGTGTCTTCACATCCATCTGCTCCGTGATGTCATCGTGGAGGAATGGGAGAGGATTCCTGAAGCAACCTGTGAGCTCTGGTGAATTCCATGCCCAAAAGGGTTAAGGCAGTGCTAGATAATAATGGTTGGCACACAAAATATTGACACTTTAGGCACAATTTGGACATGTTCACTGTGGGGTGTACTCACTTATGTTGCCAGCTGTTTAGATGTTGATGGCTGTGTTTTGAGTAATTTTCAGAGGAAGGTAAATCTATACTACTATACAAGCTGTACACTGACTATTTTAAGTTATATCAAAGTGTCATTTCTATAGTGTTGTCCCATGACAAGATATAATGAAATATTTGCAAAAATGGGAGGGTTGTACTCACTTATGTAAGATACTGTATTTTGTGGATAAGCAAGAAGTCAACAAGTGTGTTTTTTACTGTCAAAAATATTGCATTTTTGAACTGTCACTTACCTTCAGGACAAAATAGTTTCATACCTCTTTGTTTCTCACCGGATCTCCACTCGTGCCTAGTCACAAAAGATTACCAAGCACTACCAAGCACTTTGACAAATTTGGGAGCCTTTGCTCTTGACAAGAAATGGATGATTATGTTATTTTCTGGCACATGAAGCTCACACCATGATGAGATTGAACCACACATTAATCTAATGGCTGCATCAGGATTGTTTTAAGAAAGACTTGAAAAATTGTGAACTTATCCTTTTACCTTTATTTCAGTAAATATAGATGTAGACAGTAAAAGCATTTCATTATTTCATTACTTCATTACTTGTTTTTAGGTGGGCTTGTGATGACACAGTGACACACTACATCTACCAGGGCCGTGTTGGGGACAACACCCGGGAGTACAGAGGAGTGAAGGAGAGAGGGCTGCATGTGGTCTCCCAGTGCTGGCTACAGGCTGTACGTTTCTCAGTAGCAAATATAAATAGAGCCCAAGTTCTGCTTTACTACTCTTTTTTTGTTTGTTTTTTGTCTTGTAAAGGGAAACTTTGCTGATTTTTTTAACCAGGTCTGTTTCACCACAGTGTGGGCAGTGTATGCAAATAACGGTGCCTGGTCTACCCTCGAGCCACCAGTGCTGGGAATCTGAAGCATGGGGCGGAAAACAAACACCATTCACACACTGCCCACACTATGGTGACACAGACCTGGTTGAAAAGTTAAAATGCACCCCACAGGAAGATGTTCATAAATCTTTATACAGCATTTAATACATTTACACCTTGAAAAGTATTGAGAGGGACACTAATGATTGTTTTCATTATCAGTTAGGTAGTTTTGTGAAGGAATCAGGTAATCGTGTGTTTTAGAAAATGACAGATAATTGTGAAAAAAGCCATCATGCTTTCCTTCAAAATGAGAACACGAACCCATCTGTGAAACACAGGGGAAAGGGTCGGGGCAAAACTAACCACGATGCTGCTCCCACAAAGATTAAGGCAAAATGTTTTGTTGACATTACATTGCTTGTACAAGCTTGCAAAGAAATTATGTCTTCAAGAAGATACACAAAGTGATATTAAGATACACTTGATTTGATTTGTGATCTTATTTTCGTGGTCGTTGGCGTTGCTTTGTACCTGCCATTACCATTCAGTATTCATTTAGCACATTTCACCTGGGGCGAATGATAATCATCCCATCAACAAAAGCAGAATATTTAATCAAACACAGCTTTGATATGCTAATTTTGCAGACAGATGGGAATTCCAGCCATCGTTCCCTCTCATAATTGTTTCATTCAATTCATTCTCATGGCAGCTCTAATAAACTTCTGTGTACGTTAATGTGTTGTGTCGTCTTGTGCAGTGTGCTGACGAGCAGAGACATGTCCCCGAGTCTCTCTATCCTTTCACCTACAACCCCAAGATGAGCCTGAACCTCAGCCAGGTGCCCAACAGCTCTCAGAGATCTCCACCTTTAACACGAACCCAACGCAAAGACGCCACTGACGCAAAGGACGACAAGGTGGGTTTATATTTGTAAATTCACCTTGTGTATATTGTGTTGGTAAGTTCAAGATTCAGTGAGACAATGGATACTGAATTAAATGTTTATGTTATTAGTAACGTCTCATTAATGCAGGTGGTGTCTCATTTAATTGTCTTTATGTTTCCCTGTTTCATTATCTGTTTAATGATCTGCCTCTCAGAGTGAACATGTTGCCACAGAAGAAGCCACAACTTTACGTCGTGTAAGTGATGGAAGCGTCGATCGGGAAGAGATGAATGATAATGCAGATAAAAGTGGTGGGTGTCTTTTTACAACTTCTGCACCTACTAGCTAGAGCCTATAACTTTACTCACGTGGTCGACTCTCTTGTGTCCAGATATTTCAGAGACTCTAGAAATGAGAGAGAACCTACAGAGGCAGCTCCAGGAGATCATGTCGGCCACCAAGCTGACGACAGGGAGGCGTACCTCAGTCAGACTCAGCAGGATGGGATCAGGAGGGGCCGACTCGGGCCCCAACACACCTGATGGGAGCCGGGTCGGACGCTGCGGGAGCAGACGAACTCTGGAAGCTCTCAGGTAAAGTAGCCATGGACTGAGAAATGTTCAAATGATGACAATTCAAAGCGTCTCAAAGCAAATTGGTAATATATTTAGGATGGTTGTGGTGCTATAAACCAATACAGTGTATGAATTTTGTGTATTTTATATCAACATCCATCTGATGTTGCTGCAACCCACTTGAAGTTGGCAAGACATGCTCTGCCCTGACTCCAGAGATAGTCCATCTTGGATGCAACTCAGTACTACTCGGCACAACTTGCTGTGTTTAAACTGGCGTAGCCAAAATTGCCCTGCTGGTTACCAAAAATAATATTTTCTGGTGTTCCCACACGTCCTCTTCCAAATAAATTCACCTCATTCTGTCCTGATTTCAGGGTTTCCAGAGAAGCAGCCATGGACTTCAACACAGAGCCATCTCAGAGTGAACAGATCGTTTGGGACGACCCTACAGCCAGGGAGGAGAGAGCCAAGCTGGCTGATAACCTACAGTGGCCTGGGAGTCCCTCACAACACTCTGAGCCCTTCGCACCTCCACCTCCTCCCACCGCAGAAAACGGCCCTCAGTTCAGGGACTCCATGACGGACTCAGAGCTAGTGGAGATGGGTGAGAAATCAAACTTACCTAGTGGAGTAAAAGTGGAGATTTACAGATCACTAAATTAAGTCTCACTGCATAAACTAGTTTTAGCACAGAGATTACTTGTTGCTCAAGATTTACACCTGCTAACTGCAAGGTGTTGTTGTTGCCTTGCTAACTGAAAGAACTGACAGTAGTAACATTAGCTCGCTAACATATGAGTAAATGAAGTAATATGGAATATGATTGACATGACATTTTATCAAAATGAGGTTTAATAATGATCCAAAGGGAGGATGTAATGTTACACTTAACAAAAAATTACCTGTAATTACAAAGTCCAACCTATATTTACAAAGGATTAGCATGAAAGTTTAATATATTGTGTTGCCTCCCTATGTTACACCTTGTGATGCTACAGTGAATTGTTACATAGCTGATGCTTTTGATTGGACATGCTACAAATTTTTCCCAGCAACTGGTTTTCACATTACTGTCACGTAAGTCTTTACTAACTGAGATATTACTGCAGTTGTAAAGGTGCAGCCTGATTTAAAGGTTGTAGTTTGGTTCATTTGGTGCAGACAAAGCTTAACATATGAGACATTGTTGCATTTAGTTCTTGTCTGTTTCCTGTTCATGCTGACTTTTGATGTAGAAAGAGCTGATTATCAGTATTATTAGACTGTAAATCAACCTCACATTCTGAATAATGACTAACAAGTAGAGACTGGATGAAAAGGAGATGTCTTGCACAGTAATGATTCAGGGCTTTTTATTGTTGGATGGCTTTCACACACTTTTAATGGACTTAATGAACTGACAAAGTACAAGGAGCCTGATGAAGGTGCAGCAGTTTTAACAGCTTTTTAATCAGGGGAAATTTTCACGCTGACATGCATTCATTTTACCATGGTGATCTGGATACACAGGTTATATACATGGCCCTATTCAGATCAATTATACAAGCATGGAAAGATTTCACATTCAGTGGATGGATTTATCAGTAACTTAGCTTTTGAAATCAGGCTAAAATCACATATCTGCTATCATAAAATCCTCAGCTTGGTTTGTTTGCTTTCACACCACAAATAAACCACACCAGAGTCTGCTTCCAAGCGGACTGACACCCATCTTTTCAAGCGGTCTCCGTTCTGTTGTTTGGTCAGACTCGGATTTGATAGACAGCTTTCACAACAACCCAAATGACCCCTGCTGCTCTCAAACACAGACCTGAGTTTGTTTTATCTGAACCAAACAGTTTAGGTGTTAAGATACCCTCAGTAAATCACTTCTTTGAATCTGGCCAGTCGTTATCAAGAGCTTAGCAAACTCAGCGATGGATTTACAAATAGTTGCTGCAACCCAATCCTGTAAGGAAGTCTCTAGTTGTTCATTTACCTGCATCTTAAAGGGATAGTGCACCCAAAAGTGAAAATTCAGCCATTATCTACTCACCCATATGCCGATGGAGGCTCAGGTGAAGTTTTAGAGTCCTCACATCCCTTGTGGAGATCGGCGGGGGCAGCAGCTAGTACACCTAATGGCTGACGGCGCCCCAGACTAACGTCCAAGAACACAAAATTGAATCCACAAAGTATCTCCAACATGCTCATCCGTAGTGATCCAAGTGTGCTGCAGCTGCGACATAAAAACTTGTTTCGAAAAACGTCATATGAACTCTGTTTTTAGCCTCACTGTAGCCTGTAGCGCTGACTGCTTCTCTGTGCTCCGAGCTCACGTGTGCGCACTTTTGCGTGATCAGCGAAAGCATAAGCTTTGCTCACCCGTGTTTACATCACGTGACACGTGCACCGCAGGGAGAGACAGCAGTAACCACAGAGCTAAAAGATAATTTGCACTACGGTCTTTTAGCAAAGGACAGCCCAACAAGACTTTGAAATTGAGGAGGAACAGCATTTCTTTGTTGAGCCGTATTTGTTTGAGCCCGAGTATACAGACGGAACTCAGGCTACTGGACGAAGCAGCCGCCGCAGCTCATGAGCCTCAGCCAGCTGCAGAATACCGGAGTCGAGCACTGGAAACCTGGTGGTGTAGTTGTTTCAAATGCAAAGCAATGAGGAAAGTCTTTGCTGCTCAGACTGGGAATTGGTGATGCCTGCACTTGAGAATCTGGACATCAGTACTGACGAGACTGCTGCTCTTCAGAGACCGTGCATCACTTATCACCCTGAGCGCGCACACGTGAGCTCGGAGCACAGAGAAGCAGTCAGAGCTACAGGCTACAGTGAGGCTAAAAACAGAGTTCATATGACATTTTTCAAAACAACTGTTTATGTCGGGGCTTCTGGACACTTGGATCACTACGGATGAGCATGTTGGAGATACTTTGTGGATTCAATTTTGCGCTGTCTGCCATTAGGTGTGCTAGCCGCTCCCCCGCCAATCTCCACAAGGGATTTGAGGACTCTAAAACTTCACCAGGGCCTCCGTCAGCATATGGGTGAGTAGATAATGGCTGAATTTTCATTTTTGGGTGCACTATCCCTTTAGGAGGGCACTTTCACCATGTACATGAAATGGCAAACAAAGCTTTTGACACGCTGTAAATTCAGTTTTAACTTTCACTAATGACTGTATCCTCTCCCAGCTGCTTGTGAAGTCATTGACCAGCATATGGGTCCGAGAATCACAACGCCCCTGACAGAGAGGCGAGAAAATGACCTCCTTACTCCTGAAGCCCCGAGCATCGCCTTCCCTCTCGCCAAACCTGCAGTAGCACCGGAGCCACAGGTGAAGATTCATATTTACTTGAACAACAAGCACAAACAACTACATTCACATGCTAATGTGGTTATTAATATGTGTAAAGTATGGCTTTTAGTGTACAAGTAGTACATCAACTGTAGTATGCACCCTGTGGTGTCGCTTTCAAGCGACTGGTGCTAAAAGGTTTTTTGTTTCTCTCAGGAGAAGCGTGAGGAAGAAAAGCAGCCACCCAGATTTCAGCTGTCCTCCCTCAGCCCTCAGGAGCGCATTGATTACAGTCACCTCATAGAGGAGCTTGGTGAGTCCTTCACCTAATTAGGCCTCATAAAATGTTTCATCATGCTGCAGTAAAAAAAAAATGCAACACTTCAGAGGCCTGAAGTCAGAGGAGCTGATCCCCGATGACTAAAAAGGAGGATGCACCTCCAGGGTCCTGGGATATTTCCTCCTGCAGATGTTTCCTGTTGTGAGCTCAGTATTTTCAAATAAACCACAGTTTATCATAAGATAAACAGTCACTGAAACTTATACTTACTATTAACCAGACTGATGCATTTACAAAGAGAAACTTATAAAATGAAGGGACAGATCAATAAGATACACCGTAAGTCCTTGAGGTTAAATTCTTTCCAGAAAATTGTGTTTAAATATGCCTCTAAAAGTGAAAGTCATAAGTCTTGTTTAATTGCACTTTTAAATTTACATTTAAATCTACATTTGTTAATAATCCTGTCTGTAACTCCTATTTCAGGACAGTGAAATCTTATCTATACTTCTTTTTTTCCTTCCTGTCTATTTCTGGTATTGTAGGTGGTGTTGTCCTCGACAAGCAGTCTTTCGACCCCAGCTGTTCACACATCATCGTAGGGACTCCTCTGCGCAACGAGAAGTACCTGGCAGCGATGGCGGCGGGCAAATGGATCCTGCACCGCTCATACCTGGAGGCCTGCCGCTCTGTTGGACGCTTTATCCCGGTCAGGATGTGAAGATTTCTGTTTTTATTGCCTCTAGCAGACAACTGATGACACTCATGTGTGCAGTGGTGTTATTCACCCTGTAATTACAGTATTGTTATGGTTGGTTTAATGTGTTGCATATCAGTTAATGTCCTGTTGTTCTGTATACTGACCACCAGGGTTTTCATTAGCGCCATACATTTAAAAATACTGGTTTGATTTTGTAAATTTATAAATGTTTGTAGGGTTCTCAGAGAGTTTTAAAGATTTCCAAAGTTCACCTATCCTTGTAACTATAACAAAATGGTCAGTGGCAAGCCTTATTTTTTTATGCTCAGAAATATTTAACCTATCTTATCTGTGTGTGTGTTCCAGGAGGAGGAGTATGAGTGGGGCAGTAGCTCCATTCTGGATGCGTTGCCCTCCATCACCTCCCAGCAGAGGAGGCTGGCGTTAGCTGCCATGCGCTGGAGAAAAGCACTGCAGGGACACTCTGAGCAAGGGGTACTTACAGACACAGATACACATAGTTAACAGTCCTAATTACTGTCATCTGTATTGTATTAGGTACTGCTTGAGTGTTAAAGTGTAGTATGTATTTGTTTTTCAGGGAGCCTTCAGTGGGTGGACTGTCATGCTGAACATCGACCAGAGCAGAGAATCAGGCTTCAGGCGGTTACTGCAGTCTGGCAGGGCGAAGGTCGATGCTTGTTTTTTTATTTTTTCACTGTTGCAGTTTTCAAAACAAACAGACAGCTAACTGTTTGTCATAAGGTAGCGTGGGATCAGGGGAGTTGTATGTATTGTTAAACAGCCACTGATGAAAATCTATCTTACGTGACTCAGGCAGAAGTCATGCTTAAGGGTGAGTTCATTTGTATAAGTTTCATTCAGGTTATGTTCAGTCGCATTACGTCATTTCACTCGAATGAAAGTAACGTTAACTTGCTAACTTACCATTAGCATTCGCTGAAACGACCACAGAAACAGCTACTGTAGCTAGTGTTATGTGGCAAATTCAGTCATGGGGTAGTCCAGCGCTGTTATCTGTGGACAAAACAGTCATAATAAAAATAACTTTATGAGCGTGTTAAGTGTTGATGTAATGTTCGAACAATACTGCACGTATAAGCTTACTGTATGCATGAACTTGGTGGCTGGCTATGAGCCACTTATCACAGTAGCACTAAAATACATCAATACATTAGGTATCTACTGGACCACAGTGTTGCAAAATGGCATGAAATCCATTAAAAATATGCTGCTTGGCAGAAAAAAATGCTGTAGAACTGCTATTGAGTAACATTGTGTGGCATTGTACGATTCTTTCCTCGTTGTCTGTATCATCTGGTGTTTTTCGTGTTTATGCAAATGCTGCATTCAAATAGAACTTGTGAACCCCTGTTTACAACATGGTAGGTTGTAGTGACTCAGAGCTCTCAGAAAATTTCCTCTTGCAAGGTCATGAATACTACATCAGGGGGGCGTTTATGTGCTCACTTCTCATTAACACAGTACCCCATGACCCCATTTGAATGCAGCATTAGAGCAAGTAAAGGGGTAAAAGGGGATTTATTTGGGTTTGAATATTGTTTGAAACATTTGGGATAATGTAAGTAGACAACTCAACAAAAATTATAACATAGGTCCAGTCCGTTTTAGACACAAATGTACGTTTAGACAAAAAGATCTTCAAACAGTGGCCCTGTAGTGAATCTTTGTCCAAAAAATGCATTGCAATATGGAGAGTGTCTCTCCTGTGCTCACAGGGTTTCCTAGTGAAGGGTTTAGCCTCAGTGGTAAGACACCCAGATGTTGCCTTGTGATCACTTTAATCAGGAGATGACTCCTCAACAACAGTCACAATCATTAAATTTGACATTTTGCTGGTCTTTGTTTCAGACAAGTTGACTCACCTCCGCTATTAAACACTACAGGAAACCCTGAATCAGCCTCTGTAATATTAAGACTGTAGGAGTTCCTAGTGTTGACTTTAGAATGCAGTCATGTAAGAGCAGAGCTGACAAAGAAATGAATCAGGAGCTGAGCAAAAATGATTTTCTTTTAGATTAAATGAATTAATCAAATGCTGGAATGCGTATCAAAGGACGTCATGACATATCACGACAACATAAATACATACATATACAGTGAAGACATACTTCCTACCTGTAATTTCTCTGTCTTCAGGTCCTGCCGAGTCCCTCCCCGTCCTTGTACAAGGAGGCCACTCACCTGTTTGCAGACTTCAGTCGGCTGAAGCCTGGAGACTTCAGAGTCGATGTATCTGAAGCTACCTCTCATGGAGTCACGTGCCTAAAACCAGAGTACATCGCAGACTACCTCATGCAGGTAAGTGGAGCTTTTGATAAGAATTTATTTTACTTTTATAGACAGTTTAACATGTCTCAGGATGTTAAATGACCACATCTTGCGAGAAGTAAGATCGCTCATTATTATTACGATAAAATTAAGTCAGACTCAGTTGACTGAATGTTAAAGCTGTGCTCGTTTGCGCCGACACTGCCCTGGTTTTTCCCTTCCTCCAGGAGCCGACCCCGCCCATCGAGCTGTACTACCTGACTGAAGCTCCCTCTGAAGAAACTCCAGACACTCCGTCACGTAAGCGCAAAGCAGCCCCAGACAACTCCAGGCTGAAAAAGACACGTCTGACCTGAAAATGTCACTACTTACTATTGTTATGAAAATTCCCATATCTGTGAAAATGATTGTACATAAGATTTTCCCTATTTTAAATTAAAAATAAAATGAATGTAGCATCTGTTTCGTCACTGTGGCGTCATAAATCAAGTTGCACTGCAGTTTGTGCTGCGCACTGGGAGACTGTAACTGTGATGGATGACTCAATGATGGTCTGAGGAAAATGTTGAGTCACGTTTTGTAATTGGGTGCAATGGTATTCTGTGGCCTGTAGGGGGCAGTGCGTCTTCACTGTATGACTCCGTCCTGCCTTAGGAGGGATTTCTCAGCAACGGCATGAGAAAGTGTGATTTTAATGTGCTCTCTCATTTCTCACGAAAGTATTATTAATGGATTTTCTTTTAATTGATTCATATTTAAAAAGAAGAAGATATACTTTATAAATCCCTGAGGGGAAAGTCTATTTTTTCACTGTCATTTACACACAGGCCTGACATACACACAGGCACAAACAGGACCTTAACATGCATTAAATGGAGAGATGTCAGGGTGCGGTGGCTGCCCATGGACAGGCACCCCAGCCAGTTGGGGGTTCGGTGCCTTGCTTAGGGCACCTCAGCGGTGCCCCTGAGGTGAGCTAGCACCTCACCAGCTACCAGTCCACACTCCATGCTTGGTCCTGCTCTTGTTCACTTGGTAACAAGAAGTCAAAGAGACACCCAATGGCTGATAAAAGCAATCAAAACACACTCAAAACTCTAAATCAAACAGGCATGCTCCTCCCCACCCATGTGATTATGGACCACTTGTATCTGCCGTTGATCTCCCCACGCAGTAAACACCAGATTTTGTTTACCCGGTGTTGGTTTAGGCTTTTGGTAGAGTGATGTGCTGTTTCATACCAGGGTGCCAGCTGAGGTTAGATGCCCCTGTTCCCTCCCATATGGAAGGATAAGTGGTTTAACCTCGTAATAGATGGACCAGCTGACAGCCGCCCTACGGATTCAGTGTTGAGCTGCTGTTTGAGAGGTGTGGGATTAGAGAGAAAGAGCTGTACTGACAGACGAACAGACCCAGGCTGCTGGGCCGGGAGCCTCCAACAAAGTGATGAGTAGCTTAAGGTCACTTGTAGAGGTTTTGCACAAAAAGACCATGCAGCATTTCACGCCTTACCACCAACTATACTGTCAGCTATTGAGTTGTAGCAGGGGTTCTCAGGCTTTTTCACTTATGGGCCATTTGAATGAATCAGTTGCATGTTGAATATAGCAATAAGGTTGGAGCTTTTCCATCAGTCGTTTATACATATTTACATTTAAAGGGCCAGACAAACCAAACCGAAATCAAAGAGCCAGCACCAGCGGCGACTGACTGTTGCGTCGCCTTACGTCACCTTTGTCTTGGCTAAAATGTTGCACTTGACAACACTGCAAAAACTGCAGTCAACAGCCAACAAGCATGTACATTCACCAGCAGGCAGCGGAGGTCTGTATTTGTCCTTCAGAAAGGGAAACTGGAAGACTGACAGGACGGATTCAAGCCAGTTAGCACATTAACAACACCACCAGATGTCGAAACAATAAATCATATTTACAGTGCACTAGCAAACAATTACGAACCATTTTTTGCCAAAGAGCTCTATGGCTAAAAAGACAATCTGAGCTAAACTGCAAGTCACAGGGATTTCTCTCACTGATGAAATCACCGACTCTGATTGATCGTGCTGAATCAGCCGAAAAGCCTCCGACAAGGGCCGACTAGCGCCAGTGGTGCGGAACACACCACAAAAACGAGGGCAACTGACACCCAATGATGGTGGACAGTCAGCCTGGTGTGTCAGAGCACTAAGACTCGAACATTTCACAAGAAAAAAAAAAGTTTTGTCACCTTTCCTACTCTGTTTATCTTCTTGAGACCCTTTAGATTTGTTTTGTGACCCCTTCAGATGCTCCCAGCCCGCAGGTTGAGAACCACTGAGCTGCTTCATGCTATTTTACTATAACTCAAACTGAAAGGTTCAGAAAACCCCCGATTTATTCAGATTAAAGAAACTGGGGAGATAGAAGAGAGGAAGCCCGCCACAGCCTACAGGACATGTATGATCTGCAGTATCATTTATTATCATCATCTTTAATTAATGCTCATGGAACAAAATAATTCCAAGTGTAACCATAGCCTGTTTGTTTCTCCTACTCCTTAGCCATCTCATAATATGACTCATAGGATATGTGGATGACTATGCATTCCTCACTATCTTCAGTTATGTTTACTCAGGGACTCTTTAAGTTTCAAGCTATTTATTGTCATCTGTGCAACAGTTACAGAGAAGCAGTTGTTGGCGATGGAAATCTGAGGGCTCCCTTCAACAATGCTCGTTAAATATGTATATAAAGAAATCATGCAAGTAGAAAGAAAGGGGAATCTAAGATAAAGTAATGCAAAGTTAAAATATGGGGACAAAATTTAACATATAAATACAATAATCTACATTTGTGTGAGACTGTAATTATTATTATTTATTCACATAGATTCTGGAGCCTAAATGACGTTTGAGAATTACATTTCAAGAGCCAAAACATGTCATAAAATACATGAATATTGAGAGAAGTAATAGTTTTACTCGACTTAAAGGATTGCTGATTAATCGATTAACCCTTTCATATTGATCTCTTGTGTCCAGTCTGTGAAAGCTCCTGCAGCTTTAATGTGAGCCCACAGTTTCTGCAGCAGTGCACCAGGAGAGACTCACAGTGGAGAGGCTTTGTAGAGATGATGAAATATCAGTCTCATTGCACAGTTGGCTTTGCTTGCTTTGTCCACTGAGACGAATATGTGAGCTGTTCCCAGTCAACAGGTGTCCCACGGGCTAATCTCCCACTCTGCTGACTGGCTGGTGGCCAACAGTTGAGTTTCATTGACGCCTTATTTCGTCATTCCGCCCCCTCCGCTCCTGTAAGGTAACTTAAAGGTTTCCTTGTCGGGACAGTTGGGTTTCAGCACAGGGAGAGCACGACTCTCCGAGCAGGGAGGGAAACTCTGCAGCAGTAGTCCCTCATTAAAATTCCCTGTCCGTACACCCACCACGAAAACCTCCTTTAGTGGGTGGCACCGGCGTCCTGCGCGCCTCTTTAATTGCGCACCACGCATTAACGAGCGATCACGGTTTCATCGGCAGTGACCGCGCAGGATCACGCTGCCTTGAGGCGGAGAGAGTTGGCTTCATGTCCCGCGATCTACGGCGTCAAGGCTGAGAGAGAGTAAACGAGGTGGGCGCAGAGTCCCAGAGGTCCAGCAAAGGGTGGCGCCCTACGCATCTCATCCGGCGGCTGGACACGCTGTGCGGCGACCCACAGCGACACGGTCTGCTCCTGCAGCGGGCTTCACTTGGCTTCTGGCTGCTGCTCATGATTGTGACATTTCTCCGTGGGGACTGGGCAACATGTGCGCCTGGATGGTGTGAAGTGTGACACAGCGGCTTTGGGGGTTTCATTGCTCTCGGATACGCCAAGTACCCGACGTTACGGCGCACCTTGTGTATAATAGGTGAGTACATCAGTTTATGTCTCTACTTAAGATCAGACAGCTCAGCCTCTGCTCTGCAGCCTGGTGTGTGTGTTATTGGCTGCTTGTACAACACCTTTACGTACTGATTGTGTTGTGCATCTTATTTGCTGAAATCCTAGATGAAGGTTTCCAGACAGTTATGAGCAGCAGTGACAGGAGCATCAAATCACTGTCAGTGCTGCATCCAATCCAATCCAATCACTGCAACATATATGGTGTCTTAATGGTTTTCATTTAATGCATTGCATGATATAGAAGTTGAGCTGCTGCTGGTGAGATCTCTGGTACCTCCCCGGAGCATCCTAATTTCACTGACATGGATGAAATGACATTTTTTGTTTGATGGATTCATGCTCAACTCTCTTGGCAATCCTTTAGAAAAGGAGTATCATGGTCAATTAAGAAAATGTGCCTTGAAGTGTTTCATTAGTCTTTGGGTAGCACTTAATCCTGCCAAAGATTCCTTGCAGTAACTGGTAGCAGACCCAGCTTATTTACAACACTGGTAGTCTTGTTTACTCCAAAACCAAGGAGCTGAAAGTTTTTGGAGAGCCATCAATCTTGCAACTTGAGGATGTCTGCCCCGAGTGCCCTTCAAGTGGTTTATTTCTCTGGCAACATGGCAGCAACAAAGCAGATAATAGGAGAAACTCTCTTAAAACGTTGAGACCACCATGAACAAGCCGGCATCACCAAATACCCCCATTGGAGTTTGGATCGCCAGCTTTGTTTTCAAGCTCAGTGGGATCGTATAGAGCATAGAGTAAAGTGTGTACTAATTGAACCTGCCAGCCACTCTCTCCATTGTGCCAGGAATGTTTGGTTGCCTGTTCTCCACAGAAACCCCCCATTCCTTTGTTCCGGGGGACAATCCTCCAGTGCCATGTGTGTGCAGGGGTGGGGGGAGGGAGAGGGGTCAGCCGGGGGGATTGACATCTGTAGCTGACAGCTTCCTCGGGGCAAACTGACATGCTGTGATACCATGAATGGGTATTAGGGAACATATGAGCAGCACTTAACAGTAATGAGGACATTTATTCCTTGGGCACGATGCTCGGGGAACAGTCGGATGGCATGCAGTGCTGCAAACTGTGTCAACATTTATGTAGTGTAACTTGATACATAAAGACGATTTGTGTCATAGATTGCAGGTAATGCTTCATGAAAACATGGGCATTGTTCACCATCTTGATATGGTAGAATTTTTTTATTTACTAAACACAAAGCACAGTCCTGATTGTGGTGTCAGAGGTAAAGTTAATGGATTTCAAAGTTGTAAGAATTGACCCTTTGCTGAGTCCCACCCTTGAACACAGACTGACCAATCATAGCGTAGCAATGGCCAACTCCGATATAGGGTCCGACAACTTTTCGATGGTGCTCCAAAGATTCTCATTCAATTCATTTTCAGGCTGGTTTTGTGGATTTCGAGCTCGTCACAGTTAAAAGTTATACCTGGGGGACGTTTAACTGTAATACTGTTGGAATGTTATAGGCTAAGTTATATGCTGTTACTACGTTGGCACCTCCACGCAATGCTAGCTACTGAAGGTACGCTCAGTGTACACGCATGCTGCTTTTTCTGCGTGTGAATAAAGACCTCCCCTGCTTTACAGGAACAGAGTTGCTCCCACCATCATTGGTTGCCTTCTAATGTCATAGTCTTCTATCTCGATTGCTAGTGGGTGTCTTCTGCAAACGCATATTGCAGACTAGGGCTGGGCAATGTGAAGATATATTGTTATTGAGATATGAGACTATATATCGTCTTAGACTTTGGATATCGTATCGTCATATGGAATAAATGGCATAAATGTAGCAACTTACAGGACTTTTCTATTTGTTTTAACACTTGCCTCAACCCACTTAGTTCTTATATCCACATTATTGATTATTATTGATCAGAAATCTCATTGTCTTAATATTTTCTTAAACAAAACAAAACAAAAGTCATCCCTACAACTTTGTCGCAATCAGAGGGTATTTGGTCAGAAATATTGTTGTGTTTGATTCTGTCTCCCAGTCCTAGCATCAGTGAAGTGCTTTTGAGGAGATTTAAAAATTTTGAAATATGTATTGTATAGCAACATATATCCTAAAAATATTGTGTAATTATCAGGACATATTGCCCAACCTTATTGCAGACCCTTCTGTCTGCTTCTCTCTGAAATCACTTTTCTTTTTTTTTCCTTTTTTTTTCCTTTTTTTTTTCCCAATTTTCCAAAAGTTATATTATGTTTCTTCAGGGAGTGCAGTTAGTGACAGTGGGCTCTCTGCTAGTTCTGACAGCTTGATGGACCATCACAAAGGGGCAGAGCTTAGTGAGTTGTCAGTTCATCCTCTGTGGAACACGATTGTTTTTACCAAATTTCATCGCAGCCTATCATGTAGACTAGTTGTGAAGACATTTTATGTAAAACCACAGTTGTAAACCTCATGGTAGCACCAAAGGAAAAGTCCAAGATATCCAAATTAAGTAGGGTTCATCCTCTGGGGACTTTGATTGTCTGCACAAAATTTGAGAAAAATCCATTTAATATTTGCTGAGATATTTGTGGCAGACCTGACATGCTGTTAGCATAAAACGCCAAAGATTTTCTGGTTCTCAGCTTTTCAAATGTGAGAATTAGCTGCTTTGTATCATTTCAAATTGAAAATATTGTAGGCTTTTGTATGTTAATTTTAGAAAAACAAGGAATTTGAAGATGTCACATTGGCTCTTAGAATTTGTGATGGGTATTTTTCAATGTTTCCTTACACTTTATAGACTTAATTAGTTAATGAATTGAAAAAACACTCCCAATGGGCTTCACAGTCCTTGATGATTTGAACCTTGATTTGATTATGGAAAACTCCCAAAAAACATCATGAAAGTTTCCAGTAAAGACTGGATGTCATTTTATTTAGAGGATATTGCCAAAAGGTTGTCACTGACAAATCCTGACAATTCTTTCTGATGCTGTCCTGTATGATGGAGGCCAAAGTGTGTGTCACTTACTGTATATCAACACCTTCCTATTCAGTGTGATATCTTCTGTCAACATGTGGAAGAATTTTTAAGAGGCAGCGAGTGAACAATCTCCACAGCTGCTCTCTTATCAGCAAAGTCAGGAAAAGTCTACATTAACACTGAAAAACACCCGGAAACTATCAGCTTTCCCATCCAAAGACACAGACCTCCCTTAAACAAACGTATCAGGGAGCTCCAGGAAAAGGGAAAATCTGGTTTCTGACTCTTGCAGCAGAAACTCCAAGCCGATGGGAAACTGTTGGGGAATGTGGCTATGTCAGTGTGAGCGGGTTTCATGCTTGTGAGTAAGCGTCCCCTCATGACTGGTAGAGAGTGGTACACCATGAGGTGGAATGCAGCCCCCACGGGCCCCTCATGCTGCAGAGTATGTGCTCAGGATGGACTTCGCACCTTCCTCCAGCCTGACAAAACAACAAGTGGCCAAAACAGGAATTTCACCAAAGCAAAGGGAGGAAAAAGCCTGTGCGGATTTTTTTCCTGTGTTTAAGAATCTAAATGCCAAGCAGTATTAACAAAGGCCCTCAGCCGTTTTCCAAATGACTTTCATTTAAGCTGAGAGGGGGGGCTCGTACACAGGAACCACAGGGGAGGTGCCACGCTGAAAAGCAAGCGAAAGCTGCTGTATTCACCCAAGGAGATAAATAAATTCTTCCCCCTCAGCCACTTATGATTGTATCAGCTAAAGAGCATTCCCATAGGACCAGAGGGAGCCTGGGCTGGTCAGACAGAAAAAACCTCTCTTTCAAAGCTTGAAAGCCATTATACTGTATACAGTAGAGTCAGACAGAGGGGTGGATCCGAGTCACATGACTTGGTCAGATTTAAATCACAATTTTGATGACTTTAGACTCAACAAAATCAGAAGATGTGCAGCTCGACTTGAACTTTAAAACCAATGACTTGTTACTTCAATTTGACTTGAACCTTTTGACTTGAAAACACTTGATACCGTCCCCCAAGACCAAAGATTAAAGAGTATGTTATTTAGAAGTGTTCCACAAAGTTGAAAGTTGAAAGTAAATGTTCGATTAATGGTAATAAATATTTTATAACTGCATGTCAATTTTTTGCTTTCATGTAATTTTTAATATGGTATTAGGTTGTAACCGTCGCTGTCCATGTAGAGAGGTGTAGATTAATTAGAAAAGTTTTAGCATTAGTCAGGTAAAACAGTATTTTAGTAGTTTCAGGGGATCAACTGGTGCTGCAACAAGTCTTTGACCAAATTATTTTGTAATATAAAGCTTCAAACTGCCATCAACATGTTGTTTAAACACTCTGAGTAATAAAATACAACATAGCTCATTTTAGCATGTATGCTGTTTCCACATGACCACTTAAAGCTCGAATATACTGAAGTCAAAAGAACACCTTCCCAACTCGTTAATGGGACCATTCGGGGGTTACATGAATTCACCAATAAATCTCCAGAACCACTTTGTTTGAACCAGTCTGACCGATCAAGTTGCAGGAGAGAAAAATTAAGAACAAAAGTTCCTTTACCGAGCACCAGTTGGAAAAAAGTGGTACCAAAGAATTTCGTTCGCATTCAGAAACTACACAGTGGTCAACAAAAAATGAATTGTGGTATGCAAAAAGTCCAAGTCAGAAATTACAGATGGAGACACAGCAACTTCCTACAAAGTTGTTTAAACAAATAAATACAAATTTTGCAAAGCATATATGATTTTTGTAAATTTAATATGTTATTGCTCTGTTGCTAAAATTGCATTTCATTTGGTGTAGTCTGACTGACACGACGTAGACTGTGGCTATAAGCGAAGAGATACAAGAGAGATACAAACAAGCCAGAGCATTTTTCCCCTATAGCTGAACGATAATGTTTGCTTCCAGACCTTTCTATATCACTGACACAGCGCTGTGGAGATAGGTCTGGCTATCTGAGACTACATTTGGTGAGGAGCGCATTGCGACTTAAGGACTAATAACTTGAGACTGGACTTGAGATTTAATTGTGACTTTTAAAACAATGACTTCATCCCACCTCTGGTATCAGAGCAGGCTTTGTTGGCCCACTGGGGGTATCAGAGTTAATAATATACCATGTGGCACCTCAGGTAAACAAAAGACCTCAGTAGCAGTGACCCCACCTGCTCTGACCAATCACAGGAAGCAGATAGTCGGTAATGAATAACTAACCATTATGATGATGAAAGGGGGCGATGGGCACGGTGAGATAAGAGTGTGGTGACCGTCCGAGCATGAGGTGTTTACAAGGGGAATTCCTCACATTCCTCAGCTGCAGCCATGCCACTCCAATCTGCACCTCCACCCACTGATGGTCACCCTCTGTGCCAAGAGGGACCCAAGGGGCAAAAGGGCCCAATAGGTTCCTCCTCAGGAAGTAGCCGCTGTTTGTGTTATGTAAGGCGATTTCTGAGTGTTGCTTTAGAGATTTTCCAGAGTATTTGATAGAGCTAATACAGCAGGCTGAGGAACACGTGCATTAGATCCCCAGAGGGTTAAGATTCACACAAAGGCTTGATTTTAGCTTTGAGTGAAAAATTTTGAGTTGTTGTTGGTATCATTATAACAAATGTGTACTGAAGTGCTAAAAAGAGATGGCATTGGCATTTTGAGATGAGCATGTGTGATGCAACAAATGTGAAGAACATGTCTTTATAGCTGTGTGTGTTGAGCATCATCAGCCATGTGAAATGTGTCATCTTTAGCCATGCTAGCAGCCTGGCTCTCAGGATGGCAAGTCTGTCAGCTTGTCCACTACTTTGGCGGAGACTGAAAAATCTCAATGATTATTGGAGGGATTGCCATGAAATTTTGTATAGGCTTTCATGGTGCCCAGAGGATGAACCCTAATAACTTTGGTGATCCCCTGACATTTTCATTAAAGGCATTTAAGCGTGAAGGTACTAGCATGAAAACTTCTGTTGTTTCTTGCACAGCGTGAAAACTAAGTGTGGTTATAAGAATGGCCGTACGAGACTAGTTTTACATAGCGAAAAGGATTGAAAAGGTGTTATCCTCCAAGATAGGAGGCCAGTGGCAGGCTTTATAACCACAGTCTACATCCTGAGTCAGACTAGTCTTTGTGTTGCCCTTATAGAGCCAGGCCTACATTATTTTGATATGACATTACTTAATAGTCACAGACAGAGAAAAATAGGCAGACGAAAAGAACAGGCAAGCATTACACAGTTCCCCGTAGGTAGCCCACATAGTGCCCCCTGGGTAATGCAGTTTATTTAGGGCCATTGTATCGCCCAGAGAACCTGATATGGAGACGACAGACAGAAGTACCAACAGCTTGTGAGAAGTTCTGGTGCACAAGAAAAAGTCACAGTGCACTAGAGCAGTGGTTCTCAAGTGGTCCAGCCTCAGGGTCCAGATTTCTTCTCAGTCATTAGTTCAAGGTCCACGCAGTTTAATATGTTCAGGGTCATACTTACGTTTGGCCATGTTGTCGTGCTAATTTGCTGTCTCTGTCAAGTAGCTGTCAGTTGTTTACTCACTCTTCAGTAGGAAACAGCACTTCCAAATAAAAGCTCTGTGGAAATGCACTGTACTTCAAAATAAAGTGTGTTTTTTACAAACTTGACATATTTGCGAGTCAGTTGCGGTCCATTCAGAATGGACCCTCAACCCACTTTTGGACCACAACCCATCAGTTGGGAACCATTGCTCTAGAGAGTAAAATGTATAAGTGCTGTACTGCGCACTGGTGCGAACTGGCCCACTTCGAGCACTGGTACAAACATTCATGGTCCCCAGATGGTGTATCCTAATGGCTTAGTGATCCTCTGACTTTTCTTATTGTGCCACCATGAGGTTTGCATTTGTGGTCTTGAGTGAAATGTCTCAATCATCATTTTAATGTCATGAAATTTAGTACAAGCATTCTTGTCCTCCTTTGGGATGAATTGATCCAATACTGTACCGCACTACTACGAAAGCTGCACTTTGCGTTCAGTTCTAATTAGCAAACATTAGTATGCTAACAAACTAAACTAAGATGTTGAACATGGTAAACATCATACGTGCTAAATATCAGCATGTTAGCATTGTCACTGTTAGCATGCTGACGTTAGCATTAGCTAAGAGCACTGCTGTTGCTAAGTATAGCCTCACAGACCTGCTGACATGGCCTGTAGACTAGTCTTGTTTGACTGTAAACGCATATGACAAAGATTTGTTCATGAGTACTATAATCTGAAATATTTGACCTGCTTATGTCAAGCACAAGATGATCCCTCAGGGTTGCACTTAACTCCCAGTGGATTTTTCAATATTTTAATGGTTACATAGCTCACAAACCAGTCTATAAATATATGAGGAAAGGCAGAAAAGCTAGAGGACATATGTAGTCTGTTGCAGTAATATTATATTTTCAGGCAACAATTCAAACTAAATACGTGGATATATTTAAAGAGTTTAAATGCTCCGCTTAAAATGCTTAAAATAAATCCCTAGTCTCTTTTGTATAAGGAAGTCATGAGGCTGGACTTAACGCAAGTCTTTATCCCCTCACATTATGAAACACTTCAGCTTTTTTTTCTACATGCCAGACATTTATGATCACACAACAGCCATTTTCTTTCTCTAGTCTGTTTGAGGAGTGTTTGCGTCGCTTTAATCCAACTGTCTTGTCACAAAAATACTGTGCAAGGAAAGAATTAGTCTTATATTTTGTGATGTGAGAGGTGTTTAATACCCACATGTGAGAAATGAAACACAGGGACTCCTCTGTAGGCAGCCACGGGACACAGGGTTTGTGTTTAAGGATCAATCATCACATTTTTTGAATGCAGTGCAGATGACTGGGTCTAATAGGATTATAGGAAGGCCTGGTGGGAGGAGAAGAAGTCCGGGGGTGGGAGCATGTTACCCCTGCAAACTGGGTCTCGGTTAGCCCCTGGGAGGGGTCATGTGATGGAGGGGGACCAAACTAGCAGGTGTCAGGCCGATGATTATGGGGTCTAAGGCTGGGCTCACCTATGAGGATTACTCAGAGCCTCTAATGGAGGGCAAGTTATGACCCCGGCTAGCAAGGAAGCAAATCGCCCTCTCACCCAGAAAAGTGCTATTATGTCAAATATAAAAAACGAGAGAGCTTCTAGTCTTTGGTTTCCTTGGCAACTTCTCCAATCTGGATATCTGTTATTTCAGCGCTGAACTTCTTCTTACACCAAAAAGCATTTCATTTATAATTTGTGAATTCTTGTCAGTCCTACTTTGTGAATACAGCAGCTTGTATTGCTTTGTTGTTACCCAGCTCCAAAGCTTTTGAGCATGCAGTGAGTCAAAATCAAACCTTGTCTGCTGTCCAGACTCAACTGATGGAGGCTGCAGATTAAAGTGGCACCATATGCTGGGGACTGAGGAGATCCCTCCCCATGGTCCAGCCTATTATTGGGCTCTATGTCACTGTCAGCAGCTAATTGTTGTGGAGGATTGAGGTGACGGGGGGAACAACTCCCCTATCTTGTCTTAAATGCGTGGTCATCCCTTCTTCATTCTCTGCCACCTCAGTCGAAGCATTTCCTTTTCCAAATACACACCCTCTGTATTTGTAATCACCTTGCCAAAGTCAGCATTTGATTTTTGTGAGTCCAAGTTGAGGCAGCCTGAATGCCAGGAAGGGGAATCTAGAGTTCTTGAGAATATAAAACCATTGTTTTCTCTCTGTGCCCAGCCCATGCCGCATATGGCTCATTTCATGGCTGCTGGAGAGGCTGATTTATGGGCCAAAGAGCAACGGGGCTGATGTTCCTCATGTACAGGTCTTGGCACGGCGAGAGCCAAGTCCTCGGCGAGGTCGCATGAGGTAAAAGTATAGGAGATGGAAGATTCTGCAGAGTGTGCCAAAATAATCCTTGTAACAAAAGCACAGGAAAGGTGGTCTTCCTACGAACTCATTGGCTACATGACAGCTAGCATGTTGCCACAATGGTGTTACAGGATGTCTCTGATGTCTTCCTGGCCAAAGGTGTCACGGGAACTGGCATTTCATTATAATCATCACATTAAGCACCTCTGGGAGAACTCCTCAAATATGAAACTATTGACGTTTGTCATCCCCAATTAGAGAGCAGTTTATGTGGTTTTGCTCCCATTCTCCTCCTCCTCTCCCTCCTCCTCCCATCTCGCTCTCCAGTCTAAGAGATTCGTGGCCCCGAGGGGCTGGAAAGCTGTCTAGTAATCTGAGACAGCATTAATACTGAATAAGATAGAGCGAGGCATTGGCCCCGCAAATTAATTTCCATACACAGAGCGGCGTTTCAGAAAAAAACCTGCAAAATGACACAGTGGGATTTCGCCTGGTATGCGTGCATCTGTGTTTGTGGTGCTGGTAGTGGTGGTTTGTGGCAGCTACATCACCATGGAGACAGTGGCATTATCGTGTGGGGATGCTGGAGTGAGTGCAGCACTGGCAGCAGAAAGGAGCAACATGGCAACAACAGAAGCCGAGTGGACAGCCACCGGGCCGACGTCTGGCTTCATCTCAAACGAGAAACTTGGACATATTTCCTCTTTAAAGTGTCTTTTACTATGTTTCACCGCTAACTTCCACTTTCACATGGTTCTGCCCAGATCCACTGAACCACAAGATCGACATTCACACCCAGATTATCCCACATATACTGAGAGGGGTGCTGCTGCGAACGACGGGCAGCACAAGCCAAATCAAACTGCTGCTGAAGCTGCTGGAATGACTCCCCTTCGCCTCCTCCCTCCCCAAAGAGGAGAGTGTCCTTTGGGGGAAAGAGATGACTTGACGTTTTGGGTTTGTCAGAAGCTGCAAATAAATTGAACACACTGGTCGCAGCTCAGGCTGTTGGTGCTGTAAAAACACTGCAGCTCTCTGTGGTATACGATATGTCAAACATGTTGTAGTAACTGCAATGATTTTTCTCTCCCTCTCAACGCTGTAATGAGAGTTTATGCAGCTGGTGTTGTTGGATTTATTCCATGTCTTTCTTGGTTCCTTTGCACACACAGTCACACACTTAAAGGACCATGTCAGAGTGTTTGCAAATGTCACGTCTTTAAAGGTATAATCTTTTATGACATTTTGAGATTCAAGCTCATTTGCTTTCTGTTGAGAGTTACATGAGAGGATTGATACCCCTCCCATTTCTGTATGTTGATTTTTGAGCTACAGCAAAAAGGCAATTAGTTTAGCTTAGCATAAAGACTGGAAGCAGAGGGAGGCAGCTAGCCCGGCCTTGTCCAGAGTTTAAAAACAGGCCTGGCCGCTGTTCACAGAGGAGTCGTTAAAGCACAAGGCCAAAGCTTATCTTCTTTTACACTTCTGATTGTTAAATACAACAATTCGCACATTTTTGAAATTTTGTGATCCATCACAGTCTGCATTATTTTTTGTCAGTGTTACATCACAACTGAAAATGTTGGATTACTGGCTGGGCAAAAGGCCAACTACCCAAGACCCGCAGGTGGTCTGAAGGCACTGGGTTCACTATGTGGCATTTAGTGTGTGGTAGTTTATGGTATTACAAATATTTTTTTAATAAAGTGTGGACCACCAGAGCACATTATAAACTACCCAGGGGCACTGAGTTAAAAATCTAGTTATACAGCCATTATTATTTTGGCTTAAGTTGTGCTTGCTTCTCATTCCCAGATTGCCAAATACCACTTTGTCATGCCCCCAGTGTCTAACAGGGACACACAGGGCACCCTTTAGCTTATCTATGTGATGCACAGCTGAACCAAATTGTAACATGTGGTATGGCAACAAAACTGTTTGGTTAGGTTTGGAAAAAAGATCATGTTTTGAGCTCAAATAAGTGTACTTGTTACATGCTGTACTGTGACATGTACATCTTGTGACTGGTAGCAATGCACAACGACTGTGACACCTGTACTTATGTCTGTGCACAGTACCTTCTATAACATGTTATCACATGTTTTATCATGACATTAGACAATAGAAATAAGAAAAAATAAGACAGGTTACTGTCTTAAGTTTCTTTCAGCGGTAGGTCGTCTTCGCTGGTGCTTTGTTGTAGTTTGCTCTGTACAGTAAAGCGATCCATTGTCCCACTCACAGCTCTCTCCTCTCAGTTGTTATCATCCCTCACTCTGGCTGCCAATCAGGGCTTTTGATGTGTCAACACTTATAATTCCCACGTGTGAACGGTGACAAACAGGTTCCCTGCAAAGGTTCTTCAAATTAAATTATGTTAAATTCTTTAGCGAGAGTTTTCCTCTTTATTAGGTACTGGGTGCGCACAACATACTGATACAGTCAAATAAAAATTTGTTCAAACTCTTGTATAGGCCCAGTTGAGTACTGCAGTAATGAAGTGTGGACATCACAAAATCCCACGGCACACCATTTGAGAACCACTGGATTACATCACAGAAAGAGAAAATTTAAGCAAATTGAAATATGTGATTTTAATTCAATAATTTAACCTTAATTTTTACTCTGTGCTATATCAGGAGGAGGAGCGACCGTCATTTACAATGATGTTTTGTCTATTGTTGTTGTTGTTTTGTCTGTAGGTGTGAGTGTGAGTGTGAATGGTTGTCTGTCTCTATGTGTCAGCCCTGTGATAGTCTGGTGACCTGTCCAGGGTGTACCCTGCCTCTCGGGGATAGGTTCCAGTCCCCCTGCAACCCTCAAGAAGATAAGCGGTTACGAAAATGGATGGATGGATTGATGGATGTTTCGGAAGCTGAATTTAAACCGGTAAAAAGACAGAATAAGGCACTTTCATGTTAAAAAATGAAAATAATTGGTGTTTAAGCGAATGGCCCTATCCAGAGCCAGTGTTTGATTTGTCTGATTTGGGCTTCTGTAGAAACATTGGGTTGCAAAACAACGAGCTCTGTAGATGAAGACCTGCTTCCTGTGTAGATAAAAACTTTATTCTAAGGTTACGAAACACAAAAATCCTTATTTTCAGGTGATTACACAATAAAGAAAACTTACTTATTATATTCCATTTCTTCCAATATATCCCCCTAAGTCCTTCACACAGGACCTCTGTTTTTTTTAAAATGTCCAAAAGGTGCATGTGAATTGATTTTAAGGAGGTGCTGAATTTCATAAAATGAAGAGAAACTAATGAATGCCTTAACAGCAGACAATATACACCCAGAGTTTTAAAACATAGTTGCATGGTTTGCAGAATGGTTGGCTGTAAGTGATTTATAGTAAATAAGCTACAAAGTGCAGGACCAGTGGAATGGTCCTTTAAATCGTGATGCGGTGCAGAAACTGTCATCACAGCAACTCTTAAAATAATGTCAGTAAGGTTTGGCCCGCTCCTCTGCTTTCCCCTGGGCATTCGCTCCATTCTTCACTCCTCCACTAATAATAGATCCTGCTGCTCATCCCCGATGTATTGTCCCATGGCCGACATCACACAGAAGAGAGAGGCAGCAGAGTGATGGAGGGAGTGACACCTGCAAATTCTCTCCCAGCCAGCTCTGTCTCCCCGCGGGGCCAAGCATTTGACATTTAACTACGATAGCCGTAAACAGGCCACTGGAATGCCATCGACATTCATTTGTCTGGGACAGTTTTTTCACTGGGCGGGTTTTGTCTCTTTGCAACCGGGTGGTGGTTTAAACCTAGGACTGGATCCCACAATGCAGTCTGTCTAGTCTAAAGCTGTTGGCAACAATCAATAAATCATTTAATCTAGTGCTGAAATGATTTATAAAGAAAAAATACCCAGTATCTGCTGGTTCCAGCATCTCAAATGTAACAATTTGCTGCTTTTCTCTGTTGGATAATATTGTAAAAATTAATATCTTTAGGTTTTTGGACTGTTGGTCACACAAATCAAGCAATTTCGAGACATCTTCTGCTGTCATTGTGACAGTTTTTGTTTGTTTTTCCTTTGATTTGTCCCCCAGTGGGTGGGAACCAAACACTCCATGAACTTTCCTGATAAAACACAGTAATCATCTTCTTCGTGTTCATTATTCTACCTGCTTGATGTTAGAACAAAAGGGCGTGTATCATCTGTGGCTTATCGCTTAATCACAGACTCTGTGGAGCTTACCAAACAAATCACCCACCAGCTCTCAGCTCCACCTTACCATAACATTGGACCACCACTTCATCCGTAATATTAAACACTGCTGACTCTGTGTGCGTGTGCGAGCATGTGTGGTGTCACAGATCTCATCCCAACCATGCTGAGTCTGGCTTGTTCCTCTGCTGTTTACCTATTCATTAATTCAGCCGTGAGTGATGGCATGGGTAAAACCAAAGCTCTCCATCCTCTGGTAATTAAACGTCTGTTGGTGAACCATTTTTCTCCTGGAAAGCATTTTTAAAAACAGACACACACACATACACATGCTCCGAGATGCTGCCGGTGGGCGTCCCGGGCTAGCGTCGGTAATTAGCGTGCTGAGTGGTTGCACTGATTGCTTCATTATTTCTCCGATAGGCATCTGTGAGAGATATATGATGGATGTTGCATGTTTGAAAGTAATCCATGCTCATGCTCCTTATGTGATCATCATACTCCTCCAACTTAAAGGCTCACACCTATAGCAACAACATCATTTACTAAATGCATGTTTTGAAGTTACACCCTCATCTGTCGTGATCCTCTTGCATCAGACTTGCACAATGTGATACCAAAGCTCAATGCAAGGAACTGCCATCCTGCAGTTACTCAACATAAACACATGAATCCTCCTTATAGCTCGTGTGCTCCCGTTGAGGAGTGTTAGAGTTGTGAAAGAGAGGTTTCTAAATGTAGCCACATCACAGGAAGACTTCCAAACTGATTCAGGATAATTGGCTTGTTTTGCTCACAGCGGTTCAGCACGACGCTGTGAGCAGGACAGCAATTATCAACTGCGTGTCCCAGTTTCACAGACGAAGATTATTTTTATATGCAACAAGATATTGATGGCTGCTTCTCATTGAAGGCTCCAGTCATCGACAACAATGATTAATCAAAGTCTTTGAAACTGAGATTGAAAATTTCAAAGGAGAGAAAAGTAAACTTCATGCAGCTCATTCAGATTGATTTATTATGTGTCAAAAACTCAGTAATGATTCTATGATTGTGTGTTATTTCTGAGTCACTTTTAGCCACACTGGCAACGTGGCTTGCATGTTAACATGCTCCTAGGCAGCTTGTTTAGTTAGCCTAACTAAGATGGTGGACATGGTAAATATTATACCTGCTATACAGAATTGTCATTATGAGAATGTTTGTATGCTATCAGCATTAAGCTCAAAGCACCACTGTACCTAAGTCGGGGACACCAAGCAAAATGAAAAATGAAGCCAACGTGGAAGTGCCAAAAACTGCTGTTCCTTGAATGGACACTTGAGACTAGTTCCAGAAGTGAGTCAGTCCCCATAGACACCCATGTTAAAATGCCCAGCTTTACAGCAGAAATAAACATGTTAGCAGCCTGGTACAAAAAAAACCCGATTTTGGTCACTATAGCTAATTTCAACATTCATGACAACTGTACAAAGAGGGAATTTTTCTATAATTCATGCGTTTTCATATCATTAAAGCTTAAAGTTATGAATCTTTAAGGGTGAGGCTGCTTTGAGTGACAGGCTATCTGCGGATGGTGTCCTCTGGTTCTCGATCAGATCCACCCATCACTCCTCCACAGCTTTAACCTCTCTCCAAAAATCAAAGATGGCGATGACCAAATTGCCGACATTAAGGCTTCAAAGTCCACAAACTAACAGGATGTCACAGCACCTACGCCTATTAATGTTATATGGTCTACGAGCTTAATATAGGCGCTACCCTGCAGCTGTGTAGTCCGATGGCCAGTGGCTGCTTGCTCTGCTGCCATTCTGTGGCTTACGAGCAGAGCTAGCTGGTAACAGCCATCGCTGCAACTAACAAACTCCACAAATGTGTATGATGTGTAGTCTTAGGCAGAGTCATTATTCAGTATCCTTGTATCCTTGTGGCCTGAAGGTAGAAGCTCCTCCTGAGCCTCTCAGTGCTGGCCTGGTTTAAGCGGTCCCTCCTTCCTGACCTCAACAGGAAGAAAAGGCAATTTTCCAGGTGGTTGGGATCTTTAATGATTTTCCTGGCTTTATTCTTGCAGTGCCTGGTGTAAACATCATTTACTCAGGGTAGAATAACACCTATACTGTGTTCAGCTGAACGAACCACGCTTTGCAGGGCTTTGCGGTCCTGTTTGGTACTGTTTCCATACCAGGCAGTGATGTTCTCTGTGAAGACACTCTTAATGGTGCAGGAATAGAAAATTCTCAATATTTCAGGGGATACCCTTTCTCATCACTGAGTCAGTATGCAGCGCCTAGGTTAGGCCTTCGGTGTTGTGGTCACCAAGGTACTTGAAGCTATCATCCTCTCCACCGAGGACCCGTTGATATTAAGGAGAGTGTAGTTCCTTGGCTGCTTCTTCTAGGCATTGCTATTCTACTTTTGCTGTCCTGACACCAGCCGGTCAGGTCCTCTATTTCTTTCAGGTTGGCCTTTTCATTGTTACCTGTGATCAGGCCTACCACTGCTGTGTCATCAGCAAACTTGATGATGGTGTTGGAGTCGGAAGTGGCTGCACAGTCACGTGTGTACAGGGAGTACAGCAGGGGACTCAAAACGCAGCCCTGGGGAGCTCCAGTGTTAATACTAGATAGATTAATCAGTACCGTGAATGATCATTCGCGTCCATATTGAATTCAGTTGTGAGTTTGGGAGAGTGTTTTTTTCTGTGAGGTTAAATTACCATTTGTGTTCTTTCAGAGATATTTATTTTATGTCAAAGTCCTTGCACCTCAGGATGTCTCTGTCTCTTGTTAAATAACAAAAACACCCACAGAGTATTGATCACTTGTTCTCATTTATTGTTAATACATACATTTTTGGTTCTTTCAGCGAAATGTCTTTACAAGTAGTGCTTGTCTGCCTGATTCTTTGACATTCCAGTCTGTAGACGCACAAGATTGTTCCGACACTGCCAGTTCTAATATGTCCCATTCATGATTTGCTGCTTTTCTGGTAACAGTCCCTGCACCACAGGGTGCTGTCTGCTGCATGATATTAATCCAAATAATGTGTCACAACTCTTCCCCTCTGTCACTCCCCCACTGTAACTGGACTCCCGCTGGACTGGCCCCAGTAGGATCTCACTTTAAAATGTCAACCCTGTCAGGTCCCCATGCCGTCATATCTTCTGTCATCTCCAGGTAAACATCACTCCCAGAGCCGCAGGGAGCACCGGCTCAAGTCATTACAGCTGCGGCTGCCACCGCTCCCTTTCCATCAAGTTTTACACATCCAGCTCCAAACCAAGTACATTTCTTTAATCACTGCACTCTCCTGTAGTGGCAGAAGAAGAAAGGTCACCCCTGTCCAGATAGAAGACTCGAGGCTCCGTGGCTCTGAAACTGAGTCACCTCTGGAGTCAGTGTGGCGATCACAAACTTGCATGCATCGTTGTGTGTGTTTGTGTTGTACCACATGCAATTTGGGTTTGGTGTAATTGGCTGATTAGGCCTTTAGTCTGTTTGGAGAATTGAGCAACTGGGCGGCTCATCCATGAGTAAATTCTCCAGTTTCAAGCCAATTGTCCTTGTCATGTTTTTGTAGAGTGCATCTGCCTTCATCTGTCAGTCTGAATCACATGGAGAAGGCCTAATTGATACGATGTGTGTGTGTGTGTGTGTGTGTGTGTGTGTGTGTGTGTGTGTGTGTGTGTGTGTGTCTCTGCATACAGCGAGTCAGACACACTCTTAGGACTAGCAGCTCTTGGAGTTAATCCGTCTCAGTAATAGTGGGGGATGGAGCAGAGGGGGGTGAGAGGAGGAGGAGAGAGGAGAACAATACAAAATCTCTCCCTCCATCTCCGGACACGTGGTTATCACCCGGCGGGAAATCTCTGGACTTTGGACGTTCTCTACGGATGTTGCTCCTCTGGTTCACTCGTCCCAGCTGGCTCTTAGCGGTCTCTGCTGCGCCGCTCAAGGAAACGAGGTACAATACACTCCCCCCCTCCAAAAAACATCCTTCGTCAGTGCTTTTCGTTCCTGCCATTGTCACCAGACAAGAGGCTGCGTCAAGAGGTAAAATTAGGAATGTGTGTAGAGTAAGGAACTTCCCGAGGTGTGTGCTTTACTGTTTCTGCAGAAAGTATGTTTGAAGCCCGTGAACTGTGACAGGAAGTGTAGAGAGACAGTGGAAACAATATGTATTTCCTCCTTCGCAATGCAAACCCTTGTGTACAGCACAGGATTGCTGTGTCTACCTCATGGACATTCCTTAATGCACCAAACGGCTTTGTTTCCTGTGCTGCACCGGACATAGCTCCTGAGTGGTTCATAGACACTTTCAGTAAGATTATCAGATAGTATGTTTACAGGAAAGAGTGAATTCCAACGCATACTGTCACATTTTTGTTCTCTTACATCTTGAAATCCATATAACAGTATTGTTCTGGAACAAAAGAATTTCCTGAGTTAGTTGTCTCCTTTTATGGTTACCTCAGTTTCTTTAGTTTCCTTCATTGCACTTTAGTCTCTGTTGTAAAGTATATTCAGTATATTGTATGTTTTATATTGTTATTGTTATCCTTAAAAGACCAAAAAAGTCTACATATAGCCTACTGCTACCTGAAAACCTGCTAGAGAAAACAATTACCAGCAGCAGAAGGGTATACCTTTCTGTTTTGTGTCACCTTCAATGTCACGGATGCGCCTGAAAACATGATAGTGAACAGTAGATAGCAGCATGGAGGCCAGTGAAAATTTTACGGTGGTAACTCCTTTTTTATATTTGTTAGTTTTTCAGTCTCTCTTTTTAAGTTATTGCTGACAAATTTGGAACTTTTTTTTTTTTTGGCACTGCTTGAACTGACGGACTTTGGAGTGGCGCATCACTGCATCGCACCACAAAAGGGTGAAAATTAGCATGTTCACCTGGGTTTCATGTTTCCACCTGTGTTGGTCGGAGCTGATAAATACTGGTGACTACTGCAGAGTCATTTTCCAGGGAATGAATGCCCATTGTAACCTTTCCCACTAAATACAAAAGCAAGATGTTAGTGGGCTTTTTCGTCCAGTGGGAAAGGGGCTTTGGAATACTTGTCACAGGTTAAATACCTCTGTGAGTCATTGTTCAACCAAAGAGTGATGTTCCCATCTCACGTTGTTTCATTTCAAATGTTTTTAGAGGCCTGAAAAGGTAAAATACACAGTTTTGAGCAGAGAAGTTCATGCTTGGCCTTGGAATAAAAATTAAAAAAACTCAGTAGCTTTCTTTTTGGTCCTCATAACATATTGAGATAGTAAAACTGAATTAAAATTATTTGGTCTACTATCCAAAGCAACAATGAGAGTCAGAGTCAGAGTCAGGGTCAGGGTCAGGGTCAGGGTTATTTTGGATTCACCAAGTTGCACGATAAACTAACCATCGAGGCAGCAGTAGAACAGCAGCTCTCCTTTTCAGCAAGGTAAAACTTAATGTGTTTGTCAGTAGAGTCTGGTGGCTTTGAAGAGAGCGATAGAAACAAACAGCAAGATAAAGCAGTGAAAATATTCTACACATAGCATACGCTTAATCTTATATTGATTTTTTTAGGTGGCTAAAATACATTTTGCTGCTGCTCTCAACTACAGCAGTACATTATTGAGCTTCTGTGGTGGTACTCCTGTTTGTCTGCTTCTCCAAACTGGGGGCGTGCCAACTGCCATCTACTTTAAGTGAGACACTGATTATGGATAAGCACCTAAAACAAACCACATTTCAAAATATCCGAACCATTACTTTGATAACACTGATACCTTGAGTCAGGCTGCAAACCACTCTGACATAACTCCAACAGCCCAGAGTTTGTTTTTGCCTAAAACCCTCAGCATGTTGAAATAAGTACAGTGTCCCACCCTGTTAAGTCTGTTATGTTGATTTAAAAGGATTAAGCTTGTTTATGGTATTCTGGCCCTCAGTGTTGGCGACAACCCTGAGCATCTTGTTTTTGCATAGAGTAAAACCTAGAAAAGTAGAACTGGGTTCATGCCCACAGGGTACGACCTCTTGGTTTGTCATCTTACACCACTACATTTTTAATCTCTCACCCTCAAGGCAAATAAAATTGCTTTCATGTTCATGCATGATACGTTGTTAGATGACATGAATCATTTAGACATGCAGTTCAACTGCGTCCCTCTTTCATGTCCGAGTATCAGTCCGTTCATCAGAGATCTTCAGGATGGGAGGGTAGTTTAATTAGTCTTCATCAATATATGAGTCATTATTTCCTCTGGGGCCAGTGGACGAGTCTTAAGACCACTAACTCTCCTGCCCTCAGACACAGCTTCACATAGGGGACTTCTGGTGGGAAGCACTTTGACAAATGGTCCTTCACAGTTTAATGTTGCAGCAGTTGTGCTGCAGTGCACTAATAGTGCTTCCGCTCTCACTGGGCCCTGAAGTTTTGACTCAGTGTATCAAAGCCGGTGCTTGTGGTCTCGCTCTCTGTGATGAAGTATCGCTTGCTTTCTTTAACGAGTCACCTGCTTGGTCTAAGAGGCTAAGGTGCGTTCAGGGAGGCCTCGTGTTAACTGTGATGCCCGCTGGGAGGCTGGAGGATAGATGTTTGCTGACAGCACCCTTGGCGTTGCAGTGCTACTGCTGTGTCATGCTATTTTGCTGTGGTGTTGTCTTGTCTGTTTGTCTCAATTTAAAACCTCAGGAGAAGTGTCTGCTTTTATTGAATATCTGGAGCTAAAAATACCTTCTGGCCCACCAATCAGAGCAGAGAACAGACTGAAGAGTGAGAAGTGATTGGATGGGATGTCCCATGGATGTTGCTGTTTTCCCAATCTTGACAAACATAAAAGAGCAATCTTAAACAGGAAAACAAAGCATATTCATGCATTAACAATTTGAATTTAAAGTTGCAACAGGCAAATTCACACTTTAGTGGCAGCTTATTGTACAGATTATTTTTTAATGCACATTCAGGGATCATTCTGCATATTTCTCCCTCTTTGTAGCTGGTGGAGATGCATGAACATCTTACATCTTGTCCATCTTTCTTTCGACGATGCAATCATATTTCTTTGCATTTGCTCCTAAGTTTCATTCTGTGATACGAATGGAATTTTTTAATTTTGGGCACAAGGCCACTCGGCCTGCAGTTTCTCTTGAGGTCACAAAGGTCACATGCCAGGACATCAAGGCTATTAGTTAAAAAAAAATACACAATTTTAATTTCACTTAAATAGACAAATCCATTTCTAAAAGCCTGAATGCCTTTTTAATAAACAGTGAAACACCTCTAGAGAAATAAAAACAGTTTTTATCAAAAGAATAATTTATAGCATAATGTTAAAAAGACTTTTTTAAAAACAAGTTCTAACGTCTGATGAGGTTTGAGAATGTACGGTGACTATTTACATCACATCTATAGGCATCTACAAGCAAAAAAGCATCTGTACACAAAAATTAAGTGTACATGTGTGAGACAGACACATATTTTGTTATATATTAGACCTATGTATAGAATTGTTCCTCAGAGAAATAGTCAGTGACATTAAAGCTGGGGTAGGCAGAAATCTGAAAAGGTAAAAAAAAAAAAAAGACTATCTGAAAATACACCCTCGTCCCGCATGTGTTTCATACATTAACCTAAAGTTTCTCATATATTGATGTATTTAAACTTATTTCATTGTAGAGTTTTGTGCCGCTCATTTTTGCAGCCCCTACTTGTCATGCTCTCGTTCTTTATTTGTTTATTAGACCACAAATGAGACGTGAATTAGCTAGCTAGCCACCCCATGGTCCCTCCACTTCTCTCCCTGCTACAGATGGTTTTTCTGGGAGGTAAGTGGGCAGCGGCCCAGGAGATAGAGCTTTAGTGGGCTCTGAAGTGGCTCTAATTTGGCTGGCGCAAACACAGCATGCTGGTGGTGAGGGGCAGCACCTGTTCTAACCTGTGTAACAGCAGCAACAGAAAGTTTGCTGATTCGTGATAAGTTGGCGGGGCTGCAGAGGTTTCTGCTGGCTGGATTCAGTTTGCTGTGGTCGCTGACTGGGGGGTTCATCTTTGGAGCTGCTGCTAGCACTCCTCCCAAAGAGCGTTTGTAGCTGCGGGGAGTGAGGCAGAGGACGCACTGTTATTTGATTCTCTAGCTAACGTGAGCTACATAAACGTGAATTAGAATCCGTAGCTTAACTCCTCGCAACATTTTCTGTCCAGCTCTGAAATGCTTTGACAATGCTGACACGTGTTTTGTTTCATTTATTGTTAGACTCTCTTTCAGACCATCTTTCTCTTTTGGGGTTGCTTTGCAGTGTAGGGAATTGTTGCCAATGCTGAAATAGCAACTTTCTCTGCAGGATTTTAAGCCATTAAATCAGCTTTCCATTGAAGGTACGTGCATGCATATCTGCACTTGTAGAACAGCCAATAGGAAAACCCTCTTTCTGAAATGACTTGTGATTGTCTCCTGTCATGAGCAAGATTTTCTAGAACCTGAAAACAGAGCCAAGAGAAGGTGCAGAAGGATAGTGCTCTCTTAAATTACAAAACACTCAAAGGTTATTTGGGGATTTTTGCCCAATGACACCAAAATGCCTACCTCAGCTTTAATTCATAATATTATTAACACTCAATCAATAACATTCTGAATTAAAGACATTGTTTTTTCAGAGCTGATTATGGAGGTAGCTAACAATCTGTGCTGAAATTATGTTACAAATCTGACAACAGTTTGAAAATAAATTTGTTAAAAATGAGGCAAATGTGCAGCATCTTATTCAGGAAGTTGGATTTTTTTTCTCTGTGATTTTTAAAAGTAGCTGTATACTCAAGCAGAAAATTCCCCTGAGACAATTTGAATAAAGTCATATTAATACCCTGTTGAATGTCGTACCAGAATTCAACATATTAGTCATTCAGCATTTGGAAGAAAATGTAGGTTGACTCACGTTGAGCATTTTGAAAAGCTTCTCCCGCTGAGTCACTCTGTTTCAGCCACTGGCTGCTCTCAAACCAGGTCACCTTTTGCCACCAGCAGGCCGGCCATCACCTTCATTGGCAGAAAGTGAAGTGTGACAGGTGTTGGACCTGCTGCAGACGGGCTGTCAGATGGAGACATCCACGTCACTGGCTTCACTGCAAATCTGCTGTAGTGCTAACCTCCAACACTCCTGTACACACTACTAGATACATCTGCCAATCAGAAGCTTTGGTCATCATATATTTTACTTTTTTTTTTTGTATTTGTTCAAAAATATACCTAAAATTAGATAATAATAAGGAATATTTATAAGTAAATCAAGAAAATGTTTGACTTCTGGCTAAAATTTCGAACTTTTTACACTGTGTTATACTTTTTTTCGTGTGCTGGACTAACATTCTTAGTAATGATCGCTCTCCTAAAAACACAATGCCTGGAAATGCTTTGAAACATGCTCGCTGGGCTGAATGTAGCAGGTAGGTGAAGCAGGGGGCAGGTGTGTCCGCAGATAAGGCTTTCATCCATCTAATGTCAGAGTGGCTTCACAGTGCTTTCCAGGGGCCAACAGGGGAGAGTGGACGCTCTCTAATATTGACTCATTCTTCCGTGCAGTAGCCCTCTGTAAAGCAAAACATGTGACCCTGAATGTTTTTCTGATTTTGTTGTCAACCTGCCATAGTTCCGCAAATCTTTTTGCTCAGTTTTTTTTCTCCCGTGCTCTGATACATTTTTACAATTTCTCAATTATAAAAATGTCACTCTCCAGTCATAATTATAACTTGCATTTTTCTTTTGTGAGCTGACATTTGCATGATGACAGTTAAGTATCACATAGCAAAAATCGCAACCTTAAACTGTGCGAAAATTGCACACCATATCCTAATTCTTACTGTGCTTTAAGTTTATTCACACTGGAGAAATAGGAATTGAAAATGTATTTTTAAGCTGCATTAATTGTTTTATTTTTTTTGTGTTTTTTTTTTTTTTTAGCCACCTGAAGGAAAAAGATGAAACTACAACACTGACTAACTTTCGCCATAAAAAGTTGTTTAACTAGTTGCTAATTTTATTTGCTGTTTTCAGATAGTATGTGGTGGGTTTTTAGACCTTTTTTACTGAAAACATCTGTCTGCTGCTGCTGACTAGAGCGGTAACCAAAACAGTAAAGCTGAGGGCTGTTAAACCAAAACAATGCGCTTTAAGTCACTAAAATGCCCTGCAGATCTGAGGGCAACTGTAGAGTTGGGTAATATTTCTCTGTGGGTTTGTCACAATAAGCAGCCCTTGTCAAATTTCAAATAGAAATTTGATTCATTATTAACACATAACATTGATTACTGCAGTTTTAAATGCTTTAATTTATAATAAAATATGTTTTTTGGTGTTGACCCTATAGTTCAAGATGTAATGGAAATGGAGGTGCTACTCACATCTTGGTATAATTTCCTGTTACTAAAAAACAAAACAGTACAATCAGTATCTTATATACTGACTGCCAAAGTGTCATCTATATGCACTCTTAAAATGTGCACAGTAATAAAGCAAGTAAAGATTACTTGTTTGCTTGTTGGTTATTGGGCTGCACCACACAGTTTGAAGTTCTAAAAATCAAAATTTGACCTCTGTGCACTGTTTTTCTTTGTTTGTTTGTTTTTTAATATCTATTTATTCTGATTAAACCTGGTATTTCTGCATAGTTTGCATAGCATAAACATTAGCTTAACTAACTACTATTTTTAGAATTATGCTATTTGTGGAATTTGATTCCAGTGGTGGCTGTGTGGGATTGTTTCCGACTCGTGTGATCCAAACATTTCCCATAACTCCAGAGTGTTTGAAAGTCCAAAAGTCAAAATTTATCAATGAAAGTTTAATGTAATAACTTCCAAAATTCATAACATGTTTTTGTACTCTGCTTCAATCCATTATTGTTGCCCACCTTGGCAGTTGGGCCACCCTTTAGCGTCTGTATGAGACGCACAGGGTTTCAACAAACTAAAATGTAAACCCATTTGAGGCATTAGTAAAGAGTTACGTATAAAGAGTGAGAAAGTCTGCTTAGGGCGGCTTTGACCCAGGAGGCAGGTGTTTGTGTCCCATGTGAAACTACAATGTTGAGTAGCAAGTGGTTTTGTTGTCTAAACCCTAAACACCAACTTTTGCAGCACCATAAATTACATGTATTTATTTATTTATTTATTGAAGAAATTTAATTCAATAAAAGAAAAACTAACTTATTTAATATGATGAACCTCTTTATTAAAAATTAAGATTGTGTTCAAAGTTTTTTTTAAGTGTGATATCAAAAATATGACAACAAACATACAAAGCTTCATCTGAAAACCTCAACAGAAGCTTGAAATGTAAAAACGTGACATTTATTTTTTTTTAATTCCCCTTTGCCAGCTGCCAGATGCTGGCAGCTTTAACATGCCCTTCTTGGTTCAAGGGACTCAGAGCATGAAGACCAAGCCTGAAATAAAGATGAGAGAAGGCGGAAGAGGAGGATATTATTCGGATGAAAGCTTGACATGACATTAAAGAAGTGGGGAGCAAAGAGAGATGGGAGATGAAGGAGAAGAGAGGCCCTGTAGCTCAGAGCTTTTCTACAACATCAAGCCCTGTGTTAGAACCGCTGTTGGAGATCACTTTACAGAGTGGCAACAGCCTCTCGCTCTGTCGTCTGCCGGCTTCTGGGAGTCAGACAGCCGTGCACTTATGTAAAGTTAGTCTATCATCCCCAGCCTGCCAAGGATCCATGCCTGGAGAACACACAGCAATGAAAGTTATCACTGAGCAGACACTCAATAAACCGGTTGTCTCAGCCTCTGGGAAACTAAATCAAGAGCCATAGTCAAAACCACATTAGTTAAGGCTAAATCAATTCTGAAAATAGTCTTTCTAAAAGGAAAACTAGTGCTTTAGAAGTTCGAGAAAGAAGGAGAGTCCACAGACGCATATCTATTCAGCGGTGATAAAATCTTTGATGGATGAGGTCAAATACTTCATCAAAGGTCTCCCTGCCTATTTTCCTGGTGTAAATTTAGATCTTTGACAGCCATTACGTGGAGGATTATGTGCTTGTTATCCGTTACTGTGGCCTCATTGAGTGGTGCTGGTCCAATAATCAATGCGGCCAAGCTAGAGAGGCAGACTTTACATATCAATCTGTTTGTTGGCCTGACAGTTTCCAGCCGCACTGTGAGATGTAACGGTCTGGAGATCTGGCTGTGAGACAGAAGCCAAAGATGAGGCTTTGATAAAATGTTTTTCCCTGGGTGTTTTAGATATGAAAGAGAAGGAGGGCAAAGACAGGGTCGCTTTCATTTTAGCAAACAGATTTTATAGCTCCATATGCAGTCGAATTATTCACTTACTCTCAAAGCTGCTGATCAGAAACCTTGTAAAGGGTCATTTTTCTACATTATTCATCATGCCTTCTGACCTGTTCTGTCTCCCGTTCTGTTCTTTTTCTGCCTAACAAAACTAACTAAGCAGCGCTTTGTCCACACAGTACCTCATTTTCACTTCATTAGTGCCGAAGCACAAAGGTAAAGAAAACAAATCCTCTTTGAAAACAGCACAGTCTGAAACAAGGCAATCTGCTATCGACCAAATGCTGCCAGAAAGCACTTCTGTTTAGATTCGTATGTAATCCTGCAGGCATATCAGCTTGATCAGTCACATAATCTCCTATGTGATCAAATGTTTATATTCAAGAAGGTGTTTTAGGATTGAAGACACCACATTATTACTATTTCTAATGGTGACATGTTGTAGATTTGCTTTACTCAACATTTTGAAGTTCACTTTGCTGCCTAGTAGACTATCTGAAAGGCTAGTGAGTGAGTGGTATGAGTGTCAATGGTTCATTTGTATATCCATGGATGTATTAAAGACCTGGATGCAGCATTGGCGGCAAGGCTCCCTTCATATGAAAGTTGCTCAGTGGTGCAGGAAGCCAAAACCGTTCTATGTCCACAGTAGGAAATTAACTGGATGATCAGGGCTGCTTCCGTACCATTGGCCCCATAGAGTAGGGGCACTAGAGACTTAAGGCTGCTGAGCACAGCAGAGCAGCCAACTTCCGCCGGCTAAGCGAAGCAACTTTTGGTTACGTACTCCACAAACTTGAATTGGGATAAAAAACTTTTCAAATGTTACCAGACCAAATGGATTAAATCTTCAAAGTGGAACAAGTAATTTCGTGAGAGTTGTGATGGTCATAAAAATGTATCCACTGGTTTACAGATGTCTCTTTACCAATGTAACAATAAGGGAAAAGTCTTTTTGGGCCCAATGGCATCACGTGACAGACCCCAGAAATTGCAGTATCACTGTTTGACCACTACTAAATTTGGTTTCAAAGCCCTGGCCACACTACCCAGATCTGGTTGGAAACGGACAACTGGCTAGCTATGTAAATATGCAGAAACATAGTGATAACTGCCAATAACTAGTGCTACATAGTCAACAATGGTAAAGGCTTTTGCAGCTTCCCGTCACTTAAACTACTGTTTTCTTGCTATTCAGACAACCAGCTCAGAGAAAAATTCCTTCTCCTCACATAACCAAGTTTGGCCTGAATCAGCACCAGATCATTTAGCTAAAGTCCCGTCAAGGTAATAAGTTTATGTCAGGTCACGTACACTATATGGCTGAGGTTGGCCACCATGTGTTCGCAGCAACATTGTCCTACCGCTGGGACGGTGTTACTAGCAAATGCGCTGCCATGGCTAATGTTAGCTAATGCGTTGAGACTGGAGGGTGGGTGGTAACCAGTGTTTGAGCATGTTAACACGGCTAGCTGTCAGTCAAATCAAAGGCAACACATCACAAAACATTAAAATTTCACCACCTTTAAATGGATAGCGATTTGAAATACGGTGCTAAAGTTGCTAAAGAGTTAATGGAACACTGGACTACAAGAAAGAGCCGCTGGTATTTCATGTCATTTTGCATTTTTATTTCATAAAATGAACCAGTTAGTTACCAGTTAATGGGAGTCAGGCTATTGAATGCAAAATTAATGGAAAGTGACATCCCTGGACTGAAAATTTAGTTTACTCTGATTTAAGGTAAAGTGAAGAACGTAGGCCACAGCAAGTATAATTTGTAAGACAGAAATGTCATCTCAGGCTCAAACTGAAGCTTATGAATGTGAGAGGATATACACAAGATATATAAGACACGATATTTGCCATAAAGTGCTGGAAAATAATTGTTTTTGATGAGACACTATTTTTTTGTCTTTTTGAGGATGTTGTGGGTGATATTTTAAAATGGGATGGCAGCAAGGCCCATAATCTTATTTTGCTACTTACCCTTTTGTTTCAGGATACTCCCTGTCAGATTTCATACTTGAATGACTATTTATGCAATTGTAGGAAATTGCATTTACATCATTTCACCAAAAACATATCCCCAAAAAGATTTTTGGGCCCTCTGAGACCAAACGGGCGCGAGTTGGGGGTGCTTGTTATCAATTTTTAAGCCCAAGGTATAGACTAATAGGAAATAATAGTGAAATAAAGGTAGCAAAAAACACCCTGAGGGATGGATCTGGCTCTCGGCCTACTACCGTGACTTTTACAGAGCTGTGATGCCTTAAAACAGGCATTGCCATGAGTGTCTGGATTGTGTTCAGATCAGTGCACCAAAAAAACCCAACCACTCTGGCGGGTGTCAGTACCATCCAGTAAGTGTGGTGAATTTAACTGTCACCCTAAGTCCCTTTCACCTATTTTGCAGCAATGTTATTTTTTGATTGTGTTACTGCTTGTGACAAGCGTAGCAGGACGTGACACGCTGTAGTCTCACGTTACTCCTCATCACTCGCAGTAGCTGGCAGTCACTCACTCAGTCAGGGGTCACATAAGGACAGAAAGAGGAAGAGAGAGAAGGAGAGAAGGAGACAGAGGGGAGGATATTTACGACTCAGACAGTGGCGAGGGTGAGCTGCATCCCAATGTCTGCTCCTTTACTGCCTGGCTCAAGAACTCTCTCAGGAGAGATGGAATAAGCTTGTGCAGAGCTTTTGCAGGTAATACAGGTCTGTGTGCACCGTCTGTAACAAAAAAATAGCCAAATATCATCCACTTGGGAGGCCTTACAGGAGAAATCCATCAAATTGGATTCAGTGTTGGACATCTTCTAGCATTGTGTCTATCTGTGATGTTCAGTATATTGAGGTACTTTGTGATGAAGCACTGTAATTTAACTTTTTCTGCTGTGCTCACTTTCTTTCAATCTTCTATTTTTATTTTAGCTGATTTTGTACTCTTGCCATAACCGCCCACACCTTTTCTTAAAAACTGTCAAATGAGGCTTTTGTTAGTTGGCTCTATACTGGATTTCCATGTGGGCAATTGTTGTAACATCACTGATAAAGTTTTCCCTGTGTGCTGTTGGCCTGTCAGGTCTGACTTCAACGCTAATCAAATGCATCCGCTGACAGCGCTCCTCCTTCAATCATTCCAGGTGCTTGATATTCAGCTGGTGGTGTCGTCTTTCCAGTGATATAACAAAGTCTGTCACAAGCTCTTTCCCCTGGGGCTCTGTTACCTGTCTCACTCTTTGTTCCACTGATTCAATCCCCTGCTGAATCTGTCAGACAGTCTGGCCTTCCCTTGGTTTTAATGACTGCCCAGTGTGATACAGTGAAGCCGAGTCCGACACCTTGTCTCACAGTGCAAAAAAAATACCAGTGCCGGCTCGACTTGACTCCCTAAAGACTTGACTTTAGACTAGAGACACAAGACTTGGGTTAGCACTGACTCCTGGGAGACTTGACTGCCTGAAGACTGGAATTGAGACCTTTGTTGGACTTAGAGGGATATTTGCCAATTTTCGACCAGGTCTGTGGGGAATGTGTACAGATGAACTGTGTAAAGGCGCCAGATCACAGAGCTTCCTGCCCATCTGCCAGCCAAAATCTACAGGATGAAACAAAATGACATGTTTCACATCATCCAGGGGATTTTTGCTGACGGTACGGGTAGGGAGTTTCCAGTACTGCCAGCACGGGGGATGAGCCGAACACTGCTCATCTGCACACACTCCTCACTGTGGTGCCACAGACCTGGTTAACAATCAGCAAAGTATCTCTTTAAGTTAACAAAATGAGGTTTTGAGGAGACTTAACTCCTTGACCTGTAAGACTTTACATTTGGACCAGGTTGGATTTAAGTCACGCTAAAAAGACTTTAACCCTAACTTGGGCTTGACTTCTGTGAGATATGACTTACTTGTGAATTGACTCAATAAAAGCTTGGTACGTGGGACTAGGGTTGCAGCAGCATACCGTGAAGCCGTACACAGAGTATATATTGCTTATCTACGATATTAAAAAAAAAAAAAAAAAAAAGCAAATGGAAGGAGAATTTCAGCTATGCATTTGCATCTGCTTTTGTCCTGAAGTGACTGTCATAATTTTTCTGTTTTTATCCCTTTAAGGTTCATTTTAACTAATGATAATAATAATAATGATGGTGTAATACTGTATTAGAGGAATTTGTATGATATCTGACGAATTAGTGCCCCATAAATGGCATTGTCATGTTACATATTTATCGTAAATACACATAGCTTAGGTTTAGGCAAGTAAAGTTACGTAGGTTAGGTTTAGCAAAAGAAATATGGTTGGGGGATCGTAAAGTTACGTGGGTTAGATTTAGTAAAAGAAACATGGTTGGGCGTCAAAGTTATGTAGGGTAGGTATAGGAAAATATATGGATGAGATAAAGATAAAGATATGGTGATGATGTACCATAAACTATCTCAAAGTTCACTTGGTTTTACAGGGGACATGAACACCAATCTCTTGGGGGAAAGTCCTGTGTTTTATTGACCAGTCCACCACCTTAACCTGCCTCCTTCCATTGACTTTATGTCTCGGTTCTTATTTACTCCTGTCAGCACATTTTTGATCACAGACTTCTGGATTACGTGGGTTATACACGAATTACTGCCTCATGATTCTGTTTGTTATATACAATTTTTGGTGTGCCACTTTTCACAGGTATATTTACGAACAGTGCATGAGAACAGCCTGACGACTTACCTTTAGCCTTCGACATGATTTGAACTTAAGTCACTAAAAATGAGTCTTGAAACTTGACTTGAACTTGACAGCTGTGAGATGTGGCTTTTTTGGGACTCGACTGCAAGGCTTGACTTTAAACTTGAAAGCAAAAGCCTTAGATTCTGACTTGGTTAGATTTTGACATGCACTTTGCTCACAAGGATTTGACTTGGGACTTGTTCTGACAGAGTTGACATTTGACTTGGACCTGCTCATCAGATATAAAACAGCTCTGAAGTGCACAGGAAGCTCTTGCTGTAAACCTTCTTCTTTTAAATGAACTAAATGTTGCAGCTGTACAAATGGGCAGGAATCCGTGCTGGCTACCATTTATCTCTCTGTCTGTGTCTCACATGTGTTCACACACCCACAGATAGGGCTTCAGCCATGATTCCTCTGATGAATTGCTTTAGTCATTGGTCCTGGCTGTGTGTGAGTGCGCTGAGTAATGAAGAGGCTGGCGATGCTGTTCTACTCCTCCTCGGTTGCCCCTGAGCACAGGTGCTGTGCTCTTCCTGAGTGGGAGTTCTCCACTGAACGAGTTAGAGATTCATTCATCCTGCGAGGGCTGCAGCAGTTTTCTTCATTGTTGATGTGATGTGAGAGTGAAGCTGAGATTCACTGTTTTTGGCATGTATGACGGAGGAGGATAGAGGGCTTCAAAGTATGCTCAGAGAACAAATAAAATCCCACTTATACAGTGACTAACACACTAAGAAAAGTATGTTCCTGCTCCTGTGCTGCTCTCCATGGCTTCTGCATTAATGAATATTGACAGGCGCATCATCTTTAATGCTACACTGTCCTGCTTTCTCAGTACTGACATATGAAATATGTTAACTTGGGGACTGTAGCCAAGACATGGATGCAAGCTGACAGCTTGCTCACAGAGCACAAATCTGTCTGTATAGTCATGATGCTGGCATTGTGAGACATATGAAGATAAACCTGGAGGCGTTTTGTTCTGTTAAAGTTAACTGTTTCATACCTGGAGATTTGTTTGTAGATGCTCTATGTGCATACAACAAATCTACCTGGGTTTTTTGGTTACCTTGATTCCACTTACTGTTTACTCGAACATCATGTTCAGGGTCTCTGTTTGGAAGCAAGGGTGAGAAGAAGGGCTGCACTTAACAATTGTTTTCATTATCGATTGATCTGCTCATTATTTTCTCGATTAAGTGATTGGTTGAATAGTCGATAAAATGTCAGAGGATAGTGAAACATGTTCTGTGTATTTCCCCAGAGCCCAAGGTGAGGTCTTTAACTTGTTCAGATCCCCTGTCCATTCCAATGAACATAACTTTTCTAGGATGTCTAAATTTATGATTACTGTCATCTGGCTCCACCAGAATGCACAGACTTAACTGATTGGATGGCTGTAAGCCAATCACCGTGTTCTACATCATCTAAGGTGGGCTGGCCCCTTTTTTTTATAAAAGGATGGCCGACCATGAGGCAAGGGGGAATTGCCACGTTGTCACGTTTTACTATATAAATTATATGAATAAAGTACATAATTTGTGTTCAAATTGTGTTTAAAGGAAACATGAGATGTTATATTATTTAAACATGTCAAAAAATGATTTATCCGATTTATGACAAATTTTTACACCTTTCTTCCTTTTTGTTATTACAATCTATTTCTGGTGCTGTACGTGTATACTCCCTACGACTCTTGGCGTCCACTATTTTTAACCAGACAACAATACAGCTACACCAAATGTTGTTTTCTAGCATGCGCAAAACACTGAAGAGAGCTTCCTGTTGCTCTGTCCTCCTCACTAAGTGAGAGATGGAGAGAGAACTGTAGAGTATTAAGAGAAAGAAATAGTCAAGCAAATTTCAGATGTTGTGGAAGAAAAGAATTCCTGTGTCTTACGGAAAGTTTTAAAAGAAGGGGAGAAAGAATTTTGTAAAACCATTTTTTGTTATTTAAAAAGCCACCAGATTGCAGGAAACAAAGTCTCTGAAATTATTTTTTTTTCTGGAGGAAGCCCCCTGCTTTGGTTTTGGAATCCTCTGTACTTCAGAAATCTGAATGTTGGCAAGTATGCCAACTGTTCAAAAACTCAAAGGTATTTAGTTTGTTAGCAGGTATGACACACACATCCCTGACAACACACAGAGCTGATCTTAAACAAGCAAGTGCGTCGTAAACTGCTGTAAAAAAAAAAAAAAAAACCCAGTTCAGATGCATATTCTGAATGCTCCTAAAACCTGAATAATATCAGCATATCCCACATGTCATAAACGAATAATGCCACATTTGGAATAAGGCATAATTTGGAATATCCAAACAGGATAGGCTGTTTACATGACCCCTTTTAAATTTAGAATATTGTCATATCCACAGTAACAGTGGAATATCAGTGCGTATGTAAATCTAGTCAGTGAGCCAGGTTCATAGAGAAATTAAAGTGCAGAAATCTTAAACTTTTAGCAATGATACGATAAGAGAGAAAAGTAAAGTTAGTCCTTATATGGGCCTTATGGTGGCCCTCCACCTCACTTTGGTCCGCTTGTTCAATGTGCACACTTACAGGTTTTTAAGCTCTTCAGTGTTTTTTTTTAAAGAAACAATATTTTGAAGCTCACATGTTGACTCACTTGCACAGTGTGACTGAGTTTTTCATGTGTCCTGCTTTCATATAACAGAGTGAGGTGTAGTGACTGTCTGGGACATGGAGGCTGATGTGTCTCCCCCAGTGCCACTTCGGAGCGAACAGCATGCTGGGAGCCTAATGTTCTTTTAATGGCCGGTGTGTCGCTGTACCGCGGGCAGAGCCTGGAGGGGAGTGATGGTGCTGATTGATAACCTGCACATCCTCTGCCAGCCTTCATGACGTAGCACCTAGCAACTCATCCTGCCAGGTTTACCATCCAGGGCCACGACTGACAGCGCTCACGCATACAGCTCACCACGGTGACTCAGCAACATGGCTGCCTTTCAGGGATGGAGGGATCCGAAAGCTCCCTGGAAACATTTTCCTGCTTTGTAGTTCTTGCTGCTTGCATTTCATTTAGTCCTGTTGCTGCATGGAATCAATACTCGTAATCATTCAGTTGTTGTGTGTATCCTGGCTGGACAATTAAGTTATCAAAGCCCCAGAGTCTCTCCTGAGTCACTGCCACTGGTCTTTAAGCCTCCTACTGACGAAAAATGGTTTCATAACAGAATTGTTCACAGCTGTAATCAGTAATCAGCTTCCCCGTTTGCACAATAAGCCACAGTCTCACAAGATTGGTGCCAAGCATTCGGTTGTTTTGCAAGGTCACCAAGAATGCGTGACCACCTCCCCAGAGGTAGAGCTCTACTCCTGAGTTACAGCCACAGTCCCTGCCAGTCTGGAAAGAAACATATGGATAGAGCAAGTCTACAGAAACAGAGCTATCAGGGACTGTGTGCTGATTTCCATCAAAGGGTGAAACAACATCACAGGAAAAATGGGCGCCCTCTGTCTGAGCATGTCCCATGTGGGTCGATGTGGAAGGGCAGGGTCAAGGAAAGTTGGTTTCACACAACTTGATATGGAGCTGCGATCACGTCCAGCCTGAGCTTTGATGCAGTGATTTCAGCATTTTTGTAATGATGTAAAGATCTTCTTGCACATCACTGTATTTTGCTGCATGTATCTGTCCAATTACATCCAAGCCCCAGCTTTCACACTCCACCTCTCTTTATTTTGTACCTCCGTCCTCAGACAGAAGCTTCCTCCAGTTTATAACAGAGAGATAAACCAAGGCGTGAGAGCATCAGAGGAAGAAAAGCATCAGTTAGAACAGTTGTGATTGGAGGTCCAGTTATCAGTTGACTGTGTTAGCACAACACTGTAGTTCACACCGTCGCTGTCGACTCCCACACTTCCCCTCCCTCCTCCTACTCCTCCCTCGTTATGGAAAAGCTCTCAAGCTGCAGCCACTGTGGGCAAGCAGCCAGCCTGCTGCCACGGCTCCTATACAGAACTGCAGAATAGAGGGAAGTCCAAAATTAAAAGCATTGTTATCCCTGCGGCTGGTGGCCACGGAGAGACAGAGTGACAGGCTTATTTCATTGTGACGTCTCGGGTGACCTTGGCTTTGGCCTCCAGTCTGCACCCCCTCCAGACAAACTATTCAGAACTGCAGTCTGGGACCTTTGGGGACCAGGTCCTGTCAGCAGGACTGCAATCACAAAGCCTGAGCCGAATCTCACGGAAAAGCAGATTGTTACTGGATTTCTCACTCTGCTCATTGTCAGGGGGAATTTCTGTAATTCCAAATCCCCCTCTTTTTTTTTTCTTTTTCCTGATTCAGGTTGAGCCCCGTAATGTCCTTGTGAATGAATTTGAATATAATGTACCATTAGGGTTGCCATGGTGATAGCTGCCGTCTGTGTGCATGTCAGTTGCCATGCAACTTTTTTTCCCTCTCCAGTAGGAAGCTACGCTGCTGTGTGTAAAGTGCTAAGCTGAAAAAAAGCTGTGTCAGTGTGGTGCATTTGTACATCTGATCTATTATTGTTGAAGCCAGTGTTGATCCACTAAAAGGTTTCGTTTTCAAGGTACACTATGCAGGGTTTGTCTGAAAACAATGTGTTGACTCATACAGCAGTGATTCCTCTCAGTCATCACTTACGACCTGCTAGAAGTGTGTGGCAGTGTGTGGCCTTCTGCCTGTATTTTATTATTTTCTTCTTATTTTCTGTGTTCTGGAGGTTTATGGGTGTGTACTCACAAAGTGCTCAGGAGTTGGTTGGGTTTTACTTTCACTTTCCCTTGCGAGCATGTTTATGAACAGTAAACAAACTACTGTATAGTATGCCTTTAAATTTCTAATCGTTCACCCCCCCCCCCCCCCATTTTCTTTTCTGTTTGGAACATACAATGCCTTGTTATTGCCACCTTGACACTGTTGTTGGCTCGGAGAGGGAGTAGATATCCATCTGCTTTTTTGAATAAACACAAAACCTTTTTTTTTTTTTGTTTTAACTTTGGTTGGAATGAGAATTAAGTTTTAAATGTCTAACACGATGTTAGAATTTCATGTTGTGTGGATGTTAACATTACAATGTTTCGCAGACGTTGGGTTTTGTTCTCCATACCTTATGGCTAAATGTCATTATTTAAAGTCAAGATAAAGTTGACACGAGAAGTTGGATTTTGTGCTCTTAACAACACAACTTATAACCAACAAAATATAATGTCCTCTGTTGTCAGTATTCTACGGTAAGTTGACGTTGGCATTAGACATCCTCACAATGAATTCTGGTCACCCAAAGTCACAAAATTCTGAGTCCAATGAGCCTTTGAGTTAGCATTTTTGCATTTCTGGTTCCCTCATCTCAAAGTTAATGGGTTTTTGTTAGTTCTCTGAAATAAGGTCTGTGGCTAATACAAGCATAAGAGATATTCTGGTTTTGTTCAAATACATCAGTTAATACCCCACTGTAAATTTTGAACCTTTTACATGTCTTAAAAAAGATGGCTGCAACAAATGAGACTACAGATGTTGTCAGGGACATCAAACGTCATCATGCTGAACACCACCGAAATAGCCTTGTTGTGGGGTTGACGTTGAAGTCATACAACCGTGATGTAGTTTATTTACAGTTAGCTTTTTACATCCAGGGATTGAATTTACGCCTTAAAAATCACAAAAGTAGCTTGCTGAACAAAACTTGTAGGTATACTTCACTTTTGTTTGTCACAGAGCTTACTTTCTGCAGTAATCCAAAACTCAAAGTAAAAATCCCATTGGATTTTTGACGAGGGAACCAGGGCAACAGTAACTTCTGGGATGGCCTACAAATGAACAGAATTTGTACAAGGTCCTGGAGGTGCTCAAATGTGGCACAAAGAAATTTAAGTACTTGAATACCTTAACAATCAGACAATTTTTACTTGGTCCTTGAAATAAGCACTTGAATGAAACTGAAGAGAACAAAATTATCAAAGATTTTCTGAATCGTATTAGAAAAATTTTCTAAACTAGGAAGCTTGCAATTATTTTCTTATGCCGTATGAGCAGTTTGAACAAGTAAATAGTTGGTGACAGGCTATGTTACTACCCTGCAAAACTTCCACAAGAACAGCATCAGCCGTTTTTAGCTGTAATTCAGCAGTGAATAAACAGTCGTGTGATTGTGAATGTTGAATGGATCTGTGGAGTTTGTGAATTGCAGCAGTGGCTATTAGTAGCTACCTCTGCTTGTTAACCACTGAATCACAGCAGCAGCATGCAGCTAGAGCAAGCTGCCGTTAGATTTTTCATCTGTCGATCCCCACAGGACTCCACTCGAGGAGGTTAATAGTTCGCTGCAGCATGCGCTGTCCTTTGTGCACAATTCTTGCAACAGATGGTTGTGGAGAAAACACTTTAGTCTTTGAAAATACAAGTGCTTGAAAAAGAACTTGAAAGTCCTTGAATCTAACTCACCCTTGTCTGTACTAACCCTGAAAAAGTAATCCCTGCAACATGTTCTTCAGGTAGAAACGATAAAATGTGATCCTTGAAGTCTTGTTGGAGGAATACATCCCTGAGGTTGAGAGCTTATTAGAGAGGTTGATAAAAGTATGAAATTGAGCCAGGGTTTATGTTTAATCTTGCGTGAGAACTCTGCAATTTTTTGACAGAGCCTTTTGTGTATCGGCATCCCTGCTGCACCCACACAGTGGTCTCATTGCAGTGAATGAGGGGGCTGCTTTTCGTAATGTAGCAGCAGTGTCTGTGTGAACAGCCGTACTCTGCCTCCATCCACCCAGCGGGAATCCCTTGTGCAGCAACAAGGATGTGATCCCTCACCAGCTTCCCTTCTAACAAGTCCAAGGTACTGGAGGTTTCTGCATTGGTGGGCGAGTGTTAAGCGTTACAGCAACACAACTGTCAGCAGCTGCCAGTGAACCTCTCATCCTGTCTGAGGTTTTGGTAGTGCCGCGACCCTGACTGTCATCTCATATTATCTTTTACCTGCACGTGTGCCGAGCTGAACTATGATTCAGCTTCCCTGCAGGAGGCCTACGCAGCCTGTCTTTTGTCCATGCAGCTTGTCCTCCTTTCTCAACCAAAACCTTGGTCTGCTCTGTGATAACGCGTATAAATCAAACACACCCTGCCACTATCTCTACTCTCCCCCTCCCTACCTTCCCCTAGCCTCACCCCTTGTGCCCTGCAAATTAAAGAGCGTGTCTATGAGGCTGAGCTGGCCTGGCAGCACTGATGAGGTGTAATCACCGTGGAGAGGCTCAGCTGCTCTCTTCACACCCTGCCATTGAGCTCATTAGGCCAGGAACATGACGCTCAAAAAAATTAAAGCACAAGGAAGGAGGTAAAGCTGCAATGGAGCCGCTATCACTGCAGCATTACGGTGTGGCTATGAATGGATGCAATGATGGGTTTGGGACGGCTGCAGCCTGTGTCATTTCTTCAGATGTGAGGCTGGGAAAACTCATTTTCTGCTGCTACTACTGTATTCTTGCAGCCTCATCTCTTTTGCAATTACTCGCACTATATTGCGTCTGAGCCCACGCCATTATAGTCTGTGAGTTAAGAGCGGCGGAGCAGCGAGGAGCAGCGAGGATCTCTGTTTTCATTTTCTAAACACTTGGAACAAGAACAAAATTGTGTGCATATGTCATCTAAAAGCCTTGATAACCAATTTAGTTGCTTATTTTACATTATTGTTTTCATTTATTTTATGCTTTATTTCTAATAGGAGAGTGGAGCCAGAGGGAGACATAGAGGAGTGTTTTTCCAAACTACTATTTGATACAAATCTGTGGCCATTTTTTTAAGCTTTGATTTTTCCTTGTTAAGAGGCAAACATACCATAAATCCATACAAATTTCGAGCCATGTTGTGTTGTGCAACTAGCATGACATAGGTAGGTAGGTATACTCTTAAAAAGGCACTCCAGTATTTTGTAACTTGGACCCTATCGCCCATTTTTTTTGTGTCCAAGTGACTTATGGGAACAACATTTTTAAAATTGGTTCAGTATTAAATGAGAGGGCTGCAGCCAGCAGTTGTAAAACAGGCTACAATGGAACTACTTGGTGTAGCCGCACCTTGTGAATTTACGTCCACTTAAAGTGCTTGTTTTTGCCACTGACAGGCTCAGATTGTTATTCTGTGTCTGACACTACCAAAAGGACCCTACAGAGAAATCAAACGTTTTTCGTCACCTTTTGCTTGTTCCAGTCTGTTCGTTTACAAGTCTCACCAAAGGAGATGCCTCATTCTAAAATCTCAAGAGAGGTGATTTGTTGCAGGAAGAAGATGGCGGAAATGTAAGTGATAGGTGGAGAAAGGAGTGCCGGTAATATTTTGTTGTGATGAAGTACAGAAAGCATATCTTACTCTGATCTAAAAGACTGGCTGAATATTTACCTGATTTTGACAATGTGAGAAAGTCTGTGAGATTTCAGAATGAGTGACATTTTTCTGAAGGTTCCTTTCTATAATGTCAGACACTTATACTTGCGTAAATTCTTTGGGCGCACCTGCCCCTAGTGGTTACATCATAGCCTGTTTCAACGTTGCTGGCTGCAGCCCTCTTGCTCTATACTGGACCAATATCAAAAATTGTTGTTCCCACGAGTCTCATGGACACTAAGCTATTTTAATAACAAGGTAAGCAAAACTTGCCAGACAACATCCAGACCCAGTAATGACAGTGTCAGCAGCTTGGAATGGGGCCAGTTTATTTGGTTGATTCTGGGGCATCATTCATGCCGAATCTCAGCCGAGTCAGGCAACCAGACACAGCCTGACTTAATTCTTCCGGCGTGCCATGTATGAGCCAATGCTGGGCCAGGTCATTTTTGACCACAACTCAGTGATGGTCATGTCGGAAGCTGCAATCGGGCTAGTTTAATTGTCCTGATTCTTGGGCATCATTCATGTCGAGTCTCAGCTGAGTTGGGCAGCCGCATGTGGTGCAACGTAATTCTTTCAGCCTGCCAAGTTTGGGCCAATGCTTGGCCTCGTCATTTTTGACAACAACCAAGTGATGGCAGTGTTTGCAGCCAAAACTGGGACAGTTTATTTGGCCCGATACTCGGACATCATTCACGCTGAGTCTCAGCTGAGTCAGGCAACTGGACACGGCCCAACTTATTTCTTGCAGCGTGCCAAATTTGGGCCAATGCTGGGCCAGGTCATTTTGGCTACTTGGGGACAAACACAAGCCAATGCTGTGGGTGACTACTTGTCAACATATTTACTGTTATACATGAATATGGACATTTATCACATTTGATATCAGCTATGTTGCTCAGCATTTTCTTTTTCATGCTCGGGCATGTCTCGTCCTTACTCAACAATTCTTTCAAAAAATCACAAAAAAACTTCAGATTTATAGCTCCACACAGTTTACAAGCATTAAAAGTTTGCCGTAATGGCAGCAACATGAACAGGATGACTCAGATGCAGTGTGTGTGTCCTCAGTCTCCAGAGAGGGGCTCCATTTATGAGGAATAAAACCTTATGAAATGATCAGCACCCTACCACCCTGTGCTTTTGTTGTTGGTCCCTCTCATCTCACACGTCTCCCACAGAAACACAGGTTGTCTGATACCGGACCTCTCATCCTGGGGGGCGCAAATCCAATTTCACATGTCACACTCACAACAGATTATTCATGCAGGTAGGGTGAAGGGTGCTTAGGTGTGTGTGTTCGAATACACTTCTTTGGAAGCATGTGTCTGTTTATGTGGTTTGTGTGAGTGAGTGAGTGATGTGGGCACGCTTGTTGCTCAAGGGCACTTCCACAAAGGGAGGCAAACACACACATGCACTGCTCTGGGGGTAAAAGGAGATTTGTGTGTGTGTGTGTGTGTGTGTGTGTGTGTGTGTGTGTGTGTGTGTGTGTGTTGGGGGGGTCTTTCATTTAACAGAAGGCCATCAGTGAGTCATTCTCCTAAAGAGCACCCTTGGGTACTTGTGTGGCTGACACACACGCAGCGGCTGTCTCAGAACAAGACTCACTGGTCAATGTTTAATGCTCCATAATTGGTTTTACTGACCAGCACAGCCTGCAGGATGCCAATGCTGATTTGAAGCCGGGCAGCTGAGGCTGACCACCGCCGCAGCGCTACCTGGTCTTTTATTGTGAATTGTTAGTTGGGCTGTAGTTCATATGATCCGCTGTGAGGGGTGTAACTGTTTTCTGGCAGTCATTACAAGGATTAAACTGTCAAGGTTAAGCCGCACAATCTTATCTGCAATCCCTTCATACTTTTCCGTGTCTACTCTACTTAAACCTACCCAGACATAATCACAGTATATCACTCTGATACTTGACCATGACTTGAATGTGATTTTGATACGAGGGAGTTTCACCTTACCTGCCTTTCTTTCTCTCCCTCTCTCTGTATACTAGAGAACCATGAGCACTGTGGAGGAGGAACCGGATCACATGATACCATGAAGACAAGCCTGCAGGTCCTGCGCTGCCAGCTGCTGAGTGAGTACACTCAAGGGGAGAGGCGAGGGGTGTCGTGGGTGTGCAAACAGGGTGATGCTTTTTCTAACCACAAGACTTGCTGCACTCTCTTGGCGGTCTGTTGTGTGCGAATGAAAAAAATATTCCTGGAGACCCTGATGATGCCTCCAGGGAACCTGTAGATATCAGATAAGTGCTGTATCCCCTTAGTTCTTGTTCTAGTTGGAGTCTGTGCTGCTCTAAATTCAGAGGACAGGATCAAGGCTCTGTACACAGCTCTGGCAGGCTACCAGAGCAGAATGTCACATGAATATGGAACATGGAGGTCAGACTGGGACCCACCGGGCTCCCAGACGGTTAGCTAAACAGGCTGATGATATCTGGTATGCACCCCAAAGCTCCACCTCAGGGCAGCGGAGCCAAAGGCTGTCTCTGACAAATCTGCCTCAATCCCTCAGAAGTGATAAACTCAGACTGGACTGTTGTGAGCGAAGTGCTTTAAGCTATATCAAAGGTGGAGCGAGGTCACTTTGCAGCAGTTAAATCTGAAAAGAGTAGGTCGAAACTGAAGCTGCAGACTAGCTTTGTGTTAACTTTATATTAAGACCATATTTCAGAGCCTTTTTTTAAATTAGTCCAGGTAGATCTAGTCTTTGAAAGTATATCGTTCCTTTTTGTGTTCAGTTGGAGATCCAGCCGAGGCCTGAGTTTCCTCGGGCACATTACGCTTCCATCAGGGTTTCCTCTTTACAGTGTGCAAAGCTGAAAAGCCCACCTGAGATCTCTGTCTCTGTGCTATACAGAGACATTTCTCATTTCTCTCTTTGTACCAGCCATCTGCAGGAGACAGATGTGCCTTAAAGGGATGGATTGGATTTTTGGAAGTCAGGTTGTGTGAGGTACTTATCCATAGTCAGTGTATTACCTACAGTAGACTGCGGTCTGCACGCCCCGAGTTTGGAGTAAGAGACAAGAGTAAGCAGCAGCAAAACAAATTTTTGCCACCTAAAGCTGAGCATGCAAGCCCCTTTTACATCTGATTTTTAAGCTGCAGATGTTTGGGTGAATTTTTGACATTTTGGTTGGTCGTCATCAGGCTCTCACACAGTTGAAGCAGAGCCACGAGTCGATTCCCCAAGGTCAGTGCCTTTTTCCCCGACTCAACTGTGCAGTGTACACCCAACCAGTTTATTGATGCTTCTTACATGCTTAATTTTGTGTGTGTGCATGTGTGTGAGAGAAGGAGACAGAGAATTTTGCAGAAATCAACTTTTAAGCTGCTTTTGAGACATCTGTCTCCATCTTGTTATAAACCGTACCTCTGCTAATAAACAAACTTCTACCTGCCACGCAGCTTCCAAACTAATCTTTATTGACAATTGTCAATAGCCAGAAGAGTCCACAGGGGCCAACAGACTGTTTTATTATCTATTTACATGTACAGTGTGAGCACTCATCTCTTGGCTTTACAATTGGACTGCACAGTGTGAGCACATAAATTGTTAGGTTTGGCTTTACATCATGGATAATTTTCTTGTACCGTGGGAGTTGGAAATGAACATCAACATTTGTAAAACAGGCTCAAATAAAACAGTGTATGCCCAGGTTACAAAAAGCCTGCCTAAAAAGAAAATCAAGCCTTCCAGCTCCTCCCAGGAGACCTCAAGGCGTTCCCAGGCCAGATGAGATATGTAATCCCTCCAGCATGTTCTGGGTCCATCCCAGGGCTTCCTACCAGTGGCATGTGCCCATAACACTTCTAATGGAAGGCACCCAGAGAGCATCCTAATCAGATGCCAAATCACCTCAGCAGACCCCTTTTGACATGAAGGAGCAGACGCTGTCAGAGCCACCAAACTCTATTGAAAAAAACCCCAGCATTTTTACCTCACAGAGCATGGGAGTTGACCGACAGCCAGCTGTCAGCTTGGTGTGTCAGGGCCATTAGTTTCAGCTCAGTTCCCTGTCAGAAAGAGCTGTCTGACTGCAAGGTAATGCAGTGAAAATATTCTAAATAAAGTGTATACTTAAACTGATATTCAGGGGTTTTTAGGTGGCTAAAAAGTTTTTTTTTTTTTTTGCTGCCACCAACACAGCAGTACATTGCTTAGCTTCCGTGGCATTACTCCTGCCTATTACTCTAAACTAGGAGCTTGCAGACTGCCATGTTCTGTAGGTAATACCCTGACTGTAGCTAAGTATCTCATACAACCCCACTTCAAAAAATCCAAACTGTCCCTTTAACATCTGTAGTCAGCAGGCAAGAGAAGAGATGCTGCAGATAAAAGAGAACTGAGATGGACGATCCCTCATCATGACAGGTGTCAGTACAGGAAGAGTTTTCCTTTAGTCTCCCTCTGTGTTGTTTTTGTTCTCCTGTCAGTGCTCTCTATGTAGCCTTCTTGCGAGCATATTGCAATGACATAATACACCTGAAACAATGGAGAGAACTTATTTGTTTCTAACAAATTAGGTTCTGTCTGGCAGCTCAATCTTGAAAGCAAAGCTTGACAAGTAAGGGAATTGCTTGCAAATTGTGTTTTGAAGCCAGCTTCTTGAAAGACCAGTTGGTGTGAAGTGTAAATGGGTACACAAGGCTTGAGTAATCCTCCCAATCTGACTTTGTCTTGTCTCGTAGGGTTTAACTGTGTTGTTGCAACAGTTGTGGTCTTCTTAAATCTGCCAACAACAGTAAAAATGTTGAAATCCTGTGGAAAACATTGGCAGTGTCTGTGACTTTAATGGAATTGTTTAACTGCAGGCAACAATTCAGTGTTCTCTCCAGATTCCAGACAACTTCCTGTTTAACATTTCTCCTTCCTGTTAGATCCTTTGCTGCTGTCAGTCGCAGCAGCTAAATCATTATCCCAGTAAACAGCACAAGGAGTCTTTGTTGTTCTTGTTTTTGCATTCTCTGTCCGCCTGATTCTTAGATAAATGCGTCTCTGTTCAAAGCCGCTGTAACCCGACAAACAATTTGTGGAGCATTCAAACAGGAAGCCATTATCCTGTTGCGAAAGCTTTTCCCTCTTATCTCAGGGCTCACATCTGTGGTGCACTCCCCACTCCGCCTCTCCACCACTCCGCCCATCCAGTCCTCCTCCACCAGGTCATTCCAGCGGTCCACAGGATGTGCCCTATCTGTCTGTTTCCCCCCATGGGACTGACACTCTACCGAGAATGGCAGACAAACACACCCAGGAGCAAACCAAAGGAATTTGTCTGTTTGTGCTACTGTAAAGATGGCACTCTATTTATACACCCATGATATGTATACGCCTCTACATGAGGATGAACTCCAGATGGATGTGTGCTCATAAAATTAGTCATGAAAGGACTGTTAATGCAGAAAAAATGGATTTTTCACTGAAAAGAAAGATGAGTGCAAACAGGAACAGGAAGGAAAAGCGTTTGTTTCCTTTGAGGGTGAAGTGGATGACGAGACCACCTGACTCATCCAGTTTTTATAGCTGTCCACTGAGTTCTTGTTTTGTTTTCTTCTCTACAACCTTGGCTGTCAATAACAACAAATGTTGACACTAAAATGTTTTGTAGTGAAGCGTATGCAGTTACAAACTAGACACAAAGATGTGGTGAGAATGACACATCCGTTTTTTTAAATTGTTCTGCAACAAGTGAGTCACAGTGACAGGAGGAAGAGGAGGAGGATGAGCAGTAGTAAGAACAGTGCCTACGCTTAGGTGCAAGTGGGCTGAAGCCCCAGAAGTACAGCTCAGGGCCCTCCCATTCAAAATCATGACTGCTTGTCTAACCTTGTCTACAGCACTAACTCAAGCTCCCAGAGTAATTTCACTGGTATTAGTAGTAGTAATGCTAATGTAGTAAAGCATTTGTAGTAGTAGTAGCAGTATGATATTAGCACTAATGATGAAAGAAGTAGTTGTAATGATGGAGGTAGAGGTAGTGTTAACAGTTGGACTTCCCATAGTTGTTAAAGTGATATTAGTTATTAGTATTAGTATTAGTATTGGGAGCTGCCCATTGGTTCGACAGCCCATTGGTTCGACATCCCATTGTTCCGACCATATTAAACTCATTGTTCCGGAGTCCGTTCCGAAATCATCATGATGCCCTGTGGTTAAGGTCTGGTTAGGTTTAGGCACAAAAACCACTCAGTTAGGTTCAGGAAAAGATCACGGTGTGGGTAAAAATGAAAAAGAAAGTGACAAACACATAAGCCGTGAGCCTGCTCTGCCTCAAGCTGGTCGCGGCGCACCATACGCCCGCCGTGAGCCGTTCAGCACCGCGGACAGTCGGACTAATGGGATGTCGAACCAATGGGCTGTTGAACCAATGACATGGACCCAACATGGAAGTGGTAAAAGTGGTAGCAGTAGGGTTGTAAATTGAAGAGTAGGAGTACTAGAGGAAGTAATGGTAGTAAAGGTAGTAGTGTTTGCCCTTGGACTTGCAGTAGTAGAGAAAGTGATACTAGTACTTATGGTAGTAATTCCAGAAGTACGTAGTAGGCCCAGTGTTGATGTACGAATGATTGATGTAGGCTGTAGAGGAAGCCATGGAAGTAACAGTAGCCTAGTAGTGTTAGTAGTTTGACTCGTACTAGTAGTAGAAGAAATGGTGATATTTGTACAAATAGTTGCAGTACTAGAGGAAGTAATGGTAGTAGAGGTAGTAGTGTTAGCATTTTGACTTGTAATAGTTGTAGCAATCATATTTGTCGTTGTTGTTGTTGTTGTTGTTGTTGTTGTTGTTGTTGTAGTAGTAGAAGAGGTAGTCATGTAAGTAGTAGTAGTAGTAGTAGTAGTAGTGTTGGCAGTTCAACTTGTAGCAGTAGTAGTGATATTTTAACTAAGGGTTGTAATAATACTGGAGGTAGTAATGGTAGTAGAGGTAGTAGTGTTAGCACTTGGACTGTAGTAGTGAAAGTGATATTAGCACTTATGATAATATATAATTCCAGAACTACATAGTAGGCTTAATAGTGGTGTACTAATGATTGCTGTAGGAAGTAGAGATAGCTATGGAAGTAGCAGTAGCCTAGCAGTGTTAGCAGTCCGACTAGTAGAAGAAGAAGAAGAAGAAGATGAAGAAGAAGAAGTCATGGAAGTAGTAGCAGTAGTGTTAGCAGTTGGACATGTAGTAGTAGTGATGATTATTTGTAGTAATTGTTGCAGTAGCAGTAGTAGTGTTCGTATTTGGACTTGTAACAGTAGCAGTTATATTTATACTAATTGTTGTCATTGGCTAATTGTAAAGGCAGTCATGGAAGTAGCTCTAGTAGTGTTGGCAGTCGGACTTGCAGTCGTAGTTTATGTGATATTAGTACTTACATTAGCAGCACCAGTTGTTGTGGTAGCAGCAGTGTTATTAACTAGCAGTGTATTTCCAGAGGCAGTAGTAATGATACATGTACTAATAGTAGTAATAGTGTAGGTGGCAGAGGTAGTAGAGATAGTAGTGTTAGCAGCTGGACTTGCAGTAGTAGTTGCATTTGTTTTAAAGATATAGCGATAGCAGTAGTATTAGTAATTGGACTTCCAGAAGTAGTAGTGATATTGGTACTAATGGCTGTAATAATATTAGTAGCAGTAGAGGTACTAATGTTAGCAGTTGGACTTGCAGTAGTAGTGATATTTGTACTACTTGCTGTAGTAGGCTAGTTGTACAGGTAGTCATAGAAGTAGCAGTGGCAGTGTAAGCAGTTAGACTTGCAGCAGTAGTTCTGGTGATAGCAGTAATGTTAAAAATTGGACATCCATAGGTAGTAGGAGTGATATCTGTACTGGTTGTGGTAGTTGTAGTAGTCATGGAAGTGGCAGTAGTAGTACTAGCCATAGTAGTAGTAGTTCAAGTGATATTAGTATTATGGTAATAGTAGTAGTAGCAGTAGCACCAATAGTAGTGGTAGCAGTTGTGTTAACCAGCAATTGGACTTCCAGAAGCGGTAGTGGTAATATTTGTACTAAAGGCTGTAGTAGTACGGGTAGCAGTAGTACGTATAGTAGAGTTAGCCCCTGGACTTGCAGTAGCAGTTGAAGTAGTTGCATTAGTTTTTGGAATATTAGTTGTAGCAGTAGTTTTAGTAATTGGACTTCCAGAAGTAGTGATATTTGTACTAAAGTAGTAATAGGGGTATTGTAATAGTAGTAGGTGTAGTAGTGTTAGTGGTTGGACTTGCAGTAAGTTTCATCAGTATGCAGTAGTGGCAGCAGCAGCAGCAGTAGTGTTGCTATTTGTAGTGTAATAATGATACAGGTATTTATAGTCAGAGTACTATAGTTGTACCATTAGTTGTATTAATGTTCATAGTGGTAGTGCTAATGGTACAGATTGTAATTGTACTGTAGTAGTGCTGTTGGTAGTGGGTCCATTGAAGTGAGTCAAGGCCGATAGCGCTCTGTCCAGGCGTGATAATCCAATCTTAGCAGCAGTTAGTCAGACAGCTCTCCAGTCAGGCTGCTGATAAAAGGTTTTGTCTGCCTGAAGCTGATGGATCTGATCTGTTTCTGCGGCTCATCTCTGACGGCACGTCAAAGCTTAAAATTAAAGGTTTGGGCTACCTTCAACAAAACTCCCCATTTAAGGCTTATGATTACTTTGATTTGGGTCTGTCAGCCTTTATCCTCGAAAGTGAGATATGAATTCATTTTATATTAGGGAGCAGAGCCGTGGTGTGTGTGCCGGTATGATGTGATAAAGGCTCATTGGTATTCTGATGAGCACTGGAGATAAAGCCTTCTCCATTTGCCCTGGGGGATTTGAGGGGGAATCCCATGGAGGTTTGTCTGCTGCTGAGGAGTGGTTGTGATTAGCATAAACGAGGCTAAATGTGATCCATGGAGGGCCGGCTGGTGGTGAGGAGGACATCCTTAATTATTGGTTCAATGCCCTGGAGCTTCCAAACTAGCAGTAATGCATGTTTATCCTTTTAGATAATGAGGAGGACATACAGCGATTCCCTTTAGTTCTTGTACATTTACATCTGAGGCATTTAGTTTATGATTTTATCCAGAGCAGCTAACTGTGAGTGTAGGCAGAGGGTTTGTGTCTAACTCAAGGACACATTGACATGTTTGTTGATCGACATATACTGCTTCTACTATTTTTCAGACACCTTCAGTCTAGTTTTATAGGTCAGACAAATCCATCAAAAACTTTACAGGTGCTGGAAAACTGACAAAAGTTTAAAATACAGTTTAAAAAGAATTGTTTTGATCGCATGGAGGTCTTCATCAAGCTTTGTCAGATACCTACAGAAAAATGATTATGACATACATACATACATACATACATACATGCATACATTTTTAGTTACCAATATTCTCCATAAGTCAAGATACTTCTGAGCTGATGTAAGTTTTTGGAACAAGCCTTGGTTGCATTTGAGTGGGTAGTGTGAACCTTAAAAGTTTCAAATTGACCTTCCACTAAGCTCTGTCCTTTTGTGGTGGTCCGTCAAGCTGTCAGAGTAAGCATGGAGCCCACACTGTAAGAAATATTATCATATTTTTGGAAAAATTAAACAGTGATTCCAGAGAGAAGCAGACAGAGGGGTCTACAGTCTGTGTTTGAAGGATATATCCAGGATGTCAAACTGACTCAGCAGCAACAACAGGTTAAAAAGACAAAGATAGTTAGAAGCTAAAGCCGAACTATAGGCTACAGATCACAGTGTAAAAGTGAACCACCATATCACTGCTGATCACCACAGAAGACAATGAATATAAAGAGAAACTTTGCCCATATTGAACCAGCTGTGTGGCATCACAGTGTCACGGATGATCTTTAGCGACTCATCACTGTTTTTCTAGCGGGGATTATTGCCATGAAAAGCAGTGTTTTTTACCGTGACATCGTCCTTTTACCACTGGGGATTGTGCCCCAAGGCCGGGTATTTTAAGCCAAAACATGATCTTTTCCTAATCATAACCAAGTGGTTATTGTGCCCAAACCTAGCCACGTGTTACCCACAGCATTGTTGAAACATAAAGTATCAATGCATCTGCCACATAATAATGTGCAAATGTAATCTACCCTTTGTTTGCAAAAACATGTAATGCCATCATTTTCTGTGGCAATTGTTTTGCAATAAGTGTTTGATATGTAAATGTCTCAGAAAAGAAGGAACAGTTTGTAAATTAATCATTCCAATTTATTTTTCATTTTATCTTCTTCCTCTAAAGTGCAGATGATCCAGGTTGTTATTGTGCTTGGACATTACCCCCTGAAGCAAATACAATTAAACATGAAATCTTATTTATTTACTATTTAATTAATTTAACAGGGGCAGTGCACATTAATAAGCATTAATAAAACAACTGTACATATGTCAGAACTAAGTAAAAGGCTATTTTTTATCTGTGGTCCCTGCACAACAAGAATATAAGATTAAAATTAAAACAGTTCTGTAAATATTTTATAAGTATGCAGAGCAATAATAAAAAGGGTGGTAAAGCTTTAATACTGGACATCATTATATTATCAGATGTTTAATCTTACTGCAGCTTTTATCATTGTGTTTCACTTTCATTCGTTTCCACATGTGACCTTGGCCAGATTCTCACTGGACGTCTGCATTTTGTTCCCTTTACACACACATTTCTTCCTTTATTCCCCGTCATGCTGCCTGAGCAGGGAGATGACAGAGCAGTAACACTTCAGAAGTACAGCCTGACGAACCGTCACGAGCCCTATTGATGGATGATTTTGCAGCTCCTATTTTTGGCTTCCTGTCGAGCCTCCAATTCGAATAGTGCCACCACCAGCTGCCCGCTGATGATGCGACACAACCGGCCGGGCTCCAGCACTTGCTTCATAGGCAGATTGTCACTGTGCATTCAAGCCACATCGTTCTCCATCGCATGGAGCATGAGGTGACCCCTGGAAAGAAAGATAAATTTCCCTACCCTCCACGGCAGCGGGTAGCTCCCCCCCCCCCCCCTTCCTCAGGATTGATCATGCAGCGGGGCTAGTGCATAAGCACTGATAGCCTGCATACCACACACTAAGTGCTCCAGTATGATTGATTAGTGCGTCTGAACAATATGGTTCTTCTGGAATGGAGTCTCAGCACATGATTGGATCCACGGCAAAAGTTTCATACAGAATTTCATCAGCAGGAGTAAATGTTTTGTTTTTTTATTTCACCACAAGTGTAACTTTAGATTCAGTGACAGGCGCTCTGGCCCCTGTCCCCTGACATTGAATCTAATAATGAATGATTGGTGGGACAAAGCCTGCATTGGATCAGTGCGCAGGATCCTGCTTTGCAACATGATTTATTGATGTCCCCGATGGCATCAATGGAGGACTTCAGCGAATGTCACCAGCTTCCTATGCATTCAGAAGAGCCCTAATTCAGCAGGTTTCCTGCATAAATTGCCACTCCCTCCATACACCCTGAGCTTAGGTAATGGAAAACAGGCAGCATTAGTCAAATAAATGGGGACATAATCTCATAGTAATTTCACCCAGGACGTTGTTTGTCTTCAGGATATTAGCATGTGCTATTCTGAGGTGATCAGCTGGGCGATAAAGATAGTGAGAGCAACAGGTTGGTGTGAGTGATAACAGTGTACGCTGTGTGTCACCCTCCAGTCCAGGCAAGGAGAATTTGATTCAATAGGTGTGTTTCTATCCACCTGTTTTTGTGCACATTTTCAACAGCATTCCCACACCTTCTTAAATATCAAATTCAGTGACTTTTCAAGGACTTTCCAGGCCTGCTTCCCACAAATTCAAGGACCCAACACTATAGTTTGAGACATGGACCAAGGTTAAAGGTATCATTAATGTATCAAGGCAATCCATCAGCTGGCTTTGGCCCTTCTCTCTGTGTCAGCGTGGGTTTTCACTTCTCCAGCTTCCTCCCACAGTCCAAAGACATGCAGGTTAATGGTGCCCCTAAATTGGCTTGAGGTGTGAATGTGAGCATGAATGGTTGTCTGTCTCTATGTGTCAGCCCTGTGATAGTCTGGTAACCTAATGTCTATCAATTTAGGGGTCCTTGACATGAAAAAGGCTGAGAACCACTTGCACAGCCACTGCAAGCTCTCCTAGTCATCTCTGGATGGCTTTTAACATACTTATTTATACACACAGGGCCGTTACCTGTTTTTGTGTGTTTTTGAGGAAAAAAAATATCACGTCCAGTCAAAAATAGCCAATAGGCACAATGCTGAATAGGATCATGCTGAGTAGACGAGTGTTGCTGAGCAGGACAAATGTTTAAGAAGTCCTTCCTATATTCTCATACCTCTCACCTTATTTTCCTCTGCTGTGTTGAGTGTCCTTTTTTGGTCCTTGCTCTAATGTGTCTAATCCAACCTTTTTACTTTTGTTCATGTCTTATCGCTGATGAAACACCCACACATCTCCCCCGCTCACTCGCCACTACACCTCTGGCCTCCTTGTTGCACATTTTAAGACCCTGTCCAACCTTGCTATTCTTTCCTTTTTCCATCCAATTTTCTCATGTTCTTCCCCGTGCCTCAACTCAATAATGGATGTTCATAAAGCTCAATTCACTTCTCAGGCCTTTTCAATCATTTCTCTGGTTAATTCACTCGCTGTGCCTGCTTCCCCCGCTGCATGTCTTTGTGGAGGCCGGGCCGGGCCGGGCTCTCTGTCTGCGTTCACCCTGCTTACGCTCTCACTCCATCAGCCAGACGCACAGCTGTTGTGACAAATTACACCCATTTGCCTCAGCGTGCAACACAGTACATGTGAAAGAACACACAGATACTTATGTAATCCTGCACACACATACAAATTTAGCAATATAATGCTGTTTGGGTCAAAATAGATTCCTGTTAACAAATAATCACAGTGAGAAACGCATTACAATGGCATGATAGCTTGTATATGGATATTTTTAGTATTTAGGAGTGACTCTTCTCTGTCCTCTGGTTTGCTTTAAGTAGGTTTTGCTGACTCCTGCTTTTAGCATGTTCTGAAAATGAAGTAAGCTGTTGCCACTGGACATGCTATTCCATCTCCATGTCCCATGCATTGTTTTCCTATTAAAGATAATCAGCCCGGGAGCTGTGGAGGAAGGAGGGGTGGACTGGACTTAGAGACTGTAGCAACGCCATGCAAACTGTCTGTCACTCAAGCAGCCCTGCCCATGAATATGCGTAACTTCTGGCCTTGATAAAATGCAAACGGGTGATTTCTAGAAAAAAATTCACCCCTGTACAGTTGTCATGAATGTTAGAATTAGCCATTAGAGACCAAACCGTTTTTTGTACCAGGCTGTAGACATGTTTATTGCTGCTGTAAAGTTGGGCATTTTAACATGGTGGTTTATAAGGATTTACTCTTTTTTGGAGCCTGCCTCTAGTGGCCATTCAGTGAATTGCAGTTTTTAGCACCTCCACATTGGCTTCATTTTTCAGCCTCGGAAGTTACTGTGTGCATACAACCAGATACTTTTGGACACCTGATACAAACAAAAATGTGAGGCAGGAAGGAAAAAAGGCTTGTGGGTGCATGTTCAACTCAGAGAAAGAAATATAACCAAAAGAAGACTCTTAAAATAAGAGTTACTAACCTTACCTAAACAAAACCAAAAGTGAAAAACCTAACTATCCTTAGTTACTTGGTGGAAAACAAACAAATAAACAAAACAGATGAAACAGCACCCCTACACCCAGTGTTTCTAACAAAGCAAATAATGCTGCATGTTTGTATTGTTAGCTTTTAAAACTACCCCATGCCCATTCCCCCAGGTAGTTTAACAAGTACCTCAATACTAGTTTCATCAAAGAGCTAATTTAACAACTATCAGTATAGCTTGAAATGTCTGCAGTAATGAGAGGCACACTGGTGGGTGGAAAAATTCCAGCCGCCCAGACTATCAAGCTGTAACAGGTAAAAGTAGCACGCACATCCCAAAAAACTTAATGCTGGGTGCTGGACCAAAAGGTAAGTATGGAATAAAAGATAAAGTCCGCACACCAGAAACTGCTCCTTGAACAATTTATTCATGTGTTACGTTTCGGGCCCCTGCCCTTCATCAGACGTGTCATGTCTGATGAAGGGCAGGGGCTTCCAGACTACCAAGCTGGCCAGGCATTTATAGATTCTAGATCCTGAGCTGTACCCTCTGGATTGGAGAGGCTGACCAGGTGCTGCTCCAATCAGGATCCCCACCTTGTCAGCCAGGGCAAAGCCAATGCCTTAGCAGGTGCCAGATCAGTTGCAGGGGACTACACATCCTAATCAGCATACATAAAATGCAGAGAAGAGTTAACGTGAGGAGTGTGGCTGTGGCCAGTATATGTTCATTAGTTACAATCCGATATCCTGTTGTGTGGGGGGAAACCCTGACCAGCGGTACTGCAGGTCTCAAAGGGTTTTATGCAGTATCAACTGGGACTTGGCTGTTGTTAAATGTGGTCCCCGATGACTTCAATTCATGAAGAACGTTAGCCTTTTTAGGATTCTCCATTCACCGTGGAGGCATGTGAAAAAAACAAAGTTTTCTTCACAAATTCAAGGTAACATGGGGTGAGTAATTGATATACAAATGATAAGTATTCCTTTAATCCTCTCATCAACACTACGTTGTTCATTTTCTACATTGTGTGCTCTCGTATGAGTCATACAACTCTTGATATAATAACCCTCAATAATAGACATAATACTTAAGTCAAATAAAGAGTGTCACACACAAAATAAACTAATAAACGTCAGAAGTAAACACAGTGTTTCATGCAGAAAGGCCTGTGTTATCCTCACTCATATTCAACACTAATGAATATATGAGCAGTCAGATGTCTGAGTACAAGCTTACTTAAAAAGCAGATTCATCCCTTTAACATTTTAGATGTGATATTTAATAAAACATGATCTAACTAAACTGCAAAGTCCCGTACTGAATATTAATCTCCATGTTGGTTACAGATCAGGGTGAACCCAAATGTCTCATGCTGTGTTTCTGATGAGCCGGACAAATCACAAGAATGTGTTCCTGTTTTTGTGCTGTTTTAATTAGTTTGCACATTACTGATATAACTTTGTAAAGTGACTGTGGGCGATATGTTTTATTTAGTAGAGGCAGAGTGTCAGGTTGCCAGGTTGTGACAGTCAGGTTATGGTACTGATTGAAGGTTAGACTCAAGCCAGACCATAACATTGTTAACATATTTACTCTTAACTGGCCTCTGATATCTTTTTTACCTCCTTTTTTTTTAAACGAATTATTACTCTAATCTGCTTGCAGATTTGTCTCAGTATTGTTATTATTATATTACTGTCATTTGTGTGAACAGATCCACAGTCTGTGTGTTAATAAAAATTTACCACCTTCCCCGAGCATCCAACACCTTCCACAAATAGAAGAGAGATTTGTAAACTCACAAAACCATTTTGCAAGCTGCAAATAAACAAATTCCAAAGTGTAAAAAAAATATCTGTGAATACATTTAAATAATTTACAAATAAATGAAAAAAGTTTTTAATTATCTTCTTAACATTTACAACTGTTGAAAACATATTTGTGAATCTTAATTCTGCACTTGCTGATTCGCATTTTACACACACTGAGTCTTTTTTTTTTTATTTTGGAATTTGCTTGTGTGTCTCTGCAAATCTGTTTTATATTTGCGAAATATTTTTGTGGGATTACAAATCTTTTTTTGTGGACACACGTACACATGGGTTGTTGATCTCACACAAATAATACTGAGACAAATCTATCTCCATGTGTAAGTAGCTACCTTTCCTTTATTAAAAGTTAGTATTTGATAGATTATACCTAAGATTTTGTAACGATGCTTTTATCTATTATTCTTTTGTCTTGTTTTCTCTCTTTGGTATCGTGTTTTTGTTTATGTACTGTTTTCACTATAGAGTAATTTGTGAAAAGTATGACCCTGCGTGACCCTCCATCCACCATGAGTAGCCATAGTTTTATGAATATTCGCAACACATGTAGGTATTGGAGCCTATGCAACAAGCAAACAGCTAGATTTCAAAACTTACCCCTTGAGTTAAAAGCTGAAAACAAGATCCTTGAGTTGGAAAAAGCTTTGTTTTTCATCACTGTTATGCATGCATATGCTCAGAATGTAATGGTTTTTTTTAGGATGTGGTTAGTGCAAATGGTTTATTTTTGGCCAAATTTAAATGAGACTTACAGAATAGAGTGATCAAAGAAAAACATTGAAAAATCCAAAGATAATATCTGTTTTTAGAGTTTCTTGCTATGATAATTATGTGATTTTGGTGATTTTTTTTTTTGAAGAAAAGATGCCTCTCAAACCTGCCAGTGGGATTTGGAGTTCAGAGGATATTTATAATAAATACAAACAAACATTTTAAGTTGTATGTCCCTCCTCTGAGCCAAAATAAAAACACAAGTTCCTCCCCAGTGCTGAAAAATTATTTGACAGCCACCCTGTTTTGCACCTCCCCTCCCCCCTCATAAATAATGAACAGTCCCTAATGTCTTGTGCACATCTCAAAAGAGATGAATTTGTCCTAATGTGACCACCATTGACATAACAGACAATCCACAATAGTCCAGATACTTAAGCTTTGATAGTTTGGGTTTGTCTGTGTTCCATTTCCCTGCCTAAAGGATCATCTTAGGAGAGACAAGCAGTCATAAATCAAGGATGGCCATGTGTGTTATCTCCTCAGATATGAGTCTGGAGTGGGCTCCGTGGATTAGAGACGTGACAGGCTTGGTTAATGGAAGACAGGGCCTGGACCCTCTATCCTGGTAGTCTGTGTGATTGAGTATGGAGGAATATGATTAATGATTCAGAGGCTCAGTTTAAATAGTCAGTGCTTTGGGGTTCTGCTGTGGTGTGTTTTAAATCCCCTGGTGAACAAAGAGGAAAGAGGGTGGAAAAGCTTTCTCTGTCAAATAAATTTGAGATGTCTGATATTGACTTACCCGGGCTTGTTGGTTTTTTAAAATTCACCATTTTCTGAAATATTCTGTCCCACTCTGTCCCTTTTCTTTCAACATGTTCAACAGATTTCTTCTCTCACCTATTCTCGAATCTCCTTCTCCTCTTCCCCTCTTGGTAATTGAAACTTGGTTTCCATAGTTACTGAGCACCATAGTTAAACGATGGCCACGACATGTAGGTCACAGTGGTGGCTTTACATTCTGTGTTTTTTTCTATCAGTCTTGCTTTTGAAAGTTTTATGAAACAATACAGTTCCCATGAAACGAGCCGAACAACAATGAATAGGTCCTTCTAAAAAATCTGAGCATCCAAAGCCCGATATCTCTTTCTCGTCTGTGTCACAGACCTTCCATTGAAAGACACCTAAGCAATGTACTGCTGTGGGTGGATTGATTTTTTTACTTTGTGTCAGGCACACTTACATGTGCCCAACCCTCATGGGCTTCCAAGATGCTGTTACAATGACGTTGCAGTAAAAATCCAAAGTGGATGGGGGCAGCAACAACTTGTATTTTAGCCACTCAAAAAAAAGTCACTGTTTTATTTTGCCACCAGACATTTATTTTCGATGAGCAACTGAAGCTGTAAAATCGCTCTCTTCAAAGCCAGACTCCACTGAGAAAAACAGTAATTTACCGTGGCTTAACACAAGAGGTGCTGGTCTATCACTGCCAGTTTGTTTGTGTTATTGTGTGACTTTGGTGATTAAAGGGATTAGTTCGGATTCACCAGTCTCACACAATAACACAAACAAACTAAATGGTCGAGGCAGCGACAGACCAGCAGCTCCTGTGTTCAGCAGGCTAGAATTACCGTTTTTGTCAATTGAGTTTGGTGGCTTTGACAAGACCATGCATGAGCCATTAACGGTTTCCCTGTCAGAAAGGGCTGTCTGTGGCAAGGTAAAGCAGTGAGAATATTCTTAATATAGCATACATTTTTACTGTTTTACTGTTTTGTTTTGTTTTTAAAGTAGTTTATGTTTATGTTTTCCTGCTGCCCTCATCCACAGCAGTCCATTGCTTAGCTTCCGTGGTGGTACTGCTGTCTGCTTCTCCAAACTGGGGGCATGTCCACTATCTGCTGTAGGTAATACACTGACTGTGGATAAGAACCTCACACAACCCCACCTAAAAAAAATTGAACTATGAATCTAATACTGTCTTTTTACTTTATACTTGCACAAACCTACTTCTGCACTGGACTACATACTGCTAACCTTTAGGCTATACTTACTTAAGGATTTGTTCAAAAACAATCTTAAGTTTTGTTGAAATTATCTTGAAAAGGTCTTAAAAAGCTTTAAATGTAAGTGTCTGGTACCCTGTTTTAGTCACTCTCATGTACACTGTCCTGCAGCCATAGACACTCAGTAGCAAACCAAATATGTTTTGACTCCATATCTGAAAATAGTCCCCAGCAAATGCACTATTTATTGCTGTTAGGGTAAAGTTTGCTGAAAAATATCTGTTTTAGGACATTTCTGAGCCTTTAAATTTTCATCTTCAGCAGGAATGAATGCACGAGTGCCACAGACAGGTTTGGAAGTTGAAAATTATTGAGACAACATAAGGGATTGTTGGATTCTTTTCATGGAGTTTGTTGAAAATCATTCTCACACCATCTGCAACAACATGCTACATAACCCTAATTCAGACAAGGATTTATTTAATATTAGCTCCGTCTTACTGCATGTTCTGTTCTCAGCTGAACACATAGAAACGGCCCTGTGGGAGCTCCACTAATGTCTCACATTAGCTGTGTTTAACAGTGTCAATAAGGGATGGAAGGGAGGGAGCAAAGGGGAAATTAATAAGCCTTTGCACGTCTCTCCCTCTATGACTTTATGTCTGGATAACATAATAGGACCAATATTCCCCACAGGCACCTGCTAATGGCTTGTCACTACACAGCCTCCTTATGGGATTGAGCCTGAGAAAGTGAATCTGTCAGCTTCTCTGAGATGGTTTTAGCATGTTAAGTGAGCTATTTTGACACTATGACTGTCATGAATCTGTCCACTGTAAAAATATCTGTACAAGTCATTTTGTCTGCTGTTGAGCATGAAGCAAGTGACAATTTCACTGGCTGCAAATGCATTTTTACTTGATTATTTATTTCAGAAAATCTACTTATTCAGACAGTCCATCAAGACATCTTATTCTAAAATACTGGAAATGATTAAAACAAGTCAAACTGCATTGGAAATGTATGAACTGTGCCACTAAGGTACTTTTTTCAGTGTTACGTAGAGATTGGAATCAAATAATTGCTTGTTATTTTAAAACCTCGGTAAAGAGTGAGCCCTTTAAGAATTTCTGCAGAGTAACAAAGCCATTGGTGCATGCACGGGTACAGACAGTGCAACTCGTCTAGTGAATAATGCAGTTAATAAAGCGCTCACCTAGTTAAACTAAACACAGTGGTTCAGTAGATTAAAGGCTGAGGTGCATAATGAATGCGAGACAAGGCTACACATCTCTTTGAACAGTCAGTTTCTAGCTTTGCTTTGTAGGATCCTCGAGAGCAATGATTTAAAGTTGCTGAAAATACACACATACAGAAAAATAATCCAATAAAGCATGAAGCTAAAATGACATCCTGCATCATTATGTGCTAATCATGGACTGTCCATCTCTTTCTCTACAGGTGTTCTAGCATTCCTAGCACTGCCAGTAGGACTGGTGTCATCAGCACAGGAGCCGTATCTCAGCCAGACATCCCAGGACTCTGTCTCCATGGCAGCCGCCCACAGCAGCCCCCTCTCTGCGCCCAAACCTCCCCCACACGACTGGCATCAGGAAGGCTCCAGCAGCGGAGAATGGTCATCCAAAGGAGGCACCCAGCCCTCAAGCATCATCCTCCCGACTGTTGCCCTCCACCCTTTGGCCTTGCTTCACACAACCCAATCTTCCAGCCTGGCTCATGACGGCTCTCCAGTCCATGGCGTGACCCCAAACACTGTGAGCATTCATGTGAATCAGCCCCCGGAGCTGAGCTCTGATAACGTAAACCAAGGCCACATGCACAAATTGGTCAGGGTACCTCAAGTCCATAACCCAGTTACTGTCAGCACTAACCAGGCCAGCAGCAGCAGCAGCAGCAGCCCTACATCTCCCAGCACAGCGGTCCCAAATATAGATGTGGAATCTACTGCCAGAGGAGCTCCAAACCCCCCAGCTCCTCTGTCCAGCTCTGGATCAAACAGAGGAGACACGCTTGCTGCACACCATGTAGAGCCTCAGAAGCTGAGTGTGGAGGAACGTGTCGACTCTGGCTTGAAGCATGTTCCAGATCATGAGCGCCCCTCTTTTTCCTCTTCACTGATGAATGCTGATCCTGCAGCAGGCCTGAAACTCAGGGAGCATGCTCGGGGCGCCCAAGAGCTGGCTGCACACCATGCCATCACCCTGAGGGAGGTGCACGGAGTGAGTGAGCCCCCCACTCGTGAACTGGTGCTAGAGCCGAAGGAAGGGTCTGTCACTCCAGTCCAGAGCCCGCCTGAGAATCTAACTTCCACCACATCCACTCCAGCGCTGTCCACTGTGCTCGGCCTCAACACACAGAATCCTACAGTTATCCCAGACAACTACACTGCATCCAACAAGACCACCACTGAGGAAACTCTTGGTCGGGTGGTGCAAGGTAATGGCACAGACAATGCCCCTGTGGCACAAACGTTGGGGAATGTGACTGCACTTGGAGGGCTGGTATCTAATGGCAGCTCAGTCGAGGACACACCAGGTCAGGGGAACATCTCAGAGCCCGCCTCCACAGCCAGCGGGAACTTCCTGATCCGGCAGGTGCCTGCCACTACCCAGGACCCCTGGACGCCTGGCAACAGCTCAGGCCCCACCGTTGACTCCCCGTCGTCCCGCATGACCATCTGCTTGAGCAAGATGGACATTGTGTGGATCGTGCTGGCCATCAGTGTGCCTGTGTCGTCATGCTGTGAGTAATGTTAGAGCAGCTTGAAATTAACGAATGTAATGAGTTTGGCTGACCTTGAGTTGCAAGCCGGAGTCTAACTCGCGACTGCTGCAGCAAGGCATTGCCTCTATACATGGGGCGCCAGTACTATCCGCTAAGCTACCAACACCCCCTCGTGTTTCTCTCTGACAGAAAGCAAAGTATTTCCCAAAATGTCAAATGCTTTCTTTAAAACCCATCTAGATCTGCAGTAGCAATGGTCCACCAATGCCTTCACTGGTATTTTTGCCCATTGTGATGTCATGTCTTGGAGTATCTTCAAATGGTTCAAATCCCTAAAATCTGCACAACCCAAACTAAAAGGTTTTCTAAGTCAATAAACCACAATAATTGATACAATTATTGAAATTGTGTTATGAATTTAAAAAATAGAAAAAAATAGATGTTTTTTTTTTAAATCAAATTTTACAAAATAACTAACATAATAACATAACTTATTTGAACCGTACATATTGTTGAGTTTTTGAGATATGCTTATTTAAATCAGCAAAGCGTAAAGGCACTAGTTTCACCAGACTCATCATTTATTCCTTCACTTTTTCACAGAGTTTTGCATCACATATAAGTTAAGGTAACGTAATGACATCATTAAGAGAGTACAATGTGATGACCCAGAGTACAGAAGCCTTAGCTTTCTGCAGCAAAAGAATGAATGTTCGAGCTAATACGGTTTTCATTTTAGATCGATATACACAGTATTGTGCAAGCAATGATCTTTCATTCATGAATAGTCACCTGAAACTAAGAATTATTGTGTTTTTGTTACCTAAGGATGAGCCATTTGTCTCTACATATGGCGAAGGCCTTTTCCATGGAGTCTGCCATGTTTTACAGTAGCCCAGAGTGGTCAAACCAAACATTGGCTCTAGATAGGGCCAGTTTTCCTACACGATTGGCACACGGGAGAAGTTTCAAGTTGGTAACAATCTGCAGCCTCACTGCTAGATGCCACTAAATCCCACACACTAGACCTTTAAAGGAGTAGTGTGTAGCATTTAGTGACATCTAGTGGTGATGATTGCAGATTGCAACCAGCTGAAACTTCACCCATGTGCTAAGCATGAACTCCCAGTTAGGATTTGTTTATTGTTTATTAGGTTTTTACCAGGAGCTGAATTATCCGCAGAGGTCCGTTCCTCTCCAAAACAAATGGACCAGGTGATTTCACAAAAGAAGTCAGCGTTTCTCTGACTCTGTTCGGATCATCCCAGGGCTGTTAATTATGGTGAAGGACGCAAAAATGCGAATAGCCCTATCTAACTCTAGCGTTCAGTTTGACAGCTCTGGGATACTGTAGAAACATGGCAGTGCAACACGACTGTGTGGATGAGGACCCGCTCCCTATGTAGATACAAACAGCTCATTCTAAGGTAACAAAAACATGATTTCCTATTTTCATTTGACTATACACTAAAGAAAACATACTTACTATATTATATTCCATTTCTGCCAATATATCCCCCGAAATCCTATGCATTAGAACATTTAGGAAACTTTCACCCAAGGTCACAGTAGAGGTATTTTGTAATAAATCACTGTAATTTATTTATTTCACATTTACTTTTCTTCAATGTTCCTGGTTTACACTGGCTTCAGAAAGTGATCTCCCTCATTTCTCCAAATACCTTTTAACAGCCTCCAGACAACCTTCAGGGCTTCATCTTGTTGTATTAAGTTGGAGAGAGTGCAATAGCAACAGCAAGGACAAGAGAGTATTTTTCATTGAGTAGTAGAGTTGCACCTTAAGCAAAACACATTTTTTGCATTCTGTTGGAGACAGAGAAATAAGGATTTCTTCCCCTTTCATAATAAATTATTTTGTTGTGTGATTTGCTGTGCTGAGAGACTGCTGACAGTTTTATTATTTTAGATAGCTCTAAATGACTACAAGGCACACCATGAGTCGCCATCTCAAACAATGTTTCAAGATGGTATTTTTCTTGTAGCAGTGGCATGTTGTCGTGGAACATGACAGCCTCTACCTGAGCAGCTTGTGTGGGTGCTTTCAGAGGCTATTTGAAGCAGCAGCTCTTCCAGTCTCTGTACTAACCCCTCATTTTCCTTCCCTGTCTCTGCCCGCTCTAGCTGTGCTTTTGACTGTGTGCTGTATGAGGAGGAAGAAGAAGTCGTCAAGTCAAGAGAACAACCTCAGCTACTGGAACAACGCCATCACCATGGACTACTTCAGCAGGCATGCTGTGGAGCTGCCCAGAGAGATACACACTCTGGAGAGTGAGGTATGAACCACTGGCACACTGACTCTATTAGTGCACAGCACTGCACACAGAAGTGGACGGACATTTACTTGATGTTTCACTATCAGTCAGCAGAATGGTTTTAATGAGTATGGAAACAACGAGAGGATCCATGTTCAATCTCCCCTGTCAGCAAGCCCCGAGGCCTGCTGAAGCATGACACTGTATTACTACGATTTACAGAGATGCTTTTTGGAACAAGCAAAAAGAGAATTCCCCTGCAGGGAATCTATTAAAATCACTTGTTAGGAGTTCGTTTTTCACATCTAGTAAAGGGATATGAAAGTATTGTCCTATCAGTACACCGGTGTACTCTTATTACGAATGTGTAATGTTGCTGAATTAAAACAGTAAGGGAAAACAATTCAATTTAATTTACAAGCACACTTTTTAAACCTTATACCAACTGTATTGAAGCCCCTTTCAGCCTCTGTGTGACAAAAGAAAATCATTGCAATGAGAAACTTTCTCGAAATAATGACCTAGTGTCTCAAAATAATGAGAAACTTTAGCAAATAGTGACTTTGTATCTCAAAATAATGAGAAACTTTAGCAAAATAATGACTTAACATCTCAAAATAATGAGAAACGTTTGCAAAATGACTTTGTATCTCAAAATAATGAGAAACGTTAGCAAAATTATGACTTTGTATCCAAAATAAACGTTAGCAAAATTATGACTTTGTATCTTAAAATAATGATAAACGTTAGCAAAATAATGACTTTGTATCCAAAATAATGAGAAACGTTAGCAAAATTATGACTTTGTATCCAAAATAATGAGAAACTTTAGCAAAATAATGACTTTGTATCCAAAATAATGAGAAACGTTAGCAAAATTATGACTTTGTATCCAAAATAATGAGAAACTTTAGCAAAATAATGACTTAATATTTCAAAATAATGAGAAATGTTAGCAAAATAATAACTTTGTATCCAAAATAATGAGGAAGAATACTAAGTCATTATTTTGAGAAAGTTTCTCATTATTTTGAGATAAATATGTTATTATTTTGATTATTACATTTCTCATTATAATGACTTGCAGGATTTTTATTTTTTTCATTACACTGGTAAAAATGGGCTTCCATACAACTTGTGACAAGTTGATAAAAGAGCTTTAAGTGTTTAACGGGTAGCTACCAATTAGGACACATGGGTCATGTCCTCTGTAATATTTCAGGGAATTTGAAGGGTTTTATGATATCAAGAGGTGGAGACATTATGTGATTACACACATTGTACACAGTTGGATTGGATTTTTTGACTACATATTTTAAAATTTTCAGTGTTTGGGGCAAAAATCTTTCAGGATTTAGTATTTTCCACCAGAAAAGAAGAAAATATAATTGAGCAGTTACATTAATAACTACAAAGTGATCTTTTTTATTTATTTATTTATTTATTAATTTATTAATTTATTTATTTATTTGACATTCAAACTGTACAGAGTTTGGTTAGTGGCAGGTCAAAAAGAAATTACTTTTGCAAGTAATGTTCTGCAGTAGAAACTTGGACCTTATGATGATGATTAGAATAATAGATCATTAGTCAGTTTGTCAAGAATATTCTGCTGAGGGTGTTTTAGGCACAGCTTTTAAATACAGAGGCTATAAAATAACATCACATTCCAGTTAACACTGCTTATGTTTTTCTGTGTTTGGTATGCTCTATATTGTTAGGATTTCTGAGTTCATATTTAATTATTCAACCTATAGTTATATGGAGAAATAGAGTCCAGGGATTAGATGATGCTCCCATGAACATGTATAAATTTCCACCAATTCTAAAGAAGAGCTTGATGCTTGAGCTGTCGCTTGGTGGTCATTTTTTATGGGAGCTTTGTTTAGTGTGCAGACTTTGACATGTTCTTATGTCCAGCACCAATATTAATATTCTGGATGTTGAGCTTTTGTAAAGTTTTCCAGCTTATAGTTAGACTTCCTGAAGAAGGTCTTTGGTCTCATGTTAGTTTGAAAACTTATATAAATCTGTTGACTTGCTGCTAATTGGCTGTTTTTGTAGCTGAGAATGTGAATATACAACTTCAGATCATTTCCATGAATCATTTGAATTTTTTTTTTCATTCAGCCCCTGTTTATTTCTGCCAATTTTCTAATTATATTTGGTCTCTTTCATACTGAGAAAAATAACCAGATAAGTTTTGGATCAGGTGCATCGGCTCAGTTTTTAGTGCATTACAGCTCCATCTGGTGGAAGTGGTGCTGTATAACAGTGGTGTCATTGTTCAGTTAGGACTAAATGTGCCCTCTGCCTCATCTTCCTCCACATTTCATTTGAGGGGCTAGTGTTTTGTTATGTTTGCATGTTTTTTCATCAGTTTCTCTCCAGTGACTTTTTCACTGTGTGTCTCCTTTCTTTTATTCCTCATCCATTGGTGTATTTGCATTCTGCCTGTGGGGCATCAGGAGAGGGAAGCTGAGGTTGGATCATGTGTGGGATGCCCCTGGTGACACCCAGGTGTTGTTTCCCTCCCTGTTTTACCTGTCTCTATAGATCAGCAGCCGTAGCTTCTCCTGGTGCTTTAGGTAAATGACAGTGCTCCAGGCGAAATGATCACAAACCCCCAAGTGACAGCGTTAGTTTGATTTGATCGGATCTCGTTGATAAAATGGCCTCATAATACAAATCATTTAGATTTTCACACCTCCCTCCTCCAGCTCTGCCTTATTACTGCTGACTCACCATCAACAAGCATTTCTACATCATCCCTCCCTTTTACATCTTCCCCTCCGCCTCCTTTTCTATCTCTGCTCATGTAGCTTTGTCAGATATCTTTGTTCACCATCTTCTTAAAAGCCCCAGGGTGCACCAAACCCATATTTAATTCTGTGCGCTCCCACACTAGTGCTTATTACCCGTAGAGAGACTTAGACACAGTAGACTGCAGCGTGTCGCCTTAATGGTGAGCCCTGAATCATGAATCACTGCTTTTCCTTTACTGTTTTTTTCCTGCGTGTGTATTTGCAGGATCATGACACCTGTCTACCCCCTAATGGAGACTACAGCGGCAGCAGCGTGGTCCTGGTTAACCCTTTCTGCCAGGAGACCCTCTTCATCAACAGGGACAAAGCTTCTGCCATCTAGAGACAGGAAAAAAGAGACACTGTCTGATTCTCCTCTTCTACTCCCCCTGCTGTTGTTGTCTATTTTATAAATGTGGTAAATATTCAGAGACTTTATACTGTATATGACAAAAAACAACCTGAAAGAAGAGATGATGTAAACAGACACTATTTACTATGAGGATGCACCTGCATATTTTTCTGATGTACATTTTCTACAAAAGGCTTAATTGTGATAAAAGGTTTTTATTGTCTTTATAAAATACAGAGTATATGTGGTTTTGTTTCATTACGGTGGCTTGATGGTGAGTGCACTGTGGATGTTGCCACATGAAAACTGCTTTAGAGAGAGAAACGTGCTATGAAAAAAAAACATTAAAGCTGTTCTTTGTAATTTTATTTTCCTTTAAAATCAATCCCAAAATACTTATAGCCTGTTGAACTTGAATATAGCACCTATATGTTCATGGGGGGGAAACAGGGACACAGTGTGTGAGATCAGGGCCCATATTTATCAAACTGAGAAGTTCACTTAAGAATGACTTAAAGAGCAAAAAAAAAAAAAAAACAGTCTGCTGAAAGTGAAGAATGAGACACATTTATTAAGCAAACAGCTTACAGCTGAGTAACCTTTAGGCCTTATTTATACTCCCTTTGTGTGTGAAAATAGACAGGCCTGTTTCAAACTTTGTAAACGTCACTGCCCTCATACTTCCATGCGTCCTTTATGTTGGCATAAATGGACAAAATGAAGGACAGACAGAATGCTCCAACTGTGTCTGCATACATATCAAACGTTAAGCATAAACAAGCCCTTAAAGGAACACTTCACCCCAAAAATCAAAAATACACATTTGTCTCCTTACCTTTAGAGTTGTTTATCAGTCTAGATTGTTTCAGTGTCAGTTGCAGAGTGCTGGAGATATTTGCTGTAGAGATGTCTGCCTATAATGGAACTAGATGGCACTCGGCTTGTGGTGCTCAAAGCGCCAAAAATACATCTGAGGAACTTAACAGCAATGTCTCTTTCCGGAAATCATGACCTGGTTAATAAAGATAATCCACAGACCTTGTTGTGAGCAGTTTCATGTAGGAACTATTTTCTCTCTACTGAACTACACCCGCCAACTGTTTCACCATGCAAATGGAAGCATACATCTACTGCTAGCTCACTAGCACCACTGAGATAGCTAATGTAACAGCTCAGCCGAGGAGGATGCCATAAGTGTTTACATCTCGTGCTGTCACAAGCCTCTCCTCCATTAGTAAGTGCATGCTTCCTCCTGCATGGTAAGATAAGATACACCTTTATTGATCCCATAATTGAGAAATTCCAGTGTCACAGCAGTCAAGGGGAAAGAGTCAGATTAAAGATTTCAAAAATTAAACTTAAAAACTTAAAACTTTAAAACTGGGCATGCAGAATAAGTACAAAAATACAAGACACGGCAATAAGTAACAATAATGATAATAATAATAATAATAATAATAATAATGAGTAGCAGTGAATGAAAATGAGCAGTGGATAAAGGAGCACATCTAGTGCAAGTGATTGTATGTGCATACGTTTGGCAGTTGTAGTTCAGTTGAAAGAAAATAGTTTTTTTTACATAAAACTGCTCACAACAAAATCCGTAGATTATCTTGAGCAACCAGGTCATGATGTCTGGAAAGAGACATTGCTGCTAGGTTTAAAAAAAAAAAAATTGGGGGCGCTCTGAGCACCATAAGCTGAGTGCCATCTAGTTCCATTATATTGGAGAGAAGGCAGACATCTCTACGGCTGATATCTCCAAAACTCTGCAACTCGCACCAAAACAATCTAGACTGATAAACAGCACTACAGGGAGGAGGTAAAATATGTATTTTTGATTTGAGGGTGAACTGTCCCTTTTAAGAGCATGTTCTGAGCTGGAATAGACAGAGTGCAGTGCTTCCTGGGATATCTAAAAAAAAAAACTTTACTTGAGGAGTTATGTGAGAAAACAAAAACAAGAAAACAAACACAATAGAGCTAAACAAAGTCAAGCATTTAAAGTGGCTATAAAAAAAAAGGTTATATGTGTGTATATATATATATATATATATATATATATATATTAAATTGGAATTAAATAACAGGAAATTGGATGACATGGATGCAAAAAGCAGGAAAGACATTCTGCTGCCGTAAGACATCAGAGGAATTGTAACTGACAACAAACTCAGACCATAAAGATGCATGGAAATTGATAGCAAACACAATGTCAGCTTTGTTCTTGTTGCTTGCACGGCTGTTACCTCTGACGTTCTTTTAAAATGTTGGAACATTGTTACAGTAAATGATAAATAGCTTTTATGCCTAAGTTTGCAAGTAAACATGAAGGATCTGTACTTTGGCAAAGTCTAAAAATCAATCAGCAGTTTGATAAATGCGGGCTCAGGTTTTGATGGTTATTTTGGGCAGAATATTTGGTTGCTTTGGGATGGGCATCGAGCAGCGATTAAAGAGTTGTTCATCACAGGAAACTGACTTAAAATGGCTTTCCCCCCTCATGTGTCACCAGCTTCTCTTAAGAGGGACCACGTAGATGTCTTAATTCCTTATGTTGGCCCTTTATATATATCTATATATATCAGTATGTGTGTGAATGCCCTGTTTGTGCATGTAAGCATACTGTGTGAGTGTGGTCAGATGAATTCAATGTGCTGCCCCCAACCAAATATCACTGTTATTTTAAGTCAGACACGACTTTGTGTCACGTTCAGCTCAGTTTTATCTGTGCGTCTGTCTGTCTGTCTGTTTGTCTGTATCGTGGAGTGGCTACTGGTTATAGCCCAGTTTGAGAAGGAGTTTCTCAGCGCTGTAGGAAACATGTAGACCAACCTTGCTACTGTAAATGTCTCCCTCCATAAATAATGTGTTTGTCCATCAATGCAAACCGTGTTTGTTGAAATGTTGAATGATTGTGAATTAGTTACTGGACCACATAATACGTGTTAGAGGCTGTCAAAAATCTTGACCAATAAAAACACTGAGATAAATAATGTATGCTGAATATTTACTGTGAGCACATACAGAGGCAGTTTAATTACATACAAAAAAAGAGCGTTTGAATATTTTGTTTAATTATTGAACCTGTGGTCCTTCTATCATCTGTTTTTATTTTGCATCGCTGCAGTTTTATTCAATAATCAATGCTGCCTGCCTCTATCGTCGCTAAAGATTTTCTGCATTGTGAGATGTTGTTCAGAGATCACTGGTCCAAAAGGTGATGCTGAACGACACGGTTAAACATATTGATATTTCCTGCATTGGATGCTCACAGCTGGGCTTCTTGTTTTGCACGCTCAAAAGTGGATATTTTACAAAACGTTCAGTGGCACGGTGGAGCAGTGTTCAACATTATGTATTTTTTGTACTGTAGTATACACTGTACTTTTTACTGCTGAGCAATAAAACAAAGGAACAAAAAAAACACTGACTGGTTGATTTATTCTCTTAAATCCTAAATTTAATCAACACATTTCCTCACATTGCTACAAAGTCACCCCAGAAACTGTGTCAGACCATGTGTACTGCATGTGTTTGTTAGATATCATACTGGTTTACTACATAACAAAGCAGCGTAAACAGTGTTGCCGACCACAGCACATCCATTGATGCAGTGAGCTAGAATTTTCTCTTTGTCCACCAGTGCTGCATGTGGACAAGTGACCTCCAGCTCTGGGAATATGACGTCAGTGCAATAATCTGTTTACAAGCCTGCTTCACTGCAGAGGAGAGGCTTAATTTGATGAGTGTTATTAACAGATTTGTGTGCCTGTTCAAATCTAGAAAAACATGACAGTTCAATTTTTGACAGTGTCTTTTTGTGTACCCATATTTGAAAATCTATGTAAATGAATGGCCACGTGCTGTTTGGAAAGTTTGTACCAAACATAGAGGGAAGAGTATTGCATGAGTTTAAAGTTTATTCTGTTTAAAAAAAACATGTTTGGAGGTTATATTCAGTCAAAATAAGATTTGTAAGTGCTGTGTAATATTTTAAACACCATCTAATTAGATTGTTTTGTTTCCACGTTTATTAAGATCCCCATTAGCAATTTCATTGCATCAGATATTCTCCCTGGGGTCTACACAGTTACATAGCGACAATACAAAACATACATTCACACTACACAACACAATCAAAGTCAGAGTCAAAGTATCTTTATTGTCCCTTTCAGTGAAATTGGTTTGCAGCCAGGAAAATACACAAAACATACAAAATACAAAACACTGATGGACAACAACACATAACATGACATACTGGGCAGATTCTAGGAGACTTAAAAATAAAATAAATGAAGATTAATAGGAAAACAATCAAAGTGCCAATGCAAAGTGCAGATTTCAGCAGCCTGAGCAATCTGTGCAAATAGACATGAGCACATAAACAGTTTACAGACTATCTGCTATTCAACAATTGAATGGCTGTAGGGACGAAGGAAACCTCAAATCTCTTTGTCCTAAGAGCAGGCACCTTCCACCTACGGCCTGTAGGCAACAATACAAATTCAGAGAGAAGGGGGTGATTTACACACTCCAGAATAGAAGAAGCCACTAAATAACACATCCAAATGCATATCTAATATTATTTGCAATGTGTAATTGTGATGATAGTTTCTGATTTACCTCCTTTGTAAACAATCACATAAATACATACTAATCTGTTTTGTCTGTTGCTAAATGGTGAGAATTTGATCTTAGAATTGATATTAAAAAGACACGACAAATTAAATCCTGGGAGATTTTTTCTGAGATCATTGCAACAATTTTTTCTATTTAAACTTACAAAAATTTACATATTAGATGCAAAATAAAAAGTTGTAAGCTACAGTTACATATAACATGGGTTCAGAACATACCTACGTTGATATGGAGTCCCCATTGAGCCAGGAGGAAAAAAGATGAAATGTTAGGAATGACAAATAAAAATTCTGGTAATTCAAACGTATTTATTAATTCAAAATTGTGAGCTATGAAATCAAAATGTATGACGCTTCTATGTCTGTCCATGCATGTGCCAAAAGTTTCTGATTAAAGTTGTATTAAACATATATCAAAGTATGATCAACTGTAGTTCAACGAATTTATTTTATTATTCATCAAAATGAAGATTGACCAAGAGCACAAGTTTCTTCCAGATCATTGTCATTCACTCTTACTTTACAATTCTTTATATTCATCATATTTTATTCCTGAATCTGCTGGCAGTAGTATTTCAACAAAAACAATTTAGGATGTTTTTGCATTTAATTTTAGAAAATTTAATATATATATGTGTATATATATAAAAACAAATTTAAATATGACTGATGTATATGAAAAATGTACTAATATTGTGAATATTTTTAAGAGTACAAGCTTCTTCCACATCATTGTCATTTCAATTCTGTATATTCATGATAACTGATGCCTGAATCTGCTGGCAATAGTATTTAAACAAAAAAATAATAAAAACATTTTTGGAAGTAAGGAATTAAAACTGAATTTAGGAATTTTTTGCATTCAATTTTAGAGGATTTAATGAAAAATAATAATAATAAAATACAGAAAAAATTAAATAAAATATGACTGATGTATATGAAAAATGTACTAATATTGTGACTAATTTTAAGAGTACAAGTTTCTTCCACATCATTGTAATTCACTCTTATTTTACAGTTCTTTATATTCATGATATTTAATTCCTGAATCTGCTCTCAATAGTATTAAAACAAACAAACAAAAAAATAACTTCAGGAGAAAAAATTGAATTATTATTTTTAGCATTTTTAAAATTGAAATACAGAAAAAAAATATAATTTAATATGACCGATGTATATGAGGAAAAAGTACTAATATTGTGACTATTTTTTGTGGCTCATACTATTTCCGGTTCAGGATAGAGGTGTTTCCGGGTGACGGTACAGATTTGTCAAATAGCCCGTGCATGGCATGGTTGTCAGGATAGTCATCGATTCGGCCAAGGAACCAGGTTGGACATTTTTATCAACGTGTAACAGACGTTAAACCGCCAGAGGAAGGACTAACTCCATCTTTACTGACCGTCTGAGCAGCTGTCCTCACCGCCGGGGAGCAGATTTTCACATTTGTCATTGCTCGGTTAGCTCACTAGTTTAACGTTGCTCTTTGAAAATGGCGGATCTACCACCAGAGAAGAGCCTGGACGATTTCTTTGCCAAGCGGGATAAAAAGAAGAAGAAAGAGAAAGGAAAGGGCAAAGACACCGCCGCTGGGCCGACGTCGGCTGTGACGAAAAAGACTAAAAAGGAGAAGGAAAAATCTGCGAAAAACGAGAATCAGGACACACAGATTGAAAAGGTAACTACTCCCTGGTAACTTTTTTGCCTCAGTCTTTCCCAGATACCGGTGTCGTGTCAAATTTTGCATCCCTCGTCACAATCTGCTTCCTGCTTATATTTAGCCCGCTTTGCTAACGTGTCTCTAACGTTTCACCCGTTAATGCAGGAAAACCATGCGTGTAACGTTAATAGAGATGTGAAGGGAGGCAAAGCCGGTTGCTAGCTAGCATATGGTTTCACCTGGAGCACATTCAGACGGGAGACGACATTTAGCACGCGTTGTACACTTAATTTTTTTTTACAACATTAGCTTCCGTCAAGCGTCAAAATATTAGCTACACGTTGACGTTTGAGGCCCACTTATCAGCTAATAGAGTGTTAAAGGCCGTGTGTGTGCAAGGGGGAGCTGTCATCCTCTTCTTTGAATCGTGGCTATGCAACTAGGCCGAGCCGCCATTTGTCACAAGTTTGCACGGTGTCCACATCCTTTATAGCTTTTAGATAACATTATTATGATTGTGTGACAATTAAACATTATCCTTTATAAGGTTAGATAACTTGTCACACTGGTGGGTAACGTTGACCTATGCTGGTATGGCCTGTATATTAGTTTCCTGGGAAGAGACTAGGGTGCAGATGTTTTATTAAAGGAGGGCCTAAGTGAATTAAGCATCACCCATATTACCAGTGTAGTTTTACTGTAATAAGCGTTGTGTATTAATGCCTTCTTCTGCCAAGGAGGACGAGGAATGGAAAGATTTTGAGCAGAAAGAAGTGGATTACAGCGGGCTCCGGCTTCAGGCTTTACAGATAAGGTGAGAATCACATATGTATTTGGTTGTCTTGATTCCTTGTCCACATGACATCATTTGAGTGTGTTTACTTAAGTGTGTAATCACCTGAACGTTAGAATTGTTGTGTTTTCCTTACCTTACAATAAGCTGTTAATTCTACACAAGGAGGGGTCCTCATCCTCGGAGATTGCCATGTTGCACCGCATGTTTCTACAGTAGCCCAGAATGGACAAACCAAACACTGACTCTAGATAGAGCCTTTTGCTTTTTCACATTGGCCACCATAGTTAGCAGCCCTTCAGTGACAAGAGCATAGGAAAAACACTGTTGTTGTTTTTTTAAATATGAAACTGCTTTCAATTCAATTCAATTCAATTCAATTTTATTTATAAAGCCCAATATCACAAATCACAGTTTGCCTCACAGGGCTTTACAGCATACGACATCCCTCTGTCCTTATGACCCTCGCAGCGGATAAGGAAAAACTCCCCCAAAAAAACCCTTTAACGGGGAAAAAAAACGGTAGAAACCTCAGGAAGAGCAACTGAGGAGGGATCCCTCTTCCAGGACGGACAGACGTGCAATAGATGTCGTACAGAACAGATCAGCATAACAAATTAACAGTAATCCACATGACACAATGAGACAGAGAAAGAGAGAGAGAGAGAGACACTACACTAAATCCCCTAAGTCTTAAACACTGGACCTTTTAAGTGATTATACTACTGGAAGAAGCAAGAAGACAGCATGTATGTTTTGAACCTCCCCAGTGTTTTTATGTAGCAGTCATTGTGCAGTGGTTTTGGGGCAAATTCTGGGTGTCACAGCACAGTTAGCCTGACTCCAGATTAGGGCTGCAACTAACGGTTATTTTCATTGTTGACTAATCTGTCGATTATTACTTCGATTAGTCGACAAATCATTATATCGAAAAATGTATTAAAATGTTGAAAAATGTTGGTCTGTCTCTCCCAAACCACAAAATTTTGTCATCTAATGTCTTGTTTTGTACTCAAGCCCAAGGGTTTTAGTTCATTGTCATGGGAGAGTGTGTAAAGCTGCCAATATTTGAACATAAGAAGCTGCAGTAAGAGTATTTTGGGGTACCTTTATACCTTTATATTTTTCTATGAAAAATGACTCAAACCGATTAGTCGACTACTAAAATAGTCATCGATTATTTTAATAGTCGATTAGTCATCAATTAGTCGACTAATCGTTGCAGCCCTAGATCAGTTTTATTTTTTTCACGTCTCCAGAGACAAAGTTACCATCCGTATCCTCAGATCCACAGTGATGGCAGAGGTCCTGGAGAGTGTCTGTAACAGCACTTAAAACTATGTATTTTGACACGTCCCCCTCAGTATTTAGAACATGTGCATCCCTCCCTGTATTTATATTCGTATTATATTCAATGCATAACAATAACAGTACAGAAAAACTGATGAACTGCACTGTTAAACCAAAAGCGAACATCATAATTGCAGCTTATGTGTTTGAGTAAAACATGTGATTTGGATGAATTTCATGCAGATTATTTCCCTTTGAATACAACATCAGAAGAACCTTTCATTAAATTTTCTTTCTTAATCAAGTATATTTATTTTTTTATTTTGTTATGAAACTGATTTGAAACGCTACCTTACAATTTGGATTGATTGTTGTAGTGTAATACCCTCACAATACTTATTAATGCAGCCTTACTGAAAATAAACTGTCAAAATAAATTACTTTTTAGGCATAAAATGAACCATTTGTCAGTGCCAGTGTCATTTTAACCATCCTTACTTTATCTGATAGATTGTGTCGTGAGTTTTAGTGCATATTACAAATGATATGTATTTTAAATTGATAAATAGATTAACCTGTTTTACAAGCAGATCTCTGTCAAACTCAACTGGAGAAACAAAAAAATCTTGGATAGCTCACCATGGGTTCACCACAGCTCAACTGCCTACTGTCTGTCTGTAGTGACGAGAAAGAGGAAGAGGAGTACGAGAAGGAGGAGGTTGGTGAGGATGGAGAGATCATTCTGGTCAGCGGAGACAAAATGTCTGGTCCCTGGAACAAGTCTGGTGCTGCCCCAGCTCCTGCTGCTGCACCCGTGCGTGAGTAAACCCACTCAAACTTTCATTTGTTTTAAAGTGTCAGGAATTGACAGTCAGGGAATGAGCATAACACTGTTTATTAAGAATACCCTTGTTGTTTTTTCCCACCCTAGTTAATGTCATTTACACTGAGCTCATATTTATTAGCACTCTTGCTAATTATGGGATACTATAGGGTTATGGGAGCCTATGACTAAGCTAATTTCTCTAGTGTGTTCCAAGCCAGACATGTTTTTAATTTTTTATTATCATAAAATAATTATGTGTGGCAGCGGGTCCATAAAAAGTATCTTAAGTACATATTTACTGATAAAAGGCCTTACGTGCTCATAAATTCAGATTGGATGGGTCTTAAAGGTCTAGTATGTAGGCTTCAGGGGGATATATGGCAGAAATGTAATATAATATTCATAACTAGTTTTCCTTAGTTTAAAATCATCTTACAATAAGAATTGTTGTTTTTGTTACCTTAGATAGAATGAGCTATTTATATCTACATACGGAGAGATTACTCTTCTATGGAGCCTGCCATGTTGTTCTACAGTAGCCCAGAACGGACAAACCAAACACTGGATCTATTTGGGGCCATTCGCATTTTTGCATCAGCCACCGTAGTTCTCCTGCACGCTTGACACACAGGAGAAGTTTCAGCTCTCCAACCTCACCACTAGATGTCACTAAACCTGACTCACTGGACCTTTAAATATTTTTGGTCATGTCACTGCCAGAATATCAGGTGTTGTTGCACATGGATCAGGCCATCAGTCTGCATTGTTAAACTAAGACCTTGTTTATTTTTCTGTGCTGAGAGCAGTGAGCACAGTGAGTATCATCTGTGTCATTTTACTTTACTGGTCATTTTGAACTGACATCAATGAATTTACCATATTTTCACTTTTGTTGTGTATTTCTTTAGCAAGTTTGCTCTTAAATTTCATTTTAAGTGGTATTATAAAAGTCTTACATTTAACTTGTTTATGCCTTTAGAAACCCCAAATTATTTTTTCTTCAAACTGGTGTGATTTTTATAATTACAGAGGAGGTAGAGGAGCCTGAGTCGAAGCCTGCTGGTGTATATCGCCCCCCAGGGGCTCGGCTGTCCAACGCCAGAAGAGCTCCCACCCAGGGGCCTCCTGAGATCTTCAGTGATGCACAGTTTCCCTCCCTACTGTCCACCGCCAAGCATACGGAGACACGCAAGTAGGTAGAGTCCGATAGCAATAGTTTGTTTAACAGGGTTTTTCCTGGCTCAAAATGAGGCAGAGGTGGTACCATCCTGATCACGTGTACCGTGGCTTCAGCAAACACTGTTTTACAAGCAGTATGCTCTCTGAGTCATAGTAATCATATGTGTGTGAAGTGATTTTCGTGACATTACACTGTATAAGAGTGAAGTTACTGAATATTTTTTACAACAAGAATTCCCCAAAATTATGCAAAAGCACATTTTTACCAAATTAAGTGTTGTAGTGTAACTTAATGGAGACCATTGATGTGTGAAGGGATTTTTGGGGACACTACATTGACTATGAGCAAATATTTTTATAGTATTTCTTTTCAGTGTTGCCGTTAGACGGCCCCTACATACTTGTCTCACGACAAGCTGTACATAGAGAGCAACGTTATTTGTCCAGCTCGGAGGACGACTCATTTTGATGAAAATAAGGTTGGAGCTTATTATCTGCTTTACTACAGTTGGAAGCAGGCATGTTTTTTGTTTCAACAATGTTTTGCGTATGAGTCCAGGAATTTTGAATCTGCATAGAGCTGCATTCACAAACGCCAACTATCATTTGCAATGGCATTGTTAACTGTCAGCTGGTGATATAAAACTATATTAAAAAATTGTGCTGCTGGGAAAGAGAGAATAATAATGACCTCATCGGCTTTCTTTCTTGTTTATCGGGCTGATGCCTGCTTTGCTGCAGTTCAGCCAAAAAGGTCTTTTCTTCCTCTTTGGCTGCGCCTTTCCCGGTGCACTGTGCTGATTACCATACAGTGCCACCACATTAGTGTGATGCCGCAATTGCAGTAACAAATGATAGAAATTCACCAAGAGCAAGTTTGTTGGGAAATAGAGTTTACCATAAAGACCCCCGCTAAGAGCTGGAGACGCCGCCTCGTACTTGTCTATGCAGGAAAAACCCTGGTTTAAATGAGAGGCTAATGTCTTGCCGCAGTTTGATTTAAATGTTACATGTCTGTGTTTCAGGGACAGGGAAATGGAGAAGACCTTTGAAGTTGTGAAACACAGGAACCGTGGTAGAGAGGAGAGCGGTGGCGCCTCTATGCAGCACTTGCAACTCGACAACCAATATGCCATCCTGGGGGATAAGTAGAGCCATTCCCCTCCGTCCCCTGGCCCCTTCAGCTCGGTCCTGCCCAGCCCCTCGAAGGAAGCTGAACTCCAGCTGTGTTGACTGCAGTCCCTACAGAGCCCACCTGCCAACATCACCACACTGGTTACTCACACACACACACACACACACACACACACACACACACACACAGCGTCATATTCATGCACAGCAATACAACCGCAGCACATACAATGACACTCCCTTTAAATAAATGGCAGCACTTAACATACACTGGTTGGCAAAACTGAAGGACTGCGTCTGAAGGGGCTGTTGAAAGAGGGAATAATTGAAAAGGAATTGGCAAAATACACCCAAACGTACAACACTGCAGCAGCAACAGCAGATGACAGATTTGTCCTGTGTGGATTGTACTCAGAGCAGCAGTTGTGTGGCACAACCTTTCTCTGGACTTCAACTTGCTTCGATAAAGCCACAGAGGATAACTTTAGGCAAGATGATTTTACAAACTTCTGTGAAAATATCTATTTTTTTGCAAGATCGTTATAACCCAATCGCACACGATATTTTGTGGTGTTTTTGAGTTGCGGTGGGGGCTTCAGGCGTGGGGATACTACCTCAGCAGCAAAGCTGGTGGTGACAACGTGGACTGAGCTTTTTTTTTTTTTTTTTCCTCCTGCTGTGGTGGTGAACGAGGCAAACATCAGCCCCTCCCCACATACAAGCCGGCCATCAGGCTCTTTAATTTAGAAACTTGAAGCTTTTTTTTTTCCTTTCATCATGGCGATGACACTCTGCAAAGATCTATGGACAAGAAGTGATAGGTTGTGGTCCTCATTTAGAATTTCTGTATAAAGTGGCCTTACTGATAGAAACTGCTTTGTCATCTGAAGAGAACTCTGCTTGTTGTCTCACAGGCTGCTGCCTGCCTCTGGATCTCACCACTTGTGACAAAAAAAAAAAAAAACCATACAAATGAAAAAAATCCTTCTGTTCAAGAATGTAGTGCTGTTGTAGTTTGCCTGATGATTACAGCTACTAACTGTTTTTCATATCCACTGTTTGATTTTGCTGCCCCCTCTCTTATTTTGGTCTGTTTTAGACATCAGCAAAAGAAATTAAAGCTTGTTTCTAATCTCAAATCATTCTTTCGGTAACAAATGTTTTACAGTGATTTGACACCAGATGCTCACAGATGTTACAGTATCAAGAAAAATGATGGGAAACCACTTTAAACACATATTTATTGAGGTTGTGTGGCCATACTGAGTTCACAGCTTTTATAATTTGTTGTGAAGTGGTACTGTTCTACCCCAGTTTTAACACCTTTTTTTTTTTTTTTTTTTTAAAAATCAAGGCTTTTCCGCATAAGTAAATGTACCGTCAGCCCTCATTGCAGTTGCGTAGAACAGGAAGCTTGCATTATTTCCAGAGAGTTAGTTACTACTCGTCTGTAAAAGCAAACCGTCACCAAACCAACAGAGTACTACCAACTTACAAAACAAGTGGTACACTCAGCTAAATTCAATTTTTTTTTCTTTTCTACAAGCATAGTTATGTTTAGAAAGAAGAAGAACTGGATTTATGTTCTATGTTTCTGTCCTTTCCATAAAAGATGTCGGGGAGCGTTGATCCCTGCTGGAACACTTTGGGTGGACGTAGATAATATTTGTGATGAAAAGAGAAGAGCCAAACACAAAAAAATAAAGTGTTCCTTGTTACTGAAGTCTTGTGTGAATCTTTAAACGTTGAAAATTGGGATTTACTGTAAGTGGTGTCTTTTACCAGAAAAAGTGTTGTCCAGTTGTAAACTAAAGACTTGTTAACCTGCTGTCCCTCTCATAGTCGCTGAATTGGTGTCTCATTTTGACAAATCGTGAAATTATCAAGATCCAGCCCTTTTTGGAAAAAGTAGACATTTCAAATGAATTCCAAGCATACTAATAAAAGAAACTTTTCTCACACAACAGACTTGAAATGTTTATTTGAAGGAGGCAGTAACACAAGCAGAGTACTTAAGAGGTCGTCTCTGTCTCTGATTTGAAACGTGTCGCCATCTGTTCGGCCCCCTCTGTCTTCATGTTTGCTTCCCCTGAAAAGACAGACAGTTTTGCATCCTAAAATCATAATAAACACTAATGGTGGTGAATGCTGAAAAGTTTCTTACCTGGATCACATTTCCTGTGTGTGGTTCAGTCGGGAACTCATCGTCACCTTTAAGAGGGCTCCAGATGCTGAATGGAGGTGGAGTGGTCTGAAGGAAAAGAAGAAAACACTTGAGGAACTTACAGTAAAACTGATGCAAATTTGTTGATGAATTATCTCAGTTATCTCATTCCACATGATAACGTTTTGTGTTTTCCTATTAGTTCATCAGACTTCAATATTGTCTTAGTTGCGTAGTGTAGGTTTTGTCGCAACATTGGGTGGGAGACCTTGGCGTAGATGTCTTTAATTTTGGCAAAGCACTCTGCCACTTTCATGTTTCTGTTAGGGTGGGGGACAAATGTACATGTTCTAATATTAAGGGGATGTGTCCCTGGCATCCCTTCTTAAATCTCATTTTATGTTTTGGATGGGGGGACAAATGTACATATTAGGGGTTCCCACCGTAGTGGAAAACCTGGAAAAGTCATGGAATTTCACCCTCACATTTTGCAGGCCTTGAAAAGTCAAGGAATTAGTAAAACTCATTGAAAGTTTTGGAAAGGTCATGGGATTTTTTTGCATGTGTAATGAAATTGAACAGTAGTCTTCCATGGATAACCTTTCACGTAATATAAGATAACAGCTAATGAATAGCTGTTGATGCAATGTAGCTCTAATATCCATCAATGTGTGGCAACGTTTTGTTTACCATCACGTACATTTATCCGTTTTCTCCTGGTGTTCCAGCTCTGTCTTCATCTATGGCAGCTACCTGAAATTATGTTTGGGGGCGCAGTAGCTCAGTCTGTGGGGACTTGGGTTCAGAACCGGAGGGTCACGGGCTCAAGTCCCAGTCTTGACCAAATATGGAGTGTGGACTGGTGGCTGGAAGGTGCCAGTTAACCTCCTGGGCAGCACTGAGGTGCCCTCAAGCAAGGCACCAGCACCCCAACTGCTCAGGGCGCCTATCCATGGACACTCCCTCACCCTCTCCCCCAACATCCCTCCATTTAACATATGTTATAAGTCCTGTTTGTGCATTTCAGGCCTGTGTGTATTTGACAGCAAAGTGAAACATTTAATGTAATAAAATATATCTTCTTCATCTTTGAATAGAGTTTGAATCTGATCTGATGTTTGGAAAATGCAGAGCAAGTGGAGCAAGGAAAAATATATATATTTATATTATAGGTCCTTGAAAAATCATGGAAAAGTTTTTGTCAAGAAAAATGTGAGAGCACCCTGCATGCTCTAAATACTAAGGGGTGATGTGTCCCCAATTATATCTACACCTATGCTACCTTGCAACCCTGCTCTCCTGTGTTAAATGCTAAAAAAGGTTTAAATGGCAAAACACTGCAAATAATATCAAACTAAACAAACACAGGTCTTATTAGACAGTGCTTTGAGTAGACTTCATTTCATTATATTTGAGTGGGATTGTTCCTCCTATTTTGATCTGCTGTTACTATCGCCGACCACCAGGTGGTGCTGCAGCGTATCAATGCGCAATGAGCCCGTTCTGGTTTAACAAAACAGATCTGTAGTGGCGGGCTAGCTAAACTCAAGTTGTTAGAAATTAGCTACACTTTTACTGTGAAAAGAACCGACTGGAGACACTGACATCTACAAAAACACTGAGAAAGACGGCAAAAGCACCAATTTTCCGAACAAGTCGGTGGATTAAAAACAGAAAGGTGCTGAAATTACGTTTAACAGTAATTTATTCTGGAGCTGATGTTGATGCTAGCTAAGCCAACGTTAGCCCTGCAAGTGACAGCCGCGCCTCATGCACATGCAACCAAAGGAGCACTTGCTAGTCATGTAGCTGTTTATGGCCATTGTATTAATACTATTATTGTTAGTTTAGCGCTGTAACAAGATATAGGTCTGCTGTTGCACTAGTTGGCCCCGTTTGTTGCCTCCGCTAACATTATCTGTGCACTAAGGCTACTCACACAACATTCCCTTTGCAATCTTTAACAAAAAATGAAAAGGTTATATTTTCCCATTACCCAGAGGGTGAATCCTTGAAAGCATTTTTGTTGATCTCACAAATCTCTTCTGTCTGTCAGGAATGGTAACATGCTTTCCTGAGGCAAAACCAACATTTGAAACCAGTATGTTCACAGATTAGGGCACTGCCTTGACCCACCTTCACCTCTTGAAATTTATATATTTCAGTGATGGTTTCTCCCGCCATCTTTCCACGCAGACAGTAGACATATTTGCACAGCAGCTGGGTAACCGGTAGGAACTTACTGTTTTGATTTTCCCAGCTAGGGATCTTTTAGGGAATGCTGTATGACAACATTTTTAGATGTAATTTCCCCCCATTTCCAAGAAGCCATTCATTTCTTTGTGTGTTAGTTCTGCTGCAGTGGTGCCAGCTGCCTGTATCTTATCAACAGTTCTAATTTATTTGGAGGTAACTCTATATCATCATAATGCTATTTTAATTTCCTGGCCGTTCAGTTTGTGCTGTGACTACTACCAGTCAGCCTCTATTGATTACATAAGTCCTCTCAGTGATCTTTTGGACTTGGCTTACCTCCTGCCACTTTTTTCACCTACCTTTATTTCCCTTTTTGCCAGCGGCACCGTGCCTCCTTCAGACAGCTGAAATTGGAATGTATAGCACTTGGATTAAAAACACATACATAGGCTACAAACCCTAAACCAAAGGCATCACATTGGGTGTTCTGTTTCTGCAGGGTCATTGACAAAAGAGTCCAGACGAATGCAGGAAAATAATCGATAAACCTGTTTCGTAGAGGCGACAGCAGTATGATCAAAGCACCAGCTTATTCACTGATTCTTGTGTGTCATGTACATACATATTCCTCATTTATGTCACAATTGTTGAGTTTAAATCGGATGTCAGGTTCTGCAATCTATGTTTAACACTGTCAGTTAAGCAATAGTTGTACAATGTTAAATATACAGCACATTAAATAACATCTGAAACACTAATATAAACTATTCTTAGCGCGAGGTGAGACAAAGTTGCCAAAATTCAAGTCACTGCAAAATGAAAAGCAAAGTGCAGTACTTTATTTACCAGGTTACAGCCAGAGTAATACATTACAGAATAAAACCTACATAGCAAAAGCAGTGTTAAATAATTTTAATCAATTAAAGTTGTTTCCTTTTCAGTAAAGCTGGTCAAATCCACCAATCCATCACACTGTCTTACCGAGGCTGCGAGAATGAATCCCACCAAACACAGCAGTGTCAGTCCTCTCATCTTGACCACAAATTAGCCTCCTGTCTGCTCATACGACTGCTTTATAGTGTCCATGACAGTAGGCAGGGTCTATTGCATAAAAGTGTTCTAGTTTGATACCAAAGTCCAACAGGGTATATTTGTGAGGCTTACTCAAACAAAACTGCTTCCCATTTTTTAAGTGTTATTATGCTCCCATTTGGCCGCTGGAAGTAAAAGGCATTATACTTTCAATAAAAAAAAAAAACATTTAACATTAATTCATAACAAGATGTGTAAGTGTAATCAAGGCTTGTTTCTAAATTAATAAAAAAAAAAAAATTAAAAAATCTTGCCCTACTTGCCCTGCATTTTTCTAACATATCAGTGACAATGTGATTTCTTTTTTTTTTCTGTTTTTTCATGATTGTGGGAACCCTGCTGATAATCATTTTATTCCTTTTTCCCCCATCAAAAATCCAAAATATTCTCCAAATGTGAGCTTTTCAAAAGTGACAATTTGCCGCTTTACTCTTTATTATGTGATAATAAACTGACTATCTTTGACTTGATGTGTGGACAGAACATGGAATTTGTAGATGTCACCTCGGGATCTGTGAATTTATACTGAATATCTCTATCTATCTTTCCTAAAAGAATTATTTTAATTTAGAAACAAGCTTCCTTGAAAAGTCATGGAAAGGTTTTGATATTTTGTCCATGAAATGTGGGAATCATGTTGGAGATAAATTTTACATTAATAAATTGATTCATTGTTCAACTCTGTTGTAATGAAAAGAGAAGAGCCTAACAAAAACAAAGTGATCTTTGTGAATGACGCCATGTCTAAATCTTTACTTTTGAAAGTGGGTTTTAGTTTACAGAATCTGGAACAGACATTTGACCACAACCTGTCTTTCTGCACTCATTTTCAGTCCATTTTTGAAGATGCAAATCTTTAAAAATGGCTCAGAAAACTTTAAATTGATTTGTCAAAAAAGCAGATTAATATTCTACAACAGCAAGCGTTGTCATTTTTATCAAATGTCACTCAAATAATAGTAAATAGTGTATTTGCTAGGGAATATTTTTGCTGTAGATTAATGCTTATTTGGTGGTCCACAATGTGTTTTTTTGTGATAATGAATTATTATCTTGTTTTATCAGAGTGGTTGTCAATTTTGTTAATAGACCCAGAAAGTTTAACTGACCTTAAGATAACCAAATTAGGAAAAGAAATGACATTTTCACATAATAGTTTTGATAACATGTTTAATTAAAAGAAGCAGTAGCAGAACAATGATGTGCCTGGTGGATTCTCATCCTGGTGGCAGTACTGCTCCATTAGGACTTTAAATGTGTCTTTATCTGTTGAGTCCTCCGCTGCGTGTTGTCTTTCACTGATTTGTTTTTCCCCGGCAATGATAAGAAACAACATGTCAGCGAAAAAGCAGATTTCATTATTTGTAGTTAATTACCCCACCCTCTTTTGAAACACACACGCGCATGTACATACTGAACAGTATAAATGAGGTTAGTAATTGGATTTCTCAGATTAGATGCTATTTTACTTGTGACACCAAATGAGAAATTCAGAACAAAATACTTCTATACTTTCTTACCTGGGTGTTGTCTCCATCAGGATGTGGTGGGAACCCATCACCATTGTCACTTGGTTCCCGAGTGCCAACCCACTGACAGAGAAAATAATCAGCAACACATTACGATGATGTAAGTATGACATATGATGAATTAATTCATTAAAATAACCTGAAGTTCACATTCTTGTAATTTAACACTTTGTCTCAGATGTTTAATCATTAGTTTACTCTGTAAAAGTCTACGTACCACTGTACTTATATTCTTTTGTCTTTGCTGTTGGACCTGAAATAGAAAGGCATAACACTTTAATAAGAAAACACACATTTACCCTAATCCAGTGACACAACAGTGGGTGTTTGGTTGTTCCTCCATGTCTGCAGAAAGTCCTTTACAGGATCAAACTTGGACTGTGAAAGAACCCAAAATCCTGCTCTGTCCATATGAATCTGACTTTTTTTGTCCTTTGACTGTCCTGTATTCAAAGGTTCTGTATGCAACCTTAAGAGCATTAATACTAAAGTATACCACTATGTGCTGTGTGAAGATATAGTGGCATAATGGCATCCTGAGCAGAGAATGAAGTCATGTCACCTCTGTGTGTGTTATAGTGAGTTTGTCTGAGGTTTACTGTGGTAGGCCGTTCCAACATTGTGTCCATGTGTGCCTGGTCAATTGTTTTCTAATAAACAATAAATATAGCAACTTCTAATCAAACCATACCAATTTCAGGTTTAAAATAACTTCAGATTGGGTCTGCTACAAACCACACCCACCTCAGGTTAAAACTCCACCCGTTCCTAATACAGATAATGCTGTACTTGGTCATCCGTGGTTAACACCGTTAGCTCTGTCAAGACTGTTACTGTTTAGCGTTGTTTATAGAGTTAACACCCTGCTAGCTGCGAGCTCAGTCACCTCTATTTTGAGAAGTGTGTCATATGACAACTCATATGATAAGTCATACGCTCTGAATTTCACAGAGTGCTTCTTTAAAAAATAAGATTTTAATCCAAAGACTGGCTCTGCAATTTATATTGAACACTCATATAAGCCTGAATATTAGTCCTAAAATTTTAATATGCAGTACACAGAATGAGGTGCTAATGTAGGCTCCCTTTGGGTTAGTCACACCTCTGTAGGTCACACACACACACACACACACACACACACACACACACACACACAGAGCACTGTAAAGTCATGTAGATAAAAGCAGAATTCATTATTTTCTAAAATGACAAAGTTTGAAATGGTTTCAATTTGACAGTTCTGGAATAGGAGCTGAAGATTTTTAGTCTACATTTGCAACTGAGGCCTGCTAACAAAAAAATCAAGTACTTAAATCATTGCAAAGAGTGAAGAACTTTGCTTAGCAGGTTAGATATTTATTTGTTTTGCTGTAAAAGGACACAGTTGGACAAAGTCAAATTTATTAAAAACCAAGTTATCAGTGGCAAACTTCTCTACCACAAACTCCATGTTTAACTCAATACTTGAAACTGGTAGATATTATAGAAAAAAGATCCTGTAGATATCACAAGATAAAATCATCTCATGCCTCGAGAGAAAGCTGAAAAAAAAAGCACCATTAATCTTGTCTCCTGACATCAGAGGTAAAAAGACATTTGTTGTGATTTGGTATCTTTCCTGCACTGCAACACCCCTCACCTAACCTTTTGTTTGAATTGGAAGTCAAATTCCATTTAAACAAATCAAACTGTTCAAAGCAGGCGACACCATAACCACGAACATTCAACACTCTGTGTACTCTGACTTCTCTTTTTAAAGTTATTTTTTTAGGGCTTTTTGCCTTTATTTAACAGGACATATGACATAAAGTTTTTCCACAAAGTCTACCCACCGTCGATGTGTTGGTCGTGTTGGTTGTGTTGTAATCGCCCTCCATTGGAACTTGACTCCCTGCTGGCCACTGAAAATTAAAGAATGATTTAGTCCAAGGACATGATGGTATTTGCTTAGTATCCATTTGACAGTTTGTTTGCAAAGGATGTTGACATTGGATTTCAAATAAAGCAACTAAATAATAAACATCAGCAGTATTATACACGCTGTAGGCCTTTTCTGATTTGTTAGCTCCTTGTGAAAAAAAATTGAATTTCCCCTCAGGGTGATTAATAAAGCATATAAATTTTTTTTAAAAAAAGAAGAATATTTTAAAATGTTGAGTTAGACATGGCTCATTTAACTTTATAAAGCTCCTACACAGCTGTTAGTATTTTTAATTAATTAAAGTTATTTCTTTTTCAGTATTGTATCCAATCCTGCTGCACTACGTCTTCTTGATGCTGCTAGAATAAATTTAAGTTGTAGAATTTTCAATGATTGAGATCAGAAAATCATCAGTCTCACCAGAGCCGTTGCTATGACAATGAGTCCAAACAAACAGATCAGTGTGAGCCCTCTCATCTTGAATGTGGATTAGCCTCCTATCTGCACATGCACATGCTTTATACTGTCCATGTCAGTAGGTGGAGTTTACAGTTTTTGTATGCACAAGTGTATTCTTGCTTAATATCAAAGTCCAACTTGTTTACCAAGAGCAATTTACTTGCTCCATACTTTGACTTAGACTTCTCATCTAATGAAAAATACCAGTGCAATGACTTTCTCACAAATAGTCTACCCACCATTTCTGTTGTTGTTGTCGCAAACTCATCGTCACTGTTGAGCGGTGTTCTACCTCCCTTTGGCCACTGAAATTAGAATTAAAAACCTTTATCCAAGGACATAACGGTGTTTGGATAGCAAGGGCATTGACTCTGGATTTCAAACACAGCAGCTACAGAATCAATAAATGAACCTGTTTCAATTCGCAGAGTGAGTGAAGATTTGTATTTAGCAAACCTGAACTAAATTACAAAGAATTACAGAATAAACAAGAACTATAGAGCTGTTCACATTAAAGTCATATCTTTGAGATTAGTAAATCTGGAAAACTCACCAGTTTTACCCTTTTTACAGTTGAAACTGTGAGAATTAATCCACACAGACAGAGCAGTGTAAGTCCCCTCATCTTGAACATAGATTAGCCTCCTATCTGAACATACACGTGGTTTATAGAGTCCCTGTCAGGGGATGGAGTTTTAGTGGGGACCAACTGTAATGTATGTTACATGTAAGTTAGTCCATAATGGGTGAGCATCTGTCAGATTAAATATTACTCATAGAGGCTGGTGGATCCTAGTCTGAGTGGGCAGAAGTTTGCTGCATAGATCAGCCACTCATTGGGCGGAACGGGCCACCCGCTGAAGTCCCGGCCTACCACCTCCGGTTGTCATAGTTGACAAACGTCCTTTACTAACTTTTGCGGTGTTTGATCTTGCGGGGATGTAGCCATTTTTCTGCCATGGTTCGCGTCCTGTAGGCGATATTTTTGTGGGCGTGTTACACCAAAACCTGTTTCCCCCGGCAATATTTTTGCAAGTGCATCGTTGCTGTGGCACCACCCAGAATGATTGTGATTGGTTGAAAGAAATAAAAAAAAGCAGGGGCATTTTTTTCTCCAATCTTAGTTTGAGAGTTGGCGCAGCCAGACCTTTCTTTTCTTGAGAAAGGTCTGGTGAGCAAGACTAGGTGGATCCAAGTTGACGCTAATGTTCTGTATCTTCATGTAAAGTAAAGTAGCCCTTTGTTTTTAACTTTAAAACTATTTAGTTAGCGGGTGATATTTAGAGCTTGACTATATGAGTGCTATAGAGCTTGTTTGTCTTTTTATGGTTGTGTCTTTGTTTTGTCTGTCTCAGTCATGCTCATGAGGGTGCAAATGAATACATTTATAGTGACGTCACCCCTTGGTTTGTGGACCCTTGTTTTGAAGCCTCGAGTTCAGCAGTTCTGCTGTCGCCATCTTGGTTCTTTGGAGCCAGAAGTGACCATATTTGGAGGAGTCAGGGGTGGAGCTAACTCAGACGTTTTTGTTTTGTTTTGGTTTGGTTTTTTTGGCTTTTTATGCCTGTATTGGACAGGATAGCTTCAAAGTGAGAGGGGATGACATAAAGCGAAGGCCATAGATTGAAATCGAACCTGCAGCCGCTGCAGCAATGATATAGCCTTTGTATAGCCACTCCAACAGGTGAGCTACCTGGCACCCCAGAAACATTGATTTTTTACATCAAACTGCTGTATTCAGTGTTTTCACTGAGACATCTGCGGATACATTGGCTCCTGTTAAAAACCCCATGAACAATGAACACTGAAGGAATTCTAGCTGTAAGAAGTTTGAACTGGCTGCAATGTGCAATCATCACCACTAGATGCCACTAAATCCTCCTAAATCTCAAACACTACTCCTTTAAGCCAATACTGATAGACTTCCCCAGAAATGATTTCGCATTTTTCCCTAGTCTCGAAGTCAACAGATCTTTTGAGTTGGTTTTTGGGTAGACGTCTGAAATAAGGTCTATGGTTATCACAAGTTTAAGAGACATTCATGTTTTGTTCTACAACATACAGTGCGTCAGTAAACACCTCACTTGTGAATTTTGAAGCTCTTATGTGTCTTAAAAAAGGCGGTTGCTAACAAGTAGCTGAATGAGACTACAGGACGTCATCACACCGAACACGGCTTTACAACTGTGCTGTGGGGGTCACATTAAGTCATGTGACTGTAGTGCAGTTTGTTTATAGCCTAATGTTAGCTTTGTACTTATTTCATTTAGGCTTCAGTGTTCAAGACAGTGGAATACATTTGTGAAGATTATCTTGGTAAACAAAATGTTTAAATAATAAAATAATCCAAAATCCAATTGAAAAATCCCATTGGAATTTTGACCAGGGCGATGCTAACGTCTGCATTGACCTACAGAAAAATACCCTCCCTGGAGCACTTTATATTCTCAAATGTATAATTTCATCAATACATCAATTAATTCAAGGTTCACCTCTGTTGTCTCACAAAGAGGATTGCTCTGTAAAAACGCCTTGGAGCTGTGCAAAATGCAAAAATTAATGTGACACTTCTAATTAACCACTTAATTATCAAGCCTCTATAGATAGGAAGGGTATAACAAAAATAAAATAATTAATTTAATTAATTTACAAAAAGGACAGTAATAAAATAGAACTAGTAAGTGCTGTGTTTACGGGTAATTTTCATTATTATAATTGTAAATTGTGTATTTAAATTTGAGTGTGATTGGGGGAAAAAAAAAATCATAGTCAGGTGGCACAGTGCGAGCGCGTGCTCTGCCACTGTGCCACACTGCGCGCGCGCTCGCGTTCGTTGCCATGACGCTGAATGAAAACCTTAGTGAACAGAGGAGATGGACCGGAGCCGTTAAAGTGAGCTGAAATGACCCATCCTCACCTGAACGCCTCTTTACGGTAGTACAGGTGGATTTAGTGCATACGTGTGTACAGTGTGACGCAGGTTGGTTTTAGTTTTGTTGTGTCGTCGTCGTGTTTTTGACAGAAGTAGTATGAAGGCTCACAACAGTGAGGTGGAAGTGTTTGTCCGGATCAGACCAACGGCAAACTTCTGCCAAGACCTCATTGAATGTCTCCCAGACGGACAGGTAACTTAACCAGCTAGCGTTAGTTTAAAAATCCATTATTAATGCTAAATCACAATGGTAAGCTATCCGCAACGTTAGCTAGCCGGGAATAGGTTTGTGTAGCTTTTAATTTAGTTGGTCTTAATGTTTAATTTAGAAACAGTAACAGTTTTGTTTTCATTGGTTGAAGTTAAAAATTAAACTTTATGGAATTTTTTGCCCCCTAAGCACGAATAGTTTTGGTAATTTGCAAGTCAGAACGCGCTAGTTAAAACTGGTTCAATCTTAATGAAAAATTATGATTTTTGTAGACTACTAGCTGGGTTTTATTTAGCTAGGCCTAACTGTTTAAGCCCAGGACACATTCAGTCCATACTTACCTTATATAGTCATGCTTTTCCAATTTGCACACATGTAACCACTATAACCATTGCCTAATAAGCCTTTTTCATGGCAGACATTTTGACATGCCACAGCAGAAAAGGCACAGGTGCAATTAATTACATTAGTAATGACTGCCCTACATTTAACAAGGTGTCTCATTCCCTGATTTTATGCATGATTGCTTACTAACATGGCTCACTGGGACAATTAAACAGAGGTATCATTAATGGTGTTACTTAGACCTGTGCTGTGACAAAATGTCTCAGGTTATACTGAGTTTGAATGTTGCTAACCACTACAGCAGAGCTGACAAAAGGAGTTACTCTGAATTGTCAAAGAGCAGAAAATAAACCTGCAAAAACATGTAATATCCATTAATCATTTGTGTTTTTATGCAGAAATGCCTCTGGTTTCAGCATCTCAAATATGAATAAACTGTTTTTAAGTCTTCGATAGCAAGTTGAATATCTTTAGGTTTTGCCTGCTGGTACGGCAAAACAAGCAATCTGAAGACACCAGCTTCGGTTCTGGGAATTTATTATGGGCAATCTCCCAATCGTCTGACTGTTCATAGACCAATTAATTGAATATAGAATAAAGAAAATAATTAATAGATTAATTGATAATGAAGATAACCTTGGTTGCAGCCCTATGTGCCGAACACATGTTCTCGCCCTTCTGCATCTTGTCAAGCACACCTGTTTAAAATTTCTGACCTTTAGATTTAACCTTACGGGAGCTGTGGGGTTTTTAGTTTGTAGTGTTACTGATGTCCCCAAACCTCTCCGAAATGTTTCACAAAGTGCCATTCTTTTTTACTCACTTTTGTGATACTGAAAACAAACGGGAAAACATACAGAAGCCTTTTGATGACTGTAACAGCTTTCACAATGGATCAAAGTCCCCGCCACAAGCCGCAGCTGTTCAAACTGCATCACATCCATGTCTGTAATGGATAACTTTATCCCAAATATTGACATATTACCTGTTTTTACTTATCGCTTAATTTAATTTAGCATATCTCATTAATGAAGGTGGAGGTTGTGTTTCTCGTTTCAGCTGTCTGAATACAAATTACATCACATTTCAGATACAATATTTTCATCCTAGTAGCTATGTACAGTAGCTTGTGGAGTTAATTTCAATGAATGCATTAGTGTTTATGCATGAAAATAATTCCTGGTAGTGTAGACTCAGAACTTCTTTCTGTGTCTTGTCCTTCAGACAGTAAACATCAATCACAGAAAAGACTCTAAGAAGCCCCAGGACTCCAGGAAAAGTCAGCAGAGCTCCTGGTCATTCCGGCTGAAAGGTGTCCTGCAGGATGTATCCCAGGAGGAGCTGTATGCCAGAGTGTGCCAACGGGTGGTACTGGGAGCACTGGATGGCTATAATGGTAGATCTGTTTGTCTACATAAAATGAACAGTGTGTACTCAAGTGTTAATCCCAGATAAGCATACTCAACTTAATGTCAACATACTGTAGGTTTGTTGTGTTGTGACTCACTCAGGAAATGGCCCAAATTCCACGTGTAGTTATTGTGATGTTCCAAGAAATGAGTGTATTGAGCAGTGTCTTCTGTTGATTGCTTTTCAGGTACTGTGATGTGTTTTGGGCAGACAGGTGCAGGAAAGACCTACACCATGACAGGATCCACAGAATCATACAAGCAGAGAGGCATCATCCCTCGGGCCCTTCAAGAGGTAACTGACATACAAAGATATTTTCCTCTCAAACACTCTGTGAACCCAGTGAGTGTGTGTTTTTTATTTAAATCTCTGACATGGTATTCAGGTGTTTCAGGAGATGGAGAAAAGGACTGAGCACGCCTTCTCTGTGCACCTATCCTACCTGGAGATCTACAATGAGACCCTGGTGGACCTGCTGCCATCACTGCAAGGCTCTCAACACCCGTCTCATCGCAGCATGGTGGTGATGGAGGAGCCTGGCAGAGGGGTGACCATCAGAGGTCTGTCTCTGCACGCTGTCCACAGTGAGGAGGAGGCTCTCAATCTGCTGTTTGAGGTGTGTGGTCTGATGTTTTCAGTTTTATTGAAAAATATAGTTTTATGTTGTTTTTATCTGTTATTTTATTTGATGCCAATTTATTTTTATGGACTATAATTAGTGTTGTTTGACTATTTTGAGAGCACAGTAATTTTCCAAAATTTTATAGATTTATACATAACTACATTGAAAATTGATGCTTGATAAACCTTTCCTTTCTCAGGGTGAGATGAATCGCATTATTGGATCGCATGCCTTGAACAGGAGCTCCTCCAGGTCCCACTGTATCTTCACTGTGCATATAGAGGTATGAATTCATTTACCTCTAAGGGTATACTTGATTATTTACTGGGATATCAGTGCTCAAACATGCCTTCTCATGCACGATTTTAAATGAGATAAAATGTGTTTCTTGACTACAGTCTCGCTCACGGACTCTGTCTGATGCCAAGTACATCACCTCCAAGCTGAATCTGGTGGATTTGGCTGGGTCAGAGAGGCTGGGAAAGACTGGGGTGAGAATGCCTGACTTCACCTGTTTTAAGGTTGAAAAGCCACAAAAACAATGAACATGTTCAGGTGGAATGTAAAGTCTTTGTTTTTTGATCCTCCAGTCAAAGTAAAAAATAATATGCCTTTCTCTATGATTTGACTTTTCCCCCACTTGATTTAATCTTCCTCTCCTTCCAGTCAGAGGGTCAGATGTTAAAGGAAGCCATGTACATCAACAAGTCCTTGTCCTTCCTGGAGCAGGCCATCCTGGCCCTGGCAGACCGTTGCAGAGACCACATTCCCTTTAGACAGACTAAACTCACTCATGCCCTCAAAGACTCACTGGGTGAGACTGCCAAGTTTTAACAGTACTGATAGCCGATGTTTGCTGGTTTAAAGGGTCCTTTCCTCTGTAGTAATACTTGTAAAACATAGTGTATTTGTCGTTTTCTGGAGGTGGGAACTGCAACACTGTGCTCGTGGCCAACGTCTACGGTGAGGCTGCACAGATAGAAGAAACAGTAAGGAGAGGAACATTTAGTATAAATCAGAAAACAGTCTCTTTTTTACTGCACGTGGTGTCATTTCCTCCCTGGATGATGATAAATATTCTTTGCAGCTCTCCACTCTTCGGTTTGCTAGCAGAATGAAGTGTGTCCGTACAAACCCTGCTGTTAATGAACACATGGATCCAGCAGTGAGTTCACACAATAATATGACACAGAAACGACTCTGGGAGGGGGGTAAAAATATGTTTTATTTTTCTTTACAGTCTGCATTGTGCTGTACTCTCTGTCAGCCATCAGAAAAAGTGATCTCATCAATTTAACTGTTGTGATTAGGCTCAGATCAAGAAACTCGAGAAGGATGTACAGATGCTGAAAGAGGAGCTGTCCATCTACAATACATTGGTGAGTGATGCCAGCAGGAAAGTGGCAAGACAGCTCACATTATAATGTGTTAAGTCTGTTGTCCTGGTTTACTGTCACAACTTATATTACATATCAGCACAAAATTTATACATTAATGGGTTTAAGTTGTTGCTCATCTTCTTTTATTCAGGGGTAAATGTGTGCATATACTACATTTGCTATGACATAAATACTGTAAAACTACTATACGTCAGTAGAGTGTAGTAGTGTAGTGTAGTGTAGTAAGTGTAGTATAAACTCATATAGTATGTTTAAGTACCAGACAGTTCTTAAAAATGTTTATTTTTATCACATAAAAATTCAAAACACAATTCAGCTGGTTCATATTACATTTAAATGCCATCATTCATTATCATCAATCATTCACCCTTCACCAGACGAAGCGGCCGAGCATCACATATGAGCCACTGTCTGAAGCCCAGCTGGCTGAGATCCGCAGCCAGGTTCGGAGATACCTAGATGGGAGCCTGGAGGAAATCAGAGTGAGAACATAAAGAGCACAGCCAATACTTTTTCTGCCACACCATGTTTTGGATGAGAATTGTTATTTGAGGGCTTTAAATTTCTCTCTGCATGACATCTAATTACAGATTGTAAGTATCAGGCAGGTCCAAGCAGTTTTCGCCCAGTTCAAGCTCGCTGTGCAGTGAGTATCATTGACCTTTAAAAATCTGAAACTTTAAATGCAGCCAGTGTTTAGTTAGACAAGAATGGAACAAGGTTTTATTTGTTAATTCTAAGTGATTCAGTGTGTTTATGTATGTATGTGAGCAGGGAGCAGGAGCAGAAGGTGAAGGCTCAGCTATGTCGGACCTACAACTTGGTGGAGAAAGACCAAAGTGCTACAACAACTGCTGTCAAGGTCAGTCAACCTCTGACTCACCGTTCAAGGCATCTTATGGAAATTATTAGCAGTTATTCTGTTTGTTTGCTGTAGTGTTGACTTTGTCAGCTATTTTTATTCAGTCTTAGTCATGTGTCAGGTGTCCTTGTTGTTTTTATCAATATAATCAACCTCATGCTGTGCAGTTCTGTTTTAGTCATATTAGATTAAAGGAAACCCTTTTTTTTCCTAATACATTGAGCATATCGGTCATTGTAGTCTAGCCCAGTAGTAGGACTTTGTATCGGTACTCAATACCTTGTAACAGCCACTTCAGACCAATGATTCGCGACAAGACAAAACTGTTTTAGGACGTCGCAGCGAAAAGTTGCAGCAGTTTGAACTGGGTGTCTGAGCTTGACTCAAGCCAGCTGATGGTTTTACCTGCATCACAGCTGGTCAAATCACCGGCAGCTGGTTTTAGAACATAAAGCTCTTCAACTGTTTCAGCAGCCAATCGGCTTGTAAAAAAGTCTGCTGGTCAGGTCAAAATTGACGTAGACAGCATGTTGGCTTGCTGCGGCAGATGCTCTGCCCCTGTCAAGCATTCTGTTTTCATCCTCACGTGTGCCAGTTTTCAGATGGTGGGTCGCTGCTACTGCTTGCTGTATGTGCTTATGCCCCCTCCACAGCACACACACATTCTCATTGACTAACTTATTGGTGCTGTTTACTTATATTACTGTGGCGTATTGATTATGAATACAGTCCATCTGATGCTCCACCAAATAACCAATAACTTTGTCATTTCAGTTAAATTTATTTGACGAGAGATTTTACTTTATCATTATCTAATAAAAACGCAGGTTGAATGATGACTTGCCCCACTACAATTTCATGTCGGTGTCCCCCCACTTATATCAGACACTTGCTACACCGACGGGCATATGCACTCACACGTACATAGATTAAAGGGATAGTGCACCCAAAAATGAAAATTCAGCCATTATCTACTCACCCATATGCTGAGGGAAGCTCAGCTACCCACTCTCCCCTTGGATCTCCGCAAGGGATGTGAGGACTCTAAAACTTCACCTGAGCCTCCCTCGGCATATGGGTGAGTAGATAATGACTGAATTTTCATTTTTGGATGCACTATCCTTTTAACATAAATTTTAGTTCTTGAAATCTGATACATTACACAGTGATATTGCTAAACGCTGGTTTTCATCCCCAGTCCCCAGCCAAGTAAACTAATAAACAATACATACGATGTAATGACAAATACACAATCCATACCAGCATTATAAAATTCACCCACCTGTCTAAAATATTTCCCCTCCTTCATTTTTAGTTAACGAAAAATAAGGTTTTATTTATCAACCACAATGTAGTCTCGTCTTTTTCATCATCAATATTATCTATGTTGATATAGTCACAGTTAATGTTAATGATGTTGGTGCTGATCGTTTTGTCTTAGTCACAGGAAAGGAAAGGCCTTTGACGAACTTACTTAGTCATACTTTTCATTAACAAAATTAACACTGGTCTTTTGTACCACTGACAGCCTGTTAAGTGAACACGACATTGTGACTGAGCTTTGCTTAGATGTTACTTTGTTAACTCTTTTTAGAAGTGGGATACCAGAGGCAGCACTGAGAATGTGGAGGCTGGCAGCTTTGAGGTGTCTGCTCAGTCACCAAGAAACACCCATCGCCCAAATTCGACCAAAACCAAAGCTAAAAAGTCTAGGGAGAAACAGAGGTAAGTGAATACTGAAAACTTTATTTAGCTAGAAGATGTAACCCTACAGCTCACTGTAGTAGTTCAAACTTTGAGCATGTTAATCCTCCAAAAAGAAGTAAGACAAATTATAATACAAATAATAAAACTATCAATATAAACTTTTTATGTTGCATTAAACGAGGATCAGAATGTCAGAGACAGGATTTAACTTGTAAGTTAAATGTACTGGTTTGGTTTTTAATGACACACTCAATGTGATTATCCAGCCAAAACAGGAGACTGGGAGAGGGGAGTCCGGTTTTACGGAAGCATTTGGAGAGTGCCTCCAAATCAAAGCTGAACTCTGTCCAGACACCAGAGAGAGAACAGGAGTCACAAGAACCAGACACAGAGAGCCAGGAGACACAGGAATCACAACCGCCTGGCAACGAACCCTTCCACCCTGAGTATGTGTGTGACATGACATGAATAAAGTCTTACGTATTAAATGGTCAGCTCAGACATCTTTGGTTGTCCTATGAATGGAATGTGTACCGTGTTGTTTTTTATAGCCTTGTCACTGAAAAGTTTGCTGTCTCTGTCCAGCTCTCCTCCATCCAAAGCAGAAGCCTTTGAGGATTTTAAATTGGGACAAGGCAGCAAGATCAACCACATCTTTAAGGAGAACAAGGCTGTGCTGTTGGAACGCCGCAGTCTTCTTCAGCAGCTCACTGAGGAGGTCAACATGATCAAGAGAGAGATCGACTGCATCACGGCCTTCATACAGCAGCGCCAAGAAACAAGAAGGGGCCAAGGTACTTTAAATGTTGATATCATCAAGACAATTCTCAGGAAAGTGGTAGATGCTTTGATTTGTGCTTTGCTGTTCTCAATGGATCCATGTCTTTTCTCCTGTCAAGCATGTCATACTCCTAAAGAGGATGAGTATAAGCTTGTGAGAGATTATCAGTTTTCTTGTTTTCATTTTTTGACAGGAAAATAGCTAGCTAATAGCTTTATTTTTAGTGGAGATATTGGAGACATGACTGTGACAAAGTACCTTACTATGACGTTTTTCAGAACACCTTACAGCATACTATACTATGACAATTTTATGAAATTTGTATGGCATACTATACTATGTTTTTTTTTAATGAATTCACATGACATACTATACTGACATTTTTGCCTCCGCCAAAGAGGTTATGTTTTCGCTGGCGGTGGCCTGTTTGTTAAAGTTAAAGTCCCACTGATTGTCACACACCTGAGTGTGTGAAATTTGTTTTCCGCATTTGACCCATCCCCTGAGGGAGGGGTGAGCAGCAGCGGTGCTGCGCCCGGGAATCATGTGGTGATCTAACCCCCAATTCCAACCCCTGATACTGAGTGCCAAGCAGGGAGGCAGTGTGTCCCGACCTCCCGGTCTCAGGGTGGACACTCTACCGCTAGGCCACTGAGCTGGTTTGTCTGCAAAATAACTCAAAAAGTTATGAATGGATTTTGATGAAATTTTCAGGAAAGGTGGCTAATGGGACAAGGAACAGATGATAAAATGTTGGTGGTGATTGGTTGAAGCAAAATGGATAAAATAAAGTCTATCGCCTGACAGCCTCAGCAGCAATTCCAGTTTCTACAGACGGGGAAAATAGCGCCTTCTGGTGGCTGGGAAGCACGTCTTGTTCTACTTGCTAACTATTGTTGTAATTCTAAAGTAGAAATTAATGTTCTGTGTTGGAAAAAAAGAAAGTGAAAAACCTATTATATTCTGTGTTGGTACAAAATAAAAACGAAATAAATACACCACAGTGTCTCCATGGTGAAGGCATATATAACCTAATAATGATAGTGATGCAAATAACCTAATTGTGATGCAGGCTGCAAAATCTGATGCAGAGGGGGAGGGGATATCACCTACTTGGCGGAGGTCTGCACACTCTGAGTGCTTTTCTAGTTTATGATGTTTTTATGAAATACCACACTATGACACTTTTGAACAGTTTTTTTCCCCTGACATACTATACAATGACTTTTTTGTAAATCCACAACAATATGCAGCAAAGCAAAATAGTAATCCACTCTTCTAAAATTAAGTCAGACATACTATACTGTGACATTTTTTATGAAATCTTATTAAATACTATACTATGGCATTTTCAATTACTTTTTATGACATACTATACTATGACATTTTTAACGAATTTTTATGACATACTATACAATGACATTTTTTATTATGTTTTTATCACATAGGGAAGAAGCAAGCACTCTCAAAAATAAATCCACTCAACAGGTGCACGGCCAAAAGCAGCAGAAAAAAGAAAAGAAGAAGAAACACAGACGTTTCGACAGAAAGTCTTCTTCAGTGTGTGACACTGAAGAAGACTTTCTGTCGAAATGTCTGTGTTTCTGGTAACGCCTCCCAAGTTGGTTTATTAAATTTACCAAAAGGACATTCGTGAGTGCTGGCTTCTTTTCTTTTTTCTTTTTATTATGTTTTTATGACATACTATACTCTGACATTTTTATGAAATTTTATGACAAACTATACTGTGACATTTTTCATGAAATTTTATGACAAACTATACTGTGACAGTTTTCATGAAATTTTATGACAAACTATACTGTGACATTTTTTATGAAATTTTATGACATACTATACTATGACATTTTTTTTTAAATAAAATTTTATGACATACTATACTATGGCATTTTTTTAATGAAATTTTATGACATACTGTACTATGACATTTTTATGAAATTTTATCCAATACTGCACCATGATATTTTTTTAATGAAATTTTATAGCATACTATCCAATGACATATTTTACTATGACACTATTATTTTTTTGGCATACTTTTTAAGACAAATTGTATGGCATATTATATTCAGACATTTTTATAAATTAAATTTTATGACATACTATACTATGACATTTTTATGATATACTATAAATGACATTCTTGGCATGGCATACTCTACCATGACTTTATGAAAGACTTTTTGTCCATACTTTACTATGAGATTTTCAGAATTCCAGCATATACCCTGTTAGTATCCTGAGGTATATTTGGGATCAAATCTCTAACGCTCTATCTCTCTGTTAGGTTTTTGTGTTGAGCAGTGGTTGTCTGCAGTGTGGAATTTTAAGGATAGTCCTGGGAATAGGTCTGTAAGATATTAGAGCTAAATCCTTTTTTTCAATGTGTGTTTTTGTCTGAAGGTCAGTATTTGGTCATGGAGGGGGAGCCAGATGCCACGTCATTGATGCAGCTCAAAGAGCTAAAGGCCCTGTACCGACAGAGATATGGGGTTCTGTGTGACATCAAGGCAGAGGTTAACTACTGTCAACACCTTGTGGATCAGTGCAGGGTGCGCCTGCTCTCTGGTCAGTTCTCAAAATACCTTGTATTTACTTCTTCTCTTACACAGCTCAGAGCTTTCATAACTGGCATTACTGGTACCTTGAAAAAGCTCAGAAAAAAAAAAATTGCTCATGTGTGTCCCAGAATTTGAGAACTGGTATACAAAGTCTTTCCTGGTACCTGAGGAGGAGGAGCTGGACATAACTATGAACAAGATGCTTAAACAAGTGAGTCTGCTCACATTTACAACAGAACATCTCATTCTACATCATGTAGAAAATAATGCTTCTGCACATAGTTTTCTATACAGCAAACACGTACGTCATTTATTCAAGGAATTATGTTTTCTACCAAGTCCCACTCAGAGTGAAGGAATCTGAGAGGACATCATGTTAAATTGACCTGTATTGGAAAAGTTGTGACTACATTTTGGTAAGGAGTTATTATCTGTGTCGCCGCTGATCTCAGAGGGAGGATAACCAGCTGCAGTATGAGCCTCCTCCTGACTGCTCCAGCTCTGAGTCCTTCTATAATGCCCGCAACAGAGTGCTGAAGAGGGTGGGTGTCCCATTCCATTTTACATTTCATAAATGACTGCTTATTTTAAATAATATTAAGTGAATAGTTGTAAAGGTTTGTATTCGTAATTTGGTCATGTCACTTCAATTTGATTTATTGCCAGGGTAACAGTTAAGTAGAGATATAAATTTACAATCTATGCAACTGTAACCTTGTGATTTTTCTGTCTCCACAGAGGAATAGCAGAGCAGTGTCCTCTACCCAAGTGCAGAGGACCTTGTCTGCTGCGTCTGGACAGAGAAGACTTCTTCCAGTTCTACCTGTTAGATAAGTGAGTTTACAAGTGACCTACAGTGTCCACATGTGCTAAATGTGACAGTATAATATTCCTTTTCAGTCATTCACTTCTTCTGTTGAGATTTTTCTATGTTTAACCTGTGCATTGTAGTTTGTACATTGGTCAAGCACAAAAAAGACACAACACAGTGGATCAGCTTCTTAAATGAAAAGTAAAATTTATTATTCCTGAACCACAAAATAGACTTCTTTGGTTGTACAAATTCACTAGTTACAGTCTTGTATGAGCTCTAACCCTTGACCCTAGGACTTCTGACCCTTTCCCTCCGACCTATTTGCAAGTAAAAGCCCCCAAAGAGAACTCAAGACAAAAGAATAAACAAAAACTTGAAACACTGCATTAATAATGTAGTGAAACCCATCTGGAAAAAAAAAGATCTACTGTAAGTTTAAAAAAGGAGATATCAGCCATTGCAAATGTTATCAAACAAACTGAATTTCAGTCAGTGAGAGCAACATGGAAAGCTATCATTAAAAGACCCTACATTAAATTAACACAAATGCTACTATGCTGTGATTCTGCAAAAATACCCATCAGATACATAAACTGACAGTATGTTGAGCATTGAACTGAAAGAGAACAATGTCTTGAGAGGGATTTCTAAATCGGTTCTGCCTCTCGCAGCTCTCCCATTAACAAACCAATATACATGCAGAGAGCATCCCGATACCAAGCCCGTCCAAACCCAGATGCATCAGCAGTCCAGACTCTCGCTTGGTCTAGGTCAAGACTGGCTCAGTTTCAGACCCAAAGTTTGCTTTCCTTTCAGTATTTGTACATTATTCACACAATAATTAACGATTTTTCAGTGGCGTCAGATTTAAATTAACCATAGACAGAAAAATAAAACACCTGCTACCTTCACGTCACTCTGGAATACCTCCAGATAGTTCAAGGATAGAATGAATGATTCACATTGATAAAAGTAAAAAATAAAAAACCCTAAACCGGGCAAGATGAGTACCGTTAATAAATGACACTAAGAATGCATGTCTCCATAAATTTGATGTTGTGATCTATTTGTAAAAATGCCTGCTCAATGCTGCTGCCTCCAGTGTAGTCATATTCTCTACAAGGGGAATGTAACACATCACTCACAGGTGGTGACACATGGATATGCAACAGCTATACTTTGTCCAAGCAATCTAGTGTTGTAGATATGTGTCTCTCTGCAAATGCCTGGAGAATTCATGTTTATATAAAGTAGGTTAAATGATATGAAATTCAATAATTGAAAGCTTTGACTTCGTGACCCACAATATATTTTAGATTTATTAAAGATAAATTATGATAAGCATCGGTCATGCTTTTTGTGCCCAAAAGGACCAGAGGAGTTAAAACAGTGTAAAATATAGAAGGCCTTCAATTTGAGTAAAAGATAAAAACAATAAATTACTTAAGATATATGTCCTTAAAAAGCTGATCAATGGCAGTGCAAAAAAAGATATGTACTAATGTTTTTAAAAGCTCTCCACAAGTAGTGACTGTGAAGGTAGCAGGATGTTCCCTCCTCATTTAATATGTACACTCCTGTCTGCCCAAGTCTCAAGAAACCCCTGACATTTTACAATCTATTCACTGAAAGCCTAAAAATATCATTCAAGAAGTTAGTATAGCTATGACCCATTTCTTTTCTCTTCCAGTATGTTTTTTTTAAAACAGCAAAATCATTGGAGGTGCGAAAAAAAACAAAAACTAAAAGCTTCGGTCACCTGCTTTTTAAAATAGATCAGCTTCTACTTGGTAAACCGAGCGAACAATAACAAAACAAAGAATGGTTTGTAAGTAGCAATACTAGCTAACCACACTAGCTCTTTCTTGCCGCTGAGGGACTGTTGAGCAACTTGCCAACTCATCCACAGACTGTATAGGCAAGACTGGCACGCAGGATATAAGTGAGTGTGTACGTGTGTTGACTATCAGCGCCGTAGTCTCTGCAGTGGTTATATATGGGAGAGTAAATCCTGCTCTACTGACACTGTGTAGTGTTTAGTGACTCTGCACGTCCTGCGGATGCACTCGTGTGTTACCAGTGTTCCACAGTCTATGTAAATGTATGAGTGTTTGCATGATGTCTTCGGCTTTCTTCTCTCACTGCAAGGTGTTACGTTGGCACGGCGGTTTCCAGGCTGCGGCGGCCCTGCCTCAGTTTGCGTTTGTTGCTGTACAGGGCCATCTCCTCCAGGGCTGAGGTGGCAGGCAGCGGGTTGGGTACCTCAGCCTCAGGGCTTGCAGTGAGCACTAAAAAAACAACAAAGAAAAAGAACAACTTCAGTTGAGGTGCTGCAATCTATCTTCTTTTTGACAATCACTCCTCTACGGCAGCTGTGGAGAGGAGAAGAGATGAAGGCCACTGGACAGTAGATTCCTGATTAGAGTTAATGGATCCCTTAAATCTGCAAGAAAAGCCCCACACTCAGATCAGCAGCTGCAAACAAGCAAAAGTTTTGAGCAGAAGACTGAAGCGCCCAGTGACTGCATGTTTAAACCGGGCGGCCACCTTGGTGGGCTCTGTATTCACTCAGAAAGTAATTCTGCGCAAAGCCGGATGACAAAATGAAATAACTGCATGTAGCTATGCGTCCTTGTGTCTAAAATAATTTCATCCTATGCCAGAGTAAAACTGAAATTAACACAAAGTAACCTCTAAAAGTCTAAAACCTCTAAAAGTCTTTCTACATCTGAAGCATTTACACTCTGAAAAAAGACGCACACTTACTACAACAGTTCAGTCGCCAGAGGTTATCTCTGACTTAACTTTAGAAGAATGGATTAGTTTTGTTTTGCTGCATGTTGTGGATTTACAAAAAGTCATTGTATAGTATGTCAGGAAAAAAAGTCTGTTGTATAGTATGCCATAAAATTTCATAAAAATATAATAGTAAAGTATGTCATAAAAACATCATAAAATATGTCATAGTATAGTATGTTATAAAAACAAAAAATGTCATAGTATGTCATAAAAACATAATAAAAAATGTCAGTATAGTATGTCATTAAATTTCATAAAAAATGTCACTGTATAGTATGTCGTAAAATTTCATAAAAAATGTCACTGTATTGTATGTCATAAAATTTTATAAAAAAAAATGTCAGTATAGTAAGTAAGTAGTCATAGTATTGTATGTTATAAAATGTCATAAAAATGTCAGTGTTATAAAATTTCATTAAAAAAACGTCAGTATGTCATAAAAACAAAATAAAAAAAATGTCATAGTATAGTATGTCATAAAATTTCAGAAAAATGTCACTGTATGTCATAAAATTTTATACAAAAAAATGTCCTAGTATAGTATGTCATAAAATTTCAGAAAAAATGTCACAGTACAATGTCATAAAATTTTATTTAAAAAAAAGTCATAGTGTAGTATATCATAAAATTTCATAAAAATGTCATATTATAGTATGTCATAGACTTTTATAAGAAAATGTCATAGTATATTATGTTATAAAATTTCATTAAAAAATGTCACAGTATTGTATGTTATAAAATGCCATAAAAAATATCATAGTATAGTGTCATAAAAACATAATAAAAAATGTCATAGTATAGTATGTTATAAGAATTCATAAAAAAATGTCAGTATAGTATGTCATAAAATTTCATAAAAAAGGTCATAGTATAGTATGTCGTAAAATTTTATAAAAATTTTTACAGTATAGTATGTCATAAAAAGTCATAAAAAATGTCATAGTAAAGTATGTCATAAAATTTCATAAAAAAAGGTCAGAATAGTTGTCATAAAATTTTATAAAAATGTCACAGTATAGTATGTCATAGAATTTTATAAAAAAAAAAAAGTCATAATATAGTATGTTACAAAATTTCATTAAAAAAAAAGTCAGTATAGTATGTCATAAAAACATAAAAAATGTATGTCAAAGTATCAAAACAATGGTATAGTATTGTAGGTAATCAAATTTCATGAAAACTCATAGTATAGTATGCCATAAAAAAGGCCATAAAAAGTATGTTTCCTGGTTTCTTGTATACACGTAAACATACAGAGTGACACATGATAACAGAATCCCTTAGAGCTCCCTGTAATCACTAGTTTCAGTCAACACTTAAAACACATTCATGCAGTCTGGATCAGTTTGTGTGAGATCATTAGTTCAGACACACATATACTTCACTCTGGTCTCATCATCAGGTGCTGCTTCATATGTGGTGGGCAGCAGCAGGCAAAGCACACCCAGGTAAACACACCTGTCTAATACCTGAACCCAAAGTTATGCCACACAACTAGCAGGTTAGAGCAGAAATGCACAAACCAACACACGTTCTTCTCACATGTTCTGTAAATACTCAGGCGTACAATCACACACTCAGACCCAAAAACACATGCACACAGGATCCTACCAATAGGAGCTGCTTATCCCAGGTTGTCACCTGGATCAGAGGGAATAGAAGAAGGTCATAAATGCATCACTTCTTGTCAACACAGTTTTATCAGCTACCCCTTCACAAAGCCTGTTTCAGTACAATTTAAAATAAAATCCTGAATAATCCGTCACTCACCTGGGTTGCTGGAGCCATCGTCGATGAACTGCAGGTCATCGGCTGTTTCGGGGGACTGGAAGAGGAGAAGAGACAGTCAGAAACTGAGTGGCAGGTGTGTTTCAGTAACCTGTATCCCAGGGGAAGCCATCACCATGTGAGCAGTGGAGCTGGCAGTGAGAGGACGTGCCAGCCGCTCACTGCCGGTTTAGCAAACAGCGCTGAAGCTCCCAATCTGTCAGAGCCACAAAAGCCAGAGTGCCTCTACTCAACTACTCCCCCAGGAGAGATTGGCATGTTAAAGGAAAGGGAGGTTAAGTTAGGTCATCAGTTCCGGGGTTTGTTGTGTAGTGTAGGCACATCCACAAAGAGACAGCCAACAGAGCAACAGTACAGCACCAACAAGAGTTACCAATGCACAACGGAAAACCAAGCAGCATGTTACGTGTCCTTTGTGTTGATGCTTTTATATATCAGTGCTCAATTTGTGTATCAATCCTCCAGTTATCAGTATTAAGAGCTGTTTATTATACTTAGGAGCATGTTCAAGGGATCACTACACCCTGCAAGCTGACGATCACGTGACTGACCATGTTGTCTTTTTCTAACTGCACTGAACTGTGTATTTATTATCTGATATTTCTCCAGTCAGATATTCTCAACAACCGTGGTTTATTTTATTTTGGGAGACAAGAATCTGAGGAAAATTCATATAGAACTGTGATATAAAAACTTAGCTATATACATTAGCTATATAGTTAGTTATATACATTACCTAGCAACTTTAACCAGTTGTTATGATTGTGTGAATATTGATTAAAAGCACAGTGTCATGTTTTGGAGAGGCTGACTTGCTTAAAGTCTTCAAAGCCTTAAAAAGACAATGAATTTAATAATGTAAAAATATTTCAAAAGTCTTAAAAATGCTGACACATGGGAAGTACCAAGTTTTTTCTGATGTTGCATTGAAACATCTTAAAATAATGAGTAACATCTATTCTATTCAGTCCTTTGAGAGTTGCTCAGTGGTGCATGAAATCCAAATGGTTCAACTGCTGCATATAAAATTACCTGAATGATCCGGGGATTATCTGCAGTACTTCTGTACTGTGTGGCCCATGGAGCAAGCACACCAGAGACTTATGGCAGCCGAGCTCTGCTGAGTGTAACCATGTGGCTAACGTTCGCAGGTGGAACAGCTAACTTCCAGCTCCTCCGCACTTTCCTGATGTTACTGGACCGAGAGGATCAATTCCTGATATCGAAATGAGTCATTTCACGGGGGCTGTGGCACTCTCAAAAAATTTATCTACAGATTTACGGATCTCTCATCACGTGACGGAACCCCGAAATTGCAATACCACTATTTGACCACTATCTAAAATGGCTCCAACGCCCAGCACACTTCCAGATGGTCTGGCTAGCAGTCACTGTAACATGGATGACATTGGAAAGTGCAAACTGAACAAAGATTGGCTATTTAACCAAAACTTAGCAGCATGGCTGAAACTAGTACATGCCAATGCAGACTGGACTAGATGTATTTTAGGGATCGACCAATTATTAGTATGGCCGATAATATTGGCCGATCTTCTGCATGTTTATGATAATCGGCATTGGCCTTTTCTTTCCACTGATAACCAATAAAATAAGTTTATTTCAAAACGCGCTCCTCTTGCTCTGATGCAACCGTCTCTATGCCTGAAGTCCCCACTCTTGGCTGTGTAACAATGTCCCGCCTACAGCCCCCACTGATTGGCTATCACTTGTGCTGTGTAACCAATCAACACTGAAGCTTCTACATGCAGCGCCACAGAATTGGAGGAGAAGCAGTCTGCTCCGTGAGCCAGCGGTGTGAAGTTAAGGCAACAGAAACTGTCATAGTTGCAATAAAAAATCCTCTATGCTGAAGTTTTAAAGACACCACATCCTTATATGATCAACTTCAATGATGACATGCATGCCCAGAAACAAAATTTTGACCTACCTGCCTGCCTATATTCATATCAAGTGCAATACGATTTTGCAAATAGCCTACATGATTAAGCTTCTAAAAATAAATAAAACCACGGCAAAAAAAAAGAAAAAGATGTAGGCTAATCGTCATCAAGTCAACATGACCTGGAGCTGTCAACTATGATTTTTTTTTTTTACAGCGGCCATATATCGGTTGTAAATATTGGCTATCGGTATCTCTGTTTCATAATAATCGGTATCAGCATCGGCTCTGAAAAAACCATACCGGTCGATCCCTAATGTATTTTATGCAAGTTTTTCCAACTCAGTACGGGAATCAAGGCAATGAAATCCCACATACAGAGTGAGAAATATGTGTTGTGTGTGTGTTGTTGTGCGAGCTGTTAAATGAAATTGCCCTTTAGGGGATTAATAAAGTTGTCTTGAATCGTGAAACACAAAATTGCCAACAAGCGCCTGATATTTACCAGTTCTGTTCTACACTTGTCTCCGCCATGAGAGAAAAAGGTCACATTTTATGTTACAATAAACATTAGATCAAAATAGTCCCTTTCCCTAAGTATCTCATGTCATGTTTTGTCTTTATTTTTTTAGTAGTAAAATTGATCTTAAATTTAATTCTGAGTGGCATTTAAAGTCTTTAAAGTCTTAAATCAAACTTGCCTTAAGATGTAGGAACTAGGATTTAGTTTCTCTTTCCTGATAATTGTTTTAACATGTTGAAATGTTTGCACTGATTTTATCTGGATTACAGCGATAGGCCCTGCTGTCAGGTGACCGTCACTTTGCAGTGTAGTGCTCCCTCAAGTCTCCTGCTCTGCATACCTATAATGTTCAACAACACCTTTAAACACTTTTGCCAGTTCATATGCAGGAAACATTATGCAAACACTTAAAAACAGTCCATTAAATGACATCCATCAAAGGGAGAACAGGAACAAACTGTGGTCACTGTGCAACAACCAAACCACACAGGATCCCCGCAGACTGACAGTGACACATATATCTACAGATACTCGACCCCAAAAAACAAAAGACCACTCCGAGACAAGCTCACTTCAACACCACTCCAGGGTTCCCCTGCTCCCCCTCCCATCACTTCTTCCGCACAGAGAAGAGGAAATTAACTATGTCACACAAACCTACACCAAACGTCTACCCTAATGACAGCGCAGGAGGAGACCCTTCAGCAGCTCAGTGTTTCAAAAGCCAGAGCATGAGAGGGAATCTAATGGACGATGTTATTCCTCTGCCTGATACGTGATCCATGCGTGCAACAAGACAGCTGATGGACGTGAATGTGAGAGTGGATGAGATGCAGAGTTGGTGGCCATTTCCCCCGGAACCAATTCTGGTTAGTGGGATCAAAAACACGTCTGCGTCTCTGCAGCTGGTGAGTGTTACTGTCTGATTATTAGTTAGCTGAGAGATAGATGGGTGTGAAGGGTTACTGCTACAGATGCTCTTACATTTGTGAGTGCTCAGTGGGAAGGGGAGAGGCAGAATGGAGGGGCATATTTGTTGTGTCTTTATGTGGTATCTCTTCATTGTGCAAGTGAGAGTTAGTGAGCCAATCACTGTAGTACAGAGCAGGAAGTGCTGATCAATCACGGAGCCAAACCCTAGACTTCAGTCACACTGATGCCTCTTGATTCACAGAGAAAATAGAGGGGGGAGGCAGCAGGGAAAGCCAGGGGGAAGGGAGGAGGCCAGGGCCCCGGGAGCTCAGCATGCAGCCAATACCTGGATGTCGTATACGGGTTTGGAAGAAGGAATGGCAGCAAACTGTCGGTAGTCAAACTTCTTTGACGACAGGGACTAGAAGGATAGCAAACAGGAATGAGCAGAGGTCGAGGGAAAAGAGGAAAACAAGGACAGGAGGAGGGTGGGACAAAGTATGAAAAGGAGGAGAACAGCGTGGAGAAGGTAAAGATAAAAGGAGAGGAGAAGGAATAAAAGATAAGGAAACAGAAAAAGGAGAGGTGGGAAGCAGAGAGGCTAATGGGTGATTCAAACAGCCAGCTGTGGCATATGATGGGAGAGCTGTGTGTGTCCTCAGCTCTGATTGGCTGGAGTGACAATGAGCAAGATGATGGATTAATGCCAATGTGATCTGAAGCCAAGCTACCTTTATTCCCTTTCCCAGCTCATTAAATCAAACTGCACATCGTCAGTGTTACAGCTTTGTTCAATTATTTGATGATTCCAGCTCTCCAGGTGCGTTCAAAGGATACAGTCACACAAAAAAGGATAGATTTAGCGCTTACCAGCCGGCCTGGAGAGGTTACTCCTCGAGGACTGAGTTCTGTCAGAGGCAAACAGGATGACAGGTTAGAACAGAAAGGCAAGCAGGGGCAGGTTTGAAACATCAAGAGTTATTATCAAGAAACATCAAGCAATATCAAAACAGAGGGAAATATTCCAAAAATTAGGGAAAATTAGTTTCATGACTGGGGGAACCCTGAATGACTGATAAGATAATGCTTGTCATGTAAACAGGCCTCAGTGGTGTTGGGAACAGCAGCTTCCTACCTTCCATAGGTGTGGGAGATGGTGTAGGGGCGGGGGAGGGCGACTCCGTCAGCTGATCTAGCGTGCCACGCTTCTTCCCGTCCCGAGACTTGGCGATGACCATCTGTGCTTTCAGTGCGTCCTGCTCCAGAGACTTCATTCTGTAACAGGAACAACCACCATCAGATAAATGACAGTAGGAACTGAGAGAACAAATACAGAGACAATAACTGACGGAGGCACACACCGTTACAGGTGGGTGTAGTGCCGCTCACTACTAATTTTGGGTGCTCCTTGTCCTGGTTTGCTGTGACAAACAACCAGTTGAATTTAATTGCACAATAAAAAGAGGAGGCATTCCAGGAAAAGGATTGCCTACTGCTAGTAGGCTTACCCTTAACTCACAAATAGCTTGCAAACTGTGGGATGTGTGTTAGTACAAATAAAAGTATGAAAACCAAGAGAACAGCAAGGCGCAAATGAAAAGAGTGCTGCAGAGGAAGAGAGGAGATACAGAACAGAGAGAGGGGGAACCAGAGGAAGCTAGAGATGAACAGCAAAGACGTGCAGAAGCAAGACAGCACTAGAAAGGCAGTGAAGCACTGACAGTGTCGCTGCGAGTGCTTGCTTGGACCTTTCCGAACTCGGCCTCTAGCAAAATACCCCAACGCCAAAGCACCCCAGCACACCCCCACGATGCCGTGCGTCTGGCCCTGGTGGCTGGGGCCGAGGAGCAGACCTGAGCTGGGAGGCTGCGGAGGAGGCAGAGGAAGAGGTGGGGGGCTGGGGGGCTTCGGCCGTGCCCTGAGATGCCCTCACTCTGGCCTGGTAGAGCCTCTTAGCCAGGTCCTGCTCATACTGCCTAACATCCTCCTCTAGGCCACAGGGCCTGGGCCCCGCGAGGCCAGGGAGAGGGTGACAGACAGGAGGAGGGAACAGGACGAGAAGTGCACCAGGATGAAGGAGGAATATGAGGAGGAGAGGAAGGAAAGAAAGGCGTACAGACAGGAAAAGAGAAGAAAACCAAAGAATGGAAGGTAAAACACCGACACATTTAGAAGAGCCAGAATAATAAGATCTTATTTTGAGACATGAAAACAGTAAGAGAGGAGACTAACAGCACACACACCACAGAATGAACTATGAACTTATATTTGTGTTGACTCTACACAACAAAAACTGAACCTTGTTACTGAGCAGTATGAAATCTGGGACAGAGGTGTCACTGACCCTCACTTATTAACGCACCACCCCATGTGAGCTTTGAAACACCAACATTGTGCGCCTTTGGTTTTCAGCGCAACATCACAGGGAACCAATAACACAAAAAACATGATACTACATTTTTAAAATCCTTATCATTTGTACTTTTGGTCCTTGTATTATTTACACTCTTGTTTCTCTGCAGTCACCCACGTGCTGCCTTCATCCCGGTCAAGGTTTATATCACATGTACAGTCACGTGATGCTAAAAGACAACAAACCTTCCCCCTCTTCTCCCACTTTAGACTTTGTACACATTAATGCAGAGTAAAAACAGCAAGTATAAACAAAAAAATATCTATATTCTTGCAGAAAGATATTTAATTTTAGTCTGTAACTCAGATATTTTATCACGTTTAAAACCTATGCTCCACCTTCACAGCTGCAACGTTAAAGTGAAATGTTTAGTGTCAAACACTTTATTTCCTGCATTCTGGTGAATTTTTATGCACCGATTTGTACCTTTTCTGCATCAATTTATAGTGGAATTGTCTTTGACTTTATTAAAATAAAAATCCTCTGCTACTTCTGTGTATTTATTTGAGCAGATAAATGCACTTGTTCTAAAGATTTATGTCCATGATAGTATGTGTGCTCATCTTTTTGTTGATGGTTATTGGTTAGAATATGGTGAACTTTGATTGTCAATCAAAACAAATAAAGTTCTACAGCCAATAGCGTAGCTTTTATATAACCCAAGGGGTGGATGACCTGATGACTTTAAACCCCACTGTCAACAATTTATCCACATTTTGTGAGTGGCGGGTGCTACTTTCAGACCCTGATTGGAGGTTAAGTCGCAGACAGAAATGTTCAAATTAACTTTTAAAAATTAAGTGACTATTTCAGTAAAAAAGAAAAAGTTTCAGAAAAATGAAAATATACCAAACACTTTCTAGATATACTGCCAAGATTTGTTTGCTTTTCTTTATTTATATACATTGCTGAATGTATTGTCTGGCTGCTGGTCAAACTAATGTTAAGCACTCAGTTTTTATTCTAGTAACTTGTCACGTACATTTGTCAGAATTAATGTTTCAAAAGCAATAGGACAGTGAAAGTGACAGTGAAAAATAATCACGAGTACTTCACAGGTTTTCACTTTTGTTATCAAAAAGTGAGTCTTAACATGTCATCAGTGTCATCACAAATGTAAAGGAGACCACGGTGAAATAAATTTGTTAACTCTTTATTGGGTTGATTTATACTTATAGATTCCTTCTTCTAACCACTGTTAAACTGCTGTCGCTGCATCACAATGGCTTTACTGGCACTTAATTATTTCTTCCCTTTCACTCATCCCTATTAACATCATAGTACTAGAATGACTAAGGTGAAGTAAAGTGAAGACTTTAAAACATCCACAAAAAAAACTAATTATCTGTATTACCTTCCTCATCAGAATGCGTTCAGTGTTGTGTTGTATTTACCGTGCTGCCCTCCACATGGCTCTCTTCTCAGCCTCCAGAGCTCGTTTCTCAGCAGGGGACAGGTCCTTGTCGGGGGCCACAGCCAGCTCAGGGCTCTGCATTCGGAGCCTCTCTTGATGTCGGCGCTCTGCTTTGGCTGTGCGGATGGGAGCCGCCGAATCGCCGGAGTAAGCTGGAATCAGACTGACGAGACACACAAGAAGCAGTGATGACCACACTGGCAAAAAAACAGGACAGCAAAGAGACACTCAAAGATGTGTGCAGTGTAGTTACCCAGTCATGGAGTTGGGCCTCTGCTCGAGCCTGAAGCTGTCCTCCAGTGAGTTCCTCTGAGACTCTCCCTTACCATCAACAGATGAAGGCCTACATGCAAAAAAACCAAACTGTTAGGTGGAGAAATTAAAAAATGTTTAAAGCAATAATAATTTATAAATCTTACCCTGAGCTGCCACAGTAGCTGGGTGGTGTGACGTTGTAGTTTGGTGGTGTGGCGCAGTGCCTGGATGGGGCTGATGCTGGCTCCACGTTGTACTCCACTCCATCCAGCAACACTTTGCCAGTGGCCTTCATCTGTGCCACCTGCTTAGCCAGGTCCTCCTCCTCATCTTCATCGTCTTCATCCAGTAGGTACTCCCGCGCTCGCTGCTCAAACTTCCTCTCTGGGGCGAGATTAACAGACAGGGATGTAAATAGCGAGGGAAGGTTAGCAGAGTCTGATGTTTTTATTATCATCCTTTATTAGTCATTAGCAAGGGTTGATCAAGGAGGAACAACATCAACAAACCTTCCTCCTCCCTCATTTTCTTGAGGTCATCTTCTCCAACAAGAGACACTCGAGGTTTGGGTTTCTCTGGTGTCTGCTGCTTCACGTCAATCTCAAAATACTTCTGTCTGTCCCTGAAAGAGCGCTGCTCTGGGCTGTCCTTACCACCAGGAGAGGGACTCTGTTGGTTACAAGAAAAAGCTTACAATTAATAGGTGCTGACGTCAGTGTACCAGCAATATTTACAAATGAGAAATCAGCAAAGCAAAGGTTAAAAAGTTGTTTGTTTGTTTGTTTTTTTGATTTGCGTGATTGCAGAGCCATTTGCCAAAAGAGCAGAGGATGTCACAGAGATACCAGAGGAGAAAGTATCACAGACCAAGAAGAAAGAAACAAAATTATCCATTAAAACAGAACCCAGCACCATTTAGCTGATTTCAGATCAATTAACTGGCTGTTCCCATTATTGGCAGAATTAACATGGCTGAGTCCCAGCGTCTGGGAGCAGAGACACCACCACCGATCAAGCCAAGCACACCGCAGCCCAGACAAAGAGCAGGGCTGCTGTAGATGTGGCGGAGGCAGTGGGTACCTGCAGTTCCCAGGAAGGCCTGGAGTAGCGAGGCACTGCTGCCAGGTTCATATACTCCCGACGGTCAGATGTGAGGGAGGGCCGGGGGGAGACGTTGCCACTCAGACCCCTACCTGCTCCCTCCTGACCGTCTGTGTCATCTTCAAACACCTCGTTGTTCAACTCAGGCTGAAAAGGCCACATATGTCGTCACCCCTCAGATTCCTTAGTAAACTCACAGTAAGCTTACAGCATATCTAGACGTACTTCAATATTTTGTTCTTGCAGCTGCAGATTCAATATTCACTTGTTTATAACGTACTGGCCCAATTTTAAAAACAATACTGTCTTCCCCTACATCCCTGAATGGAAAATGACTTTTTGGTGATACGAAATCCTTTCAGATTAGTCCTGTAAATTTCCCTGAGATACTGTAAACTCAAGGAGTAGAGGAGAGTCCTCATCATCGGTGAAGCATTTTCTCTTGTGAAGTTTGTGACATTTTGTGACCATGGTAATTGTGGGCTGGTTTCTTTTCTTTCTTTCTTTCTTTTTTTTTTTTTTTAAAAACGGTGGGAGAAGCTTTTGACGCATTTTCAAGATTTTATTTCTTCAACAGCAGCAAAACGCATTACAAAAGCCATCAGAAACTCCTGTAGGTTTTAGGTGTAGGTTCCTGAAGGATCCTGGGGCAATCTAACTTTAAGAGCCTGTTTACACCTGGTATTGACGTGTCCTGGGCGATCTCATCACAAGTGCACAGCTTTAAGTCTGTCTTAAGTGCACAGCTTTAAGTCTTGCGTCTCCACATGCGTCTGGAGAAACCACCTGTGATAGGCTCTCACTTCCGCACTGTATTTACAAATATACACGTAGCCTAAATCATTTAAGTCACCATTATTAAAGAATACTGTTGCTGGAGTGTGAGCTCTACACTGAGGACAGTTGGTGAGAGCATGCCTGCACACACAGTGACACGGCTAACTGTTAGCATAACATGGTTAATGGTTCTTAATGGTTTTGACAGGATTCCCGCACATTTTCATGGACAAAATTTCAAAACTTTTCCATGACAAAATATCTGATTCAAACTCTATTTAAACATAATTTTTGTTAGCTGGCATATATGAAGAAAGAGGGAACAAGGGGAGAAAATTAAGAGACGTACGTAATGGTAAACAAAATGTTGTCACACATCGACGTTCATTAGAGTAACATTACGCCGTCAGCTACAGAATATAAATTTGTCATTATGTAACATTACGTGGAAGATTTTTACTGTAACAATTTCATTAGACACAACAAAATTTCATTACTTTTCCAAAGCTTTCAATGATTTTTTTTTTACTAATTTTATAACTTTTCGGTCTGCGTTAGATGGTGCTAACCGGATAGACTTTGAATAGAGTGTTTGCCCGGGAGGAGAGCAGCTTTGGAGATCGTCCTTCAGCCCTGCATCTAACCTGTGTGATGGCAGCAACAGAAAGTTTGCTTATCTGGTGAGAAGGACATCAGCTGAGTCCTTCCATGTGGCCCGTCACACATTAATTTACACACTGCTGAAAGAATGTGGCCATATGTGGCCCAGACTAGTGTTGCACGGTCTACTGGTACCAACGGTAGACTGCGGTACTAAACACCACGGTACATATGATACCATAATGTTAATCACTTACTGATGCTGTTTTTGAAGTATGAATAAGTCAAGTAATTTATTCCATTGAAATATCATTCATGTATTATAGAAAAGTGATTCATCTTTTTATAAATGACAAAAGAACAGAACCGTGAACCATGATACTTTCACTGGTATCGTACCATGGGTCCCACTTTTGGTACCATGACAACACTAGCCCAGACCACCACCTTCATATTTGGTCTCAGCAATTGGATCTCGAGTCCTATTGGGTGCATTCACAGCTGTACTAAGAGATGTTCTCTTTTGACTCAATCAATCACCCAGGACGCATTATAATAGCAGGTGTAAACAGAGCCTCAAACAACCTACAAATGGACTTGAAAAATGTGCTAGCCTGGCAATATTAAAGCCACAAATCTGTTGTTGTGAACATGTAAGTCTCTAGTCCTTGAATAAAGTCCGACTCCAGTTTTTCAAACGTCAAGAGAAAGAGACAGACGGCTGTCCTTCTAATATTTTTGGTCAGTATGATCACTTACCTCTGGTGAAGGTTGCTTTGGGTGGAAATTGTTCCTCACACCATACAGGTCCTGTTAGGCACAGCAGGATGTTAGTAAAATGAAGTAAACTCAGACAGAGGACAAAAACAGAGCAGCAGAGAGATAGAGAGCAGGCAGACTGATTAGCAGCTGGGATATATAATATAAAAAGGGGGGACTGAATATTAGTAAACGAGCCACACATGGATGGACGAATGAATCAAAACTCAACACCAGCATGACAGATGATGGCACTGGAGTACAAAAACCAACGATGAACGCATTCCACACGTCACAGCACGTCACAGGCCCCCCGACACGGCGCAGGCTCATTACAGGACAGCCTGCTCCAGTCAGGAGGGGGCAGGGGCGAGACCAACCAATCAGCACAGCATGCTTGTGTCGTTGTGACCCGGTGGAGCCCGGGCAGCACGGCCTACCTGCGGCGGCTCCAGCACTGCCAGTGAGCGAGGCACGGCGGCAAATGCCTTGTATGCCTGCTTGACATTCATGGGGAACTCGTCGGGCGAGGTAGGGGAGGGGGCGCGAGGCTGCAGGGGGGAGGTTTGGGGGAGGGGGGGCATGGAGGGTGGGGTAGGTTTATATGGTAAAAGGAGCCGAGGAGAAGAAGAGGAGGTGGGAAGGACGGACAGACAGAGACATGGAGGAGAGGGTAGACTATGAAAAAAACCAGCAGAGTTGAAGACTGTGAAGGAGAACAGGTGAACGGCATGGCGGCTGGTTTCATGTGAGAGAGGAGGGGAGTATGCCAGAGAGAGACACACAGTAGGGCTTGGAAAGTTCAAAGCCATGACAGACTTTTCTGTATGAGCACCTTTGTGAAACAAATAGGAAGACGTGAGATGAAAACATAGCTTCTTCATTATTTACACACTATGCTGCCTGACAGAGGAAGAAATAAGTGCAACATTTCAGAAAGCTGCAGTTATGAGAAATGATCTGATTCCGGAGCTCAGCGTTGGGCTGGATGCTCTGTTTGCAGGCGTAGGAGGTCTGGAGGTCACAGACTGTAGCACCTGCAAAGACTCAACTCCCCTCTGCATCCAAATACAAATCTTCCTTTCTTTGGTTCTAGCCTCTTAAGAAACAAAAATCATCATCTGCATTTCTGCTGCACTGCTGTGGGACGCAGTGTTTTGGGGCTGTGTGGTCGGAGCTGGCTGCACAGAGCTGAGAGTGGACAGAAAACAGCACTATGTGGTGGTGAGGGGTCTTACAGAGGTCTGGGAGTTGAAGGGGGAGGGGCCATGCTGGAAGGGGTTAGGACTGTGGCCGTCCGGAGTGGCGGGGGAAGGACTCTGCCGCATGCGCCCGACTGGCTGGATGGCACCCGGTCGTGTCTGGAGAGAAAACAAATGATATTTTATGGACTTCAGGCAATTTCTTTTAAAGTAGCCTAAAATCACAAATCTGTGTTTTATTTTAATTAAGTGTTTTTCCATTTTTTTTTTTTTTTTTTTTTCAGAAAATTTGTGCTATTCTTAATTTTCAAACAGAAGAAACCCATGACACATATGTACTAAAAAGAGGAGTATATTGGCCTGATATATTGGTAACCAAATGTGATGAGTGTCTCACTCTAAACTACTACAGAAGCTATTTTGTTTTCAGGCTTCTCAGACACTCACTGATGATGAAGTGTTGTCGATGGCAGTAGGAGTGGAGGAGAAATGAATGTTTGCCTGTAAAAAATAAAAGAAAATAACAATAACAGTGAAATGGAATGCATGGAGCCGCATCATCTACTTGAGTTTTAACCAGCAGTGCATTCAGTCACTACATTTTCACTTCTTCAGGATGATGCCAAATACAATCACTATCAATCAATGCAACACCGTCAGAGTTTACCTTGAGCTAATTTCATCACCAATTGAGGGCCCTTAGTCACAATTTGACTGCAATCTCAATTCCTCTTATAAATCACATAAGCACACAGTATTTGTGCAACACTGGTAACTTTGCTCAAGGAAAATGGAGAATTGATTCTGTTATTGTCATGTCACAGAATATGAAGCCACAGCTGGTCAGTAGAGATATTAAAGGAGACCTATTATGCTTTTAAATATTTTCTATCTTGTAAAAGTAATTCGCATGAGGAAAAACAGACAGGCAAGATTGTTGTGAATACACTGAAACTGTTTTTTCTACTTGATAACAGGTAAACCTGGTTGGAGGTGGTAATTTCCCCCCACTTTTGAATCATATTCCTGCTGGAACATGTCTGGTTGTGTTTTGAAGATTTTTTCCACTATACAAAATGCAGCTATTCTCCATTACACTCCAGGAAGACCCGCAAACGCTCACTGGGATTTTTCTTAAGGAGGGCTAAAAAAGATAGGCACTAAAATGGAGCGTCTCACAAAGAGGGTGAATACAGGCCTTTCACTACAAAGAAAATTAAGTGTTTTTTGACCATTAAAGCATGTAAACACATTAAAGTAAAAACCCAGAATGTAAATATAAACCTGAAAGTGAGCATAATAGGTCCCCTTTAAGGACAGTCAAAGTCCAAAGTCTATTTCTCCAATGAATTTACATCCAGTCTACATGAGGCGAAGCATCAGTAGTCAGCTGGTCATGGAGAAGCAGAGACATGCTTTTCAGACTGGTAGGACTGCAGCAGAAATGCCGCTGAACTAGTTTCATTAACAGATGGAGGGCTCAGAACAGCAGACGCATATGCTAAAAAAAAAAAATCCAGGCCAGAGCAGAGAGGGCCACAAGACCCACTTACGAAGCGGGTCTCCCTGCCTGCATACAGGGAGCTGTTGGAAGAATGGTCGCTGTGCTACGGGTGGGAGGAAAGGTCAAAAGGGTCAACTGTAAAACACCTCTCCTATAGTGGTAGAAATGACTCATGGAAAAGGAGAACATAAAGTAAAAAGATGGCAGGAGGATGGTGGAGGAGCACTGGGTGTTGGAGCTGCTCACCGGTTGGATTGTGGGAGAGTAGGGTGCTTCCCTGATTGGACTCTCTGTCCTGGTGAAATCAGAAGGAGGTGCCTGGAAAAACAAAAAAAAGAGTTAACAGCTGCTGTTACTTTCACTCTGTGCACTGACAAAACAACGTAGTAAGGAAACAGATTCACTGGTTAGTCCTGTAGAGAAGTGATCTCCCAGTAAGTTCAGTTAACAACAAGCTCTTGCTGATGAACATGCACTTTTCTGTGCATCTCTGCAGGTCGTGTTCCTTGATGGCTTCTGACCTCCCTCGCAGCTGTTGGGACAGACATTCCCGTCGGTCCTTAGTATGTAGCGACTATGTGCCCAAATACCTGACGAGGTGCCACAAGCTCTGTGCTCACAGCAAAAACATGCACCAATTCAGCTGGTTGTTGCACTCAGATTAATACACACTTGGACACACACTTCCTCAAAGGAAAATGTGTTCACCATGAACTTCAAAACAATGAATTATCAACAGTGATCGTGGCAGTTCTACATCCATCCTAAAGATATGTGCAGACTTGTTATAGTACGGTGCTTTGGATACATGTCAGCTCCCTAAAAAAGTGAAAGACGCTTCTATGGATCAAATCAACATAATTGTTAAAAGTTAAAACTTCCACAAAGTCTTGATGCAAATGAACGATCCATTTCAAGTAAGCCAAACGACAAACTGTGCGTGGTAACAAACCATGCTGCCTCCAAACCACACTCAGGCAGGCGGCTTGCCTTGCTGAACAACCAGGGCTGCAGCTGGCCTTGCCTCCCGTAGCCCACAGGAGGCCCCGACAGGATCTGCTCTCCAGCTGGACGACCTTTTCCTTTGCGGTTGGCCACCAAGAAAGGATTCTCTTTGAAGCAGATAGGCTGAGAGTCCACCAGGCACTCCTCTTCTTCAGGTGCAAATGTTGAGGAATTAATGGTTGTTGATGAGCCAGCACTGTCAGTAGCGGAGGTCCCGTTAGGGGAGAACTGGGATCCATGAAGGTAATCGTGCTCTGTGTTCAGACCGGAAGAGGACTCAGGGTCTGTGTGGCTGATGGGTTTGGTGGAGTGACCTAAGCCAAAGCCCAGAGGCTCTAAAGGGGCTGCGTACTGGGCCTGCAGGGGGGCCTCCATGGGAGCAGTCAGACTTACAGAAGTAGAGAACTGGATAGGAGCAAAGGAAAGAGGAAGGACAGATATAGTAAAGTGACAGAATAAGGACTGAAAGGAAAGGTTTCACTCACTCACACAAACTGTACATTATGGCTGGTAGAATTTAAAAGAATAAAAGCTGAAAGTTTTAAAAACAGAAGAAAGAAGAAATCCAGAAATCGAGCTCATGATAGATTAAATGATAACTAAAGGTTAACTACAATTTTAAATTAGTTATGATAATGTTCTCACCAAAGTAACTGCTGAGATCTGTGAAAACTATCAAACCAGGTCCATCATTTCACCCTCTGAACAACTGCTCTGTCAAGGTGCAGCAGCAGACAATTTAGTTCAGCATCTGCCTACAGACTGTTTTTCGCCACGTTACCCTCCATAGCACTTTACTAGTAGCAGCAAGGATTCTGCTCAGCACTAACATCACTCTGGATTTGATATCATCGCTGTGTGTAGTGTTGCAAGTGATGCAAAAGACACACTGAAATTTGATTTGAGTGTCTGGACTAACACCTCTTCCTTAAGCAACAGTTTGCTGTTGCTCTGAAAGCAGGGTGGAGGTGTGTGAAGCTTCACCAAAGTAGAGCTCGCAGCAGTTTTTTAAACAAACAACACGTCACTTAGCCTGTTTGCTGACGCTTGGAGCGGGTTAAGACATTTTCATTGAAAAACACTAAGACAATCTGATGTTCGCTTGCTTGTTCACATTGCGTCCATTTAAGAAGAGGTGTGAAAAATTTGTGAGAAATTGGATTGGAATAGCAATTAAAACCACCAGCAAATGTGGTTTGGGCAAGTTTGCAAATTTCATTTTTCATTTTATCTTTTTTTCTGTTTGCTATCCAGACTTTATAAAGTTAATCTGGATACAATCTGCCAAAAGTGGATTTGGGCTGGCAGTCATAACAAGGCCTATGACATCACTGCCACAATTTCAACAAGACAGAAAACTCAAACACTGACTTTCACCACCATTTAAAACCATTTTATTTGAAAGTAAAATGTGTGTGGCAACCTCACGTTCTGTCAGGTGCGATCACTTAATCCCTCCTTAAAGAGGAAACTGTGTGTATGCCAAATATTTCAGTACAGCAGGTCAAAGTTGAACCAGGAGTTTGGATATTAAAATGGATATATGGATATATAATAGATATTAAAACAGTTTATGTACTAATTGTTCTTTGTCTTCTCTTCCAAATAAGCTTTTCATCTGTCGGGTTTCCTGACTGTTTGTGTTTCTGACTTCTTTTAAGCATCTAGAGACCTCAGCAGTCATCCTGGTGAGTACAATGTTATCATAACTGATAGCTGAACATACTACATCAACATCCAAGTTGTAATAAATCAGAGCTCTCCTTGAAGAGCAGCAAATAAAAATAGATCTACAAAGGCAGATGTTGTTTTCCCCTAATGTTGTAAGCCCCTGTCAGTCAACTTGAAACAAATACAGCAAACACTAGAAAACATTTGGTAAATAAATATAACCTGTTACAAACCTCCAAATTAATCTAACATAAGATGAGGAGTAATTCCCTTTCGTCTAATGACGTGCTTTTGTAAACAGACACTTGACACACAAGCCTGTAGTTGCTAAAGAGTTACTCACATCACTAAGTCTTTCCTAAATACTCTCAGTTACGCATCATCCACGACTTGTTAACTGCTGCTGTACACCACCAGACACATTACTGCAGTCCAGCCTCTTAACCTCTCTGCCTTAAATAACTATATTATCAGATCAGCAAGACATTCAGGCTCCTTCAGCTCTTACTGTACCTAACATGGAGGACGGGTGACGTCACTGTAGGAGGGGGGAAAATATGTTCTGTTTAACCCGACCCATGTAAAGAAACCTGATACTGTAACTGCAACCACAGAAGTGTCATGTTTTAACAAACCACACACGAAAAAAAACACCTAAAAAGCCTCAGGTCGACCCAGATAACTCGACGTGACCTTGACATATCTGATGATAATCAAAATAGCCCCACTAAAAATACAGCAGGCATTGTGAGGCAGTAATGTGCGTCCCTACATGCTGACTATAAGAGTCTGTGGTGTGATGAGGGTCAGTGGGCTGGAATGTGAACGAGTGCCCTTTTGGCTCTGACACAAACTGTGAGGGACAGCTGGGGTTTTTGGTGTGAGAGAGGAGAGCGAGGCTGCTGGTGCGCCAGGCATGCCGACACACTGAGCTGCCCGCCATGCTGGGAACCAGGACCTGAATCGTGTTACTCCCTATTTCTACAACAGTGTAGTAAATGCTTCTTGGAAGAATATTTAAGCAGCAGAAGAGATAATATTAGAGATAAAAGGAAGACTTCCAGGTGCAGACTATTAGGCAAGGTAGGCAACTGCCTGGGGCCCAGAACAGCAATAGATTCATCATGATGTTGAGATATGAAAAATATATGCTATGCTATGCTATTCTAACAAAATAACTTAAAAAGGGCCCCAAAACACTTTACTGGCCCCTACAGGCATGTTACTGGTTTCATTGCGACATGCAGTGGGGGGCCGTGGGTTGGACCAAACCCTTTGCCACTGCCGGAAGGACAAGGCCTTTGTACATGGGGTGTCTGCTCTACTAGGTGAACTAGTGAAAACCTACATGGCCAAACCAACTGGATTCTGATTCTTCTTTCCAGTGACATTACATGACCTTAAAGTCAGCTCTTCAGCCTGACACCTCACTTCTTATAAAAAACACAGTAAAACTTGTCACTATCACTAAAAACACACTCCGTTTGGCTTTCTTAACATTTCTAAACCACCGTTTTTCAACACAAACCATCTCTGTTTTTTAAGCTAAACCTTTGACAACACATTGCAGGCAGTTGATGAAGGCTCACTGTGATACAGTTTGAGCAGGACCACGTGTGCTGGAGAAGCAAATCCAGCTCTAAGGCGCCGCACATTAACAGCTGTGTGTGAAATGTAGGTTAGGTTCTCTTGGACAATCTAAGAAGGCCAGAGATCTACAAGTAGGGCAGAAAAACAGTCATAATAGTCGTCTATTTAAAGTTATGGGACCTAAATGTTAATAAAAGAACAATAACTCTTTCTTTAGTGCATGGTAGCTCAAAGGTGTGTATTCAAGGGTGGGTAATGGAACACGCAATCAAATCCTTTTGGTGCTCAGGTTTCAAGAACTCTAAAAAGTCTAAGCAGGTCATAAAGTCAAATTGATAATCTCCTGTTTGACACTTAACACAGACACTTGGATAAAAATAAAGAGGAGAGAATGAATCAAGACAGAGAGAAAGAAAAATAATAAATTGATCAAACACCAGTTGAACATCTCGGTACTCACTGCAAGATGGAAACAGGACAGTCCACTCCAACTTACTCCTCTGAGGACTTTAGGAACTCCAACTGAAACACTTGTCTGTTCCTCTTAGACAACACCCTCCCTCCTTTTCTATCACCCCACCCACCCAAGAGACTGCATCCAATTCAGAGCCAGATGCAGGTTTAAAATATCGCAGAGGATAGGCCGGTTGATAGCGGGCAGCTGTCCCCTTCCCCCCAATCTCCCTACCTCTTTCACACACTCAATTTATCAACCAGGACAGTGCCCTCTCTGCGGCCATGCTTCCTTTCAAGTCCTCCTCCTTCTGTACTTCATAGATACTTTTATTTTTCCGCAGCCACTTTCACTCTTTTCTTGTCTTGATTCCTGGTCTTCATTTTCTTTTCCCAAACTTCTTGATAAGTCCTTGATCTTCATGTCATTTCATCAATCCAGGGTGGTCACATCTGCTTTTGTTAATTAATGTAGGACATGATTACATCACTCTAGCTTGATTTGTTGCACTGGTTTGGCCTTAGAGCCACCATCAGTAATGGTGACTTGGGGTTTTGACATGGAGAGAGGTTAACATTCCTGCTCCTGGTGGGGCAACTGGTCGGCTCTGGGTCACTCAAGAGTTTCCCGGGACATAAAAACACGAGATTCCATAAGGAGGTCTATTCTGAGGCTTGAAGGCCACTTCCAACATAGCTCAGAAATACAAGCAGTTTACAGCTTCAGAGGACTGCACTCTTTTTTAAACAGGTTGAAAAGGATTCATAACAGTTAGGCCACACCCACACTAATATGTTTTTAATTTAAAAGTGGTGTTTTAAAACAAAAATGATTACCACACACACACACACACACACACACACACACACACACGTTTTAGCAGTTTTGTAAGTAACAGCTTGACAATAGTGACTTTTAAGAGCCGATTAGGAAGGGAAATAAACGTACATAGTTGTCTGGGTTATCATTTTCGGAAGTCTCTGCCCGCCCTGATTAAAATGCAACTCTGCAGTTTTCAAACTAATATGGGGTCAGCAGCTTTTCAAAGGTCTTTGTTTTAGGGGTTCAGAAATGCCAGAGAGGTGTAAATACAAGACAAAAACTTATTAGTGTGGATGCAGCCTTAGTGTAACGACCTGTGTATCTTCTACCTCTGCCCGGAGACATTACAACATACAGAGGGTCTTACCCTGTTGAGCTTCTGCAGACTGGTGGTGGGCAGAGCCGCCAGGGTTTTGTAGTCAAGTTTTAGAGGTCCAGTGCCAATGTTCTGAAGAGAAATAAACAGGAAGCAGAGGTGAGAAGAGGACAAGACTGAGGTTTATTACACAACAGATAAGAAGCAACTCACAATTAGAACTTGAAGACCGGGTGCTGCATCCTTAATGTAGATAATAAAAAAGAAAGACTATGGCTGCACTCTATTCTGACTTGTAAATAAAGTCACACGGACATTTTGGGAGGACACACAACTTCATCTTATTTTCTGGCAACAATTACTCAATAAGCAAGATTTTTTTTCAAATTAAAGACTACGTATAGATTTGTAGATAACCACTGATTCCTGTGAAGTGAAGAATCCACACTTCTGTTGCAAATGAGAACTGGCTAGAGAAATTCCCCAATGCTCAGTATGTATCATGTCATTATATTTAAGGATAAGTCTGGTTTTATTCTAAAGTTTTCTTATTGTGGGTTGGAGTCGAACTGCAGCCGCTGCAGTAAGGACACAACCTTTGTACTTGGGACGCATGCTCTACCAGGTGGGGGCCCCAAACTAAATGGGACGTTCTAATGCATTCTAAAATCCCATGGAGGTAGTGCTGTGGTATTTTTGTTTGCGCAGACTTCCAGGAAGGTTGTCTGCAACCCTGCCAATGAGGAGTGTCTCACCTCAGTCTCCTCTTCTAGCAGGCGAGTTGCCTCCTCACGCTCCAAGCGCATACGCTCCTTCACCAAGAGAGGAAGGGGAGGAGAGTACAGAGGGAAAGAGACCCAACCACACACAGCCACACAGTGATGCGATGAGAGGTGAAATGAGAAGATGGAAGATTTATAGAAGAGGACAGAAGTGTTACAGGGGGGTGAGGTGGAGAAACACAGCAGTGGGGAAGTGGTATGGAGATGGGATGATTGGATGATTTTTTTATCACACCAAACACACCAAAAGTAAAGGAGAGATGAGAGAAAAAACAGAAGGGAAAGAAAGGATAGATCCGCACACATTAGAAAGCACTCTATTCATTAGCTATGGGAGCAGAAAATAAAGCATGCAAGGTGGGACATTACAGGAATAGTTCGTTCAAACACATTACCCACACAGGGTGCAGAGGAGAAGCTTCATTCACCCGATAACAGACAAACCTGAGCTTCTGCCTCTAAAAGCTCAACCTTATTGTACACACCCGTGTTCTGCATTTTTCATGAAGCACAAAGTGTATTCTCTTGCCTTGCTTTATTGACATCTATCTGCTCATCAGTTTTACCTCTAGCCTTCCCAAAACAGTCATGGATTTTCAGTTTCACTTACCACTTTCTCCATCTCTTCTCGCTCCCACTGTGATGTCTCTCTCACCATCTCAGACTCCTGGAGAAGAGCAAGTTTTAAGATCCTTACACTCCCAATAAACCGTTAGTATTCATCCTGTAAACCTTAGTGGAAGAGTCATTTAAACCGATGCAATCTCCATGCCTTTCCATGTGTGTGCTTTGATAAAGGCTGTACGACAAAAACTCCAAGTTGATCAACGTGTGCAGAGGATCAACAGACACTAGCATTCAATAAACCACCAAGCCCCTACATTCCTTTAGTACGGGCAGTCTCCCAAAAGCTCATCTAGACAAAATAACAACTGTGCTGGCGCTTTCTGGCTGCCATGGTGAAAAGATGGGTATGCGTGGCGTGCCTGTTTGGAGTTGAACTGTGCTGTGGTTGAAAACTCCACCTGCTAAAACCAAATTGCTGTGGGAGCACAGTGCACAGAATGGCTGAACAAAACAGCTGATTCACGTGTTGACTTGACCACTGTCGTTTCAAAATTGCCAAAGTGACTCCTGGTATGTGGGTGAATGAGGTGCAGTGTTTCCTGGAATACTAACTAACAATGTTCACTCCCTTTACTCAGGGCTTTTAGGCTTTGTCAGATGTAAACAGTGCATGACCACTAAGTGCACAGTGAGTGCAATAACCTCACCTTAACTGCACAGATAATGTTATTGTTCGTAATAACGATAGGTATTTAGTAAAGATAATGGTCAGTGTATAAAACTGTGTATAATCTGTGTCGTACCTTCTGCATGATGTCAATCTCCTCTGGGCTCAGGTCTCGGTCTATAGAAGAGATGCTCTCCATACTGTTCTTACGGACGATGCCAGTTGCAAATGGGTTGGCAATGATCCCGGGAGATGCCTGGAAATGGACCCAAAAAAGGTTTTGTTTCAAAATGTCATCAGTATTGAATTATAAAATCACAAAGTAAAAACACATAAGAACATAACATAACATGGACCTATATTGAGTTTTATTAAATTACTTTTTAAACCACAGTATACCCTTTGGCACAATAACATCCACAGGAGTGGACAGATGCATTTTTTAGTCAGAGAGAGAAATGTAAGACAAAATGTCATTAAAATCTGGTTATAAATACTTTTAACATCTTATTTTGTGGAAAATATACATTTTACACGTCTGTTTGTCTCAGAATTAAAAGATAAAACAATTGCTCCTGAGATACTTGGTGCATCTCCTCTCCCGTCCACCATTTTGAATTTTTGATGCATTATCTCAAATCAACAAAGATAGTCAATGCTGTCTAAATCCAACTGCTCCTGCTGTCTCACCTCCACTGCAGCCACGTTTTGTGGGTCGAAGCCATCACACATCAGCAGGACCAGAGAGTCTCCCACAGCTCGGAGCACTCGCACGGCCTCTGTGTGCGTCATCCCCAGCAGGCTGTGGTTATTCACCTCCAGGATACGCATGCCAACCTTCAGCCGGCTGTCTCTTGCTGCGGCACCAGTCGAACTCACCTGTTCGAATATAGATACAGGTTAGTTGATGACTGTAACTGCCTCGGAGTGTCTAACAAAATAATAATGAAACTCAGGCCCACAGATTTAAATTTCCTGTGTCATCTTATACTTTACTTTAAATAATTTGTCCTTACTTTCTCCGTCAACAACTTTAATACTGCTTTTTTCTCGGTAGAAATTTGCATTGCTTAATTCTTCTGTAGACAGCAGACTGAGCGTGCTTATAGTTCTCAGTTTGATGGGATATGGATTTAGATAAAGCTTCATAACTGTAATGCTATCCAGTATTGGACAATGTATCAGAACCTTAGAGATGAAGATGCCTTCATCTGTGGGGTCGAAGGGGTTTCCTGCATGACCCTTGGCCCCTCCACGAATACTAATGCCAAGCTTCTCCCCTGGCTGCTTCTGGATCATAATTTCCTGTAATGACATATAAATGGCTCATCAGATGAGGTAAAATGCATCAGCTTATGTTAGTATGTATATATTTGGTTGAGTTGATGGCCTCACCTGCATCCCAGGTGGTGAAGGGTCCCTCCGCACTAACATACGGATCTCCTGCTTGTTGGCTAACAGGGCTCGCACAGCCTCCTGGTGTGTGGCATGACGCAGGTCGATGGCGTTCACTTCTAATATTCGGTCGCCGACACGCAGTCCACTTTGACATGCTAGACCATGAGGGATCACCTGATGACAAGACGGGCCGTAAAGAGTGAGACACAAAATGTACTTTGGGAGAGGTTAAAAAAACACAAGAGTCACAACTCTGTCAAAGTCATACCTTTGAGATGAACACTCCAGGTTCATTGATGCCGAATGGATGGCTGGCATGATCGCTGCCGCCCACGATGCTCAGGCCTAGAGGGCCACCTGACTTCACCAGGGTCACTTCCTGTTAGGATTAGAAATAGAAGATTTGTTGTAACAAGAGATTTTTAAACAATTCAAGTCTAAATCTAACAAAAGTCAATCAACTAAAGATCAGATCACAGTCATGTCTACATCTATAATTTGTCTGATTAACTCAAACCAACCTACAGCTTGCACATACATATCTTTACAGGAGCCACTATTAAAGGGATAGTTTGGCTTTTTTGAAGTGGGGTTGTGTGAGTACTTGACCATAGTCAGTACATAACCTACACTAGATGTCAGTTGGCGCACTCCCAGCTTGTAGACAAGGGCAGGAATCTAACATGGAAGCTAAGTAATGTACTGCTGTGGACGGAGGCAGCAGCAAAATATATCTTAGCTACCTAAAAAAAACAACTTTATCAGTTCAAGTGTACGCTATATATAGTATATTTTCACAGCTTCCATTAGGGAAATGAAGCCGTTACAATGGTCTCTTCAAGGCCACCAGACTCCATTGAGAAAAACTATGATTAAACATTGCTGAACACAGTAGCTGCTGGTCTACCACTGCCTCCATCAGTTAGTTAGTTTGTGTTACTGTGTGACTTTGGTGTTTTAAAGGGTTAAGTCAGACTCACCAAAGTCACACAATAACACAAACTAACTTACTGACTGAGGCAACAGTAGATGAGCAACTGCTGTATTCAGCAAGCATAAAATTTCTGGGTTTTTTCAATGGAGTCTGGTGGCTTTGACGACATGAAGCTGTTAATGGCTCCTTCGTCTGAAGAGGCTGTCTCAAGTTGAGGTAAAGCTGTAAAGATACTTACAATATAGCATACATTTAAAGTGACACTGATTCTTTTAGGTGGCTAAAATACGTTTTGCTGCTGCCCCCCATCCACAGAAGTACATTACTTAGCTTGTGTGTTGGCACCCGGCCTGCTTCTCCAAACTGGGGGCGTGCCAAACGCCATCTACTGTAGGTAATGTACCGACTATGGATAAGTATCTCATACAACCCCACTTAAAAAAATCAAAACTATCCCTTTAAGTAAACATATTTGAATTATTGACAACTGCAAATGCTACACTCTAAAGTACACCATTATTTAAATTAGACCAAGCCTTCATACCATGCACCATCTTCTCTGGAACTGGACAGCATTAAGGATAAGGCAGGGGCCAAATAACAAAACATTAACGCTGAATGCCTTCATGAGGCTTTTATAGCATCATCGAATAAAACTAAAAAGCTATTCAACAAATTGAAAAACAGAAGTTGCTCCTGAGAGCTCTCACCTCGATTGGATACTCGTCCTCCATGCGGCTTAGGTTGTTCCCATGAAGGGTGAGGCCGTCCTCCTCCTGGTCTGGTGAATCTGAGGGCTCTGGGGGTGGAGGGGAGTGGGCTCGCGCCCGGGATTGACCTGGAGAGCCCCCTGGTGCACTCAGGTCTCGCTCCACTAGGAGGGCGATGGTGGGGGAGGTGCCGGTAAGGAGCGCTACTGCCTGGTCATGCCTGGCCTCTGTCATGTCTACACCATTGATCTGGATCGACAGTAAAACCAACCACGGAGGGTGTCAGCCCACCAGTACGCCTCCAATGACAACGGGCCACATTTACCAACGGCCGGATGAACATTAAAAAACAAATACATGCTTAAAACGGCATGCTGCCATCTGTCCCCTCTTGTCAGACTGCACAACCCATCATTCAAAAATATTTATTTATCAGGCTGATATTTATTTCACTGTGAGTTTGTGAGTGCACCAAAGTGAGTATGGTTATTTGGAGAAGAACCCAATACCTATACAGAGCAACAGGAACAGGCAAAGAAAAAGAGGGAGGAGGGGAAACAGCGGGCTGCTGCTGGCAATGTAAGCTGGCAGAGCTTCCTTGAGGGTAAAAAGCTACTAGCAAGCAAAGCTATATTTCCCAAAAAGTTATGAAATTCCCTAAAGTAAGCTTATGCTGTTCTCCTTTGATGTAATCAACAATTTCCTACCCCTTCTTGCCTTTATTTACTTAAAATACAACTGGTGTTGCTCCAAAAAGTTTGATCTTAAGTCAACAAAGGCAAGCAGGAACATCCTAAATAATTACTGAATTATGAGCTTTTAGATAAGGGGGTAGCTTTCAGGCATGCACAGTCTTAAAACTGCACTCTGGTCCTAAGTGACAAGCAGAGGTCAGCACTGACCCGACAGTACCAGCTCCTACCATTGGCTGATATGCTGCAGCATACAGGCTCAGCCCACTCCACCCCAACCACCATACCCACCACCAAACAGGCAAGGAGATGCACTTAACACATTAATGAGCATGCAGATGGAGAGAGTGTGAGAAAGAGGGGCAGTTTACGAATAGACAAAAGAAAAACTGCCGGACGAAAGAGGAGAGTAAGCCCGGAGAGAAAGCAAAGAGGATAGTCAGGTAGCTTTTCTGTGATTTCCAGGGGGCAGGGAGGAGTGCTTTAAAGAAACAGAGTAGGAGCAGTTTCACATTCAGCACACTGGAGAGGAACAGCAGGACAAGTCAAAATCAGCCACCTTCATTCAGTTTACAGTAACAGTGTGTGATGTCGGTAAAAACATGCAACTCAAAGAGTTTGTAATATGATGACATTAAAAGAGAGCAAAGCCAAGCTTGGACTGTGATCAGTGGAAGAAATAAAAGAGACTGGAGTCTTCATGCACGAACCTTTTAGCGTTGAAACACATAACCTAAATGCTGCACTATTTTACTAAGAGCGAGACAATTTGCGTCCAAGAAAAGAGTTAGAATTAGTACGAGGACTGTATTAGTATTTCATCTCAGCTGCAAACGTATGAACCTGATATGTGAGAAGTGAAGTCTGAAGAGTTTTTTTTTTTTTGCACGTGGTCAGAATGGGATCTGACACAAGTTAGTCTGAACTATCTGAGTTATGACAAGACTTAACTTGAGTGATACAGCAGTGTTGTGGGCTCATTCACAATAAAAATATTAACATATGTAGCAATAATGACATTAAGTGTTTCCTTTACATTGTGCAAGATAAAGATGGGACACCCTCTGCAAAACTGAGAACAAAGGACCCAGATCTAGATTAATTACAGATGACATTATCAGGTCATGCTGTGTGGCCAGCTATAACAACACCAATGTCCATTTCTCAGGATGTACTGTGTTATATCTAAACCTCTACTAGAGGTAATCCATGAAGAGAAAAATGAGAAAAAACAAATTGATTCTCATTCTCATATCCATGACAACACTGTAAAGGAAGTCCTGTTCTGATCACACTGAATACTGATGCCTGCATGGAGGTGATGGGTAGTACTCACAGAGATCACCCTGTCGCCTACATGCAGTATGTTGTCTCTGTGTGCCGCTCCCCCTTCTGCGATGCGAGAGATGTAGATTCCCTGAGGAGAGATGAGAGAAATTGTCAAATATTAAACTTTTACCTATTTCTGAATAAATTACTTTGTATTGCTATACATATTTTAAGACTTGTTAACACTATTTTTTAAAGGTGTAGTATGCAAGAATTGCACGTGTTTGGCAACACACGTGAAAATACAGGCAGACAGCAGATCTCTGCAGAAAAATACACCGTCACACACTTCTAGCAGGTAATAAGCAATGACAGAGAGGGGTTATTTTTTTCTTTTTTTTCCAGGAAAACCCTGCATAGTATACCTTTAAAAACTGCATATAAAAAGAGACGTTACTGATACTTGGTATCTAAAAATGGTTAAACAAGTGGGAGCAGTTACCAAGTTATTCCATGAATCTTTGCTGGCCTCCTGTGTGTGTATCAAATTAAACAGGGTCCTGGTAAACGGGTCTGGTGCAACAGGGTGCAATGCTGTGATGAATCAGTGTGCTAACTCTGAGCTGTCTAGAAGTTCAGTTACCAGTCAGTCAACGTGTGATATCCCACAGTGTGGATCTGAGCCAATAATAGAACTACCTTCATAAAGCGTGCCAATGGTAATCAATAAAAGAACACTGAGATAACAGCAGCCCACAATGCCACAAATTGTGATTTAAAGTTGTAAACATAAACAAAGAAAACTACACATGCTTTACAGCTGATAAACAACGTAGTCTTTGATCACAAAGACACATTAGGACTCTGCAGCACAGGCAGCTCATTAAAACCACGACCCCTGAGACATGCTGTCTCTTTTCTCAAACAAATTACACACTTTGTTAAACAAATAAAAACACAGCTGAACTCTGCCTCATTAAAACAAAATGTACAAACACATGCAGGAGCAAAGTCTACTGCACCTCCTCCCCAGATCAACCAATAACCAACCAAGTCACTGCATCCAAGAGGCAAGACTTACAGTCAGACCCGCCTAATTCATCAGTGTATGAGTCCTTTCCTCTTTGTGGGCTCGTTGAGCTGCGTGAGTTGCAAAGCAGTATTGCACTGGCCCAAATAAATACACCTCAGCCCGTCCAGTTACACTGGACCTATCAGGTGTCAGGGCTGGCTATTCATATCTCCGTCTCCCTGGTGATGACTGTAAACTCTGCGGCTAGAATAGACGCTGTTAAAAGACAGATTGCTGCAACGGAGACTGCAAACACTCTGTGACCTAACTTCCTAACTTCAAGACTTATTATTAGTGACAGTATGAAAGATAGTGTTTTAAGCTTTTGAGCAGGCCTATTAAACTGGCGGCTGTGGGTCAACAACAGCCCGCTGATGAAGCCAGACCTCAGTCATATATCATACATGAAAAATGACTGATTCGACTGATGAAACTTTTAGTTATCAACACACTTGTGACTCATTTTTTCATCAATCTACTGACTGATTAATCAACTTATTGAAACCTAATTGAAAAAGGTTCTTAAAACAATATTAGGTTATTGATATCAACCATATCACCCAGCACTATCTGAAACCATGATGTATACAAGGCACCTCACTGACAGGAAGCCATCAAATATGTTCTCCATAGCCTATACACAATGTAGTCTATAGTCAGATCATGGTTTAGTGGTGTCTTTGCATGTCTCACCGTGTCTGCTGTGCGGTAGGGCGTTGAGCCTTTGCCCCCAGCGATGCTGAATCCCAGCCCCTTGTCGTTTCGGATCAGGCAGGTGGACAGCCGCTGTCGAGGCCCGCTGGGTGTCGACTCTGAGTTGAAGGCGATGCCACTGCTCCGTCTCTCCCGTGGGAAGTAGTCGTCCTCTGGCCTCAGCGGCGTGGTAGTGATGGCGTTCTCTGGCTCCACCATACGCTCTCGTAGCACCGACATGGAAACCGTAGCACCGGAGCTACGAAGAGCTTCAACTGCTGTGTGATGTTCTGCTTCATGGAGGTCCACTCCGTTCACCTGAGACAAACAGAGAGAATGACTGACTTGTAATGCTGTAAAACAGGTAAGTGTTGCAAAAGGAAAAGTTAACACAAACTGTTTTACCTCCAGGAGTTTGTCTCCCACTTTAACCCCTGCTCTGGCTGCAGGACCCTCTTCAGATACTCTGGAGATGAAGATTCCCTGAACACATCAACAAGAAGAGAAATTAATGTGTGTAATCAACAGGATATGACTTCTTGATCCTATCCAGACTCCACGTACACATCTTACCTCATCATCCCCCTTGTAAGGTGTAGATCCTTTCCCTCCAGCTATGCTGATACCCAGTCCGCCTGTTTGTCGCATGATGGTCAGCGTGTGCTGCAAGTTGAGGAGGGAGGAGTCAGCACAACTACTAATGAAACCCCTCTAAACACCACTCAGCTCAGGACAGATTGAGAGGGAGGCGAGCCCACAATGTTGTTAATTTCATTAATTAAAAGTTGATTGCCATTTATTGTCACATCTTATACTTCATTATATAAATTATGGGTGACCTCCCTCTTTCTGCCAGAAGGTGATGTCAGTCTTATCACAGCAGCATCCTGTCATCATGCTAACAGATAGATGGAGAGACACATTGACTTGTCTGGAGCCTAACGTCAGTTTCAAGTGGAAGATGGATGATTTGTGCCTTGAATTTAGCTTTACAGACATTTTAAAGAGTATGTTTAGTATTTGTTAACCTGATCTCTACTTTCCCATGTTTTTGTGTCGAAGTAACTAATGCAAACAAGGATTTTTGAAACTGGTCCAATATTGAGCAAAAGTGCTGCAGCCAGCAGCCCCTTAACAGGCTGCAATGCAAGTCTCAGGGCGTGTGTACACTGTCAAATTACATCCACTAGACGTTCTTTCAACCAAAAAAAGAGCCCTGACATTGTTATCACCAAATCCACCAGACTCCATTTAAAAGAACTAAATTTTTAACTTGTATAGGGTCAGCACATTTCACATTTAACTGGGTGAATTAAGGAAAGACGTGGAAAGATGAACCAAGATGTTTTTTGTGAGTTTGTTTTGGTTTTCTCAACTTTAAATGAAGTGTATTTTACAAGGATAAAATCACTGTTTATTCAAATGGAGTCTGGTGAGTTTGACAGAAGCAATTTCAGGGCTGATTCTAGTTAAAGAGAGAAGATCTTTCCCTTTGACAAAAGGTCTATTTCTGTAGGGATCTTTTCCATTATGCTGTCAGACACTTAGAATAATCTGAGCCTGTCAGTGGTTAAAACAAACACTAAGTAAATTTACAGTGTGCATATACCCAGGGTGGTTACATTAGAGCCTGTTTCACAGCTCTTGCTCAATACTGGACCAGTCTTCTCTGTTAGTCACTTAGACACTTAAAACATGAGAAAATAGGATCCAGGTTGTAAAATACCGAAGTTACTCTTGAGGTAAGTAAGTTGTATGCTTGTATGTATACTGAAAACGGCATGGCCAAAAAATGGTCATCTATCAGTAACCACTTAACTGACAGTACACTTCAGACATATGTAAAGTGAAAAAATAAACAGCCAAGGGCCTTCTTGAATTGGACTCACATAGGGTTGATCCTTACTTAAACATACAATGTGTCTTGTGTATGTGCAGGACAAGGGACTTTAAAACATGTGAGGTAAACACTACATATGGCATAACAGTTTGTGTATATTCTGTGTACTTGCAAGCCATGCAAAACAGGGGAGGAACTGCGGACAAATGAGGGACAGGTGGAAGGAAAAGGGGGAAATGTCAGGAGTAACAGATGAAGAGTGTGCTGTGTCCTGGATGTGGAGACGGTGTTGGACTTGTAGTGTAGATACCCCAGTATTTGTTGTAATGAGATAATTTCTTTAGCAAACAATACAGACATAACTACAAATGTCTTTAAGATCACAAAAACTTGACTGGCAGAGACATTTTTCATGCAATAGTAAATCCCATCCAGTGACACATTTCAGTACAAGTTGTCTTCACCAAGACTGGAGAGCATTAGAGAGAAATCAACGCTATAAACAAAAGCATGCTAGATGTTTAAAAATGAAAGAAACAAACACAAAACAAAAAAAAAAAAAATCTACAGACGATTAAAGGGATAGGTCGGACTTCTTGAAGTGGGGTTATATGAAGTACTTCTTGATTGTCAGTGTATTATGCTCCAAGTTTGGAGAAGCAGGCAGGAGTCTGATACAGAAGCTAAGCAATGTACTGCTGTGGACAGGGCCAGCATCGAAATGTATTTTAGCCAAATGTATTTAATCTATATCAGTAAAGGCGTACGCTCTCTTAAAAGTAGGACTACATTGACGAAAACAGTAATTTTACTTTGTTGGAAATATGGGAGCTGTTGGTCTACTGCTGCCTTGATCAGGTCGTTTGTTTGCATTATTATGTAACTATGGTAAATCCAAGCAAACCCTTTAAACACCAAAGTCACACAATAATAACACAAACAAACTGACTAATCGAGGCAGCAGTAGACCAGCAGCTCCTGTGTTCTGTGAGGTAAAATTACTGTTTTTGTCAAAGGAGTCTGGCTTTGAAGGAGCAATATAATGGTTTCAGTTTCCCTTAAAAAATTACTGTCTGATCGTACAATAAAGTGGTGAAAATATTCAAAATATAGCGTGCACTTAAACCGACAGTGATATTTTTAGTTGGGCCTTTTATGGTGGATAAAAAACATATTCTTGCTGCCCCTGCCCACAGCAGTACATGGCTTAGCTTCTGTGGTGGTACTCCTGTTTGCCTCTTCAAACTGGGGGCGTGCTGACCACCGTCTACTGTAGGTCACACACTGACTATGGAGACTCATACAACCCCTCTTTAAAAAGTCTGAACCATCCCTTTAACAATTCAAATATTTTCATTGCAGCAATTTTAAGACTTGAGTCATGTGTAATCTTTTAGTGTTTACAATATCAAAATCAAACTACTGAGAAGTAAACTTCTTCCATCTTCATCAGTCTGGAGCTCCTCCTCTTGTTGGCAGTTGAGTTACCTGCTATGAACCAAACAAAGACACCTGGAGGAAGCCGGTGAAGCAGCCCATTCATCCCAGGGCAACATGGAGTGGACAGGTGATGAAACGGAGCGAAGCAGCAGAAGCAGAGGAAAGGTAGAGTGGCAGAGACGTAGTGTGGCAGAACCTGATGCTGGACTGGGATTCATACTACTGTGGCTACAGTTTTAGCTGTTTGGGGGCAAATTCTGCCTAAAATGTGTGAACAATGTGTGAACATTTTAGAGATGTGGATTAACTTGAGGAAAACAACACAACTGAGGGCATCCAGGGGATTAATGATTACTTGTGAAGGTCAGGGTTTCCAACAAATTAATAATACTTGAAAGGCGACCAACAAAAGTATTTATTGTTTCAAGTGCTGCGCCATAAGCAAAGCTGTGGTTCACTGTAAACACAGGGGTTGTTGATTCTACATTACATGCAATATGTTTATTACCAAAAGTCATCTGGCACTACAGACTATGCTGTTACTCAGAGCTCTGTATTTGATATTTACTTAGCACTGTTTATTCAGTGGATGGCCAAACAAAACTCCAAGATTAAACATTAGAATTCTGTTTAACTTACATGCTCTACTAGAGGACATCTGAGGCTCAACATGTAAGGCTTTAAGCTTAACCTTTTCCAGTACCAGCAAAAAAGAAAAGGAGCCTACAAATGATTAAGGAGATAAATAAAAAGGACTGCTGCACCTCATCTTACTGGTGGTTATTTTATTTTATAATCAGGGGTCAGTCAAATGTTCACTGCAACTTGTGGATAAAAAATATGGTGGATCACTTTTGTAATGGATAATGTTGCAAGGGTGGTGCCATAAAAGAAGCAGCTGTCATGATGAACCTGTTAGATTTAGAGCTGCATTACTGGTGGTAGATATGAATGGCACAACATAATTAAGGTTGTAATGGTTTGTGTATATGTGCCAAACTGTCACAGTGCGGGGGCACAGTTTCGTGCATGCAGCCACACACAGAATACACAGTTTGTAGATTGATGTACGTTATGCAAAACCAAATTTCACAAGGACAGGACAGTTTGGCAGTGTTGCTTCATAATTGTATGTTTTGTGAATGGATAGACATCCAACACCCTAACACACATTCGACAGCATCACCCAGATGTGCCAATCACCAGGATGAAGATAAAAAAACCAAAATGGACCTGAACTCCCTCTCCCCGCTGCTTTTAAAGCAGCCTCTAGACTCAGAAACAAAACACTATAAAACAGTTACTGGATTGGCATTTACATTGGCGTAGAGGCAATTTGGAACTTATCGTAACTGTCATCCTGATGCACAAATTTTATTTTTTACTATTCTCTTCATTTTGTATTTTCAATTTCATACCATAAGCAATGCTTTACAGTTTAATAGCCTGCTGTGACCTGTTGCCTTTTGAGAAAACTCTCAGCTCAGTGTTCCTACAGTGTAATACAGAAGGGTCTTATTCTGATAAAAATAGTTAACCAATGTTGCCAGAGGGCAAAATGTGACCTCAGTCCCCTACAAGAGGATTTTGTCTGTCTTTGACACTTGCACTACTGTCTGTTAAAAATAAATGAGGAGAAATGTATCCCTATATGTTTGTTTTTTTCCTGCTGTATCAAACTCGGATCAAGCCGTGACCACTGAACCAGGATATGAACCAAACTGTGATTTCTGTGTAAGGTTACACATGAAAATTATGTATGGAAATTTTGTCCTGTGACTAGGAGCTTGCACAAGGATGGACAAACAAAATAAGTAGGAAATATCTGAAATTAAGTCTCAAAGTGAGAAATAAAGGAGAGATGCATGTTCACATTATATGTTTGTCACATCATGAAAAAGAAACCGTTAGCTAGTGTGTAACAGTAAGTTAATCAAGCTGACCCCATTGGCATTTGATTCATTATTAAGGGACCTACAGTAAGTGTTCAGTCAAATCCTATGGGACATTTACTTCGCTAGCTGAAGCTGGTTAGATACATGGATACATCTGAGTAGAAAAATATAAATTATTGTCAACAATTTATCAATATCTGGAGTGCATCTAATTTCCCCTGATGCACTTAAACGCAGCACATTTGTGACACCTGCAAAAAGGAAAAGGAAAAAGATAATGACTGTAATAAATAAAACATGGCTACTTCCTTCCCACATCCTGGTTCTGCCACACTGGCCATCTCACAGATGAGTTGTGGTTAGGGGGCTCCTAATGATTGGCTTGGATTAACCATGGATTTCTGTTGGAACTTTTCCACCTCTAAATACAGGTGGGTGAATGAGTGGGTGAGTGGGGGACATAGAGAGACATACTGGACAGGAAAGAGTATGTACAGACCTCTTCCTCCTCAATTCGAGCAGGTTCAATCAGCAGATTATTGACTTGATCAAATGACACCCCCTGTTAGGACAGGAACCAGCGAGAGGCATGCGGATTAGTCAGGCCAAAATAAAAATATGCTCACACACCCACTGAAAAGTAAAACAAAATACACTTTCTCACACTTTCCATAAACTTCACCAAACACACCAACACTCAAATGTCTGCTTGCAGGTTGTGGGACTTAAAAGTCCACTGGGATGAACCACCTTGAAGCAGAAACGATCCCACACTCACTCCCCAGCCACCAGAAGCAAATACAGGCAGAGATGAAAAGACAGGACCAAGGAGCTGAGCTACAGTGCAACACACACAGTGTAGAGAGAGCGGACAAAAGAAGGCAAAAGCTCCCATACCAGAGTAAGCCCAGCCTCCACACCACAGAGAGAAAATTCCTCCAGGAGTAATCTTTAATTCAAACAACATGCCTACTTTCTTAAAAGAAAATATGGTACAAGATCAAAGTACACTTTCAGCCTGCGAAAAGCCAAAATATCTGAGAAAATTTTCGAAAAGTAATTCACAGAAAGTTCCACAAAAAGGTTTAAGAAAATCACAGCAACCGAAATTTTTTTTGCTGAATCTGATTTACAAGAACAATGTTTTCATCAGTTAGGACTTGGTGTTACAATCCCTGGAGTTACAGCCCGCTTCATGCCAGAGCATAGGTGTTTCAGCCGTGACCACCCGGCAGAGCCACCCCCCGATACATCATCAGTTGTGCACCTCAGGATCTTACAGGGCTGCCACTGAATGTCAAGGATTCGAATCATGAGTTGGAGAACCCTCAGTCAAATGAAATCCTTCAAGTAGTGCAGCTGTTTTTTTCAGTTTTGTTTTTGTGTCAGTTAGAGTACAGTGTACGTTTCAGTCCCCAGATTTAGCTGCAGAGTGAGTGCACCTCGCTTTCACACTGCTCTCCACTACAGGCAGGAGGAAGAGAGGTTTGCCTGGTCAGACTCTGTGATAACGTTATCATCTGCCTTCTGCTTAGAAGTGGTGAATTTACAGCTCAAACAACTCAATACCATATCGCGCCTCGCTTTTTATTTGATATCTAGTGTCTGCAAAAAATGTCGTTTCGCATTTCCAATCTGTCATTTGTGTAGTTAGCACACATTAGCTTGGAGTGCTAACTTGCTTAGCGTAAACATTGCAGTCATCCTGAATATCCCACAGAAACCCATTCAAACTTTTACTCTGCATTCATGTGGTGTCAGAATAATAGAAAAAATGAGCTCCCAACTGCGAAAATTCATGTGAACGCCCCCTCAAGACGGAACAACAACTGGGAAAAGTGGGCAAAAATTTTGGTGCGTGAATTGCCAGGTTGACGTCATATATGCAGAGACATGGTGGATGAAAAGTAAATGCTCAGTTGATAGTAATAAACTTTGCTTAATTCAAATCTGGGAGTCTGGGACAAGATCACTTTGTAATATAAAGCTTCAAACTGTTATCAATGTGTTGTTCAAGAGCAATAAAACACAACACATCTTCTTTGTAGCATCCATGTTGTTCCCATGTTACCACTTAAAGCTCATAAACACAGCAAAGTCAGAAGAACAACTTTTCAACTTGAGAAATGGGATCATCCGAGGAGCACTTAAATGCAGCATTAAAATCTATACTTGAACAGCCAAATCAGACTTGACTGATATATTCTGAATTGGGTACAGCCCTACAATCTTACTTTCTGCAATAATTTAAGCATCCCATAAAAGATTATTACCATATGACACAAACAAGGCTCATTGGATCTCATATTCCAGCTCTGCCTGCACACGCTCTGGTTGGTCTGGGGTCAGCCACTCAAACAGACCCACATTCACAAACACACACAAAACAGATTTGGTGAGATGATGATGTTTGATCATAGTGTTAAAAAGGATTTCTACAATCAGCGTGATATATCAAAAAAAATAATTCATCAAGTCTCCCCAAATACTAATGATCAGTAATAAGGAGATTCATTTTCATAAGCAGCACCAGCGCAGACTTCACGCACTCCATTCATTCTTAACAAGCACACAAGCACAATGTTACAAGAGCAGAGTGTGAAAATGTCATTATTCAATGGAATCAGGAGAAGTTTAGTACTGAGCTGGGCCAGTGTTGTGCAAGAAAGGCCTGCAGCTGCTTGTGTGGAAGGAATATTTAACATTTAACATCAAAGAATTTATATGGTACGTTAATTGTGCAAAGATCAAGAAGCTACCTCAAGTGGAAGCAAAAAGGTTTAAAGTGACATTTATCTGTTTCTTCTCCAAGTATAAGACAATGTGTGTAAGCTTTTTTATGTTTATGTGTCAAAGAAATCTCAATGATGTTAGGTACTGAAAGTGTTTGTATGTGTTTGTTGAAGGACATCTTGTCTTTGCGTGAGACAGAGCAAAGACGAAGCAAAGCTCTGAGACTTGTCGAGTTTGTGGTTAAACCACAAAATCAGCTCCTGAGGAAAACACCTTGATTTACAGCTCAAGGGTAGACGTCTTTAATTTCACAGTGACCCTGCATGCAATGCCACATCCTTAATATATGCTGGCAGCCCACTCCAAACTGAATGCAACTTGCAAGGTGGTAAGAGCACTCTATGCATACAGTATTAAGCGTTTGCATAGATGCAATGAGCAAGCAAAAAATATATTCAATTTAAATATATTCTCAACATGAATAGAATATATGAGCATATAATAAGTTAATAAACTGATGTGCTGTGTGATGTGCCTACACTATAAGACTATGGACAGAATTTCTAATAAGGATGCAAATGTAGGTGGTGAAATATTGTTTTTTTTTTTCTACTCATAATATGCATAAGTTTCGACCCAGCTTCCAGAACTGCACCCTGCCAGTGGTGGGAACTATTCGTTACCTTTACTTGACTGGAGTTGACCTGGAGCCGGCTGTCGTCAAGCTCCTCCATTCTGTGATGGTGCTGAGGAGTGTGTATATTTTGCTCGTCCTCTTCGTCCTGCTCGTCCTCATCAGCTTGTGTCGAAGAGTTCAGGCCGTCAGGACTGAAGCCCTGCAGCAGCGCAGCCACTGCCTCGGGCTTGGGCAGCTTGGTGATTTTGAAGTGCTTCTTGTAGTGTGGCGTGTCCTTTCTGATCAGACGCTGCTTCTCTGCGGGGAGAGCCGGCCTCTCCTCCTCGTCACTCCTCTCACCATCTTCCCCATCCTCGTCTTCGTCTTCCTCCAAACCACGGATGATGGGCTCCTCTGCAAAGTGCACCGTGGGCTAGAGAAGAGGGGACCACAGAGAATTTTCCTTGAGTCAACTAGGGGAACAGTCTTTCTTCTTAAAAAGGTTTTAGCCAGGTAAATACATACAGATTCTCACAATTTTATGAATAAGATGTTTTAAATATTCACCTCAATGTACTCCACCTCCATCTCATCCAGCTCTTCCTCATCCTGAGGGGAGTGGCCGTCTACAAGGTCTTCCCTTTGCGAGGCCACGGTCACATTTTGTCTGTCCTCATGGGAGGTGGCTGACAGTGTGCTATTGGACACCTGAGAGTCGTGACTCTGATTGGAGAGGTCACTGAGCCGTTTCTCCTTAAACCAAAAGCATCAATTCCATTATTTCAGGATCAAGTTTACCACTGACTAATGACGCAGTGAGTGGAGGTACACTTCTGTTTTTATTTTGTGCATAGTGAGGCCTTTTATCAGTGTAAACACAGCATGTGAGTGATGTCACAAGCCAGATAGATTATTACAACAAAATCAAATCTCTAAATGATAACTGGCTGCTGACAGACTTGACAAAATTATCATTACACAGTTTGATGTGTGTACCTGTGGATCAGGGGACTCTTCTTCTCCATCAGGTCTGGATGTGTAAGCTTCATTCCTCCTCTCCTCAATCACCTTCTTCATCACCTTCAGCTCACTAGGGTGCGGCGTGGCTCTGCGCTGAAGGCCCTGACACAAAGAACAACAGATTGAATGTGAATAAGTCAACAAATTGACATAAGTATGGAGCTTCATAACTTTGATCAAGCACAGAAAACAGTCAGATGACTTGGTTAAAATAAATAAAGAATCCCCTTTCACTTGGACTTGATGTCTCACTCAAAGCAAAACTATTTTCAATCAGGATTAGCTCAGACAAATGACAACAGAGATGTACAGTATCAATGCTGAGAAGAAGGGCAAAACAAAAAATAATCTGAGCGAAAAGACATATAAAGGAAAATAGGTGACACTGTATTGTTGTGTTTCCTCACTCTGCGCTCTGCAGCAGCCTCATCATCCTCGTCCTCAGCCTTGGTCTCTTCCTGGAACTGGATGACTGACACTCGATTCAGGTTGCTGTCTGTCCAGCTGTCATCTACACTGTTCTGCAGCAGGTTCTCTGTAGAGCATGAAGGTTAAGTGTTGAGTGGATAAAGTTGTCAATATAAGCTTAAAGATAGAATACTTTTGAGTGGACAGCTTCCAGAACAAGATTCTGCAAAGTCTCACAAACCATGTGGGGTTTTATGAGCTACCACAAGTTATCTAAATAACTAATACAAACTGTAGCTCCATATATGAGCCAGCTTTCCTACCAGTTAATACAGCAAATAACATACTATCTTATTATTAAAAATAAGAGATTTAAGGATCAATTTGTTGAACAGATATGTCTCAAAAATATGCATTGACATATAACAACAAAGAATCAAGTAAAGTCACACTATTGTGATTTAAAACGTGATAGAGTTGCATTAGGACACATGCACAGAAGATTTAAATGTCTTACAGATTTGAGTGACAGACCGAGACTTATCCTGTCATATATGTCTAATGAAAAACAATCCAATTAAAACTTCACACTGCATTGGCTCAGTGCCACTCACCAAGGCTCGGGGAAGGCTGCTGGGGTAGTAAATAGCAGGTCAGCACCTTCTCTCCCGTGCGGTCATCGTCCTCTGTCTGGAACTTGAGCATTGGCTGTGACTGGTTCTCTGCAAGCCACATGGCCTTCAGGTTGAGGTTTGTTAGGGCAAAAGGCAGGTTTTGTAATCTGGACAAAAGAAGGGATGAAGGATGAGCCAAAACGTATTCTGTTCAGTAAGAAAAATTAATTATCATTCACCTGGTACTTTTCTGATCTGACAGAGTTAAATCGGCAATCACAAAACTCTCTAACGTGAAGTTAAGAGTTTAAAGAAACTATAATTTAATGCATTCATACATCAGGACGTGCACTGTTAAGTGAACACAGGGAGAATAAAATAATACAGGAATAACCTTCATACTTCTGCAGAAAGCTTGCACCCTCTTGAACCTTTTGGAAATTACCAAAGACCCTTTGACAATGATGCATTTGCTTGAGGTTTTCGAGACATCATTTCCATAATTTAGCACCACAGCTTTAAAAATACTTCTACATGAGGTGATATTATTATCTCCTGAACACATTAAACAGGCAAAATTGGAGGAGCAATGTCTCTGCAGGATACTGGTAACGCCAAAAAACCCTCTTGGCAAAGGCATTCTAATTAAATCTTTGACCTTAGCATGAAAGGCTACTGTGATTTTTTTTTCTTTTTACACAGTTCAGCGTGTTAAGTGTGGTTTACCTGTTTCCAGCCACATCCAGCACATGCAGCTCAGTGGCATCTGCAAGCTCAGCAGGCAGCTTGCCCAGGCGATTGTCTCTCAGTGAGAGAACGTTGAGGCTGGCACAGCCGCCCAGCTCTTTGGGCACGCTGCCCAAACGGTTACGGTCTACATTCAGGTTGGTCAGCTTCTTCAGCTTGCCCAGCGAGCGAGGAAGTGACTTTGAGGGAGTAAGAAGGGAGCCATTAATATTCAGTGGAATGATAATGAAGCTTAATAGCTGTTAATTGGACTTGGGTATTGATGTGCACACATAAATCCCAACTGGGTCAGTGCAGGGCTGCTGGAAGTGGTTTATATCTCCCTACCTGTAAAAGGTTCTCTGTCAAGACGAGTTCTGTGAGGTTTTCACACTCTCCTATTGAATCAGTCAGGTGGGTTAGTCTGTTCTGGTCCACCTTTAGGATGGACAGCTGTTTCAGGCAACCTGGACACAAAACACAATAACATTTTAAAAACTGTAGCAATAGGACACCAACAATAGATGAGACATGTGATCTTTTCCAATATGGGCCCTTGCACTTTAATAAAATAAACTGTATTTAAAAATGAAAACAAGCTCTTGTCACTGACATTGTTTTTCCAGCAGAGGGCAGTGCTGGTCTTATTTGACAGAGCACTGTCTGCTGCACACAGTAGACCCACCCCAGACTTTACTTAATCTGGTGCTGCCTAATTAGATGGCAAAGTTTCCCTGAGTGCTCAAAAAATACACTTTCCACAGAAGGCACAGAGAAAAAAGAAAAACTGAATACACTAATTAAAATGAGCAAACTGTTGCTGTTCTTTCATGTCACCCTACACTGGCCTTATTTTGGGCTTTCTGTTTGAGAAACACTTGACGATATTCTAACATATGTACAAAAATTTAAAAGGGACTGACTATGAAACGCGAGGAACATTACAATAGAGATGACTGTAACTAACTCAATATTTATCTATTAATTTGGGTGATGAATTTTATGACATAATTTCATGTTCCAATCCTGCTTTCTAAGGCCATGTTCAGACTGACTTGAGCCCTGCAGCTTTCTAATTTTTAACTGAATGTCAGTCCGACGATGTAGCATGGCTGCCAACACAGAGTCATCCAGCAAAAATTACTTTCCAAAGTTGTAAAATCCTGTTATTGAGTATTACACAATGTTGTGCAGGGTTTTGCTGTTCAATAAGCCCTTAAAAGCACAATCTGTTACTCAAACTGGACTTTCAGGATTGTTCTTCATGTCTCACTGGTAGCTTACACAACACACTACTAACACATCTCCCTACAGTTTTAACGCAGGGCTGTTCTCAGTCTAAATAACTATAACAATAGCTATTTTTAAACTACCTGTTCAAGGAAGGAATCTAGCGCTGTTATTTCGTCTCTCCACTCTTCATAAAAGGTACAAACACGGATTGGGGGTAAGAGTTGTTCCACCCTTAAGCCAGCAGTGAAAGTAGTAACAGAGCCGAATCATCGTTGCTGAAGAAAGTGTGGACTGGCAGGAGAGGAGGGTGTGATGTCTGATGACATATTATATGTGCGACCCACCACTGGGAGATTTAAAAAGCAGCTAGCAGCAGTTAGCAGGTAACTCAAAGACGAGGCACAGCAGCCCAAAATGTCTGCACCCTGAGGAGACAGTGAGACCCACAAGCTCCTTGTGCTCCAAGCAGAGGATGTCATCAAACGCTGTATAACAGGGATGGCAAATAATTGTTATTGCCAGGTTATTGTGCAGAAATTCTGACACTTATGTATGTCACACTAGAGACCGTTGCTGTTGTGTTACACGTCATGCCGGCAAAACGAAGGAACTTCACTGCCGCAGTATTGCAGGATCTTTGTGTAAAATGGCTCATGTTCCTTTCTGCCCTTCTTGTGTTTTCTCACCTATGCTGTCTGGCACGACCTCCAGCAGGTTCTGTGTGAGCAGCAGGTCAGTGAGAGCCAGGAGGCCGTTGAGCTCTGAGGGGAGCTCCTCCAGACGATTCTCTGACACATCCAGACACACCAGTCTCCGGAGGTTCCCAAGCTCCTTCACAAACACAATAAATACCACTTTCAGTGAGCCGCAGAGGCACAATACAACCATTACCTTCACAGCACAAACAAGGGAAGAAATCTGCTAGTGGGAGTTAGTTCTGCATATCCGTAATATAGTTTTATAAATATTTCAAAATAAAAAACATAACGTTGTTGAAACAGGGCAGCTTTTAAAAAAAGCAAATTAAACTGCACTTACTGGTGGTAATGAGGACAACTGGTTACGGTCCAGCCATAGCTCCCTTAGATTGGGGAGAGCACCGAGGGTGTCCGGCTAAGTAGGGACGAAGCAGAGAGAACGAGAGGAGGGAGAACATTAGGGCAGTTGAACTATTTTTGTTAATGTTTGAAGTGCAAAGCAAGAGACTGTATGCTCTAATCAACACACGCAACAGTAAGTGAATCTGCTCCATTTGAAAATGGTCAGAGGGGGTGAGACCACAGCAAACAGAAATCACGTGCCCTAAGTGGACACGCACACTGTACATGAAGTGGATGATTAAAGGCAGTGTTTATTCACGTCAACATTTTGATGTGAGTATGCGGTAGAGCAGCTTAGCCTTTCATTCACAGTTTTATTAGTATGACTTCTACAAGAGTGAAATGTTCAGTTTGACTTTAATTGAAATCTAAATTGATCTGATCTGATCTTCAATCTTTGTATTAGTGTAACAGGTAAATAACTTGAAGAAACATGATCTTTAAACAGAGTTCCTCTCATTGGGATCTGGGATTCCTTACACTTTTGTTGAAGCTTCAAAATTTTTTCAGTATTGGTTTTGCTCACAGGGCTAAAGTCTCAAAATGACGTCAAATTAAAGTGATGAGTGAAATTAAGGAGAATGTACGTTATGCAGTGGCTTATGCCAGGCAGGGTTACATCATGATGTCAGGTATTTGCTCAGCCTCCGCCCTTTTCAGGTCATGAGAATTTGTTTACCATCCCATGAGACATGGTAGGCGTTCCCAAGCTCTAAGCAGCGCTCACTGTGTGGTATAGGACATGCAGGGCCTCAGGTCTAGCAGACAGGTTCTGCCATGTTTGGTGAAGTAAACATGTGGTTTAGATCATAATTATGTGGAAATGTGAGATGGATATTTGTGATATGTGTCACACTGTGTGTGTGTGTGTGTGTGTGTGTGTGTGTGTGTGTGTGTGTGTGTGTGCGCACGTGCACTGCACTCGCAGTGCAAACCTAAAAATAGATTATTTCTAAAGATATTTTTTGGGGCATTTTTAGCCTTCAATGGATAGGACAGACAAGTGTGAAGGGGGGAGAGAGAGGGAGAGTGACACGCAGCAAAGGGCCACAGGCTGAAGTCGAACCCGGGCTGCTGCGGCAACAGCCTTGTACATAGGGCGCCTGCTCTACCACTAAGCCACCGACGCCCCAAAAATAGATTATTTCAAGGCACAACTGAGTGTGCTGTTTGGGTACTCAACAGTGAATTATCTATTGTGTAATATACTGAATGGTTAAAGGGGATGAGTTGGTGACTTACCAAAACTTCCAGTTCATTGCTGCCCAGGTCCAGCTGTTCCAGTTTCACCAGGAAAGAGAGCGACCTGAATATACACACAAAATAGCACACACAGTAAGTCACACAAGCATGTGCCCTGAAAGAACAAAGAGCAGAACTTTGCAAACTATAACGACATACCATTATTTGGCATGTACTAACATACGCAAAGAATGTTTCTAAGCTGTTGTCACAACAGTTAACCTGTAGTTTCTGTCATGTTCATTTACTCTGCTATAAATCTCTCCTAAAACTGTTACATTTGTAAATGAGAGAGCTTCTAACTAAAGCTGCTGATTTATAAAAATAAACGATAGTAACAGTAATAAAGGAGAAACAGCTGTGACAATTCCTCATTCATTGTGAGATCACTGTACTGTCAACAGGCACTTATTGTGCTCAATGGAAATGGTGGGAAATTTTATAAGTGACAGAGCCTTGCGTATGTCCACAAGAGGGAGATGACTTACGTAGGTAGAGACTTCAGCAGGTTCTCCCTGAGCTCCAGTGTCACCAGGTTGGCCAGGCTATAAGAGGAGGAGTGGCAGTGAAAAGGAGGCAAGTGAAAGAGAAAGAGGGGCAGGAGTTGGCATGTGGCGAGAGGAAAGAATGGTGGAGTAAGAGAGGGGGAGAGGAGAGGCAGGTTGGTTAGTCAGATGGCAGGTCTGTTCAACCGGGCTGCCTGGCATGGTGAGGGGCTCCTCCATCTGTCTGAGCACAGCAGTGGCCAAGAGCCCAGATACCGGCTGCCTCACAGCCCACTGGGCAACAGAATTACACTCCCTGAAAACCTGCTCGGCCTCCTCATGTATCAAGATCTAACTGAGTTGGAGGCCTTCAGTCTGGAAACATGGATCAGTGTGATGGCTTGATTACAGAGATTTTACAGTTTATCAAACAGTTATCAAATAAACATCCTTTAACACCACCCAACCAAGGTTATTATCATTTATTGAAACTAAAAAGTAAAAACTATGTGTGACAAAACATTTTAGTCAGCGGAAATAAAAATAAAAACTAGACTTTAGGATAAAATGAAAACTGACTAAAACAATATTGTGTATTTACAAAACTAACTCATAAAATAATATACAGGAAATGTCAATAGTTTGTCAATTTGGTCAAATCTTCAACACAACAAGCACAAGGAGGAATCTGGCAGCTGTTTATGGAGACTTGAGTATGACTGTAAATCAACTGCCATCAGATGGTGCTGTCTTTGTATTGTAACACATATTCTGAACTATCTTGCTCCTGACGGAACCCCTTATTATTATAATAAATAAAAAGGACTAAAACTAATAATGAAACTGAAACTAATCAAAACTAAACTAAAACAAAACATTTTAAACAATAAAAACTTAAATGAAAAAAAGCAAACAGTCTGGAAATGAACTGAAACTAAAGTGAATTGAAAACAAAACTAAACAATAAAAAAAAAAAACTAATAACAGTCACAGTAATAATAAAAATTATGCCCTGCACCGAAATAAAGTCCTGTTTTTCAAGATAATTTAAATGCCCGTCTGCACTTCAGTTCATGAACTTTGCTAATGCCATTTCCTTGTGAGTACCCAATCGGCTCTGCACATGTGCAACTGCCAATGACAATGAAAAGGAAGTGAGAGATAGCTCACTCCTTTGCTACTTTTATTATCAGCTCCCAGACAAAAAGAATGTGTTTGATTCTTCACTTGCCAGATCAGGTAAGTGAGCTGCTAGATTACTCGCCCTTTGAGGCATTATATTCACCACAGACAGTCGGCCAATCCTTATTCTTTAGCCCTGCTTACATTAGAAAATAGTGAGAGAGGCCTAAAGAGGAAGCATTCAAATTGTTGGATGTATTAACAATTTTAAAGGAGAGTTGCAAGTCAATATGATTAAGGTTTTTCAAGCAGTGAAAATTCTGTATTCTGTATTCTATCAAAATATCCACTTTAAGCCATTGTGCATGTGTACATACTTTCCAATGTCGTTGGGCAACGTCTGCAATGACACATCGTTGAGCGCCAAGTGAGCCAGTGCTCGGAGTTGAGTGAAACCATCCGGCAATCTGAAGCAGAAAGACAGGAGGGGAAACAGTGGAGAAGAGACTCTTATAGGGTTTTGTTGTACAATGCATGGGATCACTTGACTCACACACAGAGCTATTAACCCTTTCCATGTGCCCATCTGTTAAAGTATTCAGCATCAAAGCTTTAGCCAGCCATCCAATTGCTTTGCTATAGTAGGACATTATGTGTTACGTAAGATGCAGCAAAAAATGCAATCAGAGGGCGGTGCAACAGTGACTGGATTTACTAGAATCCAGGTTAGGTTAATGTACACTTGTACCTCATACAGAACCGTTTGGTTGGAAAGCACACTGTCACACAAAGCATGATCACCTCCAGCCATTTGCTCATGTTCTGTGCATAATTATTTCTTAGCAGACTCTACATTCAAACACACAATACAATTCATTGCACATTTACAACAGGAAACCAAAGTTATTAGAGCAAACAAATGACACTTCTCATGCTTTGTTTCATTTTTCAAAGCAGCTCCGCTTCTCTCCCCTTGTTGCATCTGGGCAAACATCATATTTTCTCACAGTGATGATGAATAGAGTAACCGGCAGTTCCCACTCGCTTACCTGGACAGGGGGTTTCCACTGAAGTCTGCGATCTCCAAGGCCCTGCAAAACTTAATGCTCTCGGGGATCTCAGGAATGTCTGCAGGAGAAAAGAGGAGGTGAAGGGGGGGAGAGACAGGCATCAGCACCATGGATACACAGATGTAAAGCAAAGGGGGGGCATATTCTATGAAGCGAATCATTTTAAGTTCCTTATAATCGCAACCAGATGGCCAGGAGCAGGAAAGTGCAAGAAAAGAAGGGAAAAATGAGACAGAAAGAGATGAAAGTTGAAATAGGGAGGACACAGTGAAAGTTCACTAATACATCTTCATTTTCCTCCCATCACATAAAATCTAGAGAGCAGTCTGTTATTTTAGTTTTTTATAGGCTGGTGTACCATGTATGGTAAAACGTAGAAATTAAAGGAAGGTCAAATAAGAGAAAAGGAGGGAAACCAATTTGTAAGAGATTGATAAAACATATAAATATGTAAAAGTTTACAGCAGTATGGTGTTAAGGTCTCTGACCACAGAGCTGTTTGACTAATTCTGACACAGGCACACTAGATGGAGATTTAAGTGACAATAAGAAATGAGAAAAAAGAAAAAAAACACACTGGTTGTAGTATGAAAATAATGATTTACATTGGTGTATGACAGATCATTTATTCAAAGCTTGCACTGGGCAAAAGTTCAGAAACACTGCATCTTACCCCCATATTAAGAACTGGACTATACATACACATATAGAAGGCACAAGGTGAAACCTGACCTATAGGCCTGACCACCAAAGAACATTTACAACAGGATCCTGCAGGTGCAGGTTAAGAAATCCCTACTGAGCCAAGCAGCCTATGACACTTATCTGGCTCAGTGTCGTCCTGCAGCAGGAGCAGGCGAGCAGACAGGCAGACAGATGGGAAAGGCCCTTACAGGCCACTGCACACTGCTCCCACAGCACTTGATGCAGTGTGAGGCAGAGCAGATGTCTCACATCTACCATATAGGCCCTTCCTGCCACTGAGTATCAGTGTATTTGTGTGCAGCGTGCAAGGACACAGAGGGCAAGATATTTGTGTGTGTGTGTGTGTGTGTGTGTTACAGCCCCAAATGAAAGGAGATTCACCTCTCAGTAATGTGTACGTAATATTATTTTTGACAGCATTATGGTGTTGAGTTTCCTTCTTTGCTTGTCTCATAGAAATATTTTGAGGGCATGGTGATTCATGTATGAGTATGTCTGTTGTGCCCAGGGGTAAACTGGATAATCTGGCATGGCCAGCCAGCTAATATTCATCTAATAGCTGTTGCTGCTAGTGTGTTGATTCTCTAACTGATTTGGCTTTGCTCGTGTTGCTTAACACCACATGGTAGATACTAGTTTACCCCCTTTTTGTTTTGTATTTTTGAGGGCAGGGAATAGAGCATTATGAGGCTGCTGCATCTGTCAAATTTCTTGCCTCCTCCAGCTCTTGACAAAACTGTGACAGGTGTCGTCATGGAAATTACATTTTTCTTCAAGTGTTGCACTTGGTTAATTTCTGTCATTTGTAAATGCAACTGCTGCATTATTCCAGTTTGGCAGCACTGTATCATAATCAGCACAGTGCACCGGGAGAGGCGCTGCCAAAATTGCGAAAGAGGAAGAAAAGAGCCGTCTGTTTTTAGCTGGACCGCAGCAGAATGAGGACAGCCCGGTATGCCAGTGTTTCTGTGCCACTACAGCAAAAAAAAAAAAAAAAAAAAGAGTCCTTTTCCCTGTTGTGTGATGTGTAGCCTCATTTGATATCACCAGGTGGTGTTTATAAATACAGTTGCAAACTGCAGTCTGCACTTGTGAACACTGCTCCATGCAACTAAGCATGTGTGCCTGAACGTTTTCTTGTTTGGCAACTACAACATGTTTACACCGGTGACTTGTAAGGAAACAAAGTAGGTCTTCATTTATCAACTTTTTCCCACTTTATCAGTACAAAAGTTCAAACAGACAAATGTAAATCAAGATATTAGTTCACTACAATACGTGAGAATATAACTGCCACATAAACTATATGAGAATTTCATTTAAAGTAGGAGGGAGAAAAATCCAAATAAATTATATAAAAGAAACAGGATAGGCTGTCTTATAAAAGTGTCTTGTAAAAGAGTGTGAGAGGGAATTATTTAAAATGAAATTATTTTTTAAAATCTAATTTCTGAGTTTCTCAAAAGATCTGTATTTGTGTAAATAATATTTTGCCAGCAGCACCAAATTGTTTATAAGATATTTAGTTTATCAGTATTTCTCAAACATCACCTAACCACAACTGGACATTTTATGAATAATTTTTTTCAGACATTTGATAAATATTTATCTGACATTTTATGAATATGTTTTTCGGACATTTCAGTAATAATATTTCGGACATTTTATGATTTTTTTCCTGGACATTTTATTTATATTTTCGGACATTTTATCAATATTTTTCAGTTACTTTATCAATAATATTTCTGACATTTTATGATTTTTTTTTCTGAGAATTTATTAATATTTGTTGGACGTTTTATATATATTTTGCTACTTATCAATTCATCTACAATTCATTAATAAAGGTCATTTTAGTTACTATTATAATGATTAGAATTTCTAAATACATTGCTTGTAAAAAAAAGTTTTTGCTTGAGCCAGTGTAAGGCACAGTACACATGCACATGTGTGCACATGATCGGGATGGTACCACCTCTGCCTCATTTTGAGCCAGGAAAAACCCTGTGGGGGTGGTCTAGACAAGAGCGGAAGGTTATTTTAAACGCATCATTAAAGTAATTGTGTGTTAATGGGTGGTCTTAAATGGCAGGGATTGTAGAGCAACTGACATGAGTGCACAGTGAACTTGAGTATGTATTTGTGTACCATTTCTGGAGATGTCCAGCTCCACCAGCTGCATGAAGTTGGCCACCTCAGGAGGAAGTCTCTGGATCTCATTGTCACTCAGGCCGAGCTTCCGTAAGTTCAGTAGTCTGAAAAAAGGCTGTGGAGAAAAACAGTAATCTATCAATCAAAACAGAACATAAAACTGAGAGACATTACTATCAAATCTATAAAACCCTATACACAAGTGGTAGACACCACAAATGCTTAATTGGTAGGGCTGCCACTAACAATTATCTTATCAATTATCTGCAGATTATTCTTATGATATAATGGTCTGTATAATGTCAGGAAATATGCATTATATATATATATTCAAATTACTTTTTTGCGGACCAACCATCCAATGAAAGTATTTCATACACTACACCGTAAAACAAGACAAAAGCAGCACATTTGCAAAGCTCAGGCCTCAGAATATTTGATATTTTTGCTTGAAAAATGATAAATCAACTGTCAAAATATGCCATCTATTTTTCTGTCAATCGACTAATCAATGAATCAGTTAATAATTTCAGCATTAATGACCATTTTTTGACCAATTTTTATTTTTGATAAATAACAATTAAGAACTGACCAAGAGGCAAGTGTTACTGCACGCTGTTTTGATAATCAATGAGTAATGAGAAATTTTAATAGAAAAAAATAAAATTCCCTGATTGCAGGGTAAACTCTGAGATTTGATATTTTATAGACCAAACAATTAAATAGGTTAATCAAGAAAATAATCATTTGCTGCAGCCCTAAAATACGACATGATAAGAATACTGTTATTCGTGTTTTAAAAGTTGCGTACATTATTTTTGTCCGTCTTTACCAGAACTGTAAACTGCACACACAAAACATCCTGTATATTCAGATGAGGGCCACTTCCAGGACCGGTTTTTAAAAAAAACATTCCATCGTCATATTCCCAAAAACTCCTCCTCACCAAGGCAACGCCAACCAAACAAAGTGGCTTTCGATAGGAGAGCTGAGGAGAGTGCTGCGGCTGTGGCCATGCCAAGTGCTTTCACAAGAACCCGGTTGTTGGATGGGAAAGCGTTCAGAAACATTCCTCCGCCAGCCGCGCTGTGTGTGTGTGTGTGTGTGTGTGTGTGTGTGTGTGTGTGTGTCTGTGTGTCTGTGTGTCATCTGCCGTTAAGATGGACAGACAAGACAGGCTGGCAGGGAACAGCAAGAGGAACAGGCCAAAACTATGCAGTGATTAACCCCTCAATCAGTCCAGGGTTCTGCAGCCCACAGAGGAGCCACTGTCTGCCCTGTCAAAAGCCAGTCGACTCCTCTAACGCTGAGAGGGAGGAAGACTCTTGAGAAAGTTGCCGACTTGGACTTTCTGGGGTAGGAATTTGTATAAACTCATTATTCAAGGATGCTTTCTGAACACAGGGTGCTCAGACATCTGCAATCTTGGAGCCTAAACCTTAATTCAAATTAAACCCCAGGCTTTCAGCAAGGCAACCGTTGTGTGTCAATTACCACAGAATAATATACTAAATTGAAAAATCCAGACTGTTGCTGAAATCCTCCTTTGTCACAGGTTTTTAAAATGTAGCACTGTTACACTTGTGTCTCCAAACTGTTGCATTAGCATTTAGTAAATCATAACACAAAACATTCTTTGATATGTACTGTCAAAAACACACATGTGCACACACCCAATACAATATGCAGGGAGACAGCTCTACAATCATGCTGACAAAGAGAAGAATGCTGCAGCTCAGCTCCACTCTGTTCCTCAATGACAGACATTTCCTGCTCTTAACTAGCTGTGTGTATTGTGTTTGAATGGGGAGTGTGGTGGCTACAGCAGCAATGTTTTTTCCCAGAAACTGCTTAGGGTTTGCTCGAAGTGCAAGACAAAGCTTGTCAGTACTTTCACAATTATCAAAATTTCCCCACACTTGACTGGAAGCTCACACTACCATCCCCACCTGATGGAGAGTGAAACAGGGAAGAGGAGGGAGGACACAAATACAGGAAAGGACGGCGCCAGGGAGAGACAAAGAGGGTGTTGGCTCGCTGAGTAGCAGGTGACAGGTATCAGATGACAGGAACAGGAAACAGGAGCTGAGGGTGACCATGTGACCGGGCCAAGCCCATACAGAACGGGCCCCCAGGAGGGGAGGCAACCTGGCTGGCAGAACAGGTGACACTCGGAGACGGAAAGCCTCTCAGGGAAAGGGTGTGTCGAGATACAAGAACACACTTCAAAAAACTTTGCTAACCCTCCACAAATACTCATAAAAGGCTTCAGGCTAGTCAACATGTGTACAATATGCAGGATCTACCTAGCTAACATTAATATTAAGATTTTGCTGTCATAGAAACAACACCCAAGTGCAGCACTTCATATAAAAAGCGCTGGGATTTTGCTATGTTCAGGACCTTCCTTGGCACAAGGCAGAGGTAAGGTTGAGACTTTGTAAAAAGGTAGTGACCAGGTGCCAGACCATTTGCAGCATGCATCCAACAGAAAGCTACGAAATTCACGTACACAGCATCAAAAAAACGCCACAAATATAACCAGGTGAATCACCAAGCAGACAAAGCTGGGGTTGGCTTTCACTTTTGCTGGCATTACTGTTTACAAACAATAGCCAACAATCCCTGCATAGTCAGCATACCTTTAACTTCCCCTGTGAGGCAGCACTTTCATACCAAAGTATGATGAGCCATATTACTGCTAATAGACAATCACCAATTCTTCCATTCAGGCTAAACCAATCACCTAATAAAAGCTTTTGCATCAGTGCATTCCTGCCCTCTCTTGATACCGTCCAGAGCTCAAACAATAATGAGGGGGAAACTAGACAGTAATGCAATCATGTCTGAGAACAAGTAATTATGAACACTCACAAAGATGGCCATTCACTCCTGAGTGGCCGCTCGCCGACAAGCTCACTGGGGTTTTGCTAGAAAACAACTGTGATGCTGTATCCATTTCTCAAACCAGCTTTACTCCAGCATAATAATAATAATAATAATAATAATAAAAAATAAAACCAAGATTTGATTAATATGTTTATCTCTTTAGCATCTTTCAGAGAAACTGTAAGATGCTAAATACCTTCTATTAAATTCTGACATTTGACATACATGTAATAAATCTGTTCCTTGACGCGTCCAATTACTTTCAGAACAGTCAGTAACTTCTAATTTCATGAATGAAAGCTGGATCTATCGTTTCCCACTGACTGATGGACTTTCACATTAACAAAAGTGAACCAGCAGTGCTACACGGGTCAATGGGTCAACTGGAATAACAAGCGGGTTCAGTGGGATTTAGTGTACCGCCACCGTCTCTTCATTGTATTAGAGAGCCACAACAGTCTGCCCAGTGACTCAGGCAGTTTTTACAGGACCATGCTTGTGTGTGCGCAACCATTTATAGAGTGAAGCGGCACTTGGTTAGGACCAGTGTGCTACATTTCCTTTACAACTTTGCAACAGGGATGTTTTACTGAGGGCCTTGTGAGAGTTGTTTGCTTAAGGAAGGGGGTGAAGCTGTGAACAGGAGGATAAAGTACAGTGCAACAGAGAGGTGTGAGAGGGGAGGGAGATAAATGATAGCCATGTCAGCAGAGGGCAGTGTGGGGTCTCTAGAGCATTTCAAGTGTAACACAGCACATTTGCAAACTACCATCAGAATACTATTTACCAGTTTTGCTCATGTCTAAAGAAGGAAGATAATCAATTCCAAAGTGTTTGGGCCACAATGCTCAGACTTAAGAGCAAAAATTTTCTGTTGATAACTAAAACAATCAGAGAAAATCAAGCATCAATACTAGAAACTGGAAATCAAAACCAGTTACTTAATAAATGTTGATAAGTCGTGCAGAAGTCTGTGGTTGGCAAGTTTGTCCCTTTTAAAAGGAAACTTCAGTACCTTAAACATCAAACTGTACATGATGAGTTGAATATAAAGTTCCACCTTAAACGGCTTTGAATCACAGAGAAAAAAGCAGCGGGTAAATTACATTAATGGTAGTTAAGACAGCTATGAGAACCGACACAGCTGCACAGATTGTGTTTGACTATGATAAGGTTTCACACAGGGGAGGATTGGGTCTGCGTAACATCCACAATGTGACCGACTCAAGCCAGTGTGAAATGAGTTCTGCGGTGTGGGTACTTATTTGAGATATCCCCCATTATTATACAGTGAATGAAGCGTCTTCACCCATGAGCAGCCTGTGTGAGAGCGGTGTGTGTGTGTGTGTGTGTGTGTGATGAAAGACACAGCGTGGCAACTTGAAAAGACACGTTGCACTTCAGTGAGTGTGTGCGCGGCATCGAAAAACGCTCTGCTTTGTCTTATCTGCATCGCTCTGCTTAGCTTACATTCCACTCAGACAGTGTTAATGCGCCTCAGGATGTGTGTTTGTATGTGTGTGCATGCAAGCTTGTGCATTTTGCAGGCGTCCTTAGGTCAGAGGAGACAGGATCCTGTGCTGTAGGTCTTAAAGTCAACACGCACCACTGTTTACAGAGTCTTAGTTTTACTTTGGTTAAGGCTGCTAGGAACTCTGGCTACAGGAGTAGGACTCAGCGTGCGTGCGTGCGTGTGTGTGTGTCAGAGGGGAAAGAGCAGTATGTTAATGTGCATATCTGTCGTGAATTAGCAGCAGTGGGCGTTTAAGAGTGTTTATGAGTGTGTTTATGTTCAGTGGAATTCACAGGGTGGAATGTTAATGTTTGCAGACCTCACATCACTCCAGAGAAACTAATTAAAATGTGGCTACAGATATCTGAGAAGCAAAGTGTGTATGTTTATGACACATGTGAGTAAACTGTATGTTCTCTGTTTGCGTAAAGTCCCACTGTAGGTGCAGCGAGCCGAAGCCTGGTGCTCACAGAGGCTGCAGTGTTCTAGTCAAGTGACTCTCCATTTAGCTTACGGTTTCCCTCCAATCATACCATCAGACTACAGACAGAGCAGGCTCCTCCTGCCCTGCAAACACACACACACACACACACACACACACACACACACACACACACACACACACACACACACACACACTAAATTCAACCTTCCTCTTACAGAGCACATTCAGTGTGCAGGAGACCGTGGAGAAACCCCGGACACTCAACTCCATGTTTGCCCTAATTCATTAACCTGAGGCCAGGTTCATTGTTTGAAATACTACCTGTATAATTTCTGCAGAGGCAAAGTTGTACAGTCTTGGCATTTAGTGATACAAAACAAAAAGAGCTGAACAAACTTATTCAGGTCTAAGCTTGCCTACAGAGGCATTTAATCAATGGACCCACACATCTCCAACTTTGCTAGAAAGAGGAAGTGGAACTACATACCATCACTAAACCTCTTGCGTCTATTCTTCCCAAATGCCCCCATTTTTCTGTTTTACCCTAACACACTTCCTTTCCTCTATAAGTGGAAGTCCTATTCACACATTCCCAAGCCTCTTAATCTTGTGCCAAATCGGCCCCGTCGGCCTAGTCTGCATGTCCCCACTCTTCCCAATATCAATTCCCTCACAATGCACACACAACTACACACACTGCATGCACACTACTGGGGTGAGGGGCTCAAAGAGAGGGGAGGGGAGAGCACATGCTTTTGTGCTGGCCTGGACTCTTTCAGTGTCCGGGGAAATAAAAAGCAGAGAGGATTTGGTTGACTGAGTAGCTCGGTCAGCCACTGGAATGGCGAGCCTCATTACTGCACACTCTTTTCTATAGATAGCTGCAGTTATTGTTGTGGTATAAACTCATAACATGAGTGAGCACAGACACAAGGTCGTCCTAAGAGTTGGTCTTTCTCCTCTTACTAAACTCAGTATCTTCAGTTATGCAAAGCTAAAAGCACCAGCAAGACTTCATGCTCATTCATTTCAAGGCCAACGTGAATGGAGCAACATGGGCTGATGTTGCTCTGCTGCTTGGCTAAAGCGTCCCCTTACCGTAGGCGACTGTTTAAAAAGTTCCCAAAACTTTTACACATCAATGACACCCCATACTGGTCCTCTTTCCCTCCCTCCTTCCCACTGCTCTCTCTGCTGCTGCACCTCTCTGGATTCCCTCCATTTTCCTTGGCAGAGGGACAAAGGCCAAGCAGCCAGCCCCACACAGGGCTGTCAGTCACAGGCCAGCTCTCGCTGCCCCCCTCCCCGCAGCCCAGCTAGGGGATTCCTCCATTGTCCAAAAGGGCACCGCGGAGAAGAGAGAGAGGGGTAGAAATGGAGGGATGAAGACGTGAAAGAGGAGTGCTGCAAAGGATAACAAAAGGCAGGAATCACTAAGAAGGATAGAGAGAGTGAGTGGGGAGAGCAGTGTGAAGAAGAAAAGGAAGATTGTGTGCGAAGAGGAGAGGAGTGAGCTGAGAGAAAGGGAGTGACGGTGGATTATTAATGAAGAATAGAGGGTAAACAATGGATTCCCACAGTGCTCTGGACACTCTGCACCACTAATGGGGACAGAGACTTCAGCCACTGACCAACAAATTAACTCAACAGACTCACTGCTCTTCCCTCTGGCCAATGAATAATGCCATTTATGAATCAAACATGCAACAAATCAACAGACTGTCATTAATGTGGTTTAGTCTGGTCCACTGTGGCCCATATGCAGTGGAGTACAATGCTCCCATCGGCCTCATCATAAAACCCAAACGCATCAGGGCTGACAATACAACCATCCACCTACCCACAACTATAAACATACATCCCACTTCCTCTGCCCTCACCCACTGTCTCCCACACACACTCTCTCTCTCTGCTGCTCGTAGCTCAGGTGTATATGTGAGACAGAAACAGGAAAGAACAACAAATCCACAACAACATCAGCATCTATCACAGATGCTTGCACACAATCTATGCAGCACATAAGAGGGCATGTGGGTGTGCGTATGTCTTTGTATTGGCCATGTAATTGTGTTTGTGTGCCATTGTAAAACATTGAGCGTATGTCTGCAAGTGTTTGTGTTTCCCTTAAGTGGCACTTTCAGCTGTGACTTCCCTTATCCGGCTCCAGTCCCTCAGCGGGCCACACAGAGAGAAGGGTGTGGTAAAGCCGCTATGAGTGACAGCCCAGCTAATTCCCATCAACTTACACCTGTCCTGGAGACTTTGATCTGAGCAGAGAGCAAACACAGCCGAAACTCAAGCCAAGCGATGTCTGAGCCTACCACTACACATAAGAAGTTTTGAACTACAGTCAGCCAAATTCAGCTCTGATAATAAGACATTGAGGGGAGATAAAAGCTGTAGCTAGCCATACAAACACCACATTTTGGCAGCATTAAATCTGCCCTTGTCAGTACAGTTCCTTTGTGTTTTCAGCAGCTGAGCTCATATAACTTGTTTAAATTAAGCATACTGAGAAAAAGAAGGCATTTTATATTTTACAAGCTCCTAATGAACTCTAATGTTGGGTATAATCAAGTATGGGCACAGCCTTAAATTTACATCCCCAACTCACTTGTAGCACCTGGGGCAACTAGTAGTTATGAATATGCTGGCATAAATAATACTCTCTTGTTCTCTCTGCCCTCTGGACATCCTGTGCTTCACCGTGCTGCCATGTTTTCTTCAGTCAGGATGAGTCAGGACAGAGTCAGTGAGCAATTAATGGATGTATGTACACAATTTATGTATGTGTGTTTATGGTTGTGTGTATGTGAGAGAGCTCTGGATAAACATGGGGGAAGCATGGACAGATTGTCACTGAGGAAAACAAGGACTTCTCAGGAAAAGATGGGACCATGTTTTCAGGTCAAACTGGCTGAAACAATGATAATGACTATGTTTGCATTCATACTAACATTTCAATATCATTCCAAATATGACAATATTCTGAATTTGATGTGGGCAATGCTATTGTTTTTGTTGTTGTTTTTGTAATTGCAGCCATGATAAGCAACTCCAAACTACCCACTGAAAATACAGTCCAGCCAGATAGAGTTTCCACCAAGTCACCGAGCGCCAAAAATCTCCCTGTAAAGTCAACATGGTTAATAAACAACCACAGTGACAACAAGGGCCTTTCCCCCTTTGCCTCCTAGGAATGCAGATGAGTTTTGTTTAGTTGACTCAATACTATCATGTTTCAGTGCATCCAAATGTGCAGCCTGGTTATACATTCCTATTTGACAGCTGTATATACGATATCAACACACACTGTAAAATAAATAGAAAGCCTATATCCCACTTGTGTCTGTTGATGCACACTCCACAGGGCTGACACATGAAGATGGACAGAGAACAGGTGTGTGTCGCATTGTGTGGCTAAGAGGCTCTTCCACTCACAAATGTACATGGCTGAAGAGTACCGCCTCGGCATGTGGACGTGTGCTAGGATTTGAATAATCCACACCTTTTACTACACTCCTATTTTGGCTGTGGAAAATAGTTAACAGGATAATTTTTGTTGTATTTGCCACCCATACCTTACCAAATCCAAGTATAAGTGAAATGAATGTGAAAGTGGAGGCTGTTTTTTAATCTTTAATCTTTAGATGCAATCAACTATATTTACTTCCCATAGACAGATACAGTATATAATGATGGTAAATAGCAGTATTTACCATCATTATATACTGTATCTGTCTATGGGAAGTAAATATAGCATGTCACACTCTTCATGGTTATGCTATCTGTAACCAAGAATGGTGATTGCTTGGTGCAGCAAAGCGATTTTCAGTCAGCATTTTAAAAATAGATAAGTAATCCCTCCACTGTTGCCATATTGGTGGGCTAATCACCTCTTTGGTTACTAAAACCGTCACAGTGATGGAAAAGCTTGCGCCACCAGTCCTGGGACACCATGTCCACAAGTTGATTAACAACAACACACAGAAAGAGAGGGAAAGGGAGTCCAAGTGCAGATTTGCAATCCAAAGCAAATTCAAAGCAGCAGCCAGGCTGAAAGCCTTGAACTTGATCTTTTCAGAGCTCTAACACCTGCCTGCAGTTTGCTTCCGTATCAGGTTTCATAAAGCCCATCGTCCACCTGACTGAAACAATCAGAACACTTAAGCTGGAAAATCAATAGACTGTTATTCACAACATCCTACTTCTAGGTTAGATAAAGCAGGACAGTATATAACAACACAAAATAAGAAACCGCACCTTGGGTATGGTAAATCTGCTAGAAGGAGAGGTTTCTGCAGTGATGTACCAAATCTAAAAGGCCTATGTCAAACGAGGGTGCAGCATAATCAACACCAACACAGCCTGGAAATGTAAATGACTGGTCCAGAAGGTGGGTCCCTGAGCAAATCATGACCTCGAAGTGAACACAAAAGGATGGGCCTAAGTTTTGTGAGTAACAGCACACACTGCCGCAATTCAGACCTTGCTGTTTAGTTGAACTAATGGCCTGAGATTCTCCAGCTATGCTCTCACACAGCAGGAATGAATGAGTAAACAGGGAGATCAGAAACTGTACAGGCTGCCCCGCCACCTCCACCTCCACCCCCTCTCCCGGACTTCATCACATGCTCTCCCATTCTCTATCTGTGTTCCCACAAACATGACACAAAACCAGAAGCTCTATTGTTTATAGTCCACAGAGGACGTTTGGCTCTTTCCTGGATGGGCTGGATCCGGTATGTGCTGCGTGCCTGCCAGCTCTCAGTTTGTCCCACAGTGAGACTGAACTGCAGGGGACCAACATGGCAACCAGGCCTCTGGCACTGCATGGCCCAGGCATTGTATATACAAGTAATTTGCTGGCTAGTTAACGTACTGTCAACATGTTAAATGATAAAACACTTGCAGCAGTAAGAGGAACAGTGTTGCTCTGTAGCTGCTTGATTCAGCTTAAATATAAAGAAGATCATTTAACAGGCTCTGCTGAAGGTATGCATGAATCTACTTGACATCTTTTACTACAGGGACATTGTCAAGTATTACACCTTAAAAAACTGACTGAAAGTGCAAGTGTGTGTTGTGAGTGCATAAGCAGCCTTGGTACAATTGATGCATTGTATGTGTCCAGGTTGTGGCCTCCCTCACAGGATCATGTGGCTCAGTGTCTATCATTTTCCACTAACGGTCTCTGCATTTTCTCTCTTGAAGCGGGCTTGAAACAGGTCTCTGTCTTTATATTCCTCCCTCAGGAATGTTTAAAACTGACATGGAAATGAACAGCTCTGGGTGTGGATGTACTGTAGCCCCATACAATGTTAACATTAGGTTGACCTGGGCAGGTAAATTGACAGCCCGCCAAGTGCATTTTTAGTTTGAAACTCAGAGGTTTCTGGCAAGATACTCTTCAAACAACCAAGATTTAATGCTGCCAAGTCCTGACACGGTGTACAACGATCATTATTCACAGAACATTTATCACAGCATTCCTTCAAGTCTCGTCTGACAGACTGAATGGGGAGTCTGATGACAAGGATTGATAATCACTTGTAATTATAGAAGGTAATGTTGGTGTGGAATTAGGTGATACTAAAGGGACTACTTTTACATGTGCACTAATATGAATATGGCATTGTTCTCAATTTGAATATGGGTCATGTAAACAACATATTCTGTTTGGATATTCTGAACTAGACCTTTTTCCAAATGCAGCATTTTCCGATTAAGACATGTGAAATATGCCATTATTATTCAGGTTTTAGGGAGCATCCTTTAGACATGTATATAGCTTAGGGGCAGCAGGCTAAGCAAAGTATTCCAGACGTCCCTCTCCCCAGCAACTCTTTCCAGCTCCTCCTGGGGGACCCCAAGGCATTCCCGGGCCAGACGAGATATGTAATCCCTTCAGTGCGTTCCGGGTCTGCCCCGGGGCCTCCTGCCACTTGAATGTGCCCAGAACACCTCCAACAGGAGGTTCCCAAGAGGCACCCTGATTAAATGGCCGAACCACCTCAACCGACCCCTTTTGATGCAAAGGAGCAGTGGCTCTACTCCGAGCTCCCTCCGGATGTCTGAGCTCCTTACCCTACCTCTAAGGCTGAGCCCAGCCACCCTTCTGAGGAAACACATTTCGGCTGCTTGTATCTGCGACCTCATTCTTTTGGTCATCACCCAGAGCTCGTGACCATAGGTGAGAGTTGGGATGGAGATGAACCAGTAAATCAAAAGCTTTGCCTTCCAGCTTGGCTCTCTGCATCACTGCAGACGCCGCAACAAACCACCGACCCATCTGACGCTCCAGCCTACCCTCACTCGTGAACAAGACCCTGAAATGCTTGAACTCCCTCGCTTGTTTTTACTGCAGTATGTACAAATATTGCAACACCAATCTTCTGAGGAAGGCAGTTGATGTAATGAAAGAGGGAGGCTGTGTTCTCATAGTCCAAGAAGTCCATCACAGATAGAAAACCTTGAAAAAAAATCATATTTTGACTTCAAAATATGCTCCACAGTCAATCCTGATCAACCAATTTTAAACTGAACCTCCTCCAGATAACAGTCCTACATACAATTTCATGACTCAATCATGGGCCTGGAATGAAAGCAACCCGATCAGGTGGCATCAACAACCAGCCTTCTGTTGCATAGACATGAGCTGACAAACATCTGTCACTTTTGCCTGGAGCCAACAAATCTGGATTACACAAGGACTCCCACTGTTTTTGAGTATCTAAATTTGTTTAAAAAAAAAAAAAAGAAAAAGAAAAAAAAGGTCAAATTTAGAGAGGAAATGTTCTACCTGTACACCACCAAATGGCAACAGAAGAAAAATAATCAAGTTAACCTAATTAATCTAAAGCATACAGGTTGTTTTTAAAAAGACATGGGGTGTTTACACAATGTCATATTTAGAATTCTAAGCTTTTAATTTGTGCAGATCATCAGAAATAAGCCTACAGCAAAGTTCAGGAAGAGGTCCACAAGAGCAGCACAGAGTCACCTCTATGTAATTCACTGATCTAGCATCCCAGCCCCTGTGAAAAAATAACTGTTCCACTTTAGGTGTTGCTATTACTTGTCTCTGCCCTGCAGCTGCAACTTTTTCAAAGCCCAAGGACAAAGTGTGGCTTTGAGATGAGCAGGTCTATATGACACATTTGGCTCGGGCAGAGGCTAGAATTGCGGTGTTGCAAGAAGATCAGGGCCTCTGTGCACACATGGCGGTACGGTAGCTCTGCAGTGACAAGGAAGCCCCAACCCATCTGGTGTCTCTCCCTGACAACACAGGCAAACCACCGGCCCTGGGAGATCCATCACCTTGGAGACCAGCATTTGTTCAGTGAAGAAGCCAGGGGAAGAAGGAAGCAGAAACCTCCCTAGTGACGCTCGACTGGCGATGAAATGAAAACTGAGCTTTAGCACTTTATCTGCCTGAACATAAAATACATTATCTGAACATCTGTGCTATATCATCACAGACAGGTGAGCTGTTACTATGATGTAATCTGGCTTTATATCTGTTCTCATGTGATTTTTTTTCTTTATGAGCACTGGCAACACCTTAGCACATGTTCTGTCTACAATACAGTAAAAAAAAGACGTTACTTAGGATTACAAGCCAAACCCCATTAATATGTCATGGAGACAGTATAATTACAGAGTTGTCTGCACACCCCTCCTACATGACTCCAGAGAGGATCAACGCCAGGAACAAGCAAAACACTAGCCCTAACCCCACAGGCAAGCACATGCTGAACCCCAACGGCTGTCTGAGACACTGCTCTTCTACATGCACAACGTCATGAATCTGATTTGTGATAGCAGACCTAAAAATAAACGACAGGGGGAACCTGATGATGCACATAAAAAGAATCACACTGTACTTGAGAGCACAGATAGCACAATTTGTACCTTTGCCAGCAGCATGCCGTGTTCCTCGTCTAACAAAGTGTGAAGTGACAGAGTCCAACCAAACATATATGTATGCTCAATCTGTACTCGTCCTTGACCTTGGCTGACATGTTCCTGTGCTGAAAGGAGCCATTAGACTGCAGAGCTGCAGTAAATGTCACATACAATCACTGTTCACACACCAGCCTGTGACAGTACATACTCTGCAGCCTGTCCCAGCATTTCTCCTGCAGCCTGAAACCCTGTGCTACCAGACCAGACTGCAAAGGGAAGGCAAGGTGCTATGGTAAACAAGAAGTTGCTTTAAACAAAATACACACAGTGGTCATGGATTTAGGAGGCTATAACTGGTAACTAAGCGTGCGTTGTGCACCAGCCCTGAACAACGTTTAAACTCGTATGCGACTGGTTTTATTAAAGCTTTACATTCAATTAAATGTTTTTAGTTTTTGTTAGCCGCATAGTGGAAATAAATCAAGAAAAAGATGAAGTAACAAAACAGAAGAATAATATTTGTCAATAACCTTTTATCCATGATAAGATGAGATGTTAATGAGCTATAATAGATCTCTGATGATAAAAACTATGATGAAATGCCTGTTTTGTTTTTATTGACAAGACTAAAATGTTAGTGGCGGGCTATCGGGCATTCAAAATGCACGATTTTCCCCCATTATGCATCTCTATGTCTATCAAAATTATAAGCAATGTCATTGGTTGAATTGGTTGAGGGATGGGTGCAGATTCCCAGAATACCAGTGATGATGTCCCAAACCGACAGCGAGTTAATGACAGCAACATGATGGCTTCACACAATGCACTGTGGTAACAGGAGACAGAGAGATGACCTCAGGGAAGAATACAACCAACCTCAAGACACTCAAAGGTGGTAAATCATAAGTTCTAATGGTAACTAAACATTTAAATTCATTAACATTGAGTCAGTATTACTGGGCAGTTGGCTCCTACCTTGCTTCCAACTTCCGATACCTTTGTTAGCCTAATAAATTATTTTTGAAAAGGGAAAATATTTTGACTAAAGCTGACGAAAATGTAATGACTTCCCATTGCTTCTCACCACTGGAGTTACCTCCATGGCTGGCACCACTCTCTCCATGTCTTGCATTAAGCACCACGGCTACCTGAAGGGGCTGAGCTGTCCTCCCTCTGTGTCTCCACACTGCCTCACTCTGTCTGTGTGGGGTCCACATCCTACTCGTCATCGTCATCACCCACCTGAATATTTCTATCTGACCTGTTGAAAGTATGCTATGCTAGTTATGAAATGATACTGTGCACCCTGTTCTGTTCCTCTCTCTGGTTATGGATGTATGCACCCTGCAGATTACGTCACATTTTCGTCACTGCTTTTTGGTTTAACAACTCTCTAAAAGCTTTTGACGATTGCATAAAAGGCAGGGAATCACAGTGTATGAATGTGATTGACACAACGTTAGGTTATATCAACTTTTAAATGTGTGACAACTGCAGACGAAAAACTGGGACTTGGTGTGCAAGGGCCTTAAGACTAAATCTACAACACTGAAAGTGAGACAGAAAAATGCCCACTCACAAAGAATTTTCCTGACACATTTCAGCCAAAGCACGATCTATAAATGTTGTTATGGGAAACATCTGTACAGAGTCTAGAAACCCAAATTTGCTTATAGACACAAAGTCCAAAAACACAGTGCATATCATGATTGTGTAGTGATTTGACTGAGTGGGAAATTTTGCAGTTTTAGCCAGGTAACCTTATTAATATGGAAAAACTATTGCTAACTACCAAAAACATATCTATGGCATTCCTGTACTGCAACTGTGTGCTGCTTTTCAGCCAGCATATACACCAACACCAATACGTCTGCAATAAGTTGATATCAGTCTGTATATCAGCCCAGCCAATGTATCGGATGAGCTCCTATCTGAAAACACTGTCAATTTACACTCAAAAATCATTAAGCCTTAGCTTGTGTCTGCTAAATGAGCTGAAGTTACCTTGCTGAGACCTGACAAAATATGAATATGAATAGACAGGGAGTTCACTGAGAGGCACTGTCGAGGTGTCCTCTATATTCATTCAGCTGCACTCCTTCTCAGTATTCCCATTTGTGTTTTAAGTCCCAGAAGTTCATAGGCTACATTAATTAAAATCCTGTTAGAATGAGTAGCGACTAATATTTAACAAGGGGAGACTGAAATTAAGCCTGATTGGCTTGAGAATCCAACTGAAGCTAGGTGTGCGTATCGTGCATGCTTCAGTGTTTGTCTAAATATAGTGCCTGCGTGTGGGCTTCACCAACAGGAATGTGAAATGAGTAAGTTCAAGTGTGTGCGAGAGCGAGAGAGGGGAGTGAGTGAAGCTTCCAGAGGGCAGGGCAAGCTCCTGGAGATTCCAGGCATGCCTGCATTTCCTCGGATGTCACGTGCTGCACTGCAAACACAGCTATGCAGGGTTAATTACACGGAGCGCACCAAGTCTCACACTTTTACCCAAATGATTCAAACTTAAGCAAAACTATTATTAAGAGTTAAATCAAATCAAAGACAAAAAGACACCAAGAATAGATTTATATTTTCTGTATTTAGGCTTCTGGAGTCTAAATATGGTTTTGTGATGTTTGACTGAACTCTTACACAACAGCAATGGAAGAAATATTATTAGAAAGCTGCCTGATGGGACAATAAAGCAAAGAGAATGAACACAAAGAGCTGCATTGTGAAGTGCTGCAATTCCTCGAGTTAAAATAACTGACCTTTTACTATAAACAATGCCCCAACTATCAACACATGCTGAATCACTCATCAGATTCGGCTGCTCAGTTGTGACCCTGACGAACGACTTAAAAGCAAAAACATCACCACAAGAAAAAGTAAAGTAAAGGGTTATGCTGAGGCCAAAACATATTAGTGAGAGAAAAAAACACAGTGAGTAGAAAATCAGGGCATTCTTGCCGCAATGGAGATGAAAAGATGTGCTCGGGGGGGGGGGGGGGGGCGTCTAACAGACCCACATGTGCACACACATGCACATGCTGCCATCTCCTTCTACAGACCTGTTACTGCTCTGCTTGTTATTCATCGCTGCCATGAGCATGACACATACATGCGTGCGTGCTGCTTTGTTGTCTCTAAAGAACCCTGCTGAGCTTTCTATTGACCGCTCTCATCTATTCTCAGTCATACACACAAACATTCACCCATCAGCACCTCTATTAGAGATCTGAAACTGCTCATATGGCACACATTCAACCTGCGCTACACTGTGTTTGCTCAATAACCAATTAGCCAAGCACGACTGTGTATCATTATTATATTCTGAGTCCCTCATATCTGAAAAAGATGTTCCCAAACCAGAACTAAAGCCTTTTTCCACACAGGTGGCCCTGACCTCAATACAGTTTAGTAATAGCAACAATATACTGACCTGGAGACCGCCTCGTACACATATTCACAAGCCGCCACTGTTTTCTCTGTACTTTTACGCAGCTGTGTAGCTTGGGAGGAATAGCTCCAGATTTCACACATATCTTTCAGTTTGTGGTTGTGGCATGGCCGCAGCAAAGTGGCTCAGCTATCTTGACATCACTTTTATTTATCTCTTTTTAATCTGTGGAGCTGGGTTGCTTTATTTCAGTGGACTTTATTTCAAGTTTTATTGACAGAAAAGTTAACTTGGGCTGCACAATTAATCAAATTATTATCAAGTGCAATATCCAAATCACAGGGGCAGCTGCACTTTTTGGACGAAGATAAAATGTAACACGACATACCATTATAAATAAAGCACTGTGGTGCTACAGAGGTACCCTGGCCTCATACTCATACTCGAGATGTAAAGGAAACCTACTTATTTGTTACAGACCCCAGCAAAAATCACATCATAATTTTTAGTTGTTTTTTTTCCCTTCCAGTCAAACTGAAATGCAAAAACTACCATTTCCACTAAAATTGAGACTCCTTTAGCAATAGCTATCAAATGATGTCTTTTTTCCCCACATATTGTGCAGCCCTACAGAAAAGTGCCTTTTCTTTCATACAGCAAAAATAAAGATATGCTTCGTATTCAATTTAGACATTAAAATAAGAGATTTTTTAAACTTCAAATCAGTGTGTTACACTACAGATAAAAATATAAGTTAAAACTGAGGGATGTAGACAATGCTCTGCCAAAATTGCTGCACACATTGAAAATGAAAATACCTTAAAGATGTCACACTTTAAATCATTAATAATGTCCGTACTTATTCGGGCATTTTTATGAAAGTTATTTCCTGTGTAAAAAGGGGATCACATGAATGCTCTTTTACAGAGAATCTCAGTACAGACAAGAGCACATGCTGTAATTTGACAGTGGTGATGTAAGATGAAGAAAAATATGATCAAGCTAAATAAACCAGTGGACACACCTTAAACAGAATCCAGCATATGCAGCAAAAAAGACATCATAATCAAATACAACACCATAGTTTCCTGGCAAAAGAAAAGGAAAACATGATCCTAAAACATTCAGGGATTCTGGCTAATGGTAGGCAGAATCAATAGTGTGATCAATGAGGAGAAGTAGACAACACAGCAATTTAGATAAGTTGTAAATGATTTTGCAGTCAGTGATAACTTCAGCGATCAGGAAACTCAAAACACTGAGCTCTGCAATATGGCCTGTTACTGCATAGTACGTGTTTGTTGTGTGAGCGTGCAGAAAAAATAGTTGGCTCCACTTAGCTGTCTCACGCAAGCTTGCAACACAACCACAAGAAAGCTTTCAGTATCTGTGATTACACATTTTAAATGTTTTCCCAAATTAGTTCATGGTTACAACATATAGGCTAAAAATACGCCTGTTTCTTTTTAAACACATTCAGATCTTTAACTTGTAGTTTTGTTTCAGCTGTGACATTTACGACAGATTTAATCCAGTAATTTATGCTTTGGATTGTGTGGACTGAGTTACTGTTCATTTGCAGCAATTTTAACAGAAATTTTGAAGATTAAACGCAGAAAAATAGCAGTTCTCAATGGAGCACAAAACATTTCTGCTATTCAGAGATGCACCACAGAGTAGTTTAGAGACAATCAATCAAAATTGGCTGGGCTGGTAGAAACATATTCCCCAAATGGAACCAAATGTTTGCATTCTGGAGTCCTGGAGATGACAGGCAGTGAGATAGTGAGTCAAAGTGAAGAGTGTTCAAGTGGTGTAGACACTACCATCATAGTGGTAAACACTGCTGCAGCCACAAGTGTGTTACTGTACTCCTTTATCATGACTCTTGAGCTCTTGGGCTTAACATTCCTTCACGGGTTGGTGCCACATCTTGTGAGATGACAGAGAAACAAGGTGCTTTACATTACTTATCGTAAATACTATCAGTCAGAGACACTGAGAACTTCTGAGTGTGTGTATATGGGAGAGAGGGAGGGGCAGGGAGCAAAACAGAAACACTGCTGTACTGAGAGGAGGGCAACGGGGTAAACAACAACAAAACATAAGCCGATTTTTCTCAAACACCCTGTGTTTATGCCTGGACTTAAAGTTCCCTCAACAAAACAAGGTCCAGAGTGGAGATGGTCTCACAAAAACAGGGCATTCCACGGCTCACTTGATTATTCCCACTTCCTGCTCACAGAGACGCTCCCAACGTAAAGGAATCAACAAGAAAAACACAGGCGTCAACAATTCCGCCTGGCCCAAACCTAGACACTGATGACATGTGCGAGTCGCCCCGTAGAAAAAACAAAGCAGAGCTATGTGCATCCTGAAGCAGCTCTGCCACTGGGTAGTCATTCTGAAGTGGCCACATGTTTCAAAAGACTGCGCAGCTGTGTTTTGGTGGCTGTTGTATCAATGAAATGATTGATAAATGGTTAAATCAAAATCCCCACTACTACTGTTGAATATATAGTTAAAAACATTATTATAAAGTGGTTACACACAGCCTACTCCTCTAAATCTAGCAGGTGCCTTGGATGGAGTTAAGAGAGCTGAAGGTGTGGGGCCCATCTAAAGCCACAGGTACAGACAGTACGCTGAGGCTGAGGATGTAAGGGCTATCAGGTTTTAGAGTGATAGATAGAGGCATTCAATGACTGTGTGTGGCCGGCAGATAAAGGGCAGCATTTGTTTGTGGTTGGTTTTTATGCCATCCTGGGTGACCTTTTCCCCCACAGGGACATCGGCACCCTGACAGATTAGCCTCAAAAGGACCATTTGTGTGGCTGAGAGTGTAGTTCCTGAGCTCCTGTATGATCAAAAGGCTCAGAAACAGCATCCTATCCCAAAGAAATGTCATTTCTGAATTTTAACACTCAACTTCACATGGTCATGTGCAGCAGTGAAGATAAGTTCAAACTGTACTACAAACAGGAAATGAAATAACAAACTTCATACTCGGCACTTAGAACTGATAAAGTTGTCTGTGTTGACTAGGGCTGCCCTGTGAAAGCAAAATATTCGAATCATCAGTCAGGGACAACTCAGTCGACTGAGATTCTTCAAGATGAGCAGACGTTTTTGTATTTTTGTCTGTCAGTGTATGTCTGGGGACGTTTTAGATACAGAATGCGTGCTCCTCGCTTTTACTCTACTCTCCGGAACAGGCAGCTGCAGACCCAGACATAGGGTAAGTCTGCGTGAGATGTAGGCAGCTGCCTGGAGGAAGAGAGGCTTTGCTCAGTCAGACTCCAAGATAGCGTTATCTCCTGCCTCCTGCTTTGAAGTGGTGAATTTACAGCTCCCACCACTTTATACAATACTCTGTCTGGCTTTTGATCGATATCTAGTGTAGGCGAAAATACTGTTGCAAATTTCTGATCCGTTGTTAGCATAGTTGGCCTACATTAGCTCCCGGGGCTAACTTGACTTGTTTACTATATTGGTTTGGTCTGTAATTTTATTTTATTTTCATATATTTATTTTATCGTGTAACATATTGAGTGAGTGTTTCTTTGTCAGTGTGTGAAGCTCCACTGAAACAAATTCCTATCGACATGTCCAAATGGCAATAAAGTATTGAATCTATTACATCACCTCGCTGTCACCCTGAACATCCCGTCAAACGTCAAACCCTGTTCAAACTTTCAGACTCTATATGGAAAAAAGGAACGAATAGTTGAATATTTGTATTGAACAGCCAAATACAATTCGACTGACACAATTCTGAGTCAGGTGCAGCCCTATTATTTACCAAACCTTAGTGACAGCTACTTTTTCTCTCTTCTCAGGAAAGAAACTATTAGGGGTGGGGGAAACTTCCGATTCATAGATGCATCGCGATTCGGACGTGGATGAATCTGAATCGATTCACAAACGTCCAAATTTCGATTATTTAAATCTGTTAATTAGAGTAATACAGAAGGTTATAAATAATGCGGAACTAAGAAGCGTGGCACGCGTCATCTCCGGGACACTTTGGGATGCGCACCTGGAGCGGACATGCCGACAAGCGCACAGAGGAAAACAAACATGGCTGACCGCCACCCACCTTGCCGTGAGATCCGAACAGCTCCTTCTAATTTAAAAGCAGACACGTGGAAATACTTGGGCTTCTACAACGTTGACGGCGGAAGCGAACTGGACAAGAGCCACGTTATATGTAAGCTGTGTCATGCTAAAATAAAATTCTTTGGCAACACAACAATGAGAAGCCATGTAACTCGATTCCACCTACTAGCGGTGCTACTGACCAGAGAACAATCGAGGAAGCAATTAGAAAGCTGCCACCCTCATCGGAAAAGGCAAAGCGAATTACGAAGGCCATCGCGGCATTTATTGCCAAGGATTTGCGTCCTTCTTCCGTCGTGGAAAATCAGGGATTTTGAGCACTGCTGCATACATTGGAGCCCAGATACACCATCCCATCCCGACGCTATTTCACCGACACGGCCATCCCAACACTCTACCATCAAACCAAAACAGAAGTCATGGCCTCGCTGTTGAAGGCAGGTAGGAACGCAGTTACATGTGATGCGTGGACGTCTGTCGCGACCGAATTATTTGTTACTCTAACTGCACATTTTATCTTGTGATTTAAGATACCTGTTGTTATCTTTGGTTCCATACAACGAAGTTGTAACTTTCCAGTTTGCACGCATTTCCATTTATATGTTTAATAAAATATAATGGAAATGAATTCAACTGTTTCTTATTACAAATGCACTGTTTTTAAAAACTGCAAGTGTTGAATGCTTATTCAGTGAGACAAAAAGTAATGTGTGTTGTGAAAAAGTGCATCAATATACATAAATTAAAGATGCATCAATAATCGTTTTATAATCGAATCATAGCCCCTGAATCGTAATCGTTATCGAATCGTGAGGTGCCCAAAGATTCCCACCCCTAGAAACTATGCAGTACTGTTCTGAGTACAAGGAAGTGTAGGAGTTTTGTGGTTTGGCCTTTCAATTTAAAGTTAAATCTGTAGTCTAGCACCTTCCTTTATTAAAACATCCCAAAAACAGTCAAAAAATTATTTTGTTATTGAGATAATTTCTACCTGCTTTGTCTTACTGCACAGTAAATTGGATGTTTTGGGGTTTTGGACTGTTGGTCGTAAAATACTTTTGACTTTGATTAAAGGACTTTTCACGGTGTTATTTCTATAGACAAAATGATTAATCAACATCATACTCTACATGTTATTTATACACTAAAATGATACAATTTTAAAAAAAAAGATGATTTTGCTCAACTATGGTGGGAACTGAATTTGCTGCTTGATACCCACGGGAGTATTTAGGTAATGAAAAAAGTCACCAGTCACTTTGCCCATCTCACACACAACAAAGATAAAATCTTGCTTTGCATTTTAGTTTGTGTGTTTATAGTAAGGATTTAAGTGAACCACTCCCTGCTCCTGAGTAGAGACCGGCCTGTGGCCTTAACCTCTGCGTTTTCTAAACACTGGCTGCTGAGAGGATGAAATCAACATATAAATACAGTAGGGCCAAAAAAATAAGAGAAGATGGCGTCACCTTGCACATCTTGTCTGTGTGTACTTAATGCCTGCAGCCAACAGAGCTCCCGTCCTATCACAGTGCTCCAGCAGGGCATGCAGCGCAGCCACAGACTCACCCCTATCACAAACAGCTGCCACAACCAACACAGCCATCAATTATTCACCGGGGCTTCGCCTTCTTGTTTACCTTTGAGGCTGGCGACCGAGGCCAGAGTGCACGGGAGAATGAGCAATAGAAGCATGAGTGTGCAGACCAGCGTCGGGTCCAAATAATGCTGCCAAGAGAAAAGTAGGGAACTGTTGGATTCATGTCATGTGACCTATGAATAGGAAATGCTATCGTGCACAAAGTCGACAGGACCACACAGGGTTGAACCAGGAACATTATAATAATGGGGCTGTGAGCTGTAGAGTGGGGTTTCTTTATCTCAAGAAGGCTTGCAACCAATAATTACTGCTATTATTGACTAATCTGCCAATTTATTTCTTCTTGAAAAAGTAAAAAAAAAAAACTCCCACCACAAGCTTTCAAGCTGAGTCCCCAGAGCTGTTCAAATTGCTTCTTTTGTCCAAAATCCCAAAGGCATTCAACTTACAATGACATAAAAAAGCAGCAAATCTGTATATTCAAGCAGCTGGGATCTGAAGGTTTGGCATTTTGTTTTCAGGCATGACTTGAAACAATTAATTAGTTACCAAAATTGTTCTTAATTTATTGTAGATTAGATGCATCATGCAAGGAATGAACATTGTTTGCAAATAAAACGAACATGGGACACCTCAGGGGCACTGACATTGAGAAATAAGTCAGTGGCATATTAACAGGTGCAGGGCTAATTTCCACATGCACCTTGCCACCACTAGTGTGCAGGTTTACAGGAGAAAATTTAGCAACAGCTGTCCTTATGTGTGCCTTATTGCAGCGATGTGTTTTTCACTGGAAGCTTGACATAACCCAGTTAATATCTCTGCCATTTCCCAGGAAGAACGCATGATTTCTCAAAGTGAAAGCGAGGGAAGGAGGGAGGATGTGTATGTGCCTGTCAGGAGGAACAAAGAAGAAGATCCATCTACACCATGCAGAGGTCTCCAGGGGACCGGCTGTTTGCTCTGTGACCACTTCTCTGGCTGCCTCTCTCCCACCTGACACTGAATGTCAGGCCAGACTCCCGTGTTCATGGCTGGATGGACGGCCCCGACACCAAGAGCCCCAGAGGACCGGGGATCAGTGGAGTTCAGCTCAGCTCCCTGATCACTTCCTCTGGTGGAGGTGCCAGAGCTCCCCCTTCTCCTGTTAATCCATCTCCGGAATGAAATACACCCCCCACCACCACCACCACTACATACTCACTCTCTCACTCACACGCACACACACACACCTCCCATTACCCCTCTGTCCCACCAGATTGGGGGGGAGGGGGCCAGGCAGGATGTGAGACCAGCTGGTCATCAGCTCAGACAAAGAAACCTGCTGAATGTGCTCTTGCATCAAAAAGAAACTCAGATCTCGCTCTCTGCTGTTTCTTCATGGCCTCACCAGCCCCGAATCACTTTTCAGGCACTAAATGAAACAGCCCGATCCTGTGAAGGGAGGGCCTGATTACAAAAGATTTTTAAAAACCACTACTTCTGTTTTTCTTGCTGATGTAGTCCTCTACAATCAGGGTGGGGGTGGGGTCAACTACAGCCACAAACTGAGAAAAAAAACTGCAGTCTGCTCTGAGACATGAAAACAAAACACTGACACAACAATAATACCGCATTGACACTTTGTGAATACCTCTGGCTTCAACGTGCTTTACCAAAGCAGGAAAGGGGAGAGCAGAAAAGAGCTGTGCCAGAGGAGCGATGTGGTTTTACCGCAGAGAGGCCAGTGGCAGGTGTAATTTATCTTTGGTCCTAGCCTAGTTCAGCCAGTCGCTGGGGAGAGACAACCCAGGGCTCTCCTGTAGAGTTAACTGGAGACTGAGGGAAAGAAGACAGACTACAGAACTCACAAGTACACTGTGAGGACACAGTGTGAAGTGTATATGCCCTAGATTTCTAAACCAAACTTCTCTCAGTGAGCACTAAACTTTGGGCTTTTAAGTCCAACCAGGCTGCACTTCTCTCACACCTTCATTAGGGCTGCACAATACGAGGAAAATATTCAGTTTGCAATTAAATATATCAATATTACATGCGATAAAAAACAGATATTAAAGTGTACTCGGTTTTCTGCTGCTTTTAGTATCCTACTAAAATACGCCACATTGTTAGATTAGAAAAATCAAATGAGAAAGGATATATTTTGTACAGTCGATAGGTAGAGCACTACTCACTCTCAATTAAACTGAGCCATTTTTCAATCGTCCTTGAGACAATGATAAAGACATAAAAAAAAAACAAAGACACATAAAATAAAACACTTGACTCGGCTTGGGTAAACAATGTTAGACCAATTCACATTCAGCAGGAGCTGAGTGAAGGGGCTTAATTTGGGTTTCTCTTGACCCAAGGCGGAACACACACAAGGGACTCAAGAGAAAAGCACTCCGATTTTTATCATTGCATTTATGTGCTCGAAAAGAGACCCAAATGGCAGAAAAGCTGTTCCCAGAGGAAGCGTACACTCAGACGCACTGGCGTGTATAAAGGAGGGTCACAACTGAGGTGCTGAGGGGCATTTTCACGGCCGGGTGAAGCCCTAATCTGCCCTTTAGCCACAGATCTGTTAGCACACACACAGGGAGGGCACTGGTGACAGCTGAGGATTAAAAAGATTGCATAGTCATCCTTCCTATTTATCATGCACATATACTTCCTCTTTATTCAAAACATATCTAGACATCTTTTTTTCCTTTTTTAAGTGAACCGTGACCTCCAATTAATTAACTTTATGGATAGATAAAGAACAGTTGGTCATTTGAAGACTTAGTGGCTGATAGCAGTTATAGATTTCCTCCTAGCCCAGTTATTAGAAGCAACAGCTCTCATATGTCTGGCTGTGGCAAGTGTTGAGGCAGGAAATCGGTACTGTAGCATATCAAGTGCACCTGGAAGGTCCTATTAGCTAATAATACTGGGAGCAACATGCAGAAAACCTGTTTCCCAAAGACTGTTAGGGACACACCCATCAGGGATTTGTTCCCTAATTCAACAATGGAAAACTAAGACAAGTAAATATACTCAGTTGTCTACATGTGTCAGGGACACACTGTGGGTTGCTGCCTACTGCACCTGCAGCCCACCTGGTTCCTCCAAAAAAAGGAGCTCCTTGTGCTTTTCAGCAGGTGTAACTGACCTACAACAAATCTTAAAAGTGATCATTTGAGTCATGATATGCTTGCAGACCTAATGTACGCCTGGTCAAGGGCAGTGCAGCGCACACAGGAAACACAAAGAGCCATGACATTGGATATGAGGAGGGTAGGGGGGGGGCGCAATCAGACTTGTGAATGGACTTCTTTGTAACCTGTCATGGGACTTGAGAATGGCTAAAAAGATAATTCCCTCTTCCTCAACATGATCTTTGAGGCAGGGCTAGTTTGTCAAAGCAGCAAAGGGAAATTCAGATTACTTAAGTGCATAGTATCCCTGTTGAAAACAGGGTTGTGAGGCATGTACCTTAAACCAGACTACCACAAACAATACTTCAATAATTGACAGAAAAACAGTAAACCTTCACCAATGAGAAAAAGAAGCCCGCCACTGGTGTTTCAAGAATCAACATGGCACCTTTATAGTTAACCCCTCATTAAACCTCACAAAGTAAACCTGAAAGCTAAACAAAAGACCCGCTGTGAACTATCTGAGATTAGCTTTGTGCAATGAGAAAATAGAGCTGCAACGCAGCATTAAGAGCTAAGGATGTATGGACATGAGGGGAATTCCAGACTAGCTGCCTACTTAGTTAAAGGGTTTCTCTAAACTCATTCCATACAGATAGGTCATACTTAATGCAACTATTTTATGTAGTATAATCACTATAATCGCTATAATCGCCTGGATAAAATCTTGCCCTAGAATCAGACAAAAACAGAAAGCAGCCATTCTAAATTTCTTTTTTAACAAACATAAAATGTTCTTGATGTGGCAAATGGCGGCATCATTACCGCAGAGAGCATAATCTAAGATTGGTGGGTAGTGCGGTGGGGGTGAGTCACAGCAAACTTAAGAAACTGTCAGGACGTTTAAATCTCCATCTGTTCACTATGTTAAACCCCTACCAATACGATCTACACCTATCCACCCCCAGCTGCACCACGCTAAATACCTTTTACACATCGCAATTGCTTTATTGGCCATTATCAATTTAAAATGCACTACCAGTTTCCTGTGTTCAATACATTTTAATGGCTGTATTGATTGTGCAAAATGTTACTGTACACATAAAATCATCTGAATGAAACTAACCATGCTCAACTGGTCTGTAAGCTTGCCACTGTGTTCCAGGACAGTTTGCAGCCCCCCCTTTAAAAGAAGTGAGTTTGTGAGTGTTACCTCTGAGCCGATTATTCTCTATCTATAGCATATGTTGTACATGCTGGTGTGGCCAATATGCATGCCACAATTTGTGCAGACTGGGCTCCTTCACAGACACAAACATGGGATGAACTGATGTGCAAAAATGACTCGGGATGTTAGACTGACATCTAAAAATAAAGTGACAAGCAAGTCCACACAGACTCATCTCTGACTTGAATACACAGTGACAGAGAAGGGGCACACAAAATGCATAAAGGCATTCAGCCCTTTACTCACTTATGAGCTCATTATGGTAATGCCGTTCATCATACAGTCAGTGCCCTTGTTCCCAACCCTGTATGGGCCTGACCTCTCACACTGCTCCCTCGCTGAAGCCCCGCTGACTCTGAGGACCAGAGAGGGCCCATATGCTTTGTGTCTGCACGCTACGCATTCACCGCGACCACACGAGACATTCTGTCACCACGCATTATGTCTCCCAGTTGAAGCCAGCACCACACAGAGAGACTGTGTCGGTTAGCTGTCTGCGCTGGAATATTTGGGTGTATCTGTCACTCAGTGTTTTTAGGGGCCATGCACCAGGTACACTGTGGATATGACAGGTATGAACTGAGTGGAGGAAATGCACTGTCTGTCTGCAGGTAAGCAGGCAAAGTAGGCCTTAGTTTTCGTGACAAGAAAAGGCCCTAACTACACTGAAGATGGGTTAAATATTCAGCAGCTACTGTATGCCTGTCTTCATGAGTAGCTCTCTGTCCATCTGTGCCAAAATAGTGAGGACAAGAGCCAAGTTTGTGTCCCTAGAGTAAGTTGTGCACGAGGCCATAATTTATCAAACTAACTCAGGAAGGGCTGATCTAATACAAGTAGTCTTATGTATAAAAACTAACGCATGTCAAAGCAAAGGGGTTTTTCAAAAACACAAATGCATCCACTGCAGGATGAACAAGTTCTTTTCTGACTCCCAGATGGAAACAGGCTGTCCTTTCAACACTTTGGCCTCTGCTGACCTTGACTCATTAACAATGCTCATTAGTGAATGTGCCACTTGCCCCTTTCACCACTAAGCTGAAGCCATGAAATGTGAGAGACTGACAATGTCTACTATCACTGACCAGTCTATTCATACACAATCACTGCTCCATCACAACCACAGTCAGTGTCTTGTCCTAATAATGAACAATGCCTTGAACTGAATAAAACAAGGAGAAAGTTGACCAAGCGAGTGCTTTGTTCCACAGCTCTGGAGAACTATAGGGAACACACAGACCAACAACATCTCCGCTTCCCTTAAAATAAACTCTTTGGCCGTGCAAAGAGAACCTTTTGTCATATTTCAAATAGTGGGTGTGTGGGTGGGGACAGCGTTGCAGTTCATTCCACACATGCCTTCCCACTGCATCCCATCCAACTGGGCAGTGATGCCTTACTACAGGCAGTATGTTGTGTGCCAGCTGTTCTGGTCAGGGTTAGTCCCTCTGAACATGCAGCGTATCCACCCTTCAGCCAGAGAACCCTCTGCACTCCAATCCCACTGGTGCATTTACCTTCACACAACTTAATTAAAGGCTCCAGCGCTCTTGGACAGATGAACTGCATTACCTAGCTGTAACATGCCGATGATTGTGACACTGACATTGCTGGAAACTTCTGAGATACCGTTATCCACTTATATATGTGCAAAACAAATGCACTCAGCAATGCGCGACTGAAACTTGGCTATCATTATCTAATGCTGTCACAGCACTGTAGACCAGAAAGGCCAAACCCATTTCCAAGGAGTCACGGAAGGAGGTACTTTACCTGAAAAGGAAGTACCTGAACAGGTGATATCATGCAAGCTGTTTCACCCTGACTCACCTTTGCTTTTCAAATATGTGGATTGGTGAAACTGTGTGCAAGTGTGTGGTGCTGCAGGGTGAATTTGACAGTTAAAACCGGGTAAACATCAACACAGGAGCCACTTCAGTGGAGGGAATGGTACACATTGCTGATTGACACACAGAAGACATGTTAGGACTGTGACCCCTGCATACCTTTGGTAGCTCTTTGAGTTGGTTGGCATCGAGGAGCAGCTCCTCCAGGCTGCGACTGTAGCGGAACACCTCATCGGGGACTGTCTGCAAGTTGCAATGTCGCTTGTCCACCGACTCGACGTGGCGGTTGCAGCGCCACAGGGGGATACACTTCAGCATGTCCGGCCGCCGTGGGGGATTGGGTTGCCGGTGCTACTGAAATCTCCGCATCGGAGGGTGAAGGTCGGCGGGAGAGAGGATGTTTTGTGGGAGTGGGCTCACTCAATGTCAAAACACTCACTGTGTCCCCACGACGATCCTGAGCAGGAGGCCGAAATCCACTTAGAGACACAAAAATAATCCCTTCGATCTGTTAGCGATATTCCCTGTTTCAGTTCAGATGGCTTTCACGGATTGTCACGTTCGTCCTCGTGTCATCCGCTCCTCACTTACAACTAGCATACACCAAAAAACGAGAACTCCCACTTGGCTGAAGTGTTTCCTCACTTCTTGCACTCACTTCTTCACAGAGACGGGAGTTAGCTTGTTGTGCTACCGCCACATCCCTGAATGAGACCGAAGCTCCGCCGCGGCTAGCTGAAAAACATGCAGCCAACGACCCAGCGATGTAGAAACGTTGCTTCAAGTGTCCCAGTCATGAGTGGTGACTGATAATACACCCACTCGACTTAGGTTACAGGTAAAACATTACCTCAAAGCAGCCAACATAACACACGGAGCGAGGCGGCAGAGATTAACCCGAGTATGGCTGCGCTAGGATGTGCTCGTCCTCACCGGCTGTGTTGTTAGCAGGCTAGTTACCGTTAGCTAACACGGGCTAGAAGCTGAGTGAACGTCTTTGTGACTAGCTGCAGTTAGCTAACACTAGTATAACGTACGTTACGTTAAACACCTTCTTAACCGGACGACTCTGTGTGGTAGCAACATCCCAGAAGACGTCAAAGAAGCTGCCCGGTGAGCGCGGTGTGAATGCGACGTAGGTAAAATGCCAGCAGCGCGAGCAGGAGCTTCAGCAACAGCCGCGCATCCCTCCCCTTGTTGAGCCGAGGCAGGCCGGTTTGGCGTGTGGGGGGCTGGGCTAAGTTTGAGCTGGAGCAGAGGCCACACGGTGCTGGAGCCTCCGCAGCACAGCGTTACTTCAGCGCCATCTAGCGGCACATAGATAGCTTCAACTGCTGAAGCTTCTTTAAACCTCTATCAGTAAAATACTTCAAATGTTCTTATCATGCCAAGAAAATTATTATGAAATAGTAAAGACACAAATCACTGATATTCGTTTAATTTCCATGGCAAATTACTCCAACTTTTCACTGCTGTTTTTTGTTATTTTAAATAGTTTTTTATTGACAATACAGGAAATACAGAAGCAAAGATATACAGATATAATACATACATATATATTTAATACAGATATAACATCAGAGCCAGGTGTAATCTTTAAATGACCACATTAACGCCACTTGCATTAAAACGCGCATACATATTTTATGTATTTTACATGAATATGCATGCTGTATGTATTAATACTTTTTCCCTACTTCAGTCTTGATCATAAAAAAACATTTCCTTCATCACGGTCGGGACAATTCTTACAAGATGCCAGTGTTTTAAATGGGTAAAAATACAATCTGTGAATTAGTTTATTTTTTTGCACATATACATTTATAGAAAAGACATGGAAAAAAGAAATAAAAAGTTAAAACATTGTGCAGGAGAGGTTGGGAGCCAAAATGGCTTATAAAGATACCTCCCCTATTAAATAACAACAATCATACATAAAAAGTAAAGATAAAAGCAAATAATGCCTAATTGAACAAGAGTTCCAGAGTATCAAGTAATACAAAATTGTAAGAGATGTACAATTTACAAAAAAATAAATATAAATGGAAAGACAAAGTATTTATAAGCTGAAATGCAAATTAGAAATACTATAGTAAATGCCAAGTGGATTTTTTGGGAGGGTTTATCACAGTCTGGTATGTGTTAATAATAAACAGCAACTTTGATCTCGATACATTTATATTTTTTTGCACAGTGTCATATTTTAAATTAATCCCATTCAATACCCACATACATATTTTTGTGTATTTCACATGAATATGAGTACTATATGCATGTATCATTCCTTTTTTTTCTCTTTTTTTTCTAGCTTCAGTCTTGATCATCAAAAATCATCATCATCATCAATTTCAGGATTTTAACCCATTAAATCCCCTTATTTTTACATGATGCCAATGGTTTTTGTTTAGAAACAAGGAGCACAAATAGATTTTTTTTTTGCAGCTTTCTTATTCTTTGAGTCAACAATGGTCTTAATGTTCTGTTTAGTTTCAAGTTCAAATACTAAAAATAAAAGTGTAGACTGCCTAAATTTGGATTCATGAATACAATACTTTGCTAGAATGATCATCAAATTGATTATATGTAATTTGTTTTATATTATTGTTATTGTAAATTTCAAACAGTACATTCTCCCAGTAAAGAGAAAATTCTGAGTAAATGATATCAACAGTACACCAGGATACATCTCTCCAAAAGTGAATGTTCCCAAAACAGCTGCAGCATTGTTTTTGCATTCATTTCACAAAATAAACAATTTTCACGTCTTTCTTAAATCTGAGAAGATAATGCTTATTGCTTGCTTGCTTTATTGGGAATATTTTCACCATTTAACTGTTCCATCAGACAGGCCTCTCCAACAGAGAAGAAGTCGTGAACGGCTCTGGTTCCCCATCAATGGTCTCTTCAAAGCCACCGGACTCCTTTGACAAAAACAGTAATTTTAGCTCACAGAACACAGAAGCTGCTGGTCTACCGATGCTTTGAGTAGTTAGCTATTTTATGTTATTGTGTGTCTTTGGTGAATAAGAACCCTTTGAAATGCCAGTCACACAGCAACACAAACAAAACATCTGTTCGGGGCAGCAGAAGACCAGCAGCTCCTGTGTTCAGCAAAGTTATATCATTATTTTTCTCAATGGAGTCTGGCTTTGAAGACAGTGATACAACAACTTAATTTTCCCACTGAAGATCACTGACAGCCCAAAAAAAGGAAGCAAAGTTATGTTTTGCTGCTCCCCCTTTTTTCTGTCCTTCTGTCTCTTTTTGAGGTATTTTTTACAGTCATTTTGTGTCTCTTTGTAGTTATGTTGTGTCTCCTTGTGGTTGGTTTGTGTATTTTTGTGGTCATGTGGGTCCCTGAGATAATTTTGTATCTTACTGAGGTCGTTTTATGTCTTTTTTAGTCGTTTTCTGTTGCTTTACGTTGTCTCATTGTGGTTGTTTTGTATCTCTGTTCAGTCATTTTGTGTCTTTGACATACTACTTGAATTACAAGATGGAAAAGTACTCATTATGCAGAATGGTCCATTTCAGAACAATGTATGTTTTTCAGATATATGTATGGGCATATAATTACTGGTGCATGAATATGTGCATCACTTTGATGTTGCAGCTGGTAAAGGTGGGGCCACTGTAAGTAAAAGTAACCATTTTGCAAAATGGCCCATTTTAGAATCATGTTTGTTAAATAAATAATCAACATAGTTAGTGGTGCATTCATGTGTACATCACTTCAGTGTTGCAGCTGGTAAAGATGTGGCAAACTGTGGATGTCCCCCAGGATCAATGAAGTCTTGTCTCAATCTGCATTACTTCATTTATTTGTTGGTTATATTTTGTATTATTAATCTGAGTGTACAAATTATTATCACATTATGTAATGGAGTAAAAGGTACAGCATTTGTCTCTGAATTGTAGTGAAGATTTATATAGTAGCAAATAATGGAAAATTGTGCACCTAGGCCATCTGATTTTGATTACTGTAACACTGCTTTACTGATCATGTTTATAAATCATGTTTCTCATCAAGGTGATTTTCAATATACAAAATAAATGTGTTAAACATCCACCTACAACGTACGCTCCTTTAAGTATGTGGGTTGCATGTAGAGAACATACGCTTTGATAATGGCAGTACTGCAGAGTTGCAGGGCTTAAAAAAAAATAAACTTTAAAGGTGAACATTCTCTCCCAAATGCAGCATCATCATCATCATTATCATCATCAATGCATCTGCCACAGAACAAAATCCCATTGTGGCAAGTGAAACAGGTTAATAAAACTGAGGCAAAATCCTGTCTTTGTTGGCCATTTCTCAGAACTAGCTGTGCATCTCCTTATAAAAACTACAGCAGAGGCATTTCAGAATAACCAATGTAATTTTGGACCATAAACAAAAGACTGAAGTACACATTTTTACTTATGAATCAAATGCTATGCTCTCAAACAAAAAGGCGTAGTTGCAAGCAAATCAAAACCAAAGGATTCTTTATTCATAACCAGTCATAAAAAAATTGCATCACACTTTTTGTGAACAAACAATAACCTTTAATCGTAGAAAGGAAAAGTGTTTACATGTCCCGGCAATTCCATGAAGGGAAAAAAAAAAAACAGAGCTAAAACAAGAAAACAAAAGTGTTACAAGATTGGATTACAAAAATTTGAAACTTGCACTAAAAAAAGGAGTCTTCACAGATCACAAAGCAAAATCTGACATGTAAATATTTTAATGAGTCCCCCCCCCCCCCAATGGGGCGTTTAATATTAATATCAACAGCAATTAAAAAAAAAAAAAAAAAAAAAAAGGAAGGGAAATAAAAACATAATTACAACTTTCAGAGGCCTGCATCTCTAGCTGCAGTGACTGAAATGAGTTTGGGGGGCAGGTTTTGGGATGGGTGCTGGTGAACCGTTTCAGACACTTTACGCAGAGAGGTCACTGCTGTTGAATCGATCTTGGTCATACACCTCTGCGACAACTTTGCGACCTCCGAACCAGCGGTCATTGAGGGCCTGGATGGCTTTGTTCATCTCTGAGGCCATGGAAAACTCTACAAAGATTTTGACAATAATATCTGCATCCTCTTCTTCTCCTTGCTTTTCCTGGTATATGATGACTCTGTTGACAGAGCCAAACTTCCCGCACTCTTCTGTCACCTCACCCTCTAGGTCGTCGTCGATGTCCTCTGGTCCAACCATATTTCGAAGCACCATCACCGTAGACTGGAGAAGAGCCAGAATATAAAAAGTTAAAGATCATTTTGATGATTAAAAATTAATTAATTAAATAAAAGCTTTCATCAAGGTAAGCATTTTTCCCCAAATCTCACCTCTGATTTTCTAAGCAGTTTCTGCATCACCATATGTCTGGCACTGCTGCCTGAGATGCTCATGTGTTCTTGGTCACTCAACATCTCCTGCCCTGTACCGTCCTGCAGCATCTCCTCTTTCTCTTCTTTCCTCTCCTGTTGGTTGGAGCCACCAGCTTGATTAGACAGGACTGGCGGCGAGGCGAGCACAGGGTTCACAAGACCGACCTGGGGAAGCACTGGTATGGGAGGGCGCACTGGAGTCACACCTTTCAGGGAAAGGCAGACATGCAGTCAGTGACATCACATGAGGAAATAAACAGAAGCTCTTGAAAGTTATACGATGCAGGATTTTCCCTAAAAAACAATGTATAGAATCATACATGAGTAATCCTTCTCAGTCATCACTTCTGACCCTTTAGGAGTGTGTGGCGATGTATTTATCTGGAGATACTTTGGGCTCTACTTGTATTTTCTTATTCTGCTATGTTTAGGACGTTCCTCACAACATGCACATGAGAAGCACGCATCCAAAAGGAACCTATGAAAAAAACGTAAATGTAGCCAGGCAAAACTGAGCTGGGGTTGGCTTTCACTTTCAATTCTGTTTACAAACAGTATAATTCTTGCTTAGTATACCTTTACGAAGGAAGAGCAAATTAAACAACCATAGTCAAGTAATTGCTTTCAGAGCATGTGCTGAACTCACTCTATAATCAACCACACTTGCTATAGGTCGAATTAAATTAAATATTGATCCTGTTAATAATCAAGTGTTTAAAATGGCTTCCAACCTGATACCATTACAGTGGACAAGGATAAACCCATCCTTTGAGATTTCATCTCCTTCAATGCTGTGCTAATGACTACTAAAATTGTAAGCCATATCAAGTCATGTGGGGGGCCCATACCAACTGGCAAGATGATTTATTAGTGATACATACAAGTGTGGTTTCTCATTTAGCAATTTGTACCACAGAAATGACTCAATTCCTTCAGAGACTGCAACAACCCCAAAGTATCACAATTTACTCACGTTTAATGCCCTAAGAACAAAAGGAGGAGCTTTGGGTCTGGGTAACAGGGGACTGCATTAAAGGTATAGTTTGGATCTTTGGAAGTGGGGTTGTATGAGGTCTGTAACCCCACTTTAAAAGATCCAAACAATCCCTTGTGTGTAGCCAAGTTGTAAATTGAAAGAGGTACAGCATGGAGAATAAGAGAATACATTTGTTTCGTTTTCTCCGCCTACCTACCTACCTACCTACCTCAAAATACCTACTGATAAATCGAAAGGAAATTTAAATATATGGTTGCACTGTGTATAAAGCTGTATGTTTTAAACAGCACTATAAAGCACAATTAAGAATTACTGAACTTTATTATTAAACTTTTTAAAAAATGAGCACTCACTCATGTCTTGGTACACACCTGTGATGACCCCTGGTGCCTGGGCAGCCATAACAGCCTGAGGTATTCCCATTTGCTGACCGAGAAGTTGGGGCGCGGCTAACGCCCCCAGGACTGATGCGCCAGCTACAGCCTCCTTAAGAGAGGGGGGCCGAAGACATTAGGTAAGGGAAACACACAGAGCACAGCACAAGGCAGCACAGTCAACGATCACACAGCATGGCACAGAGTGAGCTCAGCCTTGCCTCTCTTTAGTGAAATACATGGTCACCAACATTACTTTAGTACATATTCATCGACTATTCTTAGCGAGTCATAAATATACAGCAGTGATGATAAGAAAAGTTTCAATCATGACACAATCATGAATCATTGTGACTGAAAAATAGCTGTTAATGTGTTTGTGCTAACTAAGAGAAGACTCTTAGCTTACACACCCAATCAGTGAATGGGAGGAGCTTTTATCACTTAAGATACTTTACAAAAGTTTGGTGATTGTTTTTAACACATTATACTATAATAAAAACAATTAAGCCCAGAATGTTTTATATTTTAGGGCTGTTAAATTGACACTGTGTCAGGGCAGCTACTGCTTTAACGTGATCCCTACAAAACTGGTCTTCTCCCAGTCACCTTAAAAAATGCTATGCCCATATTATCTGTGCTTTTGGTGTCAATTCTAGCTAGATCTGGGTTATATTTACCTGGAAGGCCATTAAATCCCTTTGGAAGGGATTCATACTTGCCTGGGCCGTTATCTTAGCGGTGGCTGCCGCTGCGGCCACAGCTGCAGCAGGCGGCAGACCACCAGGGGTCGTGGGGGTCAGTAGGGGCATGGGCGGAGTCACTGCTTTGCCCACCCGTAGGTACTGACCCCCCAGGTCAAAGAGGTTCATAGATGACACAGCGTCCAGGGCTGACTGAGGCTTTTCATACTCTGCAAGTGAATAAAATAGTAGTAAATAGCGGAGCGATGGCAACACAAAGAGCACGAGCGAATGAGAGCCCTCCAGCTCACCAATGAAGCCAAAGCCTCTGTGTCGCCCTGTGGTGGGGTCTCTGGCTAACGTGCAAGACTTGATCCTTCCGAAGGCCTCAAACACACTCTTGATGTCATCATCTGACAGGTCAGGGTGGACAGACGCCACGTAGATCCGATTGAAGGCGCGCGCCTCCTCTGCCAGCTGGTCAATGATGGGTTGCGCCTGACCGATGTTACTTGGCCGCCCAACCTATAGCACAGATCATACCAGCAGGGCTACTGAGTAAGGGGTTTATAGTACCAACCAAGAACGCGCTCCAGCAAAACTCCAAATCCCTGCAGCACTAACTTTCGACAGCCACCAAGTTCAGTCAAAGCCACTCTCCTACATTTATGACACAATGCTATCCTGGTAAGTACTCTCTGGTTAAGTGGACATGCATATCTATTACTGCACTCTTAAAAAGATCTGATGAAGAGGTTATGAGATCTGAAAAAGCCCAGAACAGCTCTAGCCCATCTCATTTTTTTTATTCTTACACTGGCCTCCAGGTACAAAATACTCGAACATTTATAACTCCATCTTTTCAAAAACATTAACATGACAAGTTCTGCATAGATCACTCTCACTCTTCTGAACTCCCTCATTATAAATGACCACATATTCAAAACCAGCCTGACTGCCAAACAGATGGGGTGTCTTAGTATCTGTCAGGTGAGCATCATGAATCTTATCACTGTACTAACATACATTTCTTGACAAGTTGTGTAATATAGCCTTAAATGAGTGAAATATAATGCAACCTTCCATAGTGCCAACTATCACTTCAACTACTATGCAAATACAACACTATTTTGTAAATAAATGCGAAACTATCAAACAGGAAACCGCAGTGTTATTTCAAAACCACCAGTTCAGCCAGTCACACTGTGCACGCACAGTGTGGCTGGCTGAACTGATGACGAACCGGTAGGCGAACGCATTCCGTGTCTAACATTACTGCTACGCACCCTGACATCTTCCTCTCCCTATGCAAGACGAGCATCTAAGAACGACTGGGATCTGTACTACAGATGGGGCGGCCAAGCAACACCAACCAGGCGCAGCCCATCATCAGCACACCTTGGACACAGAGCGACGCCATGCGCCGCTGGGCATCCTACTGGAACTGGTCGCTTAAATAGCCTTGATGACATTGTTGAAGCATAACACACAACACAGACAGTACACTGAGCATACACACACACACACACGACACACGCACCTGGGAATCAACAGACACAGACAAGCAAAGAGAGAGAGAAATGAGTCACATATGAGTGATTTCACAGATCAATTAAGCATCACAAAAGCAGTTAATAACAAATTGATTCAGTATTCCAAATGCCAGGAAGGAATCCAAATCCCTGGTTAATCAAACTACACAAGAAATATATTCAAGGGAGGTATTAAAATGTTTCAATTCGTCCATGTGTACCTAAGACCTCTTTAGAGGTACTCATATCTCCAGACAACTTACCTTAATGTTTCGCCCCCCGAGCATGACTGAGTTCATCTGCTCCAGTGCCAGCTGAGCAGCCTCTGGCACATCATACTCCACAAAGGCAAAGCCCTGCATAGTCAGACAAAATGCAATGAAAACGGAAAATACACAAACAATAAAGAATTATTAGACAGCTCTGTTTGTTATCGTTAGGGCTGTCCCGACTACCATTTTTGGGGGGCTCCAGAGCTTTAGTGGTAATCAGCAGCGAATAATATGCAAAGCTTTGGCTGGGGATGGAGGTGGAGGCTGAACACAACTCTTGGAAGGATTCAGCCAGACATTTGGTTTGGTGTAATTTATGCATGTTTTTGGATCCCAAGGGGTTTGGTTGGACATAGTTCTATCTAAACAAGAGTGACTTTTTTTTTTAATTTTAGACCAACATAAATGCTTATAATAATAAGCTTCAAATCCAAGACAATGCCTGAAAAAGGGCTGTGACTTAGAAGTACAGAAACAGCATACTAGCTCCTACAAATATAAGATTTGAGATTTATTTAAAATCTTGGTTTTTTTTAAGTTGGAGTCAATGTTTCTGTTACACAGGTTAGATGCAGCATTTAAGGCCTTTTCCAAAGTCCCTCCTCTATCAGCAAAAGGCCAGTTTAACATGTGCCCAGCTAACAAAGCAACAACAGCTAACATCCAACACAAACCCATTCAATGGTCTACAATTAAGATTTAAGATTAAGATTTTACCCATTTTAAATAGCTAAAAAATGTTTTCGTTCAATGTTTTGTTCGATGTTCAATGTTTGTATTGTGGCAGGCAGCTACAAATACATCAATCTATGGGAAACACTGAGATTTATATTTATATATCCTTTGTTGTCAATTCTCAGGAAAAAAGAAAAGAAAAGTCAATATGCGGTGGTCAATGCTGATATGGTGGCAGGCCACCACGAAAACTCTATGAAAAGGAAACACTGAGATTTCTATTTCTCAATTACTGTCATTACTACAAACAAAAAAAGGAAACATAACTATGATATAAAATTTAAAAAAAATCCAAATCCAAAAATTGAAAACTAAATACCTACACAATAAATAAATAACTGTCTGATTAGTCGAATTTACAGGTCCAGCTCTAGTAATATTTAGCATTTCAATCAAAGCAGAAAAACAGAGTTTATGCCATTTTTAACACTGACCTTGTGTTTCATTGTAACTGAATCCCACGACATGTCAATGCTCTTGATCGGGCCGAAGGGGGCAAAGGCCTGTCTGATGGTGTCCTCACCAAGCTCATAGTATATGGAGCCCACATAGACCCGACACATGATGGCTAGGGCACGTTGCCGCTGCGCTGCCACCTGCCAACCGAGGAAAACAACACATGATAAGCATTAGAGAGTAAAAGAAAGGAAGACAAACACACACACACACACTAATAATCAATGTGTACTTTCTACTGAGCTTGCTTTCCCCCAAAATAGTTAAGAGTCCAATTCCAAGTTAGGGGGTCTGGACAGGTAAATAGGGTAATAATGGGATACTGTAGTCAATGAACAGTGTGGAAAAAAATACTAACATGTATAACAGTTATAAAATGCTGATGTCACCATTTGTAATTACAGTATGACCTCTATTCTGTTACTACTGAACAGACATATGGAGAAAAACACACTGAAGTGATTGACATGCACAGCCCTCACAAATATTTGGCTTCAGTAACTGACCTGTAGTCCAGGGATGCAAGTAAGGTAACAAAAGTAATCGTGGAGTTCAAACGAAATCCATACAAAGTCTTGATGAAAGCATTTCAAACTTTCTTCTCAAGTCTAAAGGGAGGGATGGTTTAACCACCGAAAGTTGCTGTGCTCTTTACTGATGCCTTTAAGTCAGTCTGCTTCAGTTATTTCATTCTACTACCAACAAAATATAACACGTGTCTGATTCATGACATAATGAAAAGCTGACTTGTTCATTGACAGAAAAACTTGACTTTGAGATGGCCAAAAAGATCCCTGTTCCAGCAGTTCTCTCATTTTGGTCCATTAAAGGGATTGCTATCCCTCTTTCGTCCCATGCCAAGAACTTTCTGTTTTTAAATGAAGCAAATGCATATTTTTCAAAGAGAAGTGACTTTTCTCACATTTAAAACCCTTAAAAAAAGTCCACTAACAGCCAAAGAGCTTTGGCCATCTTCTAATTAAAAAATACGAATGTAAATTATCCCGTTGTGACTCAAAAAAGCAAGTAACAAGTGCTTCAACTATTAACAACAGTTACTGATCTCACAAAGGATTACTAACATGGTCGCAGGTACACTAACACTAGAGAGCCATGTTTTCTTACAAAATATGCATTCTTTGTCAAAGAAAACGGCAGGGAATGTTGCCAAAGCAACCAATAAAAGAAGGGTAACAGTCCTTTTCCATTGGGAATGCGCACAGAAAAATAATTTAATAATCTATTGACCGATTGTAAAGGTGAGAGAGGATCTCCAAAGCCCATTGTCACTGCTGCCATCTGAAAGACAGTAAAGATGAAAAAAGTGCTGAAAAGTAGGTTAGATATCCCTTAGCTTTGCTTTTTCAAAATTGTCATTGCTTTGCTAGATAGACAAAAGTGGTTAGGCTAACACTATATTCAGAGCCTCCCTCTAAACAACATACAGTTCGAGGAGTTACCTCCCCTATCTACATTACAAATCACCACACAGCAATAAACATAAACAAGTCCCCTTTAAAAGTGCAAAGCATTAACATGATAATCAATGCCTTCTTGACGTTCTTCTCCATCTGAAAAAGAACAGAAGTAAAAGCAAGGGCACGTGGTCTACACATGGGGGCTTTTTCACAGCATGGGGGAGGAGGGAGCAAGACTTCCAGGAGAGCTCTAACAAAACTGGCTTCTGAGTCAAGCGATGTCTGAATTACTTAAGTCGGAAAAGGCTAAGATATTCTGTCTAGAATCAAGACTCACAGACGACACGCGCATTACAAACTTTGTGTTTGGCAGAACACCAAAACATTTTAAACATCTCACCTGCAGGTTGGTGAGCTGTTGTTGCTGATGGGCGATGGTCTGTTTCACCAACACACTCTTAATGCTTTGTTCCATGGCATACTTCTTTGCCTGGAAAAGGAGAAAAGCCATTGCAGTACCTCACACACATCTGTCATATCAAGACTGTCATAAATACAGTCATAAATACAGCATCAGTACATTTACATGTTACTTTTTTATCCTGCACTCTTAATCCATCAGTAGGGTAAATTTCCCGTTAAGACCACTTGCAATTTCTGAATTGAAAAATAAATAAATAAAACAAACAAATCCCTAAATTATATTGTTTTGCTGTGTGATGTTTGTCCCAATGAAGCTGCTTGTTACCAGATTTGTCAATATCAAGTTATTTAAGCACATGTGTGATACCCCTGTTTTTCAAAGTTCTTGTTTGTTATCAACATTTGAGTTATTAGTGTTTTGAGGAAGACACATCCTAGATTATTACTTGAATTAGAAATACTATTTATTTTGCAATCAAAATATAAGTTTTAGCATGATAGCAAACAGACCAGATGCTGAATCAATACAGTGGCTGCATAGTATGGTGGTCCTGTATAGCTTACATACAGTTTTGTTTGACGTTAATAATATTATTACTGTCAAATGGACAGTAACTGAATGTTTATCTTGATCTGTTCTCATCCAGTACAAAGAAGAATATCAAAAAGGCACATAGATTACATTACAATACTTATGTCAAACATTTACATGATAATTATAATATGCAAACAATAGTAATAAAAATATGAATACATTTCACTAATATATAAAATAAATAAAGCACTAAAAGAAGGACAAATGATTCGGGCAAGTGTAGAGGACCTTCCAGCAATCTTTGTCACACACATGCCTGTGAGTAAAAAGCTGATTAAACACTCATGTTTTAAATAAACATATCCAGGAAACCTGGCACTCACCAGGGGAAATTAGCATTCTTTGGGCCCTGACCCAAACTGCATGTGAATCATACAAACTTATAGTGGATATATTTTAATCACTACAGGTACATTTAGGGAGATACTGCATGCTATGGGTTTCCTACCCTCTGAAGTGCCTCCTGCTGCTCTGGGGTGAGAGGCGGCAGGCCAAGCTTGGAGCCTGTGCCCTGTCCATTCTCCATCGTCAGAGCTTCACCTCCCTGCAAATCAGAAACAGCTATTCATTTTTAAAAAGCAAATAAAACAAACTCAGAAACATAATCTGGGGCATTAAGACCTGCCTGTATGTAAATCAATAACTGCATTTTCCCAGTAAGAAAATTCCTGCATTGCAATCAGAAGTGACATATCCTCACACAGCACAGGTTATCATTGAATATGCTAACATATACAGGACATACACCCGGATTTAAACCAGGTGGGACCGGACGAACTTCTTACCTACGCAACCCGCTAATCGCTGGGTCCACCAGACTGAGGCAGGAAAGCCCCCAAGGGGTAGAGGACTGACGGCTTTAACAATTCAACAAATTCTAGGGGAAATAAAAAAGCCTTCAGACTAGCAATAACAGAAACAGGCAGCTAGCATTATTTTTTACATTGCAGTCGAACGTTTCACATAGCCGGCCCGTCTTTCCCTCTTTAGGTTTCAGTCGGCTAACGTTAGCGTGATGCACATGAATGCTAATGACGGCTCTTATCCTAACATGCGCAACGTTAGCTAGGTGTAGCAGCAACAACGGGCTTAAAATACATTTTAACCGAAGAAATGTTTAGCTCATTCGATAAAGACATTAACCACGACATATTTTCCTTGCACCTCTATGATCATAAGCGCATTATTACAATAGAAATCACTACAGCATTGGTGAGGCCTGGTTTCTCTGTCGCTAGCTTACGTTATCTTTGTTGCTCCACAGAAGCTAGCTGTCGTTAGCTAATGTAAGGCATTCATTACTATGGCGCGTGAATTAAGCTGTATCTTCCCCAGCGAGATATACTGTTGATTAACAGGATATTTAGTTCAGAATAAATTCCACCAAACATCGCTAATTAGTTGCGCCACCGCCTCTGTAGCTGTAACATGTAAATGTCTCTTTTTATCAAGGAATGTATTTACCGCAGTCTCCGTAACCGCCATGAAGCACACCTTCTTCGAGAGGCCCACTTAATCTCACCACTCGCGAGATCGTCGCATTTTCAATGAAAGGTATCGCGAGAATGGAACCATCGCGATGATAGGGCTGGACGTGTTTTGAATACAGTTTTTCACCTTCAACATCTCAGGGTTAAGTGTTTATGATATCGTTATGATTCATCAGATCAGGAATTTCAGCTGTATTTTTTACAGTTAATGTTGTAAATGAAATGTTGTATTCTTGACAGTTGGACATTAAAACTCTGATCAAATGTTTTTACTCAGGTGGTCCAAACAAATTAATTAGGCTATATTTTTCTCCCAATAACCAATAATGATTTCTTATTCTTATAGATTAGAAGACCTCAGCATTGTTTAGGCTATGGACCCCTCAGCTGAAAGATTATATATGTGTGTGTGTATATATATATATTAGTATGAAATTATATATAAGTTGTCAAATATTGAGTTGTATATTAAACTGAGCCTACAATAATGTGTAGCTCTTTTATGGTGCAAATTACTAAGCTATTAAAATAATAATTAGTGGCAGATTTACTATACATCATGTTTGTGTCTGAGGTGGATGGTATCTCAGATTCTTCTGCTTGAAAATTTACAAAACGATCTATTGTGGCCCACAAGAATGGCTGTAGATGTGGAATAATAATGCAGCTCACTGGCCAGTATGTTTCAGTAGGACATAACTGCTGGTTAACTAGTTCACTTCACTGTTATGGACAGGTGCCGCACAGTGATTTAGTGTTACCTAGGTAACATGATCACACAAGGATTCATGGGTAACACTTAGCCTATCATCAATGTTGTGAACTGTGATTTTTTTCACAAATAGGCCAATTTATCTTTACTAATATGTTGGATTGATGTTATTGTGTATTTTTAGACATACAATTTGAAGGAAAAAAAATGTAATTAGCATACAATCATTTGGTGGCCCCCTTGGGGTCACGGACCCCCTATTGAAGACCCAGGCTTTATTAAGCCTGTGTACTACCTTAAAAAAAAACCCTTAAGATCTACCGTTCCTTTTCCTAAATGTGTTTATTTTGTTAGAAGTAATGAACTCAAAATGATCAACACTGTTAGTCCAATAAATAAATAAATCCCAATAATTTCAGACATAACCAACATGTCACATATTGTTTATTGTCATGTATTTCTTTGCAGTAGCTACAATATTTAACAAAGTTTTAAGTAGAACACATCCAAAGGCAAGTTTCATTCAACAGATTCACGGGAAAAAGAATTCATTTGACATAAAATAAGACTGATATGGATGTTTTTTGTTTCATGTTTGCACAGTCTAAACATTCATCTTCTTGGTCAGGAACTGAACTGTGACTGACAAAGGCAAAATGCAAAGTTTTCGAATGGTTGCAGGCTATTAAGACATGCAGTTTACTAGATCAAATGAGAGCGAAAGTGGCACTGCTTTGCATTGAAATTCCATCTAAAAGTAAACCCCCTTGATAGCCACAAACAAATATTTACACCATAGCCCATTGTTGTTAAATGTCTGGGAGAATTCAGGGCTCCTGTCTTTAGAGACACACTGATAAGAAGGCTTGACACAGAGTAGAGTAAGTACTGTAAGCAATGACTGTACAGCAGTGTAACTGTTATGAAACCACGACCTTACCGACCTGGGAAACAAATGAAGCAGAGCTAAGTGAGTCTGACAAACAAGAGAACGCTGCTGAAGACCGATCAGACAATTCACTATTGTTTTTTGCTGTCCAGTTTTGTAAAGGAAAAATCCACCCAAATGGTGAGCTTCTTTTACGGTGCCAAGTTTGGATCCTTGACAAGAAAATCTGGCAGAGCAGAAGGAGTGTATTCTATTTTGGTGTCTGTGTAGGCCGCGGTGCAATCGATTCCAAAGTTCACACTGAAATTGTACTGAAATAAACCTACAGTAGACCTGACACTGGAAAATAAACATCTTCAAAGGAAAATATTCCTCTTTTCTTTCAGCGATTATGTTGTATCACCTGCGGCCCATGAAAACCTCCATAGGTAGGTATTATTAATATAAGACAAAATGCTAAATGCTTCTTCAAATTTTTCCTAAAGATTTGGGGTAGATCTTTCCTTTAAAACACCTCTATACAAAAAAATATAGTATGAGAAAAAAATCCTCCGATGGTTTGGGATATACCGCAAAAATAAGCATAGCAGGAATATTATCAACAATGTAGCAATTTTTATTAACAAGTCTCAAGATCCCGTCACCATCACCCTTCCTCCCAGTTATATACGACTATAACTTTACTTCACAAGCTTCCTGTGATGTATTCCAATTTTCGTACAAAGGCTGCAGCTCTTTCCAAACTAACACTGACTGCAGCAGAGATCGTTATCACCCGATCTATATGTTCAATATACAAAGGCTGCAGCTCTTAATGGAGCTGCCATTACTGGTTGTCAATCTCGTCTTTACATTCACACAGACTGACTGTGGACTCATGATTAGAGACAAATATGCATCTGGTTTTAAAACTAAAATTCAGTCTGTATCAGTTAAATTCCAAATTTTAAGTTGGGTCTAAGTTGGGTACAATGTATGAAGTAAATCAGAGACGTATGTGAATTTTAACAGCTATTGAATACTTTAATTGGAATTTGAACACCACTGACTTAATAGAATTAAAATATTTTACTGTAGAGACCATATATCTGAATGCATTTGTTCTGAATTCACAGTTTTAAAATGACAATAATAAATGTCTTGATTGGCAATTTCAGAAGCTGAATTTTAATCTATTTTTTTCAATGTCAACAAATTCAGATCCAAAACGACAAGTTTCAGAATTTAAAAAAGGTGAAGAGGAGAAACAGGTTTCTCAAATTTGAGTGGTCAAATTCAGATTAAATAATTCATGCTGAAATTTAAAATGTTGCAAGAAAAAAACAGAATAATAATAGAATTAAAATTCAGATCTAATAATTCATGTTGGAAAAATAAAAAAGTAAAAGAAATTCAAGATGATCAAAGTCAATTGGTAAAATTCAGATCTACATGATTTTTTTTTTTAACGTATATTCTTAGATATAAACTTCACCAATGGAATTTGAGCAACCTGAATCTACTTTCTTAAAATTCTGAAACGTTTATTGTTGGATCTGAATTTGTAAACACTGAAAAAAATCTATTCAGATTCAGCTTATGAAATTGCAAATCAAACTTCAAAGGGGTGAATTCAGAATAAATATATTCAGATACAGTTTTCAAAGTAAAATATTTAAATTCTATAAATTCATCTGTGTTTAAATTTCAATATTACATATTTAGTGGCTGATAAAATTGAAATATTTATGTCTCTCGGCTGCTTTTATACAATGCCATTTCATTTGTCCAAAGTACATTGCCATATCAGGCACTTTGCAAATCTTTGGCTTTCAGAACACTTTCACAGGGAAAACCCTTTAAGAGCACAACAGGCTAAAAGAGAGGCATCATCTCATTGCTTGTCACTACATTTAGGCATGGTGTGTTTTATCTCTGGGAGAAGAAACCTTCAACCCAAGAGTGCAGGGAGGTGTGTTAACTGCATTCATAAAAAGCAAAGAAAAAAAACAGGCTTGTGCAAAGCTTCTATTGTTCACAGTTAAACAGAAATAAATAAGTCAGCTGAATGAGTATTAACAGTGCATGTTGGACGGAATATTAAATTCCTAAAATTGTATTAAACTCAGGGTTGTGGCTTGTAAGGGAGAGACGCTTTAGAAAATGACTTTGTTTACAATTCATAGTAAATAATCACCAATCAAATTGGACACTGGAGTGCAAACAAGGCTAATGAGCAATAACATGTCCTTCTGAAAACATAGCTGCTGCATTTGTAAGTAAAACATATCTGTTCCGAATAGTGGCGTTATGGAAAAGTTGTCAGGATATCTTAAGGCATGATAGCCCTTTTAGGCAGGGAGTTTGTCAATCTTCCACTGCTTTGTGGGATTGCTGAACACAGCCATGATGCCTTCGGCCCTCCAACCAGAAGTGCCTTTGGTTCCTTACTCAGCGCTGGCGATCCCTCGTTCTCTCTGGGAATAATTTACTGACTGTCAAGGCCCAGCATCCTTCTGTATTTGTCCCCTTTTTATCCCCAGCTGGGTCAGCTGCGTTCCCGGCTGTGTGATCCCGTCCGCCGCCCTCTCCCTTTCTTGATCTGTGTGGTCAACGCCCAGGCCCCTCTTTCTGGGCCAGTCGCTATCGTGACCCCCTTCTCACTGTGTGCTCCCAGATGCAAGCGCTCGGACCCGGTGTCGGCTGATGGCGTCCTCCAGGAACCCTGCTACCTTCTCACTGTCCTCCTACATAGCACACAGGACATGTTTAAGACCAGATACAGAGCTCCTGTTTGGCTTTAAAATGCAAAAATCTCAGTAAAATGTGAATTGTTAATAAAAAAACAACCAAAAGAAGCTTTTATATCTACCTCATTTATGAAGGCGTAGTGAACAAGCTCACTGGCAAGGTCTTTGGAGGTGTCCGCTGAAAGATTCACATTAAATACATCGGTTACAAAAATCTGCAATAAAATGAACCTATAGAGTATGTGGTTTTTTTAAAGGAATACTGCACCTCCCAAATCACCATTTGTATATCAATAGTTTACTCTGTGTTATGTTTAATTTGTGAAGAAAACTTTGTTTATCTCGCATGACTCCACGGTGAACAAAGAATTTAAAAAACTGTGAAAATCTTTGATGAATTGAAGTCATAGGGGTCCATGTTAAACAACAGCAAAACTATATGAAAATATCCTTTTTCAAAGTTTCACACAACTTGTGCAGTGGATGCAGTAGATGTAACAATGTTTTCTTAACTTATACTTAACTTATATACCAATGGTTTTGGGGGTGAAGTATTCTTTAAGGTACAGTTGTGGTCAACTTACTTGAAAGGATGTCACAGCTAAGCTGCCTGTGAAGTTTGTCATCCATCTTCAGAAACAAAGACAGCTGAGGAGAGATCAAAAAACATTGAATTTAAATCAAACTGGATTTCTGTTTGGCCATCATAACTGAGTGAACTTACAACATAAATGCTGGTACAGAGCTAACAAAAAGACTAATACATATATACTTGATATACTTGATTGTTAAGGAGCCCAACAAGAGTTTATACTAAAATGGGCGAAGTACCTGTACAATACTGTATGTGACTCACATGAGTTTTGGTCCCTTCTTCGTTTGACTCCAAATTACAGTGCATCTGAACAACCTGCAACACCAACGGACAAAAATAGTCAGAGAGTAACAAGCACAGCGAAATGGGGACACAGCAGAAATGTCTTTGATATGTTTTGGCAGGATATCTACAGGCATCAGACATTTGGATTTGCTGCTTTGAAGACCTTCTTCAGATAATTTTTTAACCAAATCTTAGACAAATCATCTTTTTCTCATTACCCAACATTGCAAGTTAGGTAGTATATATGTGGTTGTGTGCAAAGGAAGGCTTTTTATGGGAATATGGTTATTATACTGAGTTAGGTTAGGTAGTGCAAGTATAAAGTAAAATAACAGGATTAGTTTCAGAGGTAGGTTTAAATATTTATAACATCAGACGTGGACTTTCATGCACAAGAGCTTGACTCATTTTGACAAAAAGAATTTAAAAAATGTATGGCAATTATGATGTCACAAATTTAAATTTAAGACTATTTAATGACTTATAAGGACTAATGTTTATAACATTAAATTCTAAACATTTTAAAACTTTTAGGACTATATAAACAGACATGATAATAATATTAACAACACTAACAATACGTAACCAAAAGGATGGTCTTTTCATGTGTGGAAAAACTCTAAAATCGCCTTCCTAATTCTTGACATATTGCAGAAAGTGGACAATAAGCACATTCCTCCTGCATGGACATTTTATAATCTCAGACAACTTTACTCTGTAGGCAGTCAGATTATATATTTAACACTTTTTTTTATGTTTGAAAGTCTAACCTTTCTCGTTTCTGTCTCCTGGGGCTCAGGAGTCGGCGTCTTGACCGTCTCAACGTGCTCCTGAGACAAGGAGAGAGCCCGAGGAACGGGGTGAGGCCGAGATGAGGCGAAGTTCATCAAGGGGTAAATCCCATTCCTGAAGAAGACATAATGTTACACTTCATGCTGCAGCCACTGTGTAATCTCTGATACAAAATGAGTCCAATGCTGTAGCTCTACTTACTTGACATCCTCCAGAAACTTGTCAAGTTCCAGAGGGGACACATGGGAATATCTACAGGACATGAGGAGACACACAGAAGAGCAGAGTGAGTGCTTCACCTGTCATGTCAGGAAATTCAAGACAAGAAGTCAAAGATATGTGGTGCTTGTGTGATTTTACTTGAGCTGAACTCCCTGTCTGTCTTCATGTTTGATCTCTGCCATGACAGCGTTGGGGTCAAAAGACTTGGTTTTCTCCTCCACACAGTTTTCTGGGAGCAAATCTGTCAATGCAAGACAAGCCTGTTAACTTATTTGATACAAATACATTTATTTGAGTTACTTTGAGTTCAGTTCTAAAACCTGCTTGGCAAACACTTAGAAGTCATCAAATTGATCTGCTACATGTAAATATTGCAATGTGCATTGAAAGAGGAGTCTCTGGTGTGGTGGCTCGGTGTGTGGAGGTGAGAAACTCACACTGGTTGTTGATGAGGCAGTGGGCGGCGAGCAGTTTGAGGGAGTGGACCTCGAACAAGACTCGGTGGAACAGAAGGTCGTGAGCCGTAGGACGTAGCTTGGCTTCATGACGCAAACAGGACTGGGTGAACTCCTGCAGAGAGCAGAGCCCAATACATAACTATATGACTGTACAGTATGACCCACTTTACCAAGCATTACACCGTGTTCTGGTTTTCCTGGCGTTTTATTGAAACATTCAGTCTAAAACTGTACAAAGTCTCTGCATGTGGTAGGAAACAAACCCAGAAGCAAGGTGGTGTGTGTAGGCGAGTGTTAATAGTGTGGGACAGTTTGTCTTTCTTATCTCTGTGTTTTATTGGTTGTACTGGTGCATATTTAGGACGTGAAGTATTTTTGAGACTCACTCTCATGAGAGGGTCTTCCAGAGATTGACCTGCATTGGCGATGGCCTCCTTGGACACAGCAGTATCTCCGTTGGCCTGGATCTCCAGCACTGCCATCTAGGGGTGCAAATAATCTGTTAACACAATCACATATCACAGTTTTTCTCGACTGCTAAGACATGCTTAACTGGGATCCTCTTGCAAATGTGTTTTTCATTGGTGTCACACATTTTTCACACCCTTTTTCCTAAACAGTTGACACAGATCTCATAGAAAGACCCAAAGCTCTACTGGATTAACTGTGTTAAACAAAAGGAAAACATCTATTCACAGCTGACAGACATTATTTGCATAATGATGAATCTCTGATGCACCTTTGTGAGACTATTTTGCACAATTCTTCAACCAGCGATTAGTCCTCATCATCCCATAAAAGATGCCACCTCCGTGTTGCTATTTGCAAGTGTGAATCAAAGAGGCCAGAGGCATTTAAAAATGAATAATGAATATAATGCACTAAGATGAATGAAGACAACTTTCTTAGAAAATCTATTTTTCCTTTTTTCACATTTCAACAGGGCTGTGAATTTTATCCTTTTATTGGTTTCAAAACACCTTACCAAAAGACTGCAGTTGAAAATTAGCCAGCTGGCTAGCATTTACAGAAATGTTGACTGATGTGCATCATCCTTATGATTTAAATAAAGTAAATAAAGTAAAGTAAATGTGACCCCAGGTTGTCTTGACTGACGGAAATATTTGCTATTATTGCATGCGTTCATGTTCTGCAAGTGTCAAAGCATTTTGCAAACAAGGTGTGTCACTTAGGCGACTTTTAGTTGAGGCCTGAGTGTGAATTGTATGAAATGTAACTTCTGAATCAACAAATGTGTTCATGCAAGCAAAGAACACTTGTAACCCCCATAAACACACACACAGGGGAGAGTCTTAAGGATCTATTTCTCTTACCTCTAGAGCACAGATGCCGAAGGAGAAAATGTCTATGGCATAATCATCTTCGCTAGCTAGAAACAGAAATAGAGAAGCAAAGATAAAGGAGGTCAGACAAATAGATAATTTTAAGGACACTATTATTCCATTATATCGCTACACAGCATAGAGTGATTTGCTGCTGTATTTAGTCTCCAAATGTCGCATACAGAACCTTTGAGAACAAATCACGTCAGATTTGATATAAGTCAAGCTGCAGAAAGCTGCACACACACTCTGCTCCATCACACTTACATCCATATTCTGGTGCAAAGAAATGAAGATTCCTCTGCTCATCGCGAAGTTGCCTCGCTTTACCGTGAACATTGGCATCTGGAAATACTGGTTAGAGAAAACACAAATAATTTAGATACATTAGATGAAATAAATAATATATATATGACATAAATTCAAAACATACACTCACCAGCCATTTTATTAGGTACACCTTGCTAGTACTGGGTCAGAACTACCTTTTCAATTCTTGGTGGCATAGATTCAACAAGGTGCTGGAAACATTCTTCAGAGATTTTGGTCCATATTGACATGATAGCATCGCACAGTTGCTGCAGATTTGTCGGCTGCACATCCATGATGTGAATCTCCCGTTCCACCACATCTCAAAGGTGCTCTATAGGATTGAGATCTGGTGACTGTGGAGGCCACTGGAGTACAGTGAACTCATTGTCATGTTCAAGAAACCAGTTTGAGATGATTTGAGCTTTGTGACATGGTGCGTTATCCTGCTGGAAGTAGGCATCAGAAGATGGGTACACTGTGGTCATAAAGGGATGGACACGGTCAGCAACAATACTCAGGTAGGCTGTGGTGTTTAAACCATGCTCAGTTGGTACTATGGGGCCCAAAGTGTGCCAAGAAAATATCCCCCACACCATTACACCAGCACCACCAGCCTGAACCGCTGAGACAAGGCAGGATGGATCCATGCTTTCATGTTGTTTACACCAAATTCTGACCCTACCATCTGAATGTCTGACTCATCAGACCAGGCACCATTTTTCCAATCTTCTATTGTCCAGTTTTGGTGAGCCTGTGTGAACTGTAGCCTCAGTTTCCTGTTGTTAGCTGACAGGAGTGGCACCTGGTGTGGTCTTCTGCTGCTGTAGCCCATCTGCTTCAAGGTTGGACATGTTGTTGGTTCAGAGATGGTCTTCTGCAGACCTTGGTTGTAACCAGTGGTTATTTGAGTTACTGTTGCCTTTCTATCATCTTGAACCAGTCTGGCCATTCTCCTCTGACCTCTGACATCAACAAGGCATTTTCACCCAGAGAACTGCTGCTCACTGGATATTTTCTCTTTGTCAGACCATCCTCTGTAAAACCTAGAGATGGTTGTGAGTGAAAATCCCAGTGGATCAGCAGTTTCTGAAATACTCAGACCAGACCATCTGGCACCAACAACCATGCTGCGTTCAAAGTCACTTAAATCCCCCTTTTTTTTAACATTCTGATGCTTGGTTTGAACTTCAGCAGGTTATCTTAACCATGTCTACATGACTAAATGCATTGACTAGCTGATTAACTATTTGCATTAACAAGCAGTGGAACAGGTGTACCTAATAAAGTGGCCTGTGAGTCTATCTATACTACAAAATGATCGTCTTACCATTAACAAATAGCCGATGCCACACTGTGGAAAGAAATTAAGCATAATTTAGATCTTTAGTCTGAGGTTACAATATGGGTGCTGATTGTAATAACACAAAAAGCCCTTCTGGGAGCAGACCTGAGCCGATCTTGATGAGGCCGTTGTGCTGAATGAAGATGGTGTCACATGTCAGGTTGCCATGGATTATTGGCGGGTCACAAGAGTGTAAATAACTGCCCATAAACAATAAATCACGGTCAATGTGATGGCTGTAATAATATAAATTTCACATGTTAAAATCTTGGGGTAGAAATCAATCAGTACCTGAGGGCAGAGAGAATCTGGGTGCACCATCTCTTCCAGGCCTAAGACAAAGTGTAACAGAGCAACATGAATCCTCTAAAGGCACAAACACCTCCCTCATTCTCAGGAATATATGTGAACAATACCAAATTTAACACTATCAATTCACCTTTATTGCAATTTATGGCTTTATTATAGAATGACAAACAGCAGATGAAGACGACAGAAGAGAGAAAAGAGAGGAAACACAAGAGATATGTCTGAGCAGACAGAGCCACCAGGGAGTCCTGTTAATCATTTCAAAACCTGCAGGAAATATGGATCTGAATAGTGATTGGACTGCAGTGCTCTGAGCCACCACCAGGGGCCACACTGAGCGAGCACAGCAATAGGGTACAATCTGTGACCAGAAAACACTGACCTTCACATTCATCGTCTTGTGGTTCTTCTTAGTTTTCTTCAGAAACTGCTTGAGGCTGCCTGACGACATGTATTCTGTGATGAATATAACCTGTGGGCCACACATGGAGTTGTGTTAATTCATATCCATGTCTTTCCAGACTCATTTCATATATGTAGTCAAGCAGCTCTGTCACACGATGCAACGACAGTCACGTGACCTGAAGTTCAATATCAGCGTAACCAATGAGCTGTGGGAGGACCACCAGAGGAACAGGACAGAGCACAAAGTTGTAGCCATGACAGCAGACAGTGCTTTAAATATGGATGTTGCTGCACAGAAGCTGCAAATTCTAAAACGTGGATGCTTCATACACATCTTCAGCACAGCAGTTGCCTGATATCAAACAGAACTGTCAACTTGTTACACTCCATTTCCAACTTCAGTCTGACATTACATCCACTCTAACCGATTTCTGTGGAGGAGGTGGATTTGATTTTCCCTAGATAATCACTAGAGACCAACGTATCCGCCTAAATCTAATGTTATTTTAATTTCACACCGATGGGTAGCCATGCTAGCATTATTGTTTTGCCAGGGTTTTAAGCTCAGTGTTATTGTTAGTACTCATTGGTTCTGGAGCACCGCTTCACAACAGCTTGAAAACAGCATTAGTCCACCTGTCGTGCTCATTGGATCATTTTGTAGTTTAAGAGACAGCTGTTTCATGTCACTATGCCAGAAGAATCAGTCAACTCAAACTCGAGTGGGCGGATCCAAAGGTCTGGACCTGGGCAAAACCAGCAGCACAGAAGATCTACACAATCATCACAGCTTCAAGATGGTCACCAGTTCTGTATCTGACCAAATGTCTCTCCTTCTGTTCCTGAGTTATGGCGTTGGATAATGACCAGAGAAGTACTTCTGCAGAACGTTATGATGTTACAATCTTATATTATTTTATCCTATTGGATATTTGCGTGAAAGTTTGTCATAATTAGTGTACGAATTCTTGACTTACGGCCAAAAACAGGTTCAAAATCTAATCAGTTCATCATTGAGACCAAGTGGACATTGGGGCCAAATTCGAAGAAATTGCCTTAAGGTGTTCTTCAAATACAATGATCCCGAGAATGGGACAGACAACTCGAAAACATAATGCCTCATTGTTGGTGCAGAGGCATAAAAAAAGGACAGAGGGAGAAAGAAAAACCAGAGAGGACATAAAAAAATCGTACCCTCGCCTGGCTCTCCTTCATGTCCAGCCAGTACTTGTGGAACTTGACAATGTTGGGGTGTTCGACCTGCATCAGGTTCTCAAACATCTCCTTGATCTTCTCCTGAAAAGCATAGATCAGAGGTTGTTCACATCTTCACATCACATCATAGATCAGGTAAAGTCCGTCAAAATACCATAAATGCAAAAAAAAATTAAAAAAATCACAATTTCAGACCTCTCAAATGTTCATATTTGCTGATTTTCTTGGTCATCCAGATTAATCAGCTATATATTTTTGGCTTTTGGACTCCTAGTTGGAGAAAATAGGCAGCTTTTATGTCTTCACTTAGACTTTGGGAACTTGCGATGGGCATTTTTCATTATCTTGAGATATAATCAGGCACTGATGAAAATAATCATTTAAGACTTCTAACTCAAGGTCCTGATGAGAGTTCTGCTGGTAAAACATAATACAATTTGTGAATCAGAATTTATACAAAGGTTGCCAGGGATGTAAGAAATGGTGGGGTCAGGGTGGTTAAGAATGGAAGAACATTCTCATATTGTGTACAGACATGAAATTAGAAGTGCAATTGTTCATCCATTTGTTACAAACCAGGCAAACCAGGGCAAAAGAGTAAGATATGAACATGTATTAAATACTGGTAAATCACTGAAATGTAACCCACCCATCATTTAGTTTGAAAACAGCAATAAAAATAAAATTAGGAAAGAAAAAAATAATCTAATCATTAGTTGCAGCCCTAATTACCAATTTCTAGTCACTCTAACATCACAATTAATTTTGTAAAATACTGCCTGTCTTGGCTGTAGGAAATATGAGCCACCAATACCTCCTGTGCTTTGAAGACCTTCTTGTCAGAGAAGAGCACCTCGTTCCACACCACCTCCACGCCCTCCTCTGTGTCCATGGCCAGGGAGGCACTTTCCACACCTGGGACATTACCTTGGCTCACCTGCAGGGGGCAGACAGAGACACATGTAGGACTTAGAACATTGCTCACACTACAAAGTGATTAATCTTAAAGGGGAAATTTGGAAATTTTCAATTTGAACGCTATTTTCCCATGTTTCCCAAGTGAATAATGGAAACTGCATTTGTTAGAACTGGACCAGTTTTGAGGGAGACAGCTGTAGCCACAGCAGCAAAACAGGCTGCACTATAAGCACTTGGGGCAATTGCACAGCATCAGTTTACGCCCAATAAGAATGCTTGTTTTTGCTACTGACAGGCTCAGATTGTTATTATAGGTGTTTGACAATATTATTGAAAGGGCCCAACAGAGAAATAAAATGTTTTTCTTTACCTCCAGCTTGATGTGGTCTGTTTGTTAGTGTGTGTAACAGCATCTCATTCAAGGACAAGTCTTGTTCTGAAGTTTTGCAGACCTTTTAACACTGACAGAATCAGTTAAATACTCAGCCATGACACTAAAAAATCTTTAAAATAACACTAAGTAGGGCATTAACGACTGATTTTTTTCAGGTCGACTTATCTGTCAATAAAGTCGAAGTCGAGTCGACAAGTCATTTGATGACATCATCACATTGACACGGCGGAGGAAAGTGAAGTATCTCCACACGTGATGTGTGTCTGTCAAGGCCCGAATATACTCGGGCGGAACGGACTCTGCGGAGGTCTGCGCGGATTCAAAGCGGACGTCCGCAAGCCCTGCGCGCGCAAAGCTCAGATTTTACGACCGCGCGGACTCCGCTCTGCGCACCAGTGACTGCTCGGCATGTATTTTTCACATCGCGGGGATTTTTCACGGACATTTTTACAGGAAACTACAACGCGGAAGTGCGCTCGACTATGAAAGCCCGAATGACTGGAGTCTGCTCCGCTTATAGTACGCCCGAGTATGTTCAAGGATGAAGTATCAGTGTAAGCCAATCAGAGGCAGCGATTGCATTCCATACACAAGCACAGAGAGAGAGAGAGAGGGAAAAAACACACGACTTGCCGACTCCTCCCAGGGTGTGTCGACTTGTGCCACCGACGTCGACACGTCGACAAATTGACATTTCTGTTAATGCCCTAACACTAAGCTACACTTTCTGTATGCCAACACAACAAACTCTTCCGGGCACTCTCCACTCCAGCTTTCACACACTGCAGGTGTGCTTATGGTTTTGATAACCGAGTCCCAATTCAGGCAGCCAGCATATGAGTGAGGGCCACAAACGAAAACTGCAGTTGTGAGTCGTCCACTTAAATCACTAACTATAGCTAATACAACTAGCATTAATGACAGAACGGTGCAACTAGTTGCAATGCAACCAATATCTTTTTACAAGCTGGCATCCCTAACCTGACAAACACACAGTTTGATGCAGTCTTTGAGTAGTGTTTTAAATGTAAGCTATTGAAAATTAAAGTATTAAAATGGACAGCAAATGATGCACAAAATGTTTCTGAGGGCTTCCACTGGCCTACGGGCTGCAGTTTGAGCAATGCAATAATGTATCCATTGCTGTCTTCGTGCAGCAAGTCACCTCTCATGAGATTTTAGAATGAGACTTCTCCTTAAGAAAGACTTAGTTACACACAATAAAAACAGACTGGATCAAGCTAAATGTAGAGAAATACTTCTTATTTCTCCGTGGGATTCTTTCCATAATGTTGTCAGATGCTTAGAATAATAATCCAAGCCTGACAGTAGCAATAACAAGCACTTTTAATGATAAAAATTGACCGTGGCAAATGCCAGATTGTTTACATCACAGCCTGTTTTGCTGCTGCAGCTAGACCAGTTTCAAACATTGTTTTTACTTCAGTCACTTAGACACAAAACATGAGAAAACAGGGTCCAGGTCCACTACAAAGACATAAAACCTGCATTTAACCTGTTGGCAAACACCTGCCTATTTACACAGCCACACATGGAGCACCATTAGCATTCACTCAGAGTCATGTTTGTGTTCTTGATCTGATGAATACACATCCAGCACTCATTCTAGCTCTCACAACTGATTGTACCTGTAAACTCTGTGCTTTAAAAACATGATAGCATTACAGAGCCCTTGCTAAAAACAAACAAAGCATATCTGAAATGATTAGACGCCGCCCCTGCTGTGACTATAACATCTGCTAAAAGCTCCATATAATCTATTCAGAGATCTGACAGTGGCAGCTTCATTAATAAAAAATTGAATCTACTCTCTATGAGGCTTCATTTTTATTCAAACATCGTCCAATTCAGTCTTCTATGCTTTAATGCACAAGAAGGCATCAGTGTGGATAAATGGGAGATAAATCACTATACTGTTAGCTATAACATAATGATGAAGAGTGTAGAGGGGCGACAGGATGAGCAGCAGCTTGTGCAAAGAGAGAAGAGATGGATTAGAAGGAGACAGTGCGGGGATTGTGGGATGAGGGACTTAGAGAGATGAGACATGTGCCACAAGATGGAGGAGGTGGCACTGGAGATCCAAGAATTAGAAAGAAAAAAAAAGGAAGTAGAATGGAGTGAAGAGGCAGTGGCTGGGTCTGTAATCTGGCAGACACAGACAGCCCAGGGGCTCCATGAGCGTTAATGCAACAGCGGCAAAGAGCTAAAGACTGCTCATCACAGGATATTGCTGCCTCAGTTGGGTAGACCTGATGTAACCTCCCGATGCTTTCATGCAGCAGCAGTGGTGGTGCAGTGAGTAAGTCAATTGCTAATAACTATGATGCAAAACCTTCAGTTCCTACTAATCCTGTATCATGTGATATGACTGCAGAATCAGCGTGATTTCTAAACAGTCAACATGGGAGTGCTATAAACTGCACTTCCTTTAATGGCCACTTGAGGTTGGCTCCAAAAGAGATTCACTCCCCATAGACATACATGTTAAAATACCCAACTGCATAGCAGATGTAAATATGATTGAAACCTGGTACGAAAAACAGTTTTGGTCTTTAACCTCCTGAGACCTGAGCTTTTGTTTGGTATGCATTTTTAATTTCCCCCAGCTATTTGGGTTTGATAAGTTTAAAAAAAACTATGCATTGACTTTGTGGAACTAAGCAGTTTTTGAAAGAAACAATGTCCTCATAAGGGGACGATTGGTTTATTTTTAATTGTCACAAGTGTGTATTAAAGTATAGAGCAATACAAAAAATAAACTGCAAACTATGCATAATTTGTTTAGTGTTTTGTCACTTTTAGGGGGCACTGTCCAAGGCTAAAACTGTTCAAAAGTGTTCATTTTAATGCCTGAATATGAACAAAATTGCAAATAATGCAGCATATCTAAAAGCCTTGTGATTTGTTTGTTTTGTAAGTCTGTATACATTTTCCTCGCTCAGAACTCTAGGAATGTCCTGTTTTTCAATCTCTTTGGCATTTTCAGATGTTTAGTCAAGACATAAACACCATAGAGAACACTGTGTGGGGGCACACCAGTCGAGTATTCATGAGTCCACGTGTTCAATGTCCTTTTATTGTCACAGACATTCACAGTGAAGCTGCGTCCATGTCTTCTGAAATAAAGACAGACCATTTCCTCCATTTCTGAGGAATATTGCTCCTCTAGACCTCAGAGAAAAAGTAATTTTTTTTCCATTATAAAGATCTAGGACTGTCCTTTTTGTCTGTAGGAACAGTCTGCCATACCTAATTGGTGTGAAATGCTGAGATAATGCTATAAAAAAGTCCCAGTGTCCTCAAACATGGCTTGTTACTGTTGCTAAATTGGTCAAATATGCATGTTATATCAAACTGCAAACATTATCAAGCATAAATAAACAAGTTTCAACCATAAAATTTGATCAAGTTTTGTAGCTTGTCCACTTTTGTGTCGGGATCGGCTGCAGACTGACTTGGCAGAGATGGCTGCCACCTTGTTTTTACATGGATTGATTATAGTATTGTTCTCTTACTACCACTAGATGGCATATAAAAGTGTCCACGGATGGGAACAACAGGTCTAGGTTAAGCAGAATGAAGCATTAGGTGCAGCAAACAAAGAATGTAATGTCCTTGTATGATGACGCAGGGTCGTAGGAGTCAATGCTTAGAGTTATGCATAATAAAGGCGTTTGTCAGAGCCACCTTCTCGTCCAAATTTGGTCACTTCTGCCTCCAAAATTCCAAACTCAAGACTTCAAAATGTAAGTCCACAAACCAACCAAACAGTGGCTACATCCATTATTTTTTTTTACAGTCTATGTTTGTTTCCCAAGGATGGCAGTTTCCAAAACTCATTAGCTGCCTCGGGATTTCTAAGATTTAACTATGACAGTTTTGCACACATCACTAGACTGAGGTCTGACCATGCAAAAAAAATCATTACCAACCCTGACCTCTGACTTCTTTAACATTTCCTGCTGGGGATCAATAAAATATTAGCTCTATGGCTTCAGAGCCCACAATAATTGATCTTGCTATCAATAGCCCCAAACTGTAAACTATAAATCAGTGGCACAACGTCAGAGAACATTTGCCACCAGGCTGCAAAGACATGATATGATGAGCAGCTGAGAACTGACACTGAGCTTAATGACGGGGTACGGTGACTGAACGACTATTATTTGGGCTTCTCTTTCCACCTAAATTACTGGTTACTACTCCTAAATGCTAACCATAGATATATTCTACAGAGCTCCACTTGTACCACGCTTCAACGTCATCTCACACTCTGTGAAAAATGAATGGAGTCAAAAAGCACCCCTGTGTATCCGGCCCAATAGGAGGAAGGTTGTAAACTGAACCAAACAGGCAGAAGACAAACAGCAATCACAGCGACCACAAAAGCTGCTATAAATATTCTGATTTTACATTCTGACTTTTCAGGCACCGCAGATGTTTCCATGAGCCTCAAGAGAAAGAAATGCTCTGCCAAATGTTTGTTGGCCAGTGTGGTTTGTTTAATGCTCAACCTGCAGTGCAGTGTAGCTGTGAAGCTTTACAGACGAGGGTGGGCAGCAGAGATATGACATATAATCTCACTGCTCCCACTCTACAAGAGATAATAATCTGATTACTGGTGTTACAGAGCTGGACAACAATCCTCTGACTGGCTGACAGGAGAGGGAATTCCTTCAATAAGCTATTAGGAAGGACTCATGTCAGTTTCCCTCTGGCGTCATGGCCTGGCTGTTGTTTATTTTCACTAGATGTTGAGAAACACATGGTCCCCTGTCCCAGCGTCCCACATCCCGGGGGTTTAACGGGGTCTGTTACTTGGTCATGGTAGCGTGAGACTCGTAAACAGCAAACTGAATGCTTGGCTGCCATTGGCTGCAGGACGGGAGGTGGGTTAAGGGTGTGGAAAGGGATTTAAGGGATCGTGTGTTCATGTCAAAACAACTTGTATTCTGATGTTTGTTAACTCAACATCTGAGCTGGGTAAAACTGGATCTCGAGGGCTGTCACTAACCTCTCATTAGCTCACCACACATTTCTCACTTGGGCTGTACCAAACAGCTGCTGAAGCTTGTTTTTTATAACACTGACATTTAAATTCTAAATCAACATTTGAATGCTTATGCACATCTATTCATTCTGTTTACGGGACAGTTCACCCCTAAATAAAAACACATATTATAGGGAATAGGGGAACCTATCTCAGCTGACATTGGGCAAAAGGTGGGGTACACCTTGGACAAGTCACCAGACTATCACAGGGCTGACACATAGAGACAGACAACCATCAACGCTCAAATTCACACCTATGGGCAATTTAGAGTCACCAGTTAACTTAAGGAAGCTGGAGTACCCAGAGAAAACCCACACTGACACAGGGAGAACATGCAAACTCCGCACAGTACAGAGAGGCTACTGTTAGGCTCAGATTCAAAGTGTCTGACAACATTATGGAAAGGATCCCTACAGAGACAGACCTTTTTGTTAAAGAGTAAGATTCTTTTTGTGCAACCAGAAAGAGCCTTGAAATCACTATCACCAAACCCACCAGACTCCATTTAAATAAATAGTCATTTTAGTGTGTATGGAAACAGCGTATTTTCACATTTAACTGGGTGACTTAAGGGTTTATTTTAACCAAACGTAAGTTAATGGTTGTTGGAACAGAGGATAGATGAACCAAGATTGATTTTTCTGAGTTTTACTTTGCTTCTGTTGACTTTGAATAAAGCGTATTTTACAATAGTAAAATGACTGTTAATTCAAATGGAGTCTGGTGGGTTTGGCGATGGTAACTTGGGAGCTGTTTCTGGTTAAAATAAAAGGACTGTTCATTCAAACAAAAGGGTCTGTCTGTGTAGGGATCTTTTTCATCATGATGACACACACCTGGGTTAATAATCTGAGCCTGTAAGTGGCAAAAACAAGTGTTTCTAGTTGACGTACATTAACGATGCACAAATGCCCCAAGTGGTTACACTGTAGACTGTTATGGGGCTGCTGGCTACATCCCTCTTGCTCGATACTGGACCAGCTTCAAAACTTGTTGTCTCCATTAGTCAATTAGATACAAAAACAGTAGAAAATAGAGTCCAGGTTGAAAAATACCAAGCTCAACCTTTAAGAAAAAACTGATAAAAATAGAGTATTCTGAAAGCTTTAGGTATGCGAGCTATTTTCAACCTTGTATGTAATATATTCTTAGATAACATATTACCAAGTACACAAAGCTATACGTAATGCAGTATTAAACAACAGTCCTGCAATAAATTCTACCTTCTAGTTTTTGCTGAAACTGTTTTAGAGATGTGTTGGAGGCTGTAGTTGTTGAAGTGTAATTGTGTTGTACAGTACACTTTGTTCATCCTATTCAAATCAGTGAGGGTAGACTTGAAAATGAATGCTTACACTATGATAGACACAACCTTTTATCTGTGCAGAGCTGAATTGTCTGTCTGTATACAACACTTGTCTTGCACTGGCTACAACCAAGCAGAGGAAGGTGCAAATCTCACGTTAGCTGTAGTGTCTGCAGCGACAGTTTCATTACCCAGAATCAGATTAGGACCTTTTTTTATTTGACACAAGGCCAGCGCATTATCTGAAAATGAGAAAAGGTGCATGATAAGAAGAGGATTAGCAGGGATGTAGAAGAGAGGACTATACTTCAGTACGGCAGCTCTTTCAGAGTGAACCTCCCCGCAGAGGCATCTTATATGAAAGAGCGTCTTTGTCTGAGACTGTGTGGGTCCCAGCTTTACAGTGACAAAGAGCTTTGTCTCCGAGACGTCAGTATCTCGCCCCTTCCTACACCTCATACCTTGCCGATGAGCTGATACACCGCGCCACATTAATATTTAATAAGTAGATTTTGTACAGGCTACACCCAAGTAATCTGCATCGCTCTGTACCAGATACTTGCTACAGTAGGTGTCTGTACTGTATGTAAATGAGTGCAGGCTTGTCTCTCTGTTGCTTTGTGCCTTCTCTCTCTCTGAGATTTCGCTGGCATCAAAGACGAGGAGCGGGATCAAAGAGTTGCACTGAAATGTGGAAAATGCAAAAATCATTTCTAACTCTGCACTATGTGGATGTGTGAATATGGAAAAAGGATACACCCCATTCAATTCAAGCATGGTTTTAGATACATGTGTTATAAATCCAGAAAAATGACTGTTGACTGCTATTACTTAAAAAATGATGTTTTCTGATTATTAAAACTTGTGAATACAGGTAATTAGATGATTTTGGTTTAGTTTATTTCAGAAGGGACAGTGCAAATTAATAAATACTCATGGTATAAAAATGCCAGAATTAGCCAAAAGGCTATTTTTCACCTGTAGTCCCTTGGCCACGTTACACAAGCCTACCTAAAATACAACAAAGCACAAAAAACAAACAAAATACAAAAAAAATAATAACAACAATTTGATTTTAACATGATTTTTTTTAGTCAAAAGAACATAATGATCATCAAAAGTGTGATTCAGTGCTAAAACTTGAGGCAAATTTGATGCTTACATCTTTGAATTAACTTGTATTTGATGTAAGTGGAACCCAATTTTTTCTGCAGGATCAAAACATGATTAGGCCTGTCATGATCACAACTTTTAGTGTACGATCTTGACCCTGAAATAACTGCAATAAAACAATATTATTGTCATTTTTAGACCATTTCATACCCCATAATATCATAGCATAATAATCCAACTGTACCCTTTAAAGTGAATGAACTTTTAATTTTTAAGACTATTCAGACATTGGAATTGGAATGTAAAACATAAATAAATAAATACAGAGCCCCGCCTTTGGTGAAAGCCTACACAGAGATCACAAAGGAGGACAAAAGCAGTGGGAATAGAAATGACAACAACTGGTCCGTTCACCAGAAGAAAATGTTTGCACTGTATGTTTCTGCAAACCAGGAATACATTACATTTGTATGTTTCACAGATATATCAATGTTTTTGAAGAACATAGTATATGAGCTGACTTTGTCATCGGGAGGTGGAGGGGACAGTGAACGGCGTGACACCTAGCAGAGACAACTGCCAAGCCGCAGACCACTATTCCAGAGCAACAAGTAATAAACTGGTTGTGATTAACCAACCTGTCGCAGATTTTCCTGTCGCTTTTTAGCCACCAAATCAGGCTTTTTCTTTTGTGCCAACACATTCGGGATAAAGCCAAGAAAAGACATTGCTGCCCTTACAGCTGGGATAGTGCCAAGAAAACTTTTCATCACTGCGTTCCCTGCCTTGATAATGTCACTATCACTAGTATCATTTTTTTTACAGAGACATTACGGCCTTAACTGCCAGGTAGTGCCAAGAAAAGCAGATGTTTTTACTGAGACATCCCTGCATTTCCTGTCAGGATATTGCCAAGAAAACCAGTGTTTATTTTACCATGACATCGCTGTGTTTCTTGGTGGGATAGTGCCATGAAACAAAACATGCTCTTTCCATAATCACTGTGCCTAAACCTAAATCTACTACATAAAAGCATACAAATGTAATGTATCAGTGGTCTGCAGAACCGCAACAATGCCAACATTTCCTGGCGACTGGGCTGCATGAACGAGTCTCAGCATAGTTTTATTCTGTTCGTTTGTCATAGACGCAGCGAAGAAACACTTACGTGCTGCATCCAATCTTATAATGGTCAGGAAAACCTCTGGCATCATGTCGACTACAATGGTGGTGACATTCTTAATACCTCGATAATATTTGCTGACCTTGACAGGCTGATAATGTAATCATCATGACAGGCCTAAAAATGATTTAAACCTCTTCCTTTTCCTTAGCAACGTCCCCTTCTCAGCGAATACACCATTGAGACGTCCTGCTACTCGCTGACCCGCCTTGCACTCCTTGTTCCTGTCCAGTCAGTGTCGGGGCCTCAAGCCACTGACCGTCTGCTGACCTTCACCAGCCACTCCACAGCCTGCCTCCACACCTCCCTCTCTCTGTCGCCCTCAGGATGTCACATGTGCAGCACACAATCGGGTCAGCATCTCGGTTAGTGCGTATGTGAGTATGTGCGTGTGTCCCCTCAGCGTGAAGAATAATGTGATGGCACCAGCCATGACAAATCAAGCAGGGGACAGGAAATGTGCAACTCAATCCTTTATATTCACAGTTAGATGTGAGCGTATGTTTTCCGTCTGAGAGATTTTAAATCATCACAAACAATCGTGCTAACTTGTCTGGAGCATTATCGCAGATTAATGCCGGTCACATCCCACATTATCTGAATCAAACCGCTGCCAGGATCTCGACTTGATGGTGAGTTAAAGGTTCGACCTCTTTCAAAGGACGCACAAGGTCATGCAGGCTCATGAGCTGATATTGGATAGATCAGCCTCCCATCACATCTCACTTTTTCATTTTTCTCAGGGAGCAGTTAAAGCTCCCTGCTAAGAGGAATGTAGGACAGCAAGAGCAGATGGATACAGAGGGGAGAGGTGCTGCAAAGTAAACAGAAAACACGACACAACATTGTTGAAAACGCTCGGAAAGTTAGTTTTTATAAAGCTCTGCTGATAATTCAAAATCATAAAAGAAGAATATCATGTCCTGCTGTGCTGTAAAATTATGACCCATTTAATAAAAAAGCTTAGATAAAATCAAATTAATCCTGCTGACAAAAAAAAAAACGCTTTAGCCTTCACCAAGTCCTGCCCTTTTTTTTTAATCAAAACTGGGACATAATAAACATTGTGAGGCCTTCACAAAAGATTAGAAAATGTTTGTTTCTGCAGGTGTTGTGTCCTTCAAATTCAGCATTTAGTTTTGCAGTTCAGAGAACTGTCTGTTTCAATCTGTACCAGCGCCACAAGATTACGCTGGCTGCGCTGCCCTCGCTCCCATTGTTACAGGGACAAAGCTGCAGATTTATAGGGCCAGCGGGAGAGAGATGGCAAAACCACAACTGTATTCAAGAAGTCAGAAGCTGCTCTGACTGAGATGCGATAAGCATGGGAAGTGTTGAGCGGCCTTGTTACATAAAGCTTTAACCCGTTAACAGTGGTTCTTCAGAAATGAGGCTTTAGTCTCACGTCTATCTGCAGACAGAGGAGGGTAAGTATAGATGAGTGACTGTGAGTGTTATATACTGTACACATGTGCCTGCATGTGACTGTGTATGTGTAGAGTGTTGTGTTTCACAGCAATTTACACTGCAAGTCAGAGGCGTTAATTAGCAATTCTTCAGTCTAGGGTTGAGTTTCAACAGAGCTTTTTCAAAACCAAATCTTGAAGAAAGCCCTAAGCCCTAAGAAGCTGGCTTTCAACTATTTCAAGCAACAAAATCATGATTCTGTACCTATTCAAAGCTCCAGTAGGTAACATTGTTTTGGTCTAACTGAGTAAAAATTTTAAAATATCCTCTAAGCATAATGTAAATCAAGTGGTCTGAGACAAACAATAGGTTTCTGCACCTCACCATGGCTCTGTGTTCAGCCTCTAAAGAATCAGTATCGTGCCGATGTGCATCAACCAATCAAAGGTCAGCTCAGACCACTGCGTTACTATTGGCTGTTCTACTGCATATGCGCGTTCTCGTGCCGCCAGCAGAAGGGGGAGAGCAAGTGGCAATGGCGAACAGTGCACCAGGTAAAATAGCTATTCCAGCATTGGCTACAACTGCCTACACGGCTAAACAACCCAAAAAAAGGAAGACAGAACTCGGTTCCCCGGAGCCCCGGAGGGAGGGGAAGAGTGAGGTGGGGCCGGCCCCGGCCAGAGGGCGCAAGGGTCGGCCGTGGGAGCGGAGCCGAGGGCTCGCCGCGGAGAGGGAGAGCCGAGCCTCAGGGGTATGTGCGGGGCAGGCTGCTGCACGGTGAGGGAGAGCCCAGGCTCGGGAGTATGTGCGGGGCCGCAAGGGAGGGATGGGGAGGGCTGTTGCATGGTGAGGAAGAGCCGAGGCTCCCAGAGAGGGAGAAATAGAACCAAGTAGGATAAAATACTCGTGTGCTCGCTTGGTAGGAGGGGCTCAGGGCGGAGACGAACGAACCCTAACTCAGATGAGACTCAAAAATCAACTGTTTTCAGGCTTTCTACCTACTGTAGCTTTAAGAGCTAAAACTCAAAATTTACATTGAAATACAGGTGCTAATAGCTCTTAGGTTTGATGCAGACACTAAAACAACATTTTTAATCTTGGTTGCTTGGTCCAATGCTTGGTTATTGGCCCTATGCATCAAACTTTGACGTTTTAAACACCCCTCCACGGTCAGTTTAAAGTGCACTAGATCAGCAAACTTTAATTTTCTGTGTGTGTGTGTCCCTTTGTGATCATTCTGTGTCCCTGCCTCTGACTTTGGAGGTTTTGCAGTTCCCTTAAAGCAACATAGGCCCAAGTCTTCATGAGTTTTACTTTTCCTTCTCTGCAGCTTGTTTAACTTAAGTCGCGGAATGAAGAATTGAGGAAGAAACTATTTGATCATCACACTCAAGACTTCCTTTCGATCAGTTTGCAGTTGGACTGTTTGTGGACCGGCCTTATCACTCCCTGAAGTTATGTTGACATGAGATATTGGGAAGTGATGATTAAATCCCAACCCCAGCCGGAGCCTGGAGGTGGTTGTGGGGCAGAGGAAGGGCCGAAAGAGCAGGCAGCAATACTGATGCAGGGCAGCAGTGACACTGACAAGGCAGAGGGAGAGCCGGGTAATTTCTGCAGCGTAAATAGACCGCCAAATTGGAAGGGTATGTTTTGTAGATAATATATGCGGTATGATGTATTTGTATGAATGCTGACTCCATGAACAAGTCTGCAGGTGCCACTGTATGATACAGTATACTCAGGTATTTAGAAATCCTGAAAGTATGATTTTCAATACTGTAAAAATACAGATGCTCCCGAGATGATGTAGTGCACACAACACATGCCATCAGAGGTCAGTCTCTACTGGTGTAACAGGCAGCCGAGCTGAGAAAGATGGTGACTGCTAGGAGTGGAGATAATGTTACAGGACTGGTAAAGAGGAAAATTGCCTCTGTCCTTGTTTGGGAGTATTACCACATATAACTTTATCTTGAGATGAATTATTCCAACTACAAAAGCAGTTTATTAACCAAATTATTTTTTTTAACACATCATCTCTGTTCAGCTCACTAATGTGTAAGCATCCACTGCCATTTTCAGTAACTTTCCTTGAATTTTGGTCAGTACTCAGGTAAGGGCAGGTAGAAGACTCGCAACACTGCAGCTCCCGGTAGAAGAATTCTTTTATTAAGTGACTACATAATAACTAAAGATTACATAATAGATAAAGCCTCTTTATCCGGTCAGGACGCCATTACTCAAACAGTGGTTTTCTGCTACATTAATAATCTGAAAGTCATTTATAGAACCTTTAACAAAACTGGGTATTTTACCAACTTTGAAGCGGATCCCAGAAAAAAGTGAAACAAGCCCTTGTTTCTGTCTAACAGTCCCAACTCAAAATATATTCAGTTTACAATCATCTAAAAAAGAAGAAAAACAGCAGATTATTTATGACATCAGTGATTTACCTGATTGCAACACGTTATTTTCTGTTGCTTGACTAATCGATTATTGGCTAATCATTTCAGCTCTTATCAGAATCAAACTCTACTTGAGTCAGAGCATCACTGATGAATCTTTGCATTCTGTTGTGAACCCTGAGCACAACTTTGTCCTTGTCAAACTCATGAGCCTTCCCGGTGCCAGCAAGTCAGCGAGCTGAAAAGCCCCACTGCCCTTTAAACACACTCACACCCATCTGTTTCAACCAATCAAACATTCCTGTGTTTCAAGTGGAAAGAAACCACAAGGACAGGTTTTATCTGCATAACTACAGTGTGTGTTACTGCTTTTCCTGCTCAACCTCTTGAGACGATGAAGATAAGAACTATCATTTGTAACATTTACAGGGTGAAAGGAGTACAGCAAGATTAATCTCAATGCTGTTAACCAACCTGACATTGTTTGGACTAAATGAAAGTTAGAAAATAGACATTCAGTAGCATAGACAAGCATTTATTTTGTTTTTATGTGTCATTCATGCGTCTGTTAATCTAGCATGCCAAATATGAGTAGTGGGTTTTCCCTGATAAGCATGTGAAGCGGCTCCTTGGCTCAGAGACACAACTATCACAGGCTGACAATTCGCAGAGAATAGGAAGGGTCTACGTGGCAGAAAAAAACAGCCTGCCTTATCACACCTCAGCAGCCACCTGGCTCTCCTCTAACGTGAGAGGTTAAAACTGCATAATGTAGCAACATAAATCATTATCGGACTCTGTTATCACTACGGTATTCTGTGTTCTGGCTTTTCCTCCTCAAACAGTCACTGGAAGTTATCCTAACACAGCAGTCGTTTATCACCTATCTAATCTGTCTTTGTTTCTGACGAGAGTTGTGCTGATTTTACTGGATGACTGGAAGGCATGCGACAAAGGTCGAAAGTCGAACTCACAATGTCACAACCACAACTGATGTAACACAGCTTAATTAACGCGTGAGGCAAAAGAAGTGAAAGCGGGACCTATAATGCTCATTTTAGGTTTGTACTTGTGTTTTGAGTTTCTACTAGAACATGTTTAAATTTTTTAATGTGCAAAACCCACTTTATTTTCCTCATACTGTCTGTGCTGGAACATCTGTATTCATCCTCTTTCCAATACGTTCCGTTTTAGCACCTGTCTCTTTAAGATCCCCTCCCAAAAAGCCCACTCTGCTCTGACTGGTCAGCATTTCCAGGTCTTCCATAACTCACGTGTCAGCACCCTCTTTGCAGTCTGGAAATGAATGAAGTAGAGAATAGCTGTACTCTCTACAGTTAAAAATCACCAATTGACATTACATTTTTCCCTCATGTTAGCATGTAGCTACATGTAGCAGTGTACTTGCAGCCAGGTAGTGACTGTAAAGAGTAAAGTAACACTTTCTAAATTGAATAATCACAGATAAAAGCTTCTAAACCAAAATCTTTAGAACACGACATGTTCCAGCAGGAGTGTTTCGAAATCACGGAGCAATGAGCAACACTCGCCAACCAAGATTACATGTTTCTACATGCTACATGTAGCAGTGTGGCTCATTTAATACCGGTTTTCGGTACCCATCCCTAGTAAAGAGTATAGTAGCACTTTCTACTATGAAAAATCACCAATAAAAGCATCCAAGCAAAAATCTTCAGAATTGGACATGTAGCAGGAATATGATCTAAAATTAGCGAGAAATTTACAACATCAACAACCAAGATTACATGTTTCCCTGACATTAGCATGTAGCTACATGTAGCACTGTACTTGCAGCCAGGGAATGACTGTAACAGATAGTAGCACTTTCTACTGTGAAAAACCAGTGCAACTTCTAAACTAAAATCGTCACATCCCAACCAAACATGTTCCAGCTGGAATCTGATCGGATATCAGGGAGAAATTAACCAGCACTGGCATTTCCCTGATGTTATCATAAAGCAGTGCATAGCAGCAGTGTACGTAATGTAAACACTTGCAGTAATGTGCCTGGAACAGATGACCACACAATGAAATCCATCACAAGCTCAGCTTATCAGCTTAGAAAACAAGGTCAGAAAGAGAGTATTTACATTAGTCAGAAGCCTGAGGTCTTTGCTCGCGGGGATTACTTTACATATGTTTACCTCATTAGCTGAAGCCACGTTTAATATGAACATCCCACACTGTAACATACACGTGACACAAAATAAGAAAAAGCACAATAGGGCCCCATTAATTATACTAAGATCGACTGGGAATTGCTCAAATCCTGTGAAATATTAATGCTTTATTTGATTAAAAAAACCTCTTGTTTTAAAATGACATTTTATGCCTGAATAAAACATTAAATTACATGTTGGGATGAAGATGTTTTATCCTGTGGTGATGCCTTCCTTTCTCCTTAAAAGGAGGGTTGTTGTGTGACTCACTTTTAATAAATCAAACAGACCTCAGATGGAGTCCTATAGAGCAACTCACTCTGCAGTCCCCACATGAAATTAAATTGTGCAGGGAGGGAAAGCTGCATATAAATCTTTACCACCTGAAGCATGCTGTAATTCTTATTTTTATTGTGTTTGAAAGCATTTCCGGGTTACTGCCGCAGTGACGAATCGATCAGGCATGTTGAAACAGTCTCACACTAAGACTGTATCTCCCTATCTCTCCTGCAGCAAGAAACAACTCGCAGGAGAAGTCCTTATTTAACCTCACAGCTATTACCTTGATTCACCAATTTCAACAGCTCCTGTAGAGTTACAGATTCACGCTGAGTCATAATTATAGAACTTCTGTATGAATCATCAACGGCTCCTCTCTCCTCTTTCAGGGATCGACTGATTGCTGCTTGGCATACTCACAGTCCATGTCACATTCACACAGTTAGAAACGAAGCCTTCTCAGTAAATAACACAAACATCCCACTTAAAAACTTCTGAGTGACGTCTCCTTTTCCAGCGGCTGTTCTGAACAGGAAGATGTTCTTTAAATGCTGGCCTAGTCCCAGTGTCCAGTCTGCAGACTCACAGACTCTGACTCACGTCCAGGACTGCTTCAGGGGTTTTCCCACGGTGAGAAAAAATAAGTTATAAAGGCCTCTCTCTCACAGACTTATTCAGCCCTTCAGGCATACTTTCCATCAGTCTGCAGTCAGTAGTGGAATGCATATAAGTGCATTCACTTAAGTAGTGCACTTAAAAGTAATTTTGAGGTGCTTGTCCTTTAACTTAAGTAAGGTTTCCATGCTATAGAATTTTCGCTGCCTTTATGGGGTGTCAGAATAATCAGGTAATTGAGTTTTCTACTGGGAAAATTCTCGTGAACGCCCCTTCAAGTTGGAATAACGGCGGAAATTTGGTTGACTTGCTGACGTTGACGTCATGTATGGCCTTTGCAGTCAGAGCACCCATACTTTGGAATGACCTGCCCGAGGAGATGAGGGCCGCAAACTCTCTCATCTTTAATTTATCACCTTTAAAAACCCACTTTTATAGAATTGCTTCAGGTGATGTCACTCATGTTTTATGACATTTTCATTTATCTTACCTCGTTTTTAATCTGTGTTTGGCTCTTAGCTCATTTCATTCTGTTTATTATTGTCTTCTGTTTTATTATTTGTTGTTATTGTAACTGTTTTTTGAAAGGTGCTATACAAAGTACGTTTATCATTCCTATTATTTAATTAACAGACACACGACAGATTAATTCTCATACTGCATATCAATTCTTTGCTCACATGTAATTTGTAATATTACAATTGGTTGTTGTCTATGTAGAAATACTTGGATTAGTTCCTGATAACAAGTCAGGTAAAGAAATATAATCATATGCTTGGATCTTCATTGTCATGCAAATACTGGAAACAGCTGTCAACATGTAGTTTAAAAACACTCTGAGCCAGAGGTCGCATTACCTGAATAATTTGTGCATATTAGTTTAGTCTAGTCTTTGATCTTACGTGCATGATCTCACTGTCCAGCTGGCTTTAGCCATCACATTGGTAGGCTATATCACTACATACCATTAAAAAATCTCATGGCAGCTGAGAGTCTTAAAGTGATAGTTCAGGTTTTTGGACATGAAGTTGTGTGAAACGCTGACCATCTGTAGCTCTGATGTGACGGTGTCACTACTGTCAACGAGCCCCCTGCTCTGAGAAATGGCCCGTAGCTTACCGGAGAAAAAGTAGTTCTGAAGATGTACGGGGGACACGTAACCAAAAGGTTTTAAGCTACAAAAAAGTATGCATGTGTTTTGTTAGACTATTTCAATAATTTTAAAACATCCCCGCATTACGTCAGACCTTGCCATCAATAGGGACTATTTTCTGGCCAGTATCACTCTGCCGTGCAGGCCCGCAAGACAGCACGCCAAAAGAAATCAATTGGACAGTTCATCACCATGCCGTGCAGGTGTGCAGGATAGCAACGGCTAACGCAAACTTCATCGGCAGATTTCCAACAGAGAATCAGTAGGCTATTATTAGTGAGGAAAAAGATGTACTAGCCCTATATATACCTACTACTACAGCGCAAACACCGGCTCAGGCTCACGACACACCCTCGTCAGCTGCTGTAGGTAAACAGAGGAATACCAAAATGGTGCGAACTTGTGATTTCCCCAGCTGTGGGAATAAAAACATCACCGGCTCCCAATTCCATCGGTTTCCTGTTACAGATGTAACCCAGTCTAATGCAACATCTTCTCTGAGTAATAAAACATATCTTTGTAGCGTCCATGTTGTTTCCACATTACGACTTAAAAGGTCATTAACACACCAGAGTTGGAAAAACAATTTCCCAACCCGGGACCATCCTCGGATAACTTGAATGCAACATTTATACTTGGTCATCACTTCATTTCAGAGGCAAATGTTGTACCTCTCCCTATGTTAATTTGACAGAAGAAAGAAACATTTATGCTGCTACACACAAATTTGAAGCCTCATACTTTACTGGCCACAGAAATGCCTGTTACTTCACAATGTGCTGTTTCATTCCTTCATTGAAAATTTGCAGCCCTGGCAGCTTCTTGCACTCCGGCACTAGATGACGTCAGCTAAATTTGTGTGGTTTCAGTGCTTCAGTCTGCGATGGACATTAGGACTGAGCTGCAGATTCACTGAGGCTTTAAAGCCCGAGCTGAGCCTCCACTTTGATTACAATCACTTAGTTTCACCCACAAACTCACTCACTCACTCACACAACCACTTTTTGAAAGAGGAGAAGGTTTACAAAACAAGGAGTGTTTTGCAACTGGTCATTTTTTTTTTTCAGTCCACTTCTTGGAATAGAAAAACGGTTCTAACTAGACTGCTAAAAAGAAGAGTGTTTGCTTTGACCTGAAACTGGCCGCTTTCCTGTTTCCTTAAAAAACATGTGCAATTGACTGAGTTCTTGGAGACGCTTAACAGGGTCTGGCAGAGACCGCCCGAGTCTTAAAGTTCTCCATAAAGCGGGGTAATTTCTGCCCACTGGATTACCCAATTCATGCTTGTAAATCCACACACAACTGCTTGCTTCATTGCTACTACAAACCCAGCGGAAGAGCAATATGTTGTGTGAGTTCCAACCAACCGCACCCCCTCGTCCCCTCCCTCTTTTCTGCATCTCCAGCAGAGGTTACTGCAGTACAGCTTTCCAGCAAGCAAGAGGGGTGACTCAGGGTAAAAGCTCAAAAGACTTGGCAAACAGTGCAAAGGCTTATTGAGTATTTGCCACAGTAGCCAGCCAGCTAAAAGCTTGGTCTAGCGGCGTGCTCGTGCATGTTGGGGACTAACATTAGCTCGTAACACTCCCATTACTGGAGGCAGAAGCAAGCAAACAACATTGTCGAGCAGAAGAAACCACTTAAGAGGGGTGTGAGTTTCTCTCTCGCAGCAATTGTTGCATTTATAGGCCTCAATTAGTCAAGTGGCTGATATTGAGCTTGTTAAAGAAGTCTCATGTGGAGAGAGGCTAAAGGAAAGTAGATACGAACGCGATGACGGAGCAGAAAGAGTTGTGTTTATCTTGCAGCCTTTACTTCCAGTGGAGATTAAACTGAAAAGCGAGAGTCAACCTGAGCTGGCTCTTCGGCACGTGTTCAAACAAAAGCCTGCTGGCAGACGCGCACGGAGACAGCAAGCTGTTTTTTTGTGCCCGTCGCTGTTATGTAACCTTACAGACAAAGCTCAATAGGGGTGTCTGTGAAAGCACCACGTGGGGGGTTAGTGTCTGTGTTTGTAACCCACAGCTACCTGTCCACAGCTTCTGCACAAGACGTCAAGAGATACAATGTGTGTTGTTATCACCAGGGTGAAGACAGGCGATGAAATACAATCCAGGGAGACAGATCCATGAGTTTGAAGGTTTACAATTCAAGGCCGCAATCCTAGCTTTTGTTGTGATGATCATGAGGTAAACATCCAGAGGACATGACCTCTATATAGGCCACTACAGGCCTGATCATCTCTGTGCAGTGCAGAGTGGGAGAGGGCTTTTATTCATCATCTCCTCCATATTTAATTCATCAGCCATCTTCATGATTGATGGATGCTGGGATGCACATCCAATTCAACTCCTGCATGAGAGTAACCTGCTTTACTTTCAGCTGCCTGAGCCACACAAACAACACAGACAACATTCAAATTCTGAATGCAAATTAGGTCGCGTCTGACACACAGGAACAACAGCAGATTTATGAGGGAGTGGAAGTGTGATTTCAGCCTGCGAAGCAGAAGATGTAATTTCAGCTCAGGAGGAGAGAAGCTGTAGGTAAAATGATGAGGCCTCGAGCAACAACAGTGGAGTAAACATACATACAGCTCAGGCATTGATGGTTTTGTTCATATTTGAGTTGTATATTTTATGCATGACTGTGTGTTCATGGTGCAGCTCCATTTCCATCACATCAAAGAGGAATGATTTGCATTAATTGACAGATTTTCCACTCGAGTTGTAATTGCAGAATTTTGTTTTCAAGTGGTAACAAGTGTAGAAGTTATTGTGATTTCCATCTTTTTATTGCTTTAGGGACCGTATGAAAATTATTAGAGGGTAGAGATATTTATTTGTCCCAGAGACACAGTGCTGAAAAAACACAAATTTAAGTCAGGCGAAACACAGAAGTATTTTCTGCTTTCGAGATGAGCTAAAGTCAGCTTGTGACAGATTTATTTATATGGTCATCTGTTCCAGACACTGCAAGTGTTTACATTACATACACTGCTACATGTAGCTACATGCTAACATCAAGGACATATTTCATTTTGTTACGCAATCTCAGCTCTTATTCCTGCTGGAACATATCCACTTGTGTTTAGACGCTTTTATTTCAACAAGCAAAAGTGCCGCAACACAGTCATTCCCTGGCTTCAAGAGCACTGCTACATGTAGCTACATGCTAAAGTCGGGAAAACATGTAATCTTTATTGCTGATGTGGTTCATTTCTCCCCGACTTTGGATCATATTTCTGCACGAACATGTCCTGTACACGTCATTCCTGGCTGCAGTGATGGTGCAGAGATGCCAAGATGCAGAAGACCTGGAAACACTGACCAGTCAGAGCAGACTGGACTTTTTCAGGATGGGGGCTTAAAGAAAAAGGGACTAAAACTGAACGTCTCAGAAAGAGGGTGAATACAGACGCTCCAGCACAGACAGTATGAGGAAAACAAAATGTTTTTTTTTAGCCTTAAAGCATGTAAACATGTTCTTATAGGAACCCAAAATACAAGTATGACACTAAAAAATTGAAATTCCCTTTTAATCTTCAATGGCAAAATTAATTATACCACCTCCTCCCAAGCACAATAATTTTTGTACTATCCAGAGTAGAAGGAGGAGATACAAATAAATAAAAATCAAAGATAGAAATGGAGATATCACATAATGCAGTGAATGAATGCAGTTTAAATTAAACCATAAATTAAAAAGTGCAGCTTTAAAACATATCTAAACAGCCCTGAGAAAACAAATAATGCATAGCTTAACTTTAAAGCAAATAAATAAATGCCAGACTCTTTTATTAGCTACACGTTTAAACCTTTAAAATGACAGTGTGCAGTGTTCCTCCATAAGGTCCAACTGTTGCTACATCCCTTTTTATGTGTATATTGAGGCATACACACACAAAGATATCCATTGTTGGCTTCAAAGGTCAAGATAGGAGCCGTGTGTGTTGAAGTGCAGAGGAATGGATCAACACTTTGAAACCTGCACACAGGGAGTTCTCATATCAGTTGGTCAACAAAGTGAGGAAAGCTCCCTTTGAAGCTGTAAAAAATGTGTGTGTGCATGAAACATTCATGTGGTATCCCTGCTTTATTGATAGTTAAAACACACAAAGCTCGACAGAGATAGTCATGTTTATTGAGGCTTTACGCAACCTGTTCTCACCTGCCTGGAGCACGCAGAAGGATTGGTGTAATGTGTTTTTTTATTGTTTGATATTCACAAACATGTTCTTGGATCAAAGTCGTATACATAACTCTGGGGCAGATGTGAGGAGGTGGATGGATGACCTTGGCCTTTGCCTTAAAGCAGGGTGAGGGTGAAGCAACATGACCGTAACTGCACCGTTAATGTCTTTACAGGCTCTTAAATCAGAAGGCCTCAGACCTCATGGGAACCAGTTGGCACTTAGCGCAGGCAAAGTGCTTTATTAAAGGCTTTACATTATACAGTAATACAGGAACTAGACTGAGCCTAAAACTATTATTATAACTTAATGTGTGTGTGTGCATCACCATCACAAGACAAAGCGTGGCATGTGCACGGGGAAATTCCCTTAGTAATGTTTCCATTGTTGTATGTCAGAGGTTTGTATGTTGTCATGTATGTTGTTAAAGGACGCATGCAGCAGAACAGACTGCTGCCTCACTTCCTTCTGAGATGTCCTGCCTTAACCAGTTTCTCTCAAAAATATTTATGGTGTAAATGTAAATGCAGTGCATGGATTGAAATCATAAACTGCATTAGGCTTAAATCATTATAAACAGTTTATGATTGAAACTTTTAAGCTTGTTGCATCTGTGGCCAAATCCTACAAGGATTGGTTCAGGGATTGTATCGAGACTGGGGTGACACATGGTAGAAAAAGCTAAGTAAGGGCGTTTTTCATTAGCTGACAAACATTGTTCTTGTTGAAAAATGTCAGTGTTATACACTGAGGATTCTCTTACTAGTAGCGAAGAAAATGATAACAGTAAACTGGAGATGTAAAACCTCCAACTATAGGTCAATGGACCCAGAGACTGAAAAATGTCTATTTGATGTAAAGAATGACGGCCAGTCTGCAGCTGAAAATGGACACTTTTGATCGTAGATGGTCTCGTGTTTCAAGATATCTGGGGGTTGAATGAGCGGAGTGAAATGAGAGTGAAATTTCTCTCTTTCTCTCCATTATTGTCGCTTGTTTATTAATTCTTATTGACTACCTGGTTGTTCATTTGTTTCTGTGGCAGCTGGTTCTGCTGCGTGCGTCTACCACCTCTTTTTGTGATGTGATGTATGTATGGTATGTCAGGAAATGTCTTGTTGAGTGTTCTATAAAATGTTGAAAAAGCTTAAATAAAAAGTTCTAAAAAAAAAAAGAAAAATGTCAGTGTTAGTCCTGTTATGGTGCTGAATTTTTCTGGAACAACACCAAAACCATACTTCAGTCAGAACCAATTAAGTAAAAAAAAAAAACTTGATTTGCATTTGCAGTATTATATTTGGAGGTATGGCTCTGTCCTGGGGCCTCTGCCTTTCCTAGGCCTATGCAGAAGGCCTTTTCCATGCACCTATGTGGAAAGCCTACGGTGGAGACAGCACACCTCTCCACCCTTCCAAACACTTCCATGGAAAGTCTTCAGGCAGAGAGAGAGCACACCTCTTCGCCCTTCCACACACTTACGTGGAAAGCCTTCAGGCAGAAAGAGTACCTCCCCACTCTTCCACACCCTTCCGTGGAAACCTAAGGTGGAGACTGCACATCTCACTGCCCTTCCATGTGCCTACATGGAAAGCCTAAGGCAGGGAGAGCAGCAGCAAATTTGCCAATTGGCTGTATGGAAGGGAATCATGTGATCTGTCAGCGGCTCCATCAGTTGATTGGGCTATATCAGATCAGCTGCGATGAGCTGAGCTTGACATCATGTCCTGCCTGAACTAACACTAAGCTCAATATTTTTCAAAACTTCACTTTGAGAACTATATTTAAAAAAAATTATACAAAACCTTTTATTCCATTTGACAAAGGTCCTGAAAATTTAACACAAGCAGCCACAGAGCAACTTTGCTTTAATAAAATACACTTACACAAATAGATAGATACTTAGACAGACAGAACTTTATTCAACCCTGAAGGGAAATTCAGCTGTCCAGCAGCTCACACTTCCCCTCATCAACAACATGGATCCTGTTTAAATAGTTGCTTCCCCAGTTATTTTTAATGATTGATTGTTGTATGGGGAAGCATGAAGTCTTTCGAGCTTCTAAATAGGAGCATGACAGAAAAGGTTTGAGAACCACTTGTCTAAACAGAAGCTCCAGATGTCTGAAAAGTGAAAACCAAAACTGACATTAACCAACATGGTTCTTGTATTTTTATAAGTTCATGTGATTAAGCTCTGTTGTTGCTCTTCTAGAAATATTCTGACATGATGTCAGACCGATTACATTTTACCCAGAAAATGGGCAGAAAAAAAAACAGCACACCACAAAAGAAAACACAAGAAATATGAAGTTAGCAGCAGACAAAATTTCCCACAGTGCATTTCATTTAACTGCAAACAGAGGCTTAACTATAGATGCTGATGAATGAAGAGAGATGAATAATGATGGCATTATAAAGTTTGAATTATGCAGATCCAAATGGTTTCTTCTGTTTCTGTGCGATAAATGCCTGAATCCACATGAATTCAGGGATGCTTGAAATATGAAAATGAAGTTTGTTCTACAAATTTTCAGTGATTTCCACACAACAGTGCAAAAAGATGACTCCAGGAAACTGCTGTCTTTAAAAGATCTTGCCGACTGTGTGTGTAGCATGCCCGAGTAAGTGGGAGACATTCCTCAGAGGCATACATGTCATGTGCTTGACCTACTCTGACAGCTCCATGAAAGCCTGCAGACATGTCAGCCATTCCTAGAAGATTCCTTTTCATGCCAACTTCCCCGTCCGGCTAGCGGAAAATCCAGGTAGCTCCATTTCACACAGCTGGGGTGGAAAATGCTGACAGATACCCCTCTGTATGTATATCCCATCAGATCTGATGACCCCAGCAAAGGCCTTGCAGGCACGACCTGCTCACATTTCACAACCAGGTGACAGGATCCCTCCAGATCACGTGATCCAACAACTCCTTCAGCCACAGATTTTAACATGAAAGTGCTCTGTAGCCAAAACATTCAGTTTTAAATGTGTGACTTCCTTATGGGAGGCCTGTTCATGATGGAGCCTCATAGGTTGAACACCATCTGTTGTGTTGTTTACAGTAACGCAGCTCACGCCACAGCTCAAAGCCCACAATGTGCTGCAGTGGACGTGACACACAGTGGACCTATTCTTAGCCTGTACAAGGGTTGGTTGTTTTTTGTTTTTGTCCAAGCAGGACCGCAGGAACAGCAGCTCTTAATACTATTAACATACTGTGAAACTATTGGCTTTGTAACTTGGATTTCATCACTACTTCGTTGGTGTATTTGTCATTCTTAACTGTCTAAACATGACATTTTCAGGACAGCTACAGTGGAGTTATAGCAGAAAAAACAGATCAGATAATGGCCCTGGGTAAATGTCAGGACTTGATGTCAGTCTGAGAATATAAAAGCAACGGCCTCTTTCACAATTTGGCCCATTCAGAACCCAATTATGATCCAAACACACACACCCCAAAATATCATTGGATTTGCTTCTAACTGCACTCATAAATCCTAAGCTTTTTTTATTAAAGTACTTTATTATGTCTTGCTTTGTCATTTTAATTAAATAAACATGATTGTCTGCGATATTGACGTTTACAATGCTTGTTCCACAAACAGAAAACTCTGCTGTGCATCAAATACAACGCTTCCTAAACTAACAGCAGCATCCACATTTGAATGCCATTACATGTGCAGCTTGCAGCGGCAGCCTGTGAAAAGCTTTATTGACTGTTGCAACTGCAGATGGACGAAATGAAAATTCGTCATCCACCATCATCATCTGAGATAACAAATCATCTGCAAAGAGTGCATGAGACTTGTGTCTGCGCCACAAAGCAACATAACCAACTTGTTAAACCACCTGAAAAAAATACCTCAATCTGCAGTATGATCAATGAATGAGGGCCAAGAAGAATAACCCGCAAACAATACCATTACATTACTGTTAATCCTCGTCCTTGTCCAGCATCAACTCAGACATTCAGGGAAGCTGCAGCACATCACGATATTGTGAGGCTATAAAAGTAAATGCAGTTATTATTATAGTTATAGTTATTATAGTTATAGTTACAGTTATTAGTATTTTGATGCAAAGATTTGTGCATTGGCAGGAATGTAGCACAACATGGAAGCGAAAGCAGGCTCTGTATTTTTAAATGTGAAAGTGCAATAGCAGTCTCTTTGGATGGTGCTGGACATGACACTCACAATTGTCCCAATAATGTAAATTTATCACAATCAACTTACTGTGAGTGGTTTTTATCATGATCTGCGATGAAATCATATATTATCCCATCCCTGTTTTTGATAACTCATTCCCTCAGTTTCCTGAAAGACGCCCAAAAAGTTTGGTTTATATTAACATTTTCTCACCAAAAAGCTTCACTTGTGTCCTTGAGGTCTAACAAACATTTTGAATGGGTTTTCTTCCATTGCAAAACATTTATAAAGCAAGTTTTTTAGCAGCCAATTTTAATCATACGTTGTTACAACAAAGCTTGGTAGCTTGCAGTCTCCAGTCTGTTGACTCCTTCGTGCCAACTGGAAGAAAAAATCCTTATCTTTCCTTCTTATGACTACAGCTGAGAGGTGGCTATAAACTTAGCTGTTTGTACACTATGACATGGATGTGGTGTCAGGGAATGAGGAAACAAATTAGGTATTTCAAAGATACACATGACTAAGATCAGGGAATGCAATATGTACGTGAAGCACATTAGTTAGCAATTTGAGGCCTTGAACTAATAATGTGCAGGAACAACTGATTTATTGAGCTCCGTGCAAAGCAGACAGAGAACTCTTCAAAAGGAGATCTACACAGTTTTCTCAATTTACTAATTTTACTAACAAGATTCTGTCTGGAAACTTTGAACAGCTGCACCCAAATGCATGACGCCCACTCCTTCGCTCCTCTCCTCTGCTCACCTGCAGTAAAGTTTAGATACCAGCTGCAGCTACCACACTTACTCCCAAATTAACTCCTGGAATGCACTCAATATTACAAGCTGATGATAACAGTGTATCTGAGGGTGGACCTTCAAGCTGGAGGTTAGTAATGGCGTTCTTGTCTAGATGCTGACCAATGAGTAAAGGGCGCCTTAAACTCTCATGCAGGTGCTGCTGTTTTGTACAACAGCCTCCTCCATGCATGGGTGCCTGTGACACAGCAGCATGTAAACACTAGAAGACATTCAGCTTTCCCTCGCAGAGTAAAAGCAGTATCAAAAGCACAAAAGACAATTAGCTCATGTGAACAACAGTGTGACACCATTAATTTGCAATTTCATTTTAAACACCCCCGCTGACTGAGAGCTTTGTTGTAAAATTTAACGACAGCTGTTACATGCACAAATGGATAAAAAGCAGGCTATCTCTACTGTAATCTACAGGCTAGGTCAAGAGACGCCCAGGCTGTAAAATACAGTTTGTCATCACACATGAGAAAGTAAATAACACAACATCATTAAACCATTCATGCAGCAAGAGGAGGCGGAGCTGCAGGTCTCTATTATTTTCACAGCCAAGGGGTTCAACTGGAACAGTGACACAGATGATATAAACACCACTCTACCAGACACACACCTGTACTGCCACAAACACACAGATGAATCCAGTTCTGAGGCTGATAGGATGCCTTTAGTTTTAAATGTATTTGGTCACAAATCAAAGCATTCAGCAAATTAAAAGTTTGACCTGATGATGGCCCTAGATGAGTCAAGGGTTCACCAAAGTCATAACAATTCATCCTGAGGGGAACATGAATGTGTGGTTAAAATTTCATGGCAATATATCCAATAAATGTTGAGACATTTCACTCAAAACCACAAATGTGCTGGCACTAGGAAAAACTCAAGGAGTCGTTGGGAATCTAGGGGCTGTAGTCAACCAAAGAAAATCCTGGCCGACTAAAATTCTACCTGTTGGTCAACCAATCAATTGACAGATGAGAGGAAAAAATCTACACGTAATCTCTACATCAAGTAAATCGGCAGCAGCTGCCAATCGCAGTGAGGGAAGGGCAGGAGAAATACCACAAAGACCAACTGTCACATCAACGACAATGGAGGAGACACTACTTCTTCTGACCACAAACACCGGCAGGTCCATCCTCTCTTCTTACATGCTTCAACCTTCACTTTAGCCAAAGCAAAGACCAGAGAAAGTACACTACCTTTAGGTGAGATTTTTTTTCCGCGGATAGTCTGTGTCATAGCAACCAGATGCAACCAAAGCATCTTAGCTGCAACAACACTGCAACTCCAAAGAAAATGCTTTAGCACTCCCAAGTTCGTGTTTTCAGCTAAGAAAAATGATTTGGTGGACAAAAATCCTACGAACCAAACCATAGCAATTGTTCAATCAATGACAATAAGAGCATCTCAAGCAAACAATTCAGCCGTACAGGATTCATCTTCGAGGAACTATGAATGATGGTACTTTATTTTGCCAGTCAACTGAGTTGATATTGAGATATTTGAAAGGACAAGTGAAGAGTTTGACCTGTTGGTGAAGCTACATAAAAAGTCAAGGGGATCACGAAATTCATCAAGATCCATCCTCTGGGGCACCATGAATACTGCTCCAAATCCCGTGGCAATCCATTTAATAGTTATCAAGATATTTTAAAAAAAACTCAGCCTCACTGTGGAAACAGTTTCATTGCAATCTATCCAGCAGTGGTTGAGACATTTCACTCAAAATCACAACTGTGAAACTCATGGTGACAATAATGAAAAAAATTTGAGGATCACCAAAGTCAGCGGGATTCATCATTTGGGAACCATGAATGAAAGTACAAAACGATCCACTAATCCATTAAGTGGATATTAAGATATTTGACAGGACAAGTGAAGACTGTGGCTGGATCCAAATGTCCACCCACTTGTGGACTAAGCCTTCAAGGACTTCAGTCATATGTACTGTGACCTGTTCACCGGCATCATGTCAAGTCTGCAGGGGTGCCAGACTGCAAGGCTTTAAATCCGCTGATAGACAGGTCTTAAATCTGTTTCACTCATTGCTGCTGTGGAGACGTTTGAACGACAACTATAATCCTGTACACCGCATTAAACTGCACAGCGTTCACAGGGTAGGTTACAATAATATGATGTGTTTTGATTACTTCAATAGTCTGTACTTCTACATATTTCTGTACCATGTGGCTGGATCTTATTTCTGCCCTACATGATTGAGGTCACATTATAATACACATTATAATACACATACATAATCTCATTACACATTTATAAAAGTTTGTTAGCTTTGTAGTCAGCACCAGGAAAATCCACAACATCACATCCACATTGCAATGAATTCTGAGTCTGCACCCCATGCACCCTCTCTAGAAGTCTGCAGAAAGCCTGCTTGAGGCCCCGTATGGACTGGATGAACTGTGGATTTAGACAGCCTTTGGTGCTCGCAAATTTCCTGGGAACACAGCTGCAAAGTCTGCAAGGGCTGTGAAGTCTGGTCATTTGGGTTCAGCCTTTGACTTGTTGGTGGTGCTAAAGAAAAAGTCAGGAGATCATCAAATTCATCAGGATTCATCCTCTGGGCACCATGAATACTGCACTGAATTTCATGGCAATCCATTTAATAGATAGAGAGATACTTTAATAAAAAAAATAAAAATAAAAAAATCTCAACGTCATGGTGGCACTAGATGAAAATCAAGGGATCCCCAAAGTCTGTGGGATTTATCCCCTGGTGACCATGAATGTCTGTACAAAGTTTCATGTCAATCCTTAAAATAGTTGCTGAGATATTTCAGTCCAGACCAAAGTGGTGGATGAGCCAACAGACTAACTATCCCTAGAGCCATGCTACCAACGTGGTTAAAATCAGGCAGAAGTCAATTGGCATATGAACAAATCTTCATTTTGTATTCTAGGAATAAATGGGTGTCAATGTGTTTCCTAGTAAAGCCTTGAGCCCTGAGCAACAGGCGTGGAAGACCTCAGTTAGCAGAGCGACTGTGTTAACAGGTGAATCAGAGCTGACTGTCCCTGCCCTGTTTCCCCTCCAGGGAAATCTGAGTGGATGTCATTCCTCATAGGGCAGCTGTCAAAGCAGCAAACACGCCTGCACTGCTGGATTATCATGGAGTGTAAGTCATTAGGAGGATCCCCCCAGGACAGGCAGCGCTTACTGCAAGCCACGACTTGACAGGGGTTTATAGGGGGTAATGCCTTGTGCTGAGGGTTCCTTTGCTCACTTTAATGGCTCCTCTTTACGACCTCAGACATGGGAAACATCCAAAAAGTATGAAAGGTTTACTTTGGACGTACATCATGGTTATCGTGAGGTGACGATTTTGGTCGTCTTTCATTTGACAGTAATAAAATCATCCATATGTGTGTGGCCAACCTCTGATTTTCTGTAAGCAATTAATGATTTTCTGATTTTCTCTCTTTTATGTATGGATGGGAATGGTAAGATTTTATTGATACAGATGCCATTCTTTATGAATTCCCTTATTGATTCCTATTTAAATTTCTGTGTGGAAAGAAGTAGGCCTAGACAGGTTTTTAAGCGTCAACACAACTGCTTAAATATCTCAGAGTCTGAACGCAGTGTAGCAACAATCTGTCATCCAAAAAGACCGCAGCTGGCAGAGCGACCGTGTCTGACTCCTGAAATGGATGAAATGAGACAATATTTGTACTGCATTCATTTTCTTTCTTAGTCAAAGAGGAAATCTGCTGAGCCTGCTTGTGTGGCACTGATATTATTATAACATTTTTTATTTTATATTTACCCTCTCTAGCAGACATGCTGCTCAGTGGGGAGGCAGTGGCATTCATGCACAGAGTGTTAAATACATGGCGTTCTTGGAGTTAGGCCCATGTTGTGTGGAAAGATGTTTGAGCAAAAGCAGCACTGTTGTCTTCTTTCTTCGTGAAATGAAGCCACATTTTGGACCGTTTCTTCCTCACTGTCACTGTTTTTTTAAAGATTATTTTTTGGGCTTTTTGCCTTTAGTGACAGGACAGTTTCATGCGGGGAGAAAGACATGCAGCAAAGGGCTGTGGGCTAGAATCAAACCCGGCAAGGACCATCCATAGTTAATGTAATTGTAAACTGAATATATTTCAGTGTTGAACTGTTACTCCGACAAAACTTAAACATGGAGACATTATTTAGGGGATTTGGTAAGATTAAATTTGCATACTTCATTGTTTTTTGACCCTGAATGACTCTCAAAAAATAATCTATAGATTTTTTTGTCAATAAAATAGTCATTATTTGCAGCATTGCAACCCACAGAACACACAAGCAACATAACCCATCTGACTTAATGGCTACTTAATGATGTTATACTGCTGTAATTGGTTCTACTTGTATTTCTTACATTCACCCTATAGGGTCAGATTTCATACTGATGATAAAACAAAGCACTTCAAACAGAATAAGCCTGCCCACATGTATGTGTAAGTGCTTGTTAGAGTAACACAGGGGCAGTGCAGTGCTAAAATAAATCAATACAACCATACAGCTGATGAAAGCTCCATATTAGGGGCTTAGTTTCATATATTGTTTTGAAAATTATGGGACTTTATTCTCACAAGAAAAAATGTTTTACAATGTGGTTCTGAATATTTTGGTTAATATCATTGTTTTATGGCAGAGGTTTATTACGTATTATTTGTAATGTACTGCATTAAACTACAAAAACAACTTATGACGTGATAATCTAACATCCCATGAAAGCTGGGATGATATTCATTAATGAATGTGGCTCTTGTTTAGGGTATCGTCTACTTACTTGATTGTTGTTTCAGGATATATTTTTTTCAATTCTTGTTTTTATTTTCATTTTTTTCCTTACTATTTTTATGTTATACATCAGTAAACCACAGCAAAGTCCTTGAAAAAAACTTGGCAGTAAACTGAAGTCCTGATTCTCTGATTCTGATCAGGGCGGCATTGTTACACATCTGCTGAGTAGTTTCCTGGGAAAAACCTAAATACCATCACATAATATATGATAAATAATGTTAGTACAATCAATATGGGCCTTTTTATGTCCAACATTCTGACTGAAAAGCCCAGGTAACTAATAACATTAACAATGGTGCTGTGAGCCAAACTAAAGCAGCTAAATGGAATTCAGCCACCTGTGTTTTCCTTACTGTGACATGTCAAAATGTACTCTGTGAAAATTGTGCTATTTTTGTTTCCATATAGCTCACACCAAGCTGCATGGCATGTGCACTGTGTGCCAATGCCCCCCCAGTTTGTCAACCCTGACACATGCATGTGAGCACTAACACATGCATGTGAGCACTAACACATGCATGAGATTTCGGTTAACACACAAGTGCGGAAAACATCATCTGCCCACCAGTTTCAACCTCACATATTCATCTGCGCTTGTGAATTAACGCCGTGACAGATGAATGCGGTCTTTTCCAACCCAGGCTGCCTCATTTTCATCTCTCTGTAAAGCAGACGGAGGCAGGTCCTGGAAATAGAAGATGGAGCCATTACTGGAGTGAGTGCTGTGTGTGCTGCTGGTGCACCACAGTGTGGAGATGGGTGTGGATTCACTTCGGGAGGTCTATCATGCTGCAGCATCGAGCCAAGATCACAGGGGGTCGGAGATAATCTTCTGTCAGGGCTGTACTATAATAAAGAGAGCCCAGTGTGACAGGTCAAAGTCATCGGTGGGTGTAACTCCCACTGAGCTGTTATGACAGATAATCACTCTTTAGAGCGGAGGAGACGTAACTATAATGTTGCCATGGAATCAATTAGTTAGCTGTGGGCTACATCTTAAGCCCTTGTTTTCTTTTGGCTTATATTTGTTGACATTTGATTTTGAAACTATTAAAAGTATGCCGAATTTAATATGAGCAGTTCCTGTTTGCAGTGTACCCAAAGATTTACATGCAGCTGTCAGCGAATTACTGTGATATGGAGGAAGACTTAACTTGATAATTCTCAAGCAACTTCTGGAGTTAAAATGAGCTGCTTTTTTCTCTGATTTCTAGGTGGACTTATGGATGATTTTACAGAAATTTCACTGCAGTTAGTATGACCGTTTCGAATTTTAATTATCATTAAAACTATGTTTAATTACTGTGCTCTGAAAAACTTGTGACAGTCTCCCAGACACAGGGCATCGAAGTTAATGCGCATTTTATTTGGTTTTTACAGGTTTACATAAGGTACTATTGGCCATTGGTCATTATACATAACTGTGATCTAAAATCTTAATACTGTTTCATCTCTAGTGCACATCACACTGTCTCTAAAAATTTCATGTCTTTGCGTTCAGATTTGACTGCGGTAACAATCTGACAATAAGCAGATGAAAATGCGAGAGTAGAGCGCTCAAGGTTTTAGAGCACCATAGCAGTGTCTGAGAGTTGTGTGTCACAGCCACTGCTGCAGTTCCAACTTTTGACAGTGTTAGGCCCCGTTTATAAGACAACGATTAGTGAAAACGGTAAACTTTAGTCGCGTTTTGGCTGATCGTTGACACGACAGCGGCGTTTTGGGTGCCTGAAAATGCAACGTTTTGAAAATGGATTCCAGAGTGCAACTTTTTGGAAAAGGCAGCGTCTCCATTGTAAACTGGCAATATGCAGTTCCTCTGAAGGCAGAGAATTTTCGCACATGCGCATTACGGTTCCAGTCATTAGGCGTGCCAAATGTCACAACAACAATGCCGAGCTCTGTTTGTGCTGCTCACCCTGTTGATTTGAAGTGAAGTGTAGATCTGTTTCTGTAGCAACTCCACCTCGCCGTCCATCCAGACAAATTTATCTGTGCGTGCTTTCGCCATTGTGTCTTCTTTGTTTTGGTTTGTAATCACCGCATTGTAGAGGAAGGCGCTTCAGCGCAGGCGCATGGCGTCATGCCATAGTGTTGCTTCGCAAATTTACACTGCCACCCATTGGCCTGGCGTGCATACTACAGCGTTTCCAGTAGATTTTGCAGCTCCGTGTGAACGGGGATCGTTTCAATGACGTCGTCATACAAACGCAGAAGTTTTTTAGAGAAACCGTTGTCGTCTAAACACGGCCTTAGAATTGTATTTCCCAGCTGGAAAGATGGTCTTCTCATAAGACTAGGCTGTCTATGCAGTAGAAGGTGCAAATACTTCTGAAATTTGTGCTACACAACCAGAGAGAACAGGGGGAGAGGACTGAGGGATTCACTTTTGCTCACAAGGTAGAAAACCTACAACTACCAGAATGCACTCTCACTGGTGGATGATGTAATACCAGCTCATCCATTTGACACAATGGCGGCTGATTGATAAAGTTAAAAGATGTGTCTGGGAAACATTTTAGCTGAGAAAGCTGACAAAACAGTAACAGAATCTTATGGCGCCCACTTCCTGTTCATAAATTCTCATATTACAGCCAAACAGTGCACTAAAATATGTTTCTAAAGACATTTTAAGTGGGAAAAATGCAATTCATTGCAATTCATCAACAGAATCTTGGTTTATGTTTGATCAGCACTGCCAAGCTTTACAGTTTTAACAGTTTGGTCTGAGTTTGAGAGAGACAGAGGTGCTCTTGTGTCTGTGCTCTTTGTATCTGTGGTGATGGGCATATGAAAATGTGGAAGTACAATCTGTAGTTCCAGCAACACCCATAGAGCCAGCAAAAATCTGCCGATTTGAGCTTGGAGATGAGCAGGGAGATCTGGTCATGGTGAGATGGAGTGAAGCTTACAGTAGTTAATTTACACATACTGCTCACATTGTTACGATACAAAGCTGGTTGAAAATTGGCAAAGTAAACTTTCAATAAGCAAACTACGATAGTTAATTTCCTGGCATGCTTTGTCCCTTCACCTCACACTCTATCTTTTCATCATGTCTCACCTCACAGTTTGAAAACCTTCACTGAAGAGCATCCAATGTCTGATCTCTATACGTTTCATGCAATACTAATTCACAAAAAGGGTTAATAAAATTTATTTTTATGCAAAGATCAAAGAAAAACTGAAAAGAAATCAGAGGTTTTTGTCAAATGTGCAAATGTGATGAGGGTGTCCTTGCACAAGAGATGCTTTCTCTCAATGAAACACAACATGATGTGTGTCATTGCGTTGCCTTTGTAAATCGTTTTGCGTTAGCCTGAATGTCCACATTCTGGGAAGGCACAGAATGACTCAGTCAGAAGATACGTGCCACCAGTCAGTCAGTCATGTTGACAAAGAGAGCAGCAGGGCTGTATGTCAACACTGTGCGCAACAATTATCCACCCACTTTCATTTATTTGGTCCTTGAATAGAAAACACCACAGCAAACCACCAACTTCAGTTTGATTAACTTCTTGTGCCATATCATGTTGAAAGTTGCGGGCAATATTTCCTTTCTCACACACACACACACACACACACACACACACACACACACACACCAGAGCCAAGAAAGATATGCAAAAACACTTTTTACAGCACCTCTACAGCTGTTACACTTCACCTCACGCAGCTTTCTAATCACACCAGCACTATTCAGTCCCTCCAAAAATCAATATTGTGTGTTGAGTCAAGAGGGATAAACTGACTTTGAAAACAACACATTCATCCACTTTTAACCATTCCCGCCTGAGAAAACAGCCACGCAAGGCAGCAATGCCATGTGCTGACCATGTGACTGCAGCCTGTGTTTATTGTAATGCCTGAACTGAATAACAGATATGGCAGCGTGTCTTCTGAACTTTCACCCACTGGCTTATTTATTGAGCATTCATGTGCATTTGCCGCTCAGACATACTGAGAACTGCTGGACAAAGAGACGAGAAAACAGGGGGCCGTCCGTCACCAACGCATCAAACAAAGACATGTTTCTGATTGATGATTCCAACTGTACTGTACACATCTATCAACACGAGGTGACTTCACAGGTTAAGGCAGCTATGGTTTCAACCTGTTGGGGCAGCTTTATGAATGTGTTGGCAACAGTTATTGGTACGGCTTGTCCCTACAGAGATAATGTCACATGGGTCCATTTTGTTATTCTTGAAGCCTGTCGACTGATGCAAATGTTTTGCTTTGTGCTCTGCATTATTAAAAGAAATGTTTATTCAAGGTCAAATCTGCACAAGTACTCAGGAAGCTACATCAAGGTGAGCACTGAGACTGAGGCACAGTGCGAGAAAATTGTGGGTTTTAACTGGTGTGAATAAGTGCGTCTCCCATAACATCATCAAGAGTAACAGAAATATAGACTCGGCTCATACTGCTGCAATTCATTCATTCATTCATTTGTCAATTAACAGATGATTAATCTGCAAAAATGTCATTTATCAAGCAAAATAGCTACAAATTTGCAAACTCCAGCATCTGAAATGTGAGGACTTGCTGCTGTAGGGTTGAAACTATTAGTCGATTAATTGATAAAAATAATCAACAGATACTTTGATACTGTCTTAATTGTTTAAAGCTGGGGTAGGCAGTTTAACTTTAGTGCCACTGGGCAAAAATCCCATAATAAACTTTAAGCATATTGTAATTCAAGCAGTCTGAGAGAACTTCTGCACCTCCTCTTGGCTCTGATGTCAGGCTTTAGAGAATCTAGGCTGTGACTTGAGACACTGGCCAATCACAGGTCATTTCAGGGAGAGGCCGTTCCTACTGGCTGTTCTACAAATCCCGAAGGGACGCACACACGCCCCTTTGGCGAAAGCCCAATTCAATGGCAGAGAATCCTGCAGAGCAGTTGCTGTTCCAGAATTGTTAACAACTGCCTACACTGTGAAGCAACCCAAAAAGGAAGAAAGCCTCATCAAAAAGAAAGTCTGACAATAAACTAAATAAAACATATGTCGATACTGGTGAAAGGTTTCAGAGATGGACAGAAAATGCTGCTAATAGTTTAGCTTTCTGCTAACCAGAGCCAAAGGATCACGGCTGCCACTTCATGTATATGTTCATGTAGGTAACGTTAGCTAGAGCCTCAAATTACAGTGTGTCCTCCTCCTACAGATCACCTCAAAGGGGAGCAGGCAGCAGCTCTGGAGTTGGACCTCCAGTCAGCGGCTGCAGCAGCTGAGCACATGAGCTGTATGCCACTGCACAATGAAATAAGATTTAAAAAATCAATGTGTGGGAAACACTGGGTCGCTGTGTGAAGCATGTGCATATGCCCATGGTTATCTAGTGAGAAGGGGTTAGGACAGAGCAGGGGGAGCTGCAGGGTGACGGTGTATTTTCAAATTCCAACTTTTTACTTTCAGCTTTTCCAGATTTCTACTGATGCCAACTTTAACCAACTTGCTTATTGTGTGGATTTTCTGCTTTACTTCATTTTATGTGTTTAATATATTTATTGTTTTGGGAAAATAAGTGAATTATTTTGCGTTGGGCTTTAAGGAAAAGACATTTTTCACAGTTTTCTGACAATTTATTTTAAAAAAAAAAGTATCAATTGAGAAAATAATCAAATTAATCAACAAATGAAAAATAATCATTAGTTGCCTTGTTTAGTAACTTTGGATAGGAGTGTACCACCATGATCATATTTGCAGTAGCACTGATATAATCGGTCAATTAATCTATCCGTCAATCAGAAAATACAGAAAATAGCCATTTATGAAGCAAAAATGTTCAATATTTGCTGGTTCAAGGTTCTCAAATGTGGGGATTTGCTGATTTTGTCAGTTTTATGCCATTTTATACTGAATTGTTTGGACAAAAAGAGCAATTTAAAAATGTCACCTTGGTGTTTAGAGTCTTATGATGGCCATTTTGGAATTCCCTTAGCTGACATACACTTGATAGAGTTTTAATAGAAAAAGTAATTAGTTAGAGCACTATATTTTTGCTTTGTTCAAAAAATATCTTCCTCACATTAAGGTTTCTGAGCAAATTGTGCTTAAAAATAAATAAAATTAGTTATTAAAGTTTTTGTATACTGACTTTTGTCTGTAATGTAGACCAGTGGGACAGAGGTCGTCACACAGAACATAAATTTAATCATGTTACTTTCATGACATATGCCAATACCAGAAAATGATTGATTTTACTACAGCAGCCAGCCCTGACTGAATGATGCTCCCAGTGGGGGGTAAATGGACATGTGACAGTAGAGGAAGCCCACATGGGTAATCAATGGATGGAAAAACACCAGGGTGGGGTGAGTCGTGTATGCTCAATGGCAGGGAAAGAGCAGTGATGTGAGGTGGTCACAGCGTTAAGAGGACGCCGTGTGTGTTCGAGAGATAACCTTCAACTTAAATATTCCGCCTTATCTGGAGCTGTTAGTGGAGCCGACGCCTGCTGCTTCACAAAAAGACATTTAGACGTCTGTTTCTTCTCCCTGATAATAACTGTGCTGCCTTTCAAGACTTTGATGTTGACATTAAACAAACATGGGATTATTTATGGGTGAGGAAGCTTTAAGCAAGGCCATTGGGTAATTTATTTAACGCTGCTAATGTGTTGTCTGGACTGGTGCTGACCATCACATGGGAAGGTGGCAGACTCATAAATACAGCTGAAGATCTAGGACAGACAGAGACCTGTACCCTGCAGTATTATTAAAAGTTTCCTTCTCAGAATTGAGCATCTAAGGATATATAGCATATGTTGTATAGATTGTAAATCTACCTGAGGCAAATTTCTATGATATATAAATCAAATAAGAGCTGGAAACATTAGTTGATAACTCAAGTCAGCGGATTGACAGGAAATTGATCTGCAACTGTAGTTTGACAAAACATTCCTTGTTTCCAGCTTCTTAATTGTGAGAATCATTGGTGGGTTTTTTGTGTCAGGTGACAGTAAACGGAATATATTTGGAGTATTAGTCAGACAATAAAAAACTATTATTATTGGTTGGTTCCAGGACTGCAAGTAATTACATTCATTATCAATTAATCCGTTGATTGTTTTTCTGGAATAATTGATTCATCATCATCATCATCATATTGTGTATAAATTGTGATTAAATTCACATCAACATTAAATCAAACGAAGGTGGTTCTTATAATTGCCTGTTTCGTCCAACCAACAGTCCCAAACCAATGATGGGCAAAAATGGACCCACAAACCTTTTTAAATGATTCTGGTGATTGACCAGTTTGTACTGGGTCAGCCTGTTGCACATTCAAGTGTAAAATCTGTAATATGGACTAATGAGTGCAGCACACTGACTCTGAATGAACAAGTGAGGACTGATTTGAAGCAGACTCAAGTCAAGACCTCCACATGCCTATTGTGCATTCATATGCTCCTTGGATGGTCGGTCTTTCGACCTCAGGGTGTTCATGAGCTTTAAGTTGTAATGTGGAAACAATATGGACACTGCAAAGAAGTATTTTACTGCTCAATGTTTAAACATGTTGATAATGAAGAGTAAATGAATCAGGTGAGCAATGACATATGACTGAGAACTCATTTTTCAGATTATTCTGATACCACATCAATGCTTGATCATATTTAATGGCTCACCTGATCCGTTTCCTTTGCTCTTCGTCATCAACGTGTTGTTAAAAGCGCACGGAGCGTTAAAAAAAATAAAAATAACTCATCTTTGTAATGTCTATATTGTTTCCACATTACAAATAAAGCTCATCAACACATAAAAGTCAAAAGAACGACCATCATGAGGAGCACATGAATGCAGCATTGGTCTTGGCTGGTGGAGGTCTTGATTCAAGTCCAATTTAATCGCCTTGTGTTCACTCACAGTAGCAGGCAGCGCGAACAGTACCCTAAAATAACAGCAAGTGTCAAAGTGAGAAAAGTCGGGGATTTATGAGCAGTCAGATGTTTGACAGTTTGACCCGGTACAAACTGGACACTAAAAAGAGTCGTCCAACAAGATACGCACATTTATATTCACCTATCACTAATGAATGCAGCACAAAGCTGCGGAGGTAACTGGAGCTCCTTTACCCACTAACATCAGGCTTTTTAATGTAATGGGAAAGGTTACAATCAGCATTCATACCGGGGTCAAATGTTTCTGCAGTAGTTATGAGTATTTATCAGCATTGATAGAAACACCTGGATGAGCGCACTAATTTTAGCTCCATTACCAGTGGCATGCAATGACGCGTCACCAAAGAATACCGTCCGTCTCCGTCCAAGCACCACTCAAACATCGATCCAAATTAGTCTGCACTGAGAGAGACTGAATAAATAAGAGATATCTAAAAAGAAGTAACCACCGTAACAATTTCACTGGCCTCCATACTCTTCTTTACTGTTTACTAGCCTGTTTCCTTGCCTGTCCGTAACATCGAACATGACACTCATTTCAAAAATGAAAAAAAAAAAGCCCACACAGAGCGAGGCATACTAATCTCCTGCAGAGCCATGTACACAGCTCTAGTCTACTAGCAACTAGAAAAGAGTCTATAGTCTAATTTCAGTGGGTTTACCTGTGTTTAAAAAACCGACTTACATGTGCTTATTTTGGTGGAAAAGGGTTATGGGACGTCAAAATAATGTGTTGAATGAATCATAGAAAAAATAATGTGTCAAAAAACGTAACACTGATTGATCGCATTCCATGGTGCCTTTTGACCTGGTGCATCACTGAAGGCCACAGTGGCTTTGTCACATGATGGAGACAATGAAGATGATACTGCTTGGCCCCGTGAATGCAACATTTACATTTAAAAAATGCCCAGATGGAACAGCCTTTGATGCTTGGGCTAGCAGCCAGCCTCATCAGGCCACACTCAGCCAGGCATTCAGATGCAAATTGAGCAAGTGTACTTTCACACTTGCCCTGTTTGGTTCAGTTCAATCTAAGGATGCACCGATCCGTTATCAGGATCAAATATCGAGCCCGATATCATCAAAATAGATGGATCGGGTATTGGAAAATGCAACCTATACCTGAGGCGATCCTTTCCCTTTAAATTTATTGCGACGCAAGCTATGTCATATGTCATGGAGCGAAGGAGAGAATCTGCTGTGTGGAGGTATTTCACACTATTTGCTTATTTTTGTTAAAAATAAATAGTTCATCATTGCATCAATCTGTTTCATCTTGTTTCATTTTATCTTAGGAAAGAACTGTGTAGTCATCAATGTCTGATGCCTCTAGTCTTTTCTGTTCTACATGTAAAGGTATATAACTTTTTAGGTCAACCATGGTATCGGATCGGTATCAGGTATCAGCTGATACTCAAAGCCAAAGCATCGGGATCGGTATCGAAAATGAAAAAGCTGGATTGGTGCATCTCTAGTTCAATCTAACTCAAGTTCGTTTGGGCAAGTGTGAACACAGTGCGCACCAAAACAACCAGACCGAGACCTTCTTAAAGAGGTGGACGTTACAAATGAACTCTGGTGCAGTTCCTTTGTGGTGAGAACGTGTTCCAACCTGAACCAACTTAAGTCGCATTACACATTGTTTGTATTAAACAAGCATGAGCATGCTACAGTCCTGGAGGATTATTAATGTGCGCCTCCTCCTGAGAGGTGCATCCAGTGCATCAAAACATTGTTTTCTAGTCGGAGCCGCGCCTCGTTTTCAAACTGTATGGTTTGACTAAAATGAACAATGACAGCAATATAGTCCACGATGACCAGCGCTGAAATCAACCTGCGTAGTTGTCCCTCCATTGTGACATTAGAAAGTGTCACATTTATCTAGTAAGTGTACTCTTCTTCAACGTTTTGTTTACTACCTGGATTTTTCCCACATGGAAATTCTGACCAATCAAGAGCAGCTTTCTCCCACAAGGCATTTTATCTGGTCCGCTTGTAAATGCTGCCGAGCACCAACCAACTCGAGGCAATTATGCAGCTTTGTAACAAAATTAGTCCCTGATTCAGTCCAAAGCAAATGAACTCTAGGTCTAAAAGCACCCTCAGTCCAACTAACTCCCTTGCCAAATTGAATGCACTGGACCGCAGACCATTTTGGGTGGTAGTGGACAGGGGGACAATTGTGACCAAAATCCTGCAGCTTTACTAGGACACATCTGCCAGAGTTCATATACAGTAAGTAAATAGTATCAAAACTTGAAAGGTTAGAAAGGTATTGACTCAAAGGAACTGATCACTATGCAATATCCACTTTATGATATAAAAGCAAAACACATGTAAGAAGCAAATGTCTGTCAGCTGGCAGCAGTTGGTTCTCTAAATACAACGGGCTTGACTTGCAATTTATATATTTGATTAAAAAGAATATTAAATACATTTTGACTTATGCTGAAAACTCTAATGCTTCCTCTCATACCTGTATGCTTTTATAATGCAACGTGTAATTTAAGGTGATAAAGGGAAGGTATCAGACTTGTTGGACACGCCCACATCATGTTAGTGTGATTTGCAAGCCTGTATTAAGAGTCAGATCATAAACTCCAGATCCCATGGGAGCAGAAATCCTCAAGATGCAAAAAAACCCAGCAGTGGTGTTGTGAAATAAGCAAACTATTCCTGTCACACTGAGATAGACTTTATGTGGGCTAAGCAGATCAACGGATCTGTCACTGTGTCAGATATATGGTGGTGCAAACACCATGGGGCAATAATACCTCGGCTCGGCTCAACAATTGCATAACAGAGGATGTCCAGCGCGATCCGATGGGGCAACTTGATTTATTTCCTGATCAAAGAGCAAATTAGGTGCGTTTTAATGAAATGCGCTCACACACACACACACACACCGCCAGACCAACCTGCTCTTTCCGTTTCTGCCACCGGCCGCACGGGCTCTCCTCCAAGATCTCACTCTCATCCTCGCTCTCCTCCTCCTTCCCCTCCGATCCTGATTTCCTCTCCGGGACGGACATCGTCATTTTAACGCCGTATATTTCCAGATTTCCTCCACCAGAGTCCTTCTCCGCCTCTGCGCCTCCTTCCCTCCCTCAACTGTCTGCTGTGTTTGTTGTGGATCAGACGAGACGAGCGGTAGCGCAGAGACGCTCCGCCGCTTGTCTGCGCAGTGAAGAAAACCCCCCCGACGACAGCTCGCAGCCCCCTTGGCGCTCAAAACATCCTGCAGTGAAAAACTGATATTGCTCCAAACAGGCGCTCCTCAGTCTGTACGAGCACCCCACGCCTCCTTCAGATAACAACTAGCAGCGTGCACATTACAAGGTCGCTGGGCTGAGCTGAACAGGGTGGAAAAATATATCCAGACTTCATGCGCCCTGTAGACTGCATGCAAAATAGGTTGCGAAATGGTTTTCGGCGTATGTGTGTGTTCACGGTGAAGCACCGCGGGGGTGAGAGCTCGGTGGGTGAAGCGAAACGATGCCCGGTGGGTCCACACCGCTCATTGCTTGCCTCGGATACCGTCTGTCTTATGAGGGAGCGCTCTTTTTTCGACCATCTTCCACACACGCCTCATTGTCGGTGTTGTTAGATCTGAAACCGCGAGCTCCTGCCAGGCACGGTGCGCAGAGATGGAGCGCAGTACCGTAAAGGCAACAGTATGTGCGCACGGGGTATTTAGGTTGGGCACCGAGCCTCTTGGAAGATGAAACTAGTGATGGGATTTCTCGTTCACTTGTGAGAGCCGGTTATTTGGCTCTCGTTGACTTTGAAGAGCCGGTTCAAAGATGCAGTTCGTTCATTTTTTTGGGGGGGGGGGGGGGTTATTGCTGTGTGTGTGTATGTGTGGAGGGCGGGTGTTAGTGGGTTCAACAACAAATCGCATTGCTGATTTATCGCATCACATGATCTGGATATTGTAACGTGGACCCAGAATAGACCCTGCACATATAAAGTTTGGTGTAGCCATAGCAACGCCCTTTATAAACAACAAGCCTGCCAATACAAGCAAGTGCTGATAGTGGGTTAGCTTCCTACCTTTCGTTTCTAACCGAGGGGGGTCATCAACACAACGTGAATTAGGAACTGGCTCGTTCACTCTAAAGAGCCAGTTCACTCGTTCACTTCAAAGAGCCGATTCAAAGACTCGGCTCGTTCGCGAACGTCACATCACTAGATGAAACAACAGCCTCACAAGTTTGACCCCCACCTCAGTCTGAAGCAAATCAAACCTTTGAATCAGAGGCCAGACTGGGCGCAGTTGTTGTTTTGTAATTAATATTTTTATCATGCTATCCAGGTGAATAGGGTTATTAGATACCACCATGAAACTTCCCCACGATAATTTGTTAAAAATTATTTTATATATATTTTTTATCTTATATGTACACATTTTCTGAAATTGCATGTTTAAATATGCAAATTAGGCACTATCTAGTTAATTATGCACTAGTTTGCAAACATTTCCAGAACAGAAATCTGAACCTTGGATAAAGCCAGGTTCTTGTTTCTCTTTGTTGTCATTATCAGACCCAAAGTTTTTTACAGAAGAGAGTTTTGGATTTCTCTTTTCATCACTGCATACATCCGAAAATACTGTCAGTGTCTGACGACGTTATGGGAAGGATCCCTACAGAGACAGACCTTTTTGTTTAAGAGTAAGATTCTTTTTGTGCAACCAGAAAGAGCCTTGAGTTTTTAGGGCTAAAATGTTCTTTAAATCAGGCGACATGAAGAAGGGACTGTGTTGCAGCCCTATCTCTGTGTAAAACAGGCTACAGACTTTGTGGTGGTGTTGTGTCTCTTTGTAATCATCACACATCTATTTGCCATTTGTGTCTCTTTGGTGTGATATTGTGTCTCACTGAGGTAATGTTGTGTCTCTTTGTGGTGGTTTTACCCACTTTGTAGATATTTCATGTCTCTTTGCAGTTCCTTTGCATCTCTTTGTGCTCATTTTGTGTCTCTTCCTGGTCAATACATGTTATTTTGAGATTTGAATCTTAACCAGAACCAAGAGGAGAGATCACATCAGGTCAGTCTTAGCTGCTCTGCACTGGCTTCCTGTTACATTTAGAATTGATTTTAAGGTCGTCCTCCTTGTATACAAAGCCCTACATGGGCTGGGACTGAGGTACATCGCTAACTCGCTTGTTTACTATTTGACTCCAAGAACACTGCGATCATCTGCTGCTGGTTTACTGGAGGTTCCCAGAAACAGCCAGAAGAAGATCAGGGATGCAGCCTTTGTCAGTGACGCCCCAAAGCTATGGAACACACTACCTTTAGATATCAGCGAGGCTAGCTCGCTAAATATTTTTAAAAGAAAGCTAGAAACATATCTGTTCACTTTAGCCTTTAACTAGCTCTGACTTTCTGTCTGAAACTCTTTCCTTTTACGCTTCACACTGCTGCAGCTCTTAAATTCTTACTTGATTTCATGATTTATAGTTTACAACTCTGAGTTATGAATCAGTTCTGTTTTATGTTCACTCTGTTTTCATGTGTAGCACTCAGTGCTTCTACTGCCCTCATTTCTTGTATAAAAAGTGCTATATAAATGAAGTTTATTATTATAATTACTCTTATTATTTTGCAAGTAAAGGCAAAGGGGGGCTACTGATACTTTAAAGAGCACATTCACATGAAGATCTTGTGGAAGTATACATGGGAAGATATAATATCTAGAATGTGCAGAAGCAGCAGTACAGCATCATAAGTAACCTATTTGGTCACTGTCCTAGACGAAAAGCTTAAATTTGATGCAAATATGCCGTATGTTTTGAAGAAAGTTGAGAAGTTTAATGTGGACATGACACTTGTGAAAATGTTTTATTCCTCTTTTACTGGGTCTTTCCTTTCTTTTTCTATGATTTGCTGGTCTTAAAAGGAACAAACTGGAAAGAACTGTCAAGCTGTGCTGTAAGATTTCTGGTGCTACCTTTCATGACCTTCAGCACTTGTGTAAAGTGAGGGCTGTCTCAAAGCCACAGACTATTGTTTTGGACCCTCAACATCCTTCACATGTTGAGTCCAGATGCTTCAATTAGAGAGGAATTTTGGCCCCACAAAGGTAGCACTGATAGATACAGACCGTCATTAGTTCCATTTACTCACGTAACCCAAGATGTCACATCACTGTGTCTTCTTTTCCCACGATTTACAGTGTAGTGTAGGAGTTACACACTGTGTGTGTTGTATCCTATGTGTTTGCGATGGACTACTTTCTGTACACCACTTCAGGGACTGTGTTTTGAAACTTTGAATATTTAAATATATACTCTTCACATCCCTTGATAAATGTATTTTTTGCACATGTTTTTGCACATCCTGCACAAAACTGTAGCTTTCGCATTCTGTAATGGCTACATATTTATTGTTTGTTGTTGTTCATATTTTTACTGTATTCTATCAATTCTATATTTATGTTGTTCACTGCTGCAGTGTAAGTTTAGGTTCAACGGAAATATACAACAACAAAAGAAGAACAAGTTGTGTAGGTGAGATTATGAAAGGAATCTCACCTCAGTAAGCATAATAAGCAAATACAAAAGTCATGTAAGTAAACAAGCAGGCAAACAAAGGGTGGAGAAGCAAACATAAAATAAGCAATGTGAATCAACCAAAAACATAAAATAATAAAAAATAGAACAATGAAGTGGAAGTGTGTTTGTGTATGTATGCATATTAGGGAGTATGTGTATACGTGTGTGTGAAATTCCTTATAAGTGAAAACCTACTTGGTCATAAACCTTATTCTGATTCTGATACACAGTTTGTAAAAAGAAACCCTCAGTCCCATTACAGTCGAGAGTAATGCAACAAATAAACATCTAGAGACAAAGAAGAAAAAATAGATAACAATTGAGGAAAATAATATTTTTGAAAGAAATGAGTTAATAAAAATATGTAAAAATATCTCACCTTGGGGCATCGGTGGCTTAGTGGTAGAGCAGGCGCCCCATGTACAAGGCTGCCGCAGCGGCCCGGGTTCGACTCCAGCCTGTGGCCCTTTGCTGCATGTCACTCCCTCTCTCTCTCTCCCCCTTTCACACTTGTCTGTCCTATCAAATAAAGGCCAAAAAATCTTAAAAAAATATCCCACCTTATGACCCAAAACCCTCCAATTTACATTATTGCCATCTGTCATTGGGGGCAACGTTATAAAGGAGAGGGGGCACATTTGTAAAATGAGTAAACATGTATTAAGACTCTAATTTAAAGCCCAGTTTTCTGTCAATGAGAAACTCTATGTTATTAACACTGCTCAGTTTATACAGTCATAAATGCATGCCAAAAAACAATAAATTTCCTACTTTGAAATAATATTAATAATAATATTAATCTAATTGTCGCCTACAGACATGATCAGATTATGGGATGACAGGCTCCTTCAGGCAGACTGGTTAAAGGCCACCACCCCACTTCACAAAACACAGAGACTGAAAGAGACACAAAATGACTACAAATGACACATCCGTGTTGTTTCAATAGAGACCGAACAGCCAGTGTGTTTTTCCATGTGGAAAACTATAATTTTAAAATTTCTACTCATTACTGCAACCATTTTAGGAGAGAACGATTGAAAAATAAACTGCACTGGACAGTCTAAAGTGTTGATAGGGACATTTTTGATAAGTTGAGGACAGAGAGTGTAAGATTTTTTTTGTCCTTTACCCCTCAGGGCTGATCTAAGATTATTTAGATATTGACATAACAGGGAAACATGGAGTCATAGAGAAAGTTGCCACTGTTGGCTCATGAAATGGACACTGTTTGTTTGTTGCTCTGTTTATGATGGACCCTTTATTTAAAGACTTATCTTTATCTTTATTATAACTGCACCTGCTCTGAGTGATTTACTGAGAGACTAAATAGCTATTGCCAAACCCTCAACCCTGCGGAAAAGATCATATCTATCAATGCTGATCAGAGAGGCAGCCCTCAAAGGTAAAACCTGCAGCAGCACTATCTGTCTATGTATTTGGTTTCCTCTTGAGCCCAATCCAGAAAGATTACGGTACTCAGTGTGTAATGCTAAGTATCAAGCAGAAGTTGGTGTTACTTGATAAGAGCTGTTTAAATATGAGCTTTGTTTGCCATCTAGTGGTTCTGCTTTGATATTACAACTGGAGCAAAATTTGTAACATGATATTGTGTAGGAACGTTTCTTCAGAAATTAATATATTTACTTAATAATATCTGCATTTGATGGCTTGCTTGAGATGGGGGCACACTGTGGTATACTGCAGAGTTGGCTCCAAGTCATTGTTCTGCAAGTCACAAGTGAGGGGCAGGCAAATCCCAAGTCCTAAACTTAAGTTTTGAGTCCTAAGTAAGTCATAATGTACCAGAGAGCCAGTGCCAGAAACATGCCGGTGCAACATGGCGATCTCTATAGACAAGGACCTGCTCCTTATGCAGATATAAATGGCTCATTCTTAAGCCCAGTTCAGATCAAAGATTCACAACAGGAATAAACCGTTTTAGAACGTTACAGAGAAAAGTTGCAGTGGTGTGAACTGGCTGGTCTGAGCTTGACTCAAGCTGGCTGATGGTGTCACCTGTAAATTAAGAAGCTACAAATTATATTCACCCATAAAATAAATCTGAAAAGCAAATCATTGGTCTGAACTGAGCTTATGGTAACAAAGCCATGACGATTCTTATTTTCAGATGATTATACACTAAAGAAAACATACTTATACTATATTCCATATTCCCCTAAATCCTGCACAGTGGACCTTTAAAAAGTAAAAATAAATTATTCCTCATTTATCTGAGGACCTGCTGGAGCTTCCTCAAGCACCCTTGGGGACCCCTTGTTGAGAACCACTAATCTAAAGGGTGTACACTCAGGTCCTCCAGAGCAATACCGAGCCTCTTCTCACAATGAGATGGTCAAGCCTATACCAAAGATACCCAAACTACATCAAGTGCTCCTCATTAACTTGTAAAGTAAAAAAAAAGTTTATGAGCAGGCAGCTTCCCTCAAATGGCCCAAAGGTGTTGCTTGTGAATCCTCATTTTGTAGCAAGTTTTGTACCACTTCAGAATAATACCAGTAATGAACTATTATTGTATAAAGGCTTTTGAGGATGCTCTCCCTTCAGGTATTTTGTATGGGTGTGATGCTTGGTTACAAGCGTCCTTGAAGTCTGTTGAATCTGGTCTACTACACCTAACCTGCTTGTTGGAGGAAGGACTCTCTTCAGTGCAAAGCTTTGGTGAGTGAAAAGCAAGCCAGGTTTTTGACCAAGATGGAGCAGCGTCAGGGTGTGCTGGATGACCCCTTGTGATATGTTCTAGAAATGATGAGAAAGACAATCAAGTCATGAACTCATACTTGTGTGAGATAACGGAGAAACAAGATCATATTGAGAGTGACCGCAGAGAGATGATTGAAATATTAAGATCTAAAGAGGGAACAAGATACCACACCGACCAAGCTGAATATCTGTTCATCCACTTTATACCAGCAATACACCCTACATTGACGACCATCTGAGACAAACTTATACATGGTTCCGGTTGTCTTTTCACAGATTGCTAGTGTAAATGGGGAGGTGGAGCCGTACACCACCAGAACAATGTGAGTGTTGCTGTATGATAGGCATACAAAATGAAGAACAAATACTATGCCCTCTTACACAGGATACCTGTGAGAAATATGGACAGGACTCCACTGAACTGAACTCACTCTTTATGGACACTGATAAACGAATCTTAGTCATGTTACATGCATGTCCTGTGGTACTGAGGAACCAGCAGGCCTTTTAATGTTTTCACTAATGGGTTTGTCTTATATCTGATTTTTTTTGTATATTCTTTGGACCTAAATATTTTACGCATCTACAAGTTAAAAAACAAACAAACTTAATATTGAATTTTGTTTGTCTATTCTATACTGAACTGGCCTACTGAACATGGACCCTGGGGACACAAGTGTGTGTGTGTGTGTGTGGGGGGGGTTAACCAGGGTTAACCAGGTTAACACTAGTAAACAGTTCAGATGTAATTTGAATTTCTGTCTCTTTATCTATTTGCCTAACAAGTAGAACTGTTGAAGATAACCAGTTAGCACAAGTAGTAGAAAGTACAAAGAGAAAAACACATTTATACATTGTGAAAAAGAGCTTTTATTTGATACCAGATTACATGGCAGGCAGCTTTACTCTTATTCACGTTGACATCCAAAGATGACTTTCTCTTGCAAAGCATTCAGTTTAAAAAGCTTTGTGATGTCATGGTAAGACATTATTTCATGCCTTTAGACTCAGCAGAGCTCCAGATTTCATCACATTCCCTGTTCACCACCAGTTTGCCGTCATCGGTCAGTTGAAGACGGCACATGTTGCATTCAGATTTGGCAGAGTTTGTATGCCACCTGGGTTCATCACACTTGTTGTACATGACCAGGTTGCAGTCAGCCTGCATGCACAGGCGCTGAGCGTCTGATCCATAAGTGTCTGAAGCCCACACAGGTTTCCAGCCATAGATGACAAAGTTACCATCATCCTGCAGGCAGAAAAAAAGAGACATCGGACTGTTGTCCAAACAATATCACAGCAAAATATGTAGTCATAAGCTACCATAGCATTTAACTTTAAAGTGAGATTCTCACCTGGAAGATAGCCTTCCACTGTCCGTTGTTGGACAGCAGGTAGTCTCCCCTGCGGAGCTCATCATTTTTGGACAAGTAGTTCCTGCTCATGATTCTGCAACCAAGGAACAAAAACAATTAAATCTGAAATATTGTATCGGATTAAAAAAATACTGGAAATACACTGAAAACACATTTTTGGCATATATTTTGTGCTGCACCAGAAAAACGCACTAATAACTGCTAACATCTGGCTTTTTAATGCAATAGGAAAGGTTTTAATCAGCATTCACACCCGGGTCAAAAGACTCTGCAGTAGGCATAGGTATTTATCACCTCCGGCTCCGATCAGCACACATGGGGACACATCACCTGGGTGAATGCACTAATTTTAGCTCCTTTACAGGCAAGATGCAATGATGCGCTGTCATAAAATACTATCCATCTCGAACCAAGCAGCGCTTAAACATCGATGCAAATTAGTTGGCACCCAGTTTGAAGGAGAGACTGAAAAAGTTATACATATTAAAAGAAATAACCACAGCAACATTTTCACTGGCCTCTTTGCTCCATTCTACCGTTTACTGACCTGGCCTGTCCATGATGTCGAACGTGACACACACACAAAAAAAACACACAAAAAGCCACAATAGTCTGCTGCAGAACTGTGTACACAGCACAGATCTAGTGGCAATGGGAAAGGAGTCTATAGCCTATTTTTAGCAGGTTTACCCCACTATCTGAGTGGATGCTCTTCTTTTGCTTCCTACACAGAAAATAAAATAATCATTTGTACTGAATCCACCACATTGAGTCTGATATATCTTTTAAAAACAGATTTAACCGCATCCTGCAATAACTCTGCATCAAACTACTCTTGCACAGTGATGTATGAAACCAACGGAGTACTTACGGTCTTGAATGTCACACCAGTCAGTCTGTGGGCATAAGTGAAGGTCAGTTGGTCTCTTCATTTTTATATCATCTGTGCTGTAGATGGAAAAGGAGTGGCATGAGGCACAGTGTGATAAACTGGAATTCTTAGTCAGCCGTCCTGAGCCCTGTTTCCCTAGAACTGTTTTCGATTAACATTAGTCATTTACAGTATTTCACAACAGCTGCTCAGCCATAAATTCTACCTTTACAAATAAAAAGTAACCCATCATATTTATCATTTACTAGTTATTCAGTGCTCTCTGCAGTCTGAACCACTGCACGATTGTTCACTGTTCACTAAATTAATTGCTGTATGCCTCCCCTTTGTTGTATGTACAGTGAGAGCAACAGAAACTGGGGTGAGATTCCTTGTATGTCCACAGCCAGCCAATAAAACAATTTATGATTTTGATTTTGATACTAATGTAGACTGACATTGTCAGAAAACTAGGGCTGCCCCTGACTAAGAATTTTCCTAGTCAGCCAATAGTTGTCATTTAAGGTCATGAGACAACTAGTCGCCCACATGTTCATGGTATTAATTTAATAATTAAACTATATATTTTGGGAGGGGCAACACAATGGTTTGAGTTCAAGGTCTGAGAGAGAATTGTATCAGTAACATTGTTTACACTGTGCTACATTACAGAGATATACAAAACATACTAATTAACCTTAATCATTATAGCCTCCTGAGACCCAAACTTTTACTTGGTATGCTTTTTTAATTTCTCCTAGCTATTTGGCATCAGTAGGACCCAATAAGTATAAAATACTAGAAGTTGTCAACAATAACTAAGTCCTAATATGCTCAAACAAGACGATAATAAAGTCCTCATGTCTTCAAACAAGTACTTCCCTGTTAACAGTAACCTAGCTTGTTACTGTTGCCAAAATTGGTCAAATGTGTTGCCATATCAAAGTATGAACATTATTAGTTTCTACCATAAAATGTGATCAGGTTTTGGACCTTGTCCATTTTTGTGTCGGGATCGGCTGCAGACTGACTTCGCAAAGATGGCTGCCATCTTGTTTTTACATGGATTAGTGTATTGTGCTCTTACTACCATTAGATGACATAAAAGTGTCCACGAACGAGGATAACAGGTCTAAGTTAAGTAGAATAAAGTCTAAGGTCAAGTAAACCCAAAATGTGATGTCCTCATATGAGGACACAGGGTCTCAGGTCACACGTCAAGTGCACATCACACACTGAGCGAGCAGCCTGTTAATACACTGATATCAAAAATCTCACTGTTTTATGGCTCCCCTGTGTGGAGAAGAGTGGACCCTCTCCAGCTTTCTTCCACAGTCATGAACCATGTTGGAGCTGTTTATTATTTGTTTTAAGTGTTTGATTTATTCTAGATAGTCACTTTATGTAGATTAAGTTTAGATATTTTCTTGTCTAGCTATTTGTTTTTGTTAATTAGTTCATTTTGAAAGGACTGGGCAGCAGTATGGGCACATACACAGGCAGGTATGGGATCAGCATGTACCTGAGAGGGTCTCTGTTGTTTTACCAGAGCAACAGGGGCAGACAGAGCCATGCTTTCTTTGTTTGCATGACTGCTATCAAAAGAATTTCTTCGTAATTACTTTTAAAACAAAAGAGACCGGAGCCGAAATATCAAAGTTTAACAGAATTTATTTTCTTGTACAAGAAGGAGCGTTTCACAGTGCAACACACAAGATGAGGTTACAGAGAAAAGGCTCCCTGAGGAGCAACAACTTCAAGTTTTTGTACAGCATAGGTGGGCATTGAAATTTCAATCGTTTCAGTTCTCCTAATCTACCGAGTACAGATTTCATAGATAACAACAGTTTTCAGTTGGTGTGACCCCCTGTCACACTGCCCTCCAGATAATATGTCCCCGATCTGTCTCCGACCCTCGGTTTCTCCCACTTCCTCTTACAGATGTAGTACTGAACTTTCCTTAACCTTAACTGTCTGCTGATGTTGCAGTGTTGCAGTACGAAACAGGAACAATCCTTCAGACTTGCACAAAATAATAGCATGAATAAACAGTGTGATCACAATTTTTATAACATACAAACATGTGTCTTTCTACATAAATGTAAACTGTCATTATCAGCTTGGGAGAGGTGGAATATGTGCAAGGTATGAAATTAACAAAATATTTTGGGGGCAATTTTGGCCCCCGGAACATGGCTTTTGTGGGCATTCTTGGATAAATTGCGGGCCCGTGGCCCTTGCTAATTTCTGACACTGAATATATGGCAGAGCTCTTGCACTGGATTGCATTAGATTGTATGAGTGTACCCAATAAAGTCACAAGGAGTGTAGATTCTCAGGAAAGACATACAGTCACACCTTTTTCAGTTTATGAACCAAGAGGTTTATGAGGGAATGAGATGCAGGTGAGGGAGTGAGCGGGGAAGGCCATGCAACTGCAGGGTAGATTAGGGAAATGGGAACAGATGGGTGGATGGGTGGGACAGTCAGGTGTTGAGGACGGAAGGGAAAGTTCGAGGGCATCTGGTGGACGAATGGACAACAGCAAAAAAGGGGCTTTAATCAAGTAAACTGCAGCAAAGTCAATTGAAGGGTCGAGCTATATAAAATAGAAACCATTGTATGCTACACCAGACAGACTTGCTGATGAGTAGCTGGAGAACATAGTGGAACATTCACAAAAAAGGAAAGTAAAATGAGGTAAAACTAAAGGGAGACTAAAACTAGAGACCATCTTGCAATGGAATCACTCCAGCTGTGATCCTCGACTTAAAACATATGTGTGGCAGGGGCATAAATTGGAGGGGCAATGGCCCCTTCCCTACTTTCTGCCCCAGTGGCCCCCTTGAACTTGGCCTTTATTCTGATCTTGACTACACAGCTATAAACAAAGCTATTAAATAAAGACTGGGACAGGCTCTCTTACCCAGTGGGAACTAACCAGTATTACACATGCGCAATATAACTAAACTAAAAGTAAAGGGATGATGTCCACTAAGGTGCCCTTTTCAGGTGCACTTTATTTAGCCTGTTTGGGTGCTTTAGGCCTGACAGAAGTTTTTGGGTCTGCTTAAATGGATGGCAACATACAACAGGACATTTTCATATAGAAAGCATTTGTTCATGATTTTTATTATGGACTTTTTCAATAATTGCAGTATTGTAATTCTCACCCCTTATCTTTATTTTTTGTACAAAATATATTCCGCCCCAAGGTCAACTGTGGACGCCTCAGTGTAATAAAGAAACCATCCCTGTTTCAGGAAAACAGGAAATAGGAAAAATCAGGGACTCAGCGATAGAGTGCCCCAGAAATGAGTAATAAGACCCGGAAATGAGTTAGCATTTTAGGACTCTCCTTTAGAGACTTTCACATTTTGTTTTACAGCATTAAATAGGTCTGTAATAACCCAATCATTAATTTGGAAGCTTGCATTTGTCTTTAAAAAAAAGATGGTTGCTAACAAGTAGCTAAACTAGACTACAGAATGTCATCACGGCAAACATAGCTTTACAGCCTTATTGTGGTAGGGATGTCAATTCGTGTGACCATGATGTAGATGGTTTATAGCCTACTGTTAGTCACCTTTTTAGCTCTGTTTTACCTACTTTTTGCACTTTTTTTAGCCATTTTACTTAGTTTTAGTCTCATTTTAGCTGATTTATCTAGTTTTAATCTCCTTTTTTTCACTTTTATAAGTTATGAAGCCTAAATGATTGTCAATCCAAATGGCAAGGAAAACCAAAGAATACAGGTCAGCAGGTTCATTTATCCCTCATTTGTTCATTTAATCATTTTACAAACACTCCCCATAAGGCTTCCTTGTTCCACTCAGCAGAATAGGTCCAAAATCAACAGAGTAATCAGCCACAATCCTGTTTCCCTGCCAAAGACTTTACAGACAGTTAGATGCATTCCCTTGAAAATCTGGGTGGTCAAACACAGCCTAATCTTGTTAACAAAATCTTCATAAGACCAGGTTCCTGCAGACTGACTTCAATAAATTGCTTTTGCCCAAGCCAATGCTCTTTCTGTTAATAACCCCAGTAAATATTGTACCTTGGATTGATATGAAGCAAATATTTGAGGCCGTTGCTGGAAGACCATAGCAAATTATCATTAACAGTATGAACACAGACTCACACACAGAATCACTCTGTCATTTCAAAGTGATCCATATTAGCGCTCCATCTCTGCTGTGAATGATTAATTTAAAACTTTAATGTTTTATCTAAATCACGTTACTTCAAAAAATCTCATTATGTGGCAATGGACACATTGTAAAGAGTAAATTGTGAGGTTTCTGTCAATATTTTTTCACGCTTGTATGATAAAAACTGGTGGAGACATTAATCCAATTAAATGACATCTAAATCCTGCCGAGCTCCACTGGCGCAGGTTTCACTGATGAGGCCCCACCCTCACTTCCACTAAATCGTGTACTGTGCAAAGCATTGTGGGGATTTTATACCCGCGGAGGATCCACACATGCATCCTTCGAATTTCTCTGAAAGAAGGACTCAGTCCTTTGTGAAACTCGGAAGGATCCTTGACATTGGAACAGTCTTTCGGCGGGGGTCCGTGACGTAGCGTCCTTCAAATTTGGCCGTTAGAGGATCCATCCTTGACCTTGAGAAACACCTACAGAGACTTTATGCATCCTCCGAATTTCTCTGAAAGAAGGACTCAGTCCTTCGTGAAACTCGAAAGGATCTTTGACATTGGAACAGTCCTTCGGCGGGTGTCGATGTCGTAGCGTCCTTCAAATTCGGTCGTTTGAGGATCCTTCCTTGACACTGTTAAACACCAACAGACTGAAAACAAACATGAGGCAGTAGTTGGTCGTGGACTTCCCACGTCAAGATAGAGACGTGCAAGGTAGCATGGTTGCGTCAGTTCTTGATGTTCTGGGACACCGTGTCAACTTTTCAAAATGCCCTTCCGTTTTCACAGAAAATGTACAATTTGCATAGTTTCTTTCAAAATAGATGTACAACATCAGTTCAACACCAGCTTTGGCTTTATATTCATATGGGAAGCGAACACCGGCCTCCCCGGGTGAAGGTCAGTGATTGTTGGACCCATCCTCAGACCCTCCTGTCCACCCTAGTTGTACTTGTCATTCCCTTAACATACCTTGGTGTCCAGCCGTGTTTCCCCCTGGTGCCGTGGGGTGCCATTACACACTGACAGCCCCCGCACATGTACCATGTCAACGTGAAAGAATGGCTTCTTTCATCAGTGTCTGATGCCAAAATCACTGCCCAAGCGCCAGCATGATGACAATTTTGGCATGAGACCAGGTGTGTGGATCTTAAGGGACCGTTCCCCCTGAATTAAAAAAAAAACATATTTGTCCTCTTACCTCTAGTGATATTTATCACTCCAGATTGTGTTGCTGTGAGTTGCAGAGTGTCTGAGATATTGGCCGTTGAGATGTCTGGAAGTAGATGGCACTTGTGGTGCTCAAAGCGCCAAGAATTTTTTTTGGAAAACTTACCAGTAATGTGTCTTTCTGCACAAAAAGACACATTGAGCACCACAAGCCGAGTGCCATCTAGTTCCATTATTTTCAAGAGAAGGCAGCCTACAGCTTATCTGATCTCTGACACTCGGACACTCACACCAAAACAATCTAGGTTGATAAATAGCACTACAGATAAGAAGCAAAAATATGTATTTTTGGTTTGGGGGGGGGACTGTCCCTTTAAGGTAGTTGAGTAAGTCTGAATACTCTTGACTTAGAGCATCTACAATGTAAGTATAATGTTAACCAGGACCACTTGAATCGTGCAGTGCTGCTGATGCACTTCGCTCAGTAGAAACAGTATCAGATCCCCACTGATTAAGAGTTCAGATGTAATCACATATCTGTATAATAATCACTTTCTGTCTATTTTTAGTGCACAGTGCTCACAGAGAGCCTGCGAGTGAGCCCCTGCTCTGCCAGTTCCCCTCACTTTTAATGAGATTTACTTTTGGCACACGGAGCAGAGGACAAAGTCACTGTCTCGAGCAGCCACGTTTAGAGCATAAAATAGTCCTCAAGAAATGGGGAGACACCAACCAACATAGTAATGACAAGTCAACATCAAAAATAACTACTGCCCCTTTTAAGAAAAGAGTACTTAAAATGATTGTTCAGGTTTGATTTTAGCAGCTTTCTATCACCATGCCATAACGAAAAAAGGTGGTTCAAAAAAACTTGCAGCAACATTTACATTGCTATTAACTGTTCTTTATTACGGAAGCCTATTGCATTCACTTGACAAATAACAAAGTCCTGTTTTTCTGACTAATTTTTTCTGTTTTTCTGACTAATTTTGTACCTGTTTTCCTGAGTAATATTTTTTCTGTTTTTCGTGGTAATTTTTTTTCCGGAACGAGGAGACGAGATACTTCAAAATCTCGCGAGAAGCTCCCACCTGCCACCTGCAAGTGACCCCTGCATCCATGGTAACATCTGCTCATGGAAGTATTTTGCATCCGTGCTCCTGCTCCTAGACAATTTCAACTACGGGATCAATAAGGGTAAGGCACGTAATTAGTTACACACAGGGTATGATAATCTAGCTATGATTTCGACTGCATCCTTCTAGTGTAGGCCTATCGCTCAATGTAACAGGTTAGGTTGTAACAACGTTAGCTGACAAATGTGTGATGAGTAACAATGTCCAGCATGATGGAAAAAAAAGTGTTAGCTTGATGTTATCTGACAACTGAAATCATGCCCATACACGTTTGTCAGCTAACGCTGAGCGCCAGGCGACGAGTTACTACAGGACCATTCTCGGAACCCATCGGCTGTATTCGGCATCTGACTTCTGGCAGATGCCGAATACAGCCTCTGGGGGCAGGCCACCGATTTTTTGGCATTCCGGTTTGATTTGGGCAGAGGAGGTGAATTTCCATTTCTGACTTCCGTTTATATATAAGTAAATATGCTGAACCATTGCGATGGATTCAGAGTTTGTAGTGACGGCAATTATGTTCCGCCTCGTTAGTTCACCGCACAGACCGTTTAACCTGGCAACAACTGCAGCCGGCTCAAACGTGATTGGTCAATATCACACGGACTACAAACAGCCTACAACCGGAAACCAGGGCTCTTCCGCTCTTCTTCCGGAGGCAAGATCTCCAGGGATTGCCTATAGAGTCTATAGAGTCTATATAGAAACTCTACATTCACTGAATGTAGAGTCTGTATATAGAGACTACTACAGGACCAACGGGGCAGGCAGGAATGAGGGCGGTGAGAAGCTGGGCCGAAAGTCAGTGAACAGACAGTGATGCAGACGAAACCAGCGGGAACAGACAGATGGATTGTCGAGAGCAGGCAGAGGATTGAAGAACTGGCAGGACAGGGAAAACAGGAGTGGTGAATCGCCACACAGCCAAAAGCCGACGGAGACCAGAAAACTCTCAGGCAAAACCTGTAGTCAGGAACGGAAGGCTGTAGCGTTTACTGGGGCAGAGACGAGAAGAGAAGATCAGAGGCAAGCCGAGTCGATACAGGAAAGTCAGTCCAAATAAGATTGCAGGAAGGTCAGGTATAATGCGAAGACGATCTGGCAATGACTGAGTGAATCTGTGAGGTTATATGCAGGGCTGATTAGTGATGTGGAGCAGCTGGGAAGACCTGGTGTGAGTGATGAGACTGATTAGGTGGTATGGCTGGTAGGTGAGTGAGGAGGAGTCAGGGTGAGTGGAAGTTTCCTAGAGCAGCAGGTTACAGGCAGGGCAGATCATGACACTTCCATCTATTGCTCTCTCTTTCCTTTTACAATTTGCAAAATAAGAACATCTGAACAAAGGATGTCACACTTTCCCAAACCTTCATCACTCATTTTTCTATGGAGATCTACTCACAGCATCTTCTTCCTCAGTCCTCTCAATAGTTCATAGTCTGGTACTTCAAATCATGTAATAAGGTACTTAGAGCAGTTCTGGTCTCTGTGAGTTTATATATCTGATCCATTTTGACCACCATCTCTTGAATTTCTCTGATTGTAGTTTTAAAGCATATGTGTCAAACTCAAGGCCCGCAGGCCAAATGTGGCCCGCCACGTCATTTTATGTGGCCCGCGAGAGCTTAAAAGGTCTGATTGTCTAAAAATAAATAGGTCAAAAGCGTGATTTGACCAAAAACTACATTTCCCACAATGCATGTCGATTATGTTACCCGCGAAGTGATGGCTTCCCGCCACTAGACGGCAGTGTTTCCACATCCTAACCCGTTTTGAACAAAGTTAATGTCATAACTTGTGTTTGATGTTATTTTTCTTTATTCACTTGGATAGTTTGATCCTCGATTGATGGAGTTATGTGGGATTCATAACCTGACAAATTAAAAGGATTTATGTTATAACAGAGCAACAAGCAAACATATTTTTTTCTATGCAACTGTAATATTTGTAACTTGAATAAGTAATAAATTCAAAGTTATTTAACATTAAGGAGTAGTTACATTTATTTTACATTACATTTGGTTACATTTAGTTACATTTATAAGTTACATCTGGCCCTTTGAGGGCAGCCATTATGCTGATGTGGCCCTTGGTGAAAATGAGTTTGACACCCCTGTTATAGATGGTGGAGATATGGAGGGCTGTGATAGAAAAATTAATACGTCGTCTGCAAACAAAGATATTTTGTGTTCCTGTCCTGCTATATACCCTTAATATGTTGGTTTTGTCTAATATATTGACTGAGAGGTTCTATAAAGAGAGCAAAGAGAAGTGGAGAACAGGGACAACCCTGCCTACACGAATGCTCCAAAATAAAGGGATTGGAGAGACTGCCATTTCTTTTGATTCTTGCTGTTGGGTTATTGTATATAGCTTTGAAAGCCTCAATAAGAGTATGATGAAAACTTGTGTCCTGTTTCGTTGTATATGCCACATATATGTAATGTTCTCCCCAGGCTGTCTTGGGTCTGTCTCTGGTGGATAAATCCAGTCTGGTCCAAATAGATAAGAGATGGCAAGTGTCTTTCAGTTCTCCGAGCCAATATTGACATGAAAATTTTATAGTCCAAATTCAACACTGAGATGGGCCGGTATTGTTTACAATCTAATGAGTCTTTTCCTTCTTTAGGTATTACTGAAATTATGGCTTCCTTCCGTGAGGGAGGGATCTCTCCCTTTTTGAGTGCCCCATTACATATCTGGCAGTTTTCGAGTTAACTGTTCCTTGAAGGATTTGTACCATTTGGCTGTAAAGCCATCTGGGCCTGGACTCTTATGTAGTTTTAGTCTTGATAGTCTTTGCTACCTTGACTTCTATTTCAGTGATATCTGATACTCATTCTTAAGGCAAAGGGTCATCATCTGTTGTAACAATCATCATCCAAGAGTAATGACATTCAATACAGAGCCCTTCACCATGGGTAAAAATAGTTTATGTTGTAGCAGACTTGCTAGGACTTTAAACTGTGCTCCAGCATAACAGAATTTATATTATGTGTTTTGATATAGCATTAACACTGACATTGGCATTTAAATCAGACATACTCCAAAACTAAACTTCAGAATCAGTGTCTCCCTTATGAAATAGATGTGGCAGTGCTCAAGGCTCACTCTCACACCTGTTCTGGCAGTGTCCGGTCCTCAGCAATTTTTGCGTGACATATTTAATTGGTTCTCTAAACAATATAAAATAAATATTCAACCAGATTGCAATCTGGCAATATTAGGCTCTTCAGACAGGACAACCTCCTTGTTTGAAGAGGTGGCTCAGTGAAATGGTTTCTATTGCTAGGATGGAACAGAATCGCTTTAGCAAGCAGAATTCCCAAAACTATTAACAGAAGATGTGGAAGCCATTTTTGGCAGTACTTGATGAGACCTAAATGTACATCTTGTGAGCCATGCTGCTATTTTTTTCTGCTTAAACGTTGCCCTATCCTGATACGAAGTATTCTGATATTTGTCCTCCCATGTTTCTTTTGTTTGTTTGCTGGTTTTCTTTTTGTTTTTGTTTCTCACACCCCTGACGATACTGCAGACTGGAATTTTTCAGATTTTAGGCCTATTTTGTTGCTCTATTTATCCTCTGTCCTTTTTTCTTCTTTGATGCAACAGTGTCAGGTGCTGAATGTCCATTATATATGTATTCTTTGTATTATGAATGAGTTAAAAATAAAATTATAACAAAAAAAAAAAATCAGATATTTTAAACACATTTTGAAAATCTCCCACCAGAGGTTCAGCATGGGCAGCACTTAATATGCACTTGCACCATTGCACACGTCGGGGTTACTGTCATGACTGTCACGAAACTGTGTTTGACACACAATTTTCAATGGTAAGCAAAGGTGTTGAGGTTATGCTGATCACATTTGGTGACTAATAAAAGGTTTAGAGCCCAAATACCTTTCTGACCTTCTGCTACACTGTGAACCACTGAGACCTCTCAGATCATCTGACAGGTCTACTTTATGTCCACAGAGCAAGACTATACATGGGGAAGCAGTGTTTAGTTTTTATGCACAACATATCTGGAATAAACTTCCAGAAAACTACAGGTCTGCTGCAAGATTTTTCTCTTTGCTGCTGCCTTTTATTAAATCATATCAATAATTATTCATTATCTGTAACTGTAACTTTTATTTTCACTTTTTTTTTTAACCTTTCTTAGTATTTTTTTTAGCTTGTTTTTATTTTCCATCCCCTAGCTCTATACAACTTGCCTTGCCTTGCTTAGAGAAAACAGCAGTATTAGGGTGACATCTTGTGGCGCCTTGTTGCAGTTGCAGTCATTTCTTTTATTTCCAACCAATGCGAGTTCCTCCTCGGCACCAAACAGCAGTTCAGCAATTTCCAGTTTTTTAGACATCCCGGTTGTTGTAAAATGAACACAGAAAAAATTTTGAATGACAAAGAAGCGTTCTCTCCAAACATTCAAATATTTTTATGTATACCTCGTATTAACCTTCCATCTCGGGTTACTTAATGTCTCACAGTATCATCATTTCCTTCTTTAATTTGGTTCCAAACACTTGATAAAAAGAGTTAGTTTACACTTAAGAAGCTGATTGATTCATTTCTTATTACAACAATCATCTAAAAAACACACATGTAACAGATATAGGACAACAAATCATATTGGTAGGTGCTGGTACATAAAACAGACATTGCTTGGGACAAACAGTGTAACAGAAAAAAGGACAAAAAAGATACATAAAACAAATAAAATAAATTCCATCAAGCTTTAGTGTTTGGTAGAAACAGAGCTTACTTCCAAACTCAGCAATACCAAATACAGCAATCATGGTGATGAGATGCAGTGCAGGCCAATCCGCTGCCACGGGAATAGAAGTCAGAAAAACACTGAGAATGTACCTAGGACATTGAATCCTGAATCCCTCCCAGTGTTACACCTAGTCTGGCTCTCTGGTGTAGGAGAGGTTATTACCCTATTTCACATGGAAATACTTCACTCTGTTCATAAGTCTACATGACAGGCCTTGCAGTGCTGCTAGTCTACTTAAGTGATTATGCCAAAGATTAATTGAGGAGTTTATGCCCCAGTATCAGTGCAGGCTGAACTCATTCTGCATCGAGAGACTAAAGGTCCTTGAGGAGCAACAGGTCCCTAAGAATAAACAGACTTTGGGAGAAAGGCACATTGCACCTGATGATTTTCATGAATCTCAGACAAGAAGTCTTGTATTTAAGCCCAGCTTCGCAACATATGAGTCAATGAACCCTCTTCATTTTGGCATCTCCAATGTTCTGGGGTTTGTTTTACCTTAACTCTGTATAGCCCCCCGGACATCTATCTGAAGTTAAGTAGGATCCTAGTCCATTCCCTCTCAGTGAATGACACATTTAAGTCCATCTCCCAGGTCAGACCAAGGAAGAAGGTGCTTTTGTCTGAGCACTTTAGAAGCACTAAATAATAGAGCAAGGCCTCGTGCCCTTTACCAAAGACCCCCCTTATCTGTGTAAGGAAGCTTGCAGAGGTGGGAGGGGTTGAGAGAGATCTGAAGGTATGGAACAATAAATGCCTGAGTTGTAAATATTTCCAGAACTGATGCTGCAGTGAATGAAATTGTGTCTTCGGAACATTAAAGGACTTAACCGTACCTTCCTCATATAGGTTCCAGAGGACCAAGATTACCCTATCATTCCACAGCCTCCAGAGGAATGGTGATTAACCTATGCAGAGTTTAGGGTTGAGCCATATGGAGGCTGCAGTGTGGAGGACAGGTCTGAATATGAACACAAAGCCATCCTCTTCCAACCCATTGTATGTGTTCAAGGATGGGATGGGTTGATGCCTCAGATAAAAGCTTGGTGTTAATGTAATGTATTGGAAAAAGCGGGCTACAGAGACATGAATGAACTCAAAACAATGAAAACATGGAAACTGAGTTGTAGCCAGTTAGCCAACGTTATTCTTTTTTACTTCCCCATTTTTTTCTGGAAGCAAATCTCGACAACTACCAGTGCTCCTTACCAAGATACTTGCATTACAGTAAAACTGTTTAAAGTTACTTGTAAGTCATAACCCAGTAAATACAAAGAGAGAAAAAAAAACTTTTATTGATTCCACATTACATAGTGGCAGGTTTATTGTCCTCACTCTCGACTCCCGACCTTATGTATGCTTAATCTTTGTCAGACTATAGCCGACAGGTTCAGAGATTGCTTGGTCAGTGGACCTCAGTGATAGATGCTGACACACTGAGACACACTGGGCCGCCTTATCATCCGACACGTTTAGCAGCTGCTGTAAAGAAGGAGAATGACAGAATGTTCGTGTCCTATGTAAAACCCAATGTATGAAACCAAAACTCAACAATGAGTTATTTTGACAATGTAGCATTTTATGATTTCATGTTATGTATGTTCTGGAATCACATATCAATGTACTGCCTACTACAAACTTAGTATGTTTGTACTGCATACTGCTTACTAAATGAATAAGTAGGCCTATGCCTTTGCCAACAGAAAACAGAAGTTTACTGAACAGTTCTGAGGGGCGGGATGACCTGGCCAGCAGCTCTCACATCTTGGAAAACATCTCAGTATTCTTGCAGTGGCGTTATTCCAAGAAACAATGTCTAGTAAGAACCAGCAGTCAGGAACGCTAGTAAACTTACATTGCGTATCCAATGCATGATTTGAAGGTGCCGTGCAGTGCTAATTCTCTAAATATAATGTGATAATCAATCACAAAGATTAAACTCACCATCTCAACATTTTTCAACGGCCGCAGGTGAAAGCTCTTCATGTGACATAAGCTGACAGCAGCCAGGTCAAAGCTAAAATGTTATTAGTTCTTAAAATGTTCTATTTGATAAGAGCCACAGGCAGGCCTTCACACATGCACACAAAAAATGCATTGACAACAGGGCACTTGGATATCAAGGGGCAATGGGGCAGGTGTTCAAACACAATAGGGATGACTAGTACACAGAGGTCTGTTGGTCATAATGAGGTTTTTGAATTTCTCATGTTTATTTTACATTAGCATTCATGCAAACAAAGACATGATGGCTCTGTCTGCCCCTGTTGCTCTGGTAAAACAACAGAGACCCTCTCAGGCCCATGCTGATCCTTTACCTGCCTATGTTAATAAACTCAGAGTGCCCATACTGCTGCCAGTCCTTTCAAAATGAACTCATTTTAGCTAGAGAAGAAAATATCTAAACTTAATCTACATAAAGTGACTATCTAGAATAAATCAAACACTTAAAACAAATAATAAACAGCTCCAACATGGTTCATGACTGTGGAAGAAAACTGGAGAAGATCCACTCTTCTCCACACAGGGGAGCCATAAAACAGCGAGATGGTTGATATCAGTGTATTCATATAAAGCAGTTAAACTGAAGAGGCTCATAAAACATCTCCACTGTGAACGTCTGACTCTTGCACAGTTACAGTAAGTTATATAATTCTAATTATATATTTGATAAACAAACAGCTTCTGTTAGTCCTTCCTTATATGGTTGGTACAGATGTTGGTTCAACTGACTGCAACAACATTTTCCATGATACATGATTTCATCAGATATATGTATTTTTTGCACAAGCGATGAATGAATGTCTGTCTAAAGTGCAGATAGCAGGAACTGAACTTCTGACCTTCTTTTCTTATGTTTTTATTTTATTAAAATGTTTTTAAATCCTATTTTGTGTTAAGGAGATAAGATTAAGAGTGATTTTTTTTTTTTTAAAGATGTTTTTTGGGCATTTTTGCCTTAAAGGATAGGACAGCCAAGTGTGGGGGGAGGAGAGAGAGGGGGATGACATGCAGCAAAGGGCCACGGGCTGGACTTGAACCTGGGCCGCTGCAGCAACAGCCTTGTAGGGGTGCCTGCTCTACCACTAAGCCACCGACGCCCCAAGATTAAGAGTGATATTTAAGCATAAAGCTACTAGTTGTGTTTCAGTGAAGTGCACTCATGTGTTTTGACTTCCGACATGTTTTACTTCTTTATTCCTCTTCTACTTCCCCTTTTTCTTCCCCAACAACTTCTAGTACTCCTACTGACGATATTAGAACCGTTATAGATAACTATGAAGTCATAACCCAGTGACTACAAAGAGAAGAGAAACACAATCATACATTTTAAAAATGTGCTTTTATTTGATTCCAGATTACATGGCAAGCAGGTTTACTGTAAAATTCATGCTGACATCCAAAGACGACCTTCACTTGCAAAGCATTCAATATTTAAAAACTTTGACATGTCATGATTTACATCATTTTGTGCCTTTGGAGTTAGCAGAGCTCCAGACTTCTTTAGATTCCCTAAGCAACACCAGTTGGCCGTCGTCAGTCAGTTGAACATGGCAGTTGCACTCACACTTGCTGCCAAACCTGCCTTGTCCAACAAAATACGTGTTTGTATGCCACCTGGGAGTGTCATCCTGGTTGTACATGACCAGGTTGCTGTCAGCCTGCATGGACAGGCGGACGACATCTGATCCTGCAGTGTCTGATTCCCACACAGTCTTCCAGCCACAGATGACAAAGTTACCATCCTCCTGCAGGCAGAAAGGGGAGACATCGGGCAGTTATTAGAATGTGCATTTCCAAAAAAGAAATATACACATAAACAACACACTCTCTTAGAAAATAGGAATAATCGCTTTCTTTCATATTTGATTTTAGAAAGGCTGGTAAATAATGTTTGATTTTTATGAACTTCCGGACTGCTAAAAATCTGGTTCCCTCACCTTTAAGATAGCCTTCCACTCCCCGTTGTTGGACATCAGGTATTCACCCTTACGGAGGTGTTCATTTTTGGACAGCTGGTTCTTACTCATGATTCTGAAACAAACAATCAAAAAAGTAATGTTTTATCTGGCTAAGACACTGCAAATGCATTATCACCACATTTTGGCATTTCATTTGCAAATCAATTGGTCAATATAGAAGTATAGAGTACTTACCGCCTTGAATGTGACACCAGTCAGTCTGTGCACACAAGTGAAGGAGGTGAAATTCACAGCTGGTCACACCTAGGGTGACCATATTTTGATTTCCAAAAAAGAGGACACTCGGCCAGCCACAACATAGCCTACTTAAATGATACTCGCAGCTTACTCAAAGATGCCTTATAATTTTAATACATTTAAAATTTATATGTATGGATAGAAAATTCAGTTATATTACAAAATAATATCTCTCAAAGACAGAAATTCAGATAGGCCCCTATAGATAGGGGACACATACACACACCAGAGTGTGGCGATCCGAGCCCGATGGTACCCGACGGGTCGGCCAGGTTTGGTCAAAAATGTAGCTATAAATTGTATTCGGGCTCGGGTCGGATTCAGTCAGCTTTCAGTGAAAATGTAGTGTAAGAATAAATAAAATCCTATTGTCTGTCCTGTTTATTGCTTGGGCACTGTTATTTAGCTACGTGACAACACCTGAACATAACACACACAGACACACATTGGCTGTTTGTTTCTACCTCTCTCCCCTCTGGAAGTCTCGGACCTCCAGCCGCCTGCCTCCGCCTTAATTAAACGCTGAAAATAAAATAAAAGAGGGAGACATCTTATTTTGTTTTATTTCTCCCTCTCCTCTCGCTAGAAGCGTTGGACCTCCCGCCTTCCGCTCCCGTCTCAAACACGGAGGTCTCCCTCTCCACAGCTAAACAACCCCGGCGCACGCCTGGCCTGTTAAATAGCCTGTAACCACTGTGTGACACAAACTTTGGACAGAAATATGCTGCCCGTGCCGCACTCTAACACACACACATACAAACACATGGAAAACCGGACATTATCATCAGTTTATAAAAGACCCCCGGATGCCCCGGACGGGACGTGAAAAGTGGACATGTCCGGGCAAAAGAGGACATTTGGTCAGCCTACCATTGACTGTATAAAAATAAGGTAATAACTCAATAAACGGTCAGTGAATAAAATATTTTTTCCAAAGGATATCTTAGTTACAATATGATTGAGCTAGCAAAGCAGTTTTGTGTTGCTGTGTGTGGTATTTATTCAGTTATGGGAAATCACGATGTCTAGAAAGCATCAGTGGCTGCTGCTGACAGGGACAGTTAGCAAAGCTAACATCAGGACGTCATCTGTTAAAAGCCTCCCGTTATCGGATACGACATGAAACTACTCCAGTTAGCTCAATCATGTTGTAACTAAGACATCTGTTGGGAAAAAAAAAATAAAAAATTCCACGTTGACGAGACGGCGTTTTGGGTGGGGCGGTCGCTATGGACGTGGAACTTGCTGTTTCTGTAGGTACACATTTCGTGGGGACACCTGCATGTCTCGGCTGCGCCCCCTCCATTGTCTATGGCTAAAGCACAGCATCGTTCAGACTCAAAGCCCCCCCCAGTCGTCTTTCACACAGGGCTGCTGACAGATTCTACAATGTAGATTGCAGAATCTATTTTA